>NC_135714.1:19795007-20532333 GCF_964656455.1 Halichoerus grypus
AGCAAGCATGCTGGGGTGGTTATAAGGAGTGCTGAGTTTGGGGGATCCATCTTCCAGAGGCCAGGCTTCTCACCACAATTTCTGTCTCTATTGGGAGGTACATACCCAGTTCACTGGAAACAGTTGATCAACAGGAAGGAAGACCTGAGCTTCCTGGCAAAAATACTTGCACAAGAGAATTCTAAAGCCAATCTGGCCCCAGGTCGTGCTAAGGTACCATCAATATTTACCCTTCATGGAACGGTTACTGGGTGCCAGGCACTACGCTACACCCTTTACAAACACTGAGTATTACACACACACACCCGATCGTTAAATCTCCTTGTCCTGCTTTCTTTTCTTCTCAGCACTAACCCGTCTGATGATCTTATATATTTTATTTTCTTATGTCTCCCAACTAGATTTCTTATGTCCCCCAACTAGAATATAAGCTCAATGAGAATGGGTACCTTGTCTTTCTTATTCCTTGGTGTATCCACAGCTCCTAGAACATTAAGCAGTATATGGCAAGACCCCAACTATGTGTGGATGAATAAATGATAAAACCTGACAACAATTCTATGTGAGGTATGATTGCTTCCATTTTCAAGATAAGGAAGCTGAGGCCCGGAGAGAAAACTGACTTGCTCAAGGCCATAAAACAACCATGGGCAGAGCTAGACTATAAATCTGGGTCTAACAATTTCCAAAGTTGGACCTCGTGGACTATATTTCTCTATACCACTTGACATTGGCAAGGCTGAAAGCTGGCCTTTCCTGGAGTGCCAATCTTTCCAACTCCCAGCTCAGTGCCTTCACGTCAGTGGCCTCATGATTTGTTATGGAAATCAGCAAAGTGCTATCAGCCAGCCTTCCTCTTTTGGAGAGCTGGTCTACCGGCTCATCTCTGGCTATCTGATCCAAATGTGTTCTGCTAGTTTTGTTGATTGACTCTTACTAATCCTTAAATTCTCAGAGAACCCCTTCTTTCTCCTGGTCCTCTTTCCCTAAATCCACTGTTTTAATGCCCAGAAGAGGAGCAGGTCGTCCTCTAGGGTGGGAAGGAAAGCTGCAATTCTCCTGATGGGCTCTTTTTTAGACTTAAGGCCCCAACATTGTCTGGGTCTTTCCACCTAATTGGTCCTTACTCCTCACAGACTGACACCCTGAGAGCCCAGGGCAATCCACCACCCATGAAAAGCTTTTCCCAGGGTGATTTGTGGAGATGTGAGTCCTCCCTTCCCCGCGTGCCTCCTCTTTCCTCATTAACCTTTCAGAACTATAATTATCAAGGAAACGGAGGGTGCCTGGTAAGTTTCCCTTCTCATGCCTCTCTTCTAGCTTGGACTGGGGGTTTGTGTCCACCCAAGAGCTCCGAGAAATTCTTGGGCACAATTCAAAGAGATGGCAGGTGGTGTCTGATCATGGGACCCCCACCTTATCACAGAACCCCCCCCACCCTCCCAACCCCATGGGAGGGCTAAGCTTCTTGTAAGCCAGGGTGGCAACAAATCTTTCAAGAGGCTGTTTGAAAATGCTTTATGGCACGTAGGGTTATAAGGCTCTAGCTGAACAAATGGAAAAATTAGTCTACCTTAAAATATCCAAGGCAAGTAATTTCCTATCACCTTGTTTCTTAAATGTACTTAACATCTAGAATCTGGGCTTCCCAAAATATGGATAAGGGTCATGAGTTAAAATGGCAACTTGGAGATAAAAATCTCCTGCTTTAACAGGCACTCATAAAATGATGCCATTGGCCCTCCTGTTTGGAATGGGGTGGGTTGGGCGGGGGTAGTCAGGAGTCCAACAACAGCAGTTACTAAGTGTTCTTGAATTTCACAGGCTTGAGGCAGCCTATGAGCAGGGCTCATACCCTGAGTCCACCAAGGCTCAGCCTCAGACACTCTGCTCTCTCCACAAGGGCTTCCCAAGGTCTCATACTGTGGGTTTGCTTTGGTTTTGCTTTTTCTTACATGAAAGTTTGCTTTTCTAGCTCCTTTCTCCAAATTTCAAAACTACTTCTCGGCCTATGAATGGAGTTACTGGTGACAACCACAGCTTCTTTTCTCAGTCTGCTTATTTTCTTGTATTCTTTGTCCTTTTTGTTCTCCTCTTCCTCTTTCTTGAATCTTTTTGCTCTTCTTTTCCTTCTCTTCATTCATTCAGTTTATTCATTCACTCATTCATTTATTCCATTCCATTCCTTCAATAAAGATTTATTAAGTAATGTTTATGTACCAGGAACTAAGAGTGCTAATTCCTAGCAATAAAGCAGTACACCACTCAGGAATTTCGCCTACAAAGAGCTTACTCTTTGGGGGCAAGGGTGCCATAAAGTGTAAGCAAAGGGGAAAGAGCAGAGCACTGTGGGCATGCACAGGACCTGCCCTAAGAGTTGAAGAAGGCTACATTTGACCTAAGATCAGATGAGCAGGAGTTGGAGAGAGAAGTAAAGGGGAAGAGTATCCCAGACAGAGCCAACAGCAGGTGCAAAGGCCCTGAGGCACAAGGCAGTATAGCTCAGCAAAAGGGCTGAAATTAGTGCTGTGTCACTGAAGCATGAGGTGACTAGTGGCAAGAGACATGGCTGGAGAAATCAGTAAGAGGCCTGATACTGGGGGGCCTAGCCCACCATGGCAAGGAGGTTGGACTGGATTTGGAAGGTGATAGAAAGGTTGGAGCAGCGAGTGACATAATGAATAAAAAAAAAAAAAAAAAAAAAGAAGGGTTAACCCATTCTTCACCACACATCAAGGAACACTGGCCTCTGAGTTTCCCAAGATGCCTGGTGTCATTATTGAATGAGTAATCTGGCCCTAATGTTGACGACCGGGGGTGGGGGTGGGGGGAGGGTGGCTATGACTCACAGGGATCTGAAAATAAATCAGCCCTATAACTATAGATGCAAATGAGAATAAATGGATTCTCTGGGGCTCACTGCAGTTGGTCTTTTTTGAGGAGGCAAGGCTGGATACTGAGATACGGGGTCTGCTGAACATTATAACATCTTCCCCGTACCTTTTGGAGGGCGAATTACTTCACAGACCGTGAATATGAGTCACTAAATTCTAAACCTTGGGCAAGAAAACAAATTTGATAAATGTGTCCAGCTATTGGAATAAAGACCCAGAGCACAAACAAATCAAGAATTCAGACTGTGCCAACACACAAGGAGCCCCAGACCTGTGCTTAGTGTGACACGTGCATATACACACTCACACATGCACACACACTCACATACACACACGCCCTCCCTTTCTCTCCTTGAAGTATCAGTTGCGAACGTCGATTCCTAATATACCCCATGTCCAAAAGGTGACAAAATTAAAAGTGACCAAAAGATGAGGTAGAAGTTCATTTTGGAAAGTTGGGGAAGGGGTAGCTCATTTAAGAGGGGAAAAAAAAAGAAATAAGAAAAAAAAATCAGTCAATCAAGAACCATGAATCCAAAAATCACATCTTCTTCAAAATGTTCTAGTATTCTGTGGATTTATTATATCTCCAAAATTCCTGTAGTATTTTTTATGGGTTTAAAGGAAACTACTACACACATCTCATTTTATTCTCTAGAAAACCTTGAGGAAGTGACTAAGAAGGTCTGGCCTTTAATTATGGACCAAACACCTAGGATACAGAACTTAAAATCCTTGTAATGGTGCATAAAACCACACCAGAGGCCTGATTAGCTTGTCCAGTGTTAATTAGAACCCTTCTTAGGCATTCTCTCCCACCACCTACTTCATGACCCGGAATAGTCAAGCCTAATTTTTCAAATATATGTTAAATCCAAGAGGCTTTAAAAAAATGTAAAGGCAGATTAAGTGGAGAAGAGGCTACGCAGGAAGACCTCGCAGTTGGTCCTCAGACTGAGCCTCTCCAACCAGCAGTAGCAGAAAATCCTCTCTGATCTTTTGTTATGCAAGACGTCTCTGGATAACCCAGACTCTTGCGTGCATTTTTTAAAGAGCCAGCATCTTTCAAAATGGCGCCTTCCAATAACCAACAACTCCCAGAAACAGTGAACGTCACCGTCATTTGTCAAGAAAATTTGGTAACATTTAAAAGACGTTTCCCAAGAAAGGACCTCCTCCCTGCCATGGAGTTTTCTTGAGTCAAACCCCAATGGCCATTTCTGTCAGGAAAGCTGCCTCTGGTGAGGAGTTGAAAATGAATCTATTGTGGCAAAACAGAAATTTTTTTGGTGGGGGGGACAGAATTAAACTTTGATAGTTTTTCTTCCTTTTCTCAATTGTACTTTTGTTCATAGCTTCAGCTGGGAGAGAGAGCACACATTTAGTTTAGAGTTTATGAGTTCATATTTTATAATTAACGTTGCTAACAGGGGAGTTTGATTAATACCACACAGTGGATTTTGAGCAATGTTCCATACAAATTGCCAAATTTAGCAATAAAATAAATTGGTTATGTGAACATAATTAGTGGGATGACTACTTAAAATTCAAAACTGAATGTGAATAATTCCAAATCATCTGAGCCACAAATCCATTATTTGTAGAGAAGGGGGAAAGTATAGCATTTTGGGTTTTATTTTGCCCTCAACCGCAAAGTTATTCACCACCAAGCTGAACATAATGAAACTCCCACAATGGGTTGTGGCAATATTTTAGAACAACCCAGAAGCACGCACATACGCATGCGCGCACACACAAAGGGAATGTCATAAAGATAAGAAATGTTAAACTGTGAATTTTCATTGCAAATGTAAAAATCTATAACAAATTTTTCAGCAAATGTGGCATTACATTTTTCTGATGTGCTATACCTAAACCTCTAAGCGCACAATTACACAGCAGAGCTTTTTCCCTTTAAATATTCACGGTACCTTATTGTCGCCCTGGACTTCTGCAAGCCTTTGCTGAAGTTCTTTAATTTCTTCTCCCAGATGTTTATTTCGGTCCTGAGAATCTCTCAGTAGTTGTGCAAGATTAGCCTGGAAATGTCAAATATTATGGAATACAATCAGAAACACAGGAGCGGATAAATGTGGGGCTTTGTTAGGCTTTCCGAGGCTGGCGTCCAGGCCGAGTGGAGCCACGCAAAGCCCATTAGATCAATGCATACACGAGCGTAGCAAGTGTGCAAATCACACCATGACAACCGCATGGAGGGGAATCAGTGCTGGCTGTGAACCTCAGCACGGGGATGTTCTTTGTTTCCAGAAGGGCTCACAGACAAGTAGCGGAGCAATCAGTCGTATTCGACTTTTTAGAAAACTAATGTTAAGGGCTCCACACTAAAAATCTTGCAAGTGGATGTAGAGTTCATTTCTAAAATTTGAGCCAACAATACAGGAAAAAGCTTCATTTCCTCGTTTAGATAGTTTTCTTCCCCTTCAAACAGAACTGGTTTAGTGAGCTTTGCTTTGCCACCTCAATGCCCAGAATTTCAATCACGAGATGAGGCAGCCAGAGAGGGGATGAGGAATGAGCCACCACTTCAGAAATCGGGGTCCAGAGGTAATCCAACAGTCTCCTGGGCTGGTTTTTTCCACCTCCTTATTCCCCTCTTCTGGTCCCCCGGTATCAGGACCATTCACCCGCCCGTCCTGGCTTCACGCCGTCATCGCTTCCGTAGGGGGTGCCTCCTGCTCGGACCCAAACCCCTCTGGCCCATGTGGACCACTCTCCATGCACCAGCCTCCCCCTCTCAAGCTAGCTGCACCTCCTGCCATCACTGCCCCCTTTCCCAGAGCATGTGAGCACCTCTTAACCACACTCCCACCCCTTTCACGGGTGCCCTGAGCCTGGAAATGCAGTCACGTGGCTGCTTGTCGTACAGCTCTGTTTGTATTTTGCTAGCTGCCACTTGCTCTGGGTCTCGCCTTGTTAGTTGCCTTCTTCTCTAACTTCAGCGAGAACACTGCAAGCTACAGAAAGGCAGAGATTCTGTTCTCTCCTTCCTCGGCATGCGTATCTGTTGCTCCAGGAAGGGCTCGTGTTCCAGCAAATGTTTTAAAGACTCATGATGAATAAATGAATGAAGGAAGGAGGGAGAGAAGCAAGCAAGCCATGAGAATATGGCCTTTGGGGAACCATTCGGAAATAGTTGTACAGGGGATTTTTAAGATTATCTTGAAGATTCCTTTCATGTCATAGCTGAAGAAACCCAAGTCCAGAGGCATTAGGGGACTAGTCTAAGCGCAGTGGCCAAATCTCCAAAGACCTCAATGCTCATACTTTTGGGGGCACTCCTTGGCTGGCTCAGTCAGTACATTCAACTCTTGATCTCAGGGTCATGAGTTCAAGCCACACATGGGGCGTGGAGCCTACTTTAAAAAAAAAAAATAAAGAATTTTTTTAATGCTAATACTTTTGGGAATACTCAATGATGTCAGGTACTAAAAAAGGAACGAAGGTGAAAGAATAAAAAAGTTAAACCTTGGCTTGGCTCATCCCTGACTCTGCACTCTGTCTCATCTCCCATGTCCCATCTGTTGGGGTATCAGGTTCTCTACCCTCAGGTTCTTCCCTACTCCAGTTCAGCTCCCCCAAAGTTTACTTCCTCGCTGTTCCTCAAGCATACCAAGCATCCTCCCATCCCGGTGCTGTTGTTCTATACTCTCTCGTGGGAATGCTCTCCCTCCAGAATACCTCTTGGCTCCCTCCCCCTCTTTCCTTCTTCAGGCCTTTGTGCAAAAGCCACAGTCTCAACAGGGCCCACCTGGACCACTCGAGCTAACACTGCAACCTGCTCACCTCCACCCTGATCTTCCAAGCCCCTTCCTAATTTTTTTCTTTTGTAGCCCATGCCACCTAATTTTAAGATACCATGTAATTTATTTCATGGCCTACTGCTTACTACTTATTTCCTGCCTCCCTCTCTCTACAAAAATAGAAGTTCCATGAAGGGCGAAGAACTTTGTTCTCTCTATGGATCTGCCCCAAGCACCTAGTAGATGCTCCATAAATATTTTCTAAATGAGAGACAACATGCTGAGTCTGGAGGTTATGGTCTCAGCCTAGGGAAGAATATGGAATATTAACAATATGTACCAACACTGAAGTCAGTGCTGAGCACAGAGTCTTGTGTGGAAACCTGACTCATCCCCACTGGCTGGATTTAACCAAGCCCCGTATTACTCAACAATGCAATCTAATTTTCAACCTCATATGTGCAAGGTTCATATTTTAGAATAGTTGTATTCTGATTTTCCCAGATTTCTGTTCTTATCAGATAAAATTTGGTGAAGGATGCAGAAAATTAATTCCCATCTTACACTTAAAAAAGGAAATCAGATCAATTAAGCTGGATCCCAGTTCTGCCACTTACAGGGCTGGGTGACCATGGGTGAATTCCTCAACCTCCTGAGTGTCCCCATCCGTAAATGCAGCTAACCACATGTACCTCATGTGGTGATGTGATACCTAAACTGAATAATGAATGAACATAGGACACCTACCACAGTGCTTGGTATACAATAGGTGCTGGTTAAAGGCTTGGTTAGCTCCTCTTGACTGTGTCCTTCCAGTGGCCCCAACTCAACCACTCAGTGAACAGCTGGGTAGACATGGCCGAATGCCTCCTTGGACACAATTGGCTCTTTCGTGATCCTGCCCCTTCACTGTTCCTTACTCATCCGTTCGCTTATACAACAAATATTTATTGAGCACCTACCATGTGCCAGGCACTGTTTTAGACTCTGGAGATACAGCAGGGAGCAATACTGTCAAAATGCCTTGCCCTTGTAAACTCACATTTGAATAGATGATATTACATTAGTTACATTCTTTTGCCATAAAGTGTAGAAGGACCCAGTGGTTGGATGATGAGAAAAATGAAGTGGGCAAAGGGAACAGAGTGTGTCCGAGGAAAGGACCACATTTAAACCAAGATTTAAAAAAGCAGAGAGAGCCGGCATGAGCCTTGTGGATGGGAGGGGGGCAAGTTCCAGATAGGGGAAAAGGCACCCAGCTTCCCTCGCTCCCTCTCCTGTCACATCACACGATTCCCGATTTCTGTTCTGGAGAGCAGTTCAAGGACACAAGACCAGGGACCGCAGTGCAGTGATAATTCAACTCTTGTCTTCGCTTTCCCAGTTCCTCCCCTCCATCTGCAGCTCTCCTTCCTTAGCACATGGTAGCCCAAGTGGGCTGCCTCTGCTTTCTCGCCATGGGACCCCAGAACATTTCCCAGACATTAGCTCAGCAAGCATAATCCCTCCCTCACAGACCAGAGGGACTGGCCCCACGGAGGGGCGGGAAAGCAGCGGTTCAGCACCCCTCTGCGGGAGACACAGCCAAATTCTGCTTCACAGCGCCTGCCTCGTCCTAACCAGCGGAAGGGGCGCTCAGGAACAAACGCTCGTAAGAGTGACAGTGAGGGGGATCAAGAGGACGCTTGTCGTGACCGGCGCGGAGTAATGTATAGAGTTGTGGAATCACTACGATACGCCTGAAACTAATATAACACTGCATGTAAACTATACTGGAATTAAAATTAAAATTTTAAAAAGAGTACCACCAGTGGAAACTTAATAGAAGACACCCCTCCCCGAAATATCTGCAATGTCCTTAATCTTTCCTTTTTTTTTTTTTTTTTAAGATTTTATTTATTTATTTGAGAGAGAGAGAGAGAGAGCACGAGCAGGGAGAGAGAGAGGGAGAAGCAGGCTCCCGGCTGAGCAGGGAGCCTGACGCGGGGCTCGATCCCAGGACCTTGGGATCATGATTTGAGCCAAAGGCAGATGCTTAACGGACTGAGCCACCCAGGAGCCCCAATCTTTCCTCTTTGAATCAACAGTGGCTTGAGCCCCTCAGGTAGTGGGAAGACCTGATGTTCACTCACCAGCCTCAAGTAGTAGCTAAACGAGTACAACTTGATCTGTCAGTGGGGAAGGGCTGGTTTTCTACCTCCAACCCGGCACGGAGTAGAACTTTTGTAAAATGCAATAAAAATCAATTTCTAGAAAAATGAATTTGGGTGCCTGGGTGGCTCAGTTGGTTAAGCATCTGCCTTTGGCTCGGGTCATGATCCCAGGGTCCCGGCATCGAGTCCCATGTTGGGCTCCCTGCTCAGCAAGGAGTCTGCTTCTCATTCTCCCTCTCCTCTGTGTCCTCTCTCTCTCTCAGTAAATAAATAAAATCTTTTAAAAAATGAATTTAAAGTGACATCAAGATAAAAACCCCAAGTGTTTGGTAGAGTCAACAGACATAAAATCATGCTGTCAAATTGCCACAGAAGTTTCTGAACACTTCCTCAATTTCTGTGTTTATTGTGGACCAGAAGCCAGTAGCCTGCCCCCCAGCATGGTCCTTGGGCCTCGATTTGAAAAGCACCAAGCTCAACGCGCTCCCAGGTACTTGACTATTAGCGCAGGGCAGGTACCCCGTATACAAATCAAAGGTTCCGGTGCTACGTGAAGCAGAGGACAGAGCTGCTTCAGGAAACAACGATTTCTGGAGCCAGTGATGTGACTGCCAACCATTATTTACTCGGCAGCCGGCTGAAAAGAATTCTACCAAAATAAGGCCAGGCATTTGTATACTAGCCGCAGAATGGTGGTCAATTAGGAGCACAGAGCCTCCACGCTGGGCTCTAGGAAATCTACCCTGGCTTTGAAACTGACCCCCGCGGTAGGGTCGGGTGGGGGAGGCACCCGGCTTCAAAGCTGGCGGCTGTAATTTCACATTTCCCAGGCTGGGTTACTTGTCAACACCCATTTCTTTTCTATTCAGTCTTTTCAGTCCTTCTGCCTCCTCAACTCCAAAACAATAACTTCAGGAACTGGAAAATGACTGCTCTGATAGGGCACCTAATTCCTTGACATATACCTTAAAGAGGAAAAAAAAAAAAAAGAAAGAGAGACAAGAAAGAAAAGTAGTCCATTTTGAAGCACTCAAAATAGAGGAGAAAAGTTCACACGATTCTTTTGACCAAAAATAACACCATGACTCACACACGCTCACTCTAACAATCCATCAAGCTAACGCGTGGCACCTGCTTATAATTTATCAGCTACACAGAGCGTTTTGTCTCCGTGTTATTGAGAAGGACTCTGTGACCATCAGTTGGCAAGAGCAGCACTATGTAAAGGAAATGTCAAAGAAAAAGTGGCAGACCGCCTAACCCTGGGAAGGCTTTCGCAGGGAAGGAAAACCAAACTGAGAGATCTTTCCTCTAAATCTCTGGGGCAGGAGGTAGCATAAACAGCAAACCGTAAAAAGGTTTAGAAAGAAGCCTCTTTTAAATATTCAGATCTAGCCGGGCCGACGTGAAAGGTTGACATTTTAGCTCTGTTAACGGGGGAATGAATACAGTGGCGTTTATCATAGGACCCATATACCGCAGTGACTCTTTCCAGTGGCAAGTTCACTAACATCGTGATGGGGAAGAGAGGTGAGCGAGGTTGGATGGGAACATCACTGGCACACCCGGGGCTGAAAGGATTCAGACACACCTTTGTCAAGGAACAACTGAACCCCCAATGACCAGTGATGTCTGCAGAGGCGTGCTGCCGGACCAGCCCTTGGTGTGGGCGCCATGCTGGTCCCAACAATTCTCTCTGCACAAACATGAAGCCCACAAATCCTGACAGTTACTGTGGAGGCAAAGATCTGGAAGGTGAGAGAGAAGTGTGGCTCTCACCCCAACCTTTCCTCCTTTCGGGGACAGACATTCTCCCTAAGGCAGGTAGTCACGTGGGCCCGGGGAGCCGTTCTTCCAACTTTCTTCCAGTCCCACTGCATCCTAGAAAAGGGGTTTGGGCTTCAAGGGTTGATCAGGTATGGGCAAGTGACTAGGAAATGTTCAAGGAAATTAATGGAAGCTAAGGGGTATTTTAGTAAGTCTTGTTTACGCAGACTTCTTGGGGTGCCCCGAGTGGCTCTCTGGGGATGGGTTGCTTTCTTCTTCCTGGTATGGAAGAGGGCGGGACACCTTCACAAAGGGAAACTTATGCCCTGTTTTTAGGCACAAATGGGGAGGAGGGAAGGGAACTCTCTGTAATCTGTTGATTCTCAATTGCCTGCCGCTCAAAATATCCTTATGGCAAAGTGGAATATTTTGGAGTGGGCATATCCTGATCCCTTTCATATCCATCTTTAATTTTCCTACTTCAGGGAGAAAAATTGTATATAGTGGATCATTTTCTCCCCATCTGAAGGATTCAGGGCTGTTTCTTGGCTCTAGCTCTTACCTCTACCATTGGGTTTTGATTCCCCTGTAAGTGCCATTAAATACGTCAGAACAGTTTACATCCTAGATGCAATACACTTTTTAAACTTATAAGAAGTGATGGCAGGGAGATTAAAAAAAAATAAATGATATATCACATTTGGCAATGACAATAATCATCACTGTTAAGGACTCTTCTTTTCATTTGTTTTTTAAGATTTTTTTAAAATTTTTATTTATTTGAGAGAGAGCAAGAGTGAGCGAGATCACAGAGGGAGCGAGAGGGAAGCAGGCTCCCCACTGAGCAGGGAGCCCGACGTGGGGCTCAATCCCAGGACCCTGGGATCATGACCTGAGCTGAAGACAGACGCTTAACCGACTGAGCCACCCAGGTGCCCCAGGACTCTAGTTTTCAATGATCAAGTAATCAACATTGGCTCATAAGGAAGGGGTTTCAGGACACTAGCTATAAGAAACAGCCCTGAATCCTTCAGATGGGGAGAAAATGATCCACTATATACCATTTTTCTCCCTGAAGTAGGAAAAGTAAAGATGGACATGCAGGGGATCAGGATATGCCCACTCCAAAATATTCCACTTTGCCATAAGGATATTTTGAGCGGCAGGCAATTGAGAATCAACAGATACAGAGAGTTCCCTTCCCTCCTCCCCATCTGTGCCTAAAAACAGGGCATAAGTTTCCCTTTGTGAAGGTGTCCCGCCCTCTTCCATACCAGGAAGAAGAAAGCAACCCATCACCAGAGAGCCACTTGGGACACCCCAAAAAGTTTGCATAAACAAGACTTACTAAAATACCCCTTAGCTTCCATTAATTTCCTTGAACATTTCCTTGTCACTTTCCCACACCTGATCAACCCCTGAAGCCCAAACCCCTTTTCTTTTATTAAAATGGTATATAAGCGCCCGAGCCAACCACTTCTTTGAGTTTCAGTTCTTCTGTGAACTCCCATACACATAAAATAGCCATAAAATTGTATGCTTTTCCTTCTGTCTTTTGTTAGTTAAATTGGCAGGCCCCCATTGACTGAACCTAAGAGTACAGAGTGAAAAAAAAAAAAAAACAACAACACAAAATAAAAGAAAGCGATGAAAAGTTTAAGATTAACCTTCCATCCTTGCGCTAGCCCAGACACCGGGAAGAGCAGAAAAACGGGCGGGCTACATATTTCCACCTGAGTCCTTAAATAATTCAGACCAGCGACCAGGGGGTGGGGGCAACACTCCAGGGACAATCCCTCCTGTCATCCTGAACCTCTGTAATTTATTTGATACATTTGTTGCAGTAACCTAGCCATGGAAAAGTTAGTCTACATCACAATGTAAAAATGATGTATACCAGAAAGTCCTGTAACTTCTCAATTTGCTGAGTAAGAGTGCAAATCAAAAGTGGGAGGGGAAAAAAGGTAAGTAAGAGACAGAGAGACAGGTAAAACCTTGACCTACATACTTCCTCAAGAACAGTAAGGAAAAGAGAGGGTGAGGGGGAAAGAGACAGAGATCAGACTTAGAAACTATGCTGCTGGACGAGGTGCTTAAAAGTTTGATGCTGTGTTGGGGCACCCGGGTGGCTCAGTTGGTTAAGCGTCTGCCCTTAGTTCAGTCGTGATCCCAGGGTCCTGGGCTGGGACTGAGCAGGGAGTCTGCTTCTCCCTCTTCCTCTGCCCACCCCCCCCACTGCTTGTGTGCTCTCTCTTTCTCTCTCTCACATACATCCTCTCTATTGCTCTCTCTCTCTCAAATAAATAAATAAAATCTTTAAAAAAAAATTGATGTTGTGGACTCCTTGAAGCCATACCTTCGATAGGGCAAAGTACTAGATTATATAAGAATATGTTTAAAAAAATGTTTGATGAAACATCAAGTATACTTGAACAGTGTGATTGATAGCAAATTTAATTGCAATTTCGACTCCGCTGCTTTGGTCTATGGCAACTCCTGTGTTAATAGTAATAGACGGAGACTTGCTTTGCTGAGCAAGGGCCCCTATTCACAGCAACTGCCCAAGGGATGACCTCTGCTACAGTGACAGTTTTCCTATTTACACAGAAACAACCAACCAGAGCTCATTCCATACATATTTTTCAACTGTGCAAGGAGCCCTCAGCAGCCTACTCCCACCTCATAACCTCAAAACACACACTTGCAAATGAATGCATTTCCGGGCCCACAGGCAAACACTCGTCCAGAGGTTTGGGAGGTTGCTGTTGACTTGAATGCTTGCTTCATCTTGGCCATTATGATTCTACATCTGCCTCTTCTCAAGGTCTCTAGATTCCTCGAGGCTAAACATCCTCATCTATAAATTGGGGGGCGCTCTCACCTTCCTCCCAAACTCCCTGCAAGGATCCACAGAGCTGATAGCAAGATGCTCCAGTACTCAGAATGAAGTTACAGTTACTAAGATTTGGGAGGGCTCCCGCAAGCTGGGCCTGGATTTCTTCCCAACTTCCCTGGTGGAACAGGAAAGCTGTACTGTTCAGAGATCATGAAAAGAAACATCTCAAAGCACTTGAGATCTTTGAAGGAGGTTTTAGGTTGTGAGCATCAAACCCAGGACACACATACAGAGTTGCTCTGATCTGCAGTCACCAGGGGAGGAAAATAAGATTGACCAAGAAGACTTTTCTACTGAAGTAAAAGGCTCCGTCCCATCCTACAGAGGGCCACTCTATGCTCCGATTTCTCCGGGCTCGGCATTCTGGCACAAGTCAGCAACTAAATAAGCCGTCACTCTTCAAGGCAAGGAAGTGAAGGCTGCCTCTTAAACCAGGAGGAATACCTCCTGTGGTATGTCGGCTTGAAATCAAAATGGGAGACGACAAAGATGCATTTGATTGTTGACTCAGGGAGGAGTCTGAATGGGGAGAATATGCTGCTGTGACCCCAAAGAGTCCCATCTACTAAGAACATTCACCCAAGATAATTTAAATTCCCTTTGTCTCCTTTGGAGGAACAGCTTGTTTAACAAAAGAAAAATATTGAAAGGGTTGCTTGAGATCTTCTGGTGATCTCTCCCTGCGGCGTGAAGAGGTGCTCTGTGTATAGTCTGCCTAGAGTATCAAGAAGACGTTTTCATTTCAATATCCCATGAGAACTTATTAGTGCATCACTGTTGTCACGATTTCTTCACAGCTTCCTTAACGGATGATTTGCCATTGGAAATTGAGTTGTTTGAAAAGGGATTCTAAGTTCTTTTTTTTTTTAAGATGTTATTTATTTATTTGACAGAAAGAGACACAGCGAGAGAGGGAACACAAGCAGGGGGAGTGGGAGAGGGAGAAGCAGGCTTCCCGCCGAGCAGGGAGCCTGATGTGGGGCTCGATCCCACAACCCTGGGATCATGGCCTGAGCCGAAGGCAGACGCTTAACGACTGAGTCACCCAGGCACCCCAGGGATTCTAAGTTCTAAAAGAAAGCCTCGACAACTATATTTCTAGAACTACAAACATGAAGGTTCTGGTCTGTCCTCTGAGGAGGGGACAAAAGAGGCAGGAAGATATTTATGACCAGACCCTCGGTGGCCATGGGAAAAACACTGGCTTTACCAGGTAAACAGTCCTAGCTGTTTCTGGCTCTCCACTACATCTAAGCACTTCAAAGCATTTCGTTTCTGGACTTCCAAAATGGGTTAGGTTAAATGTTGACTATGCTTCCTCCCCACTCAGTCTAAGAGTCGAATATAGAACAAAAAACCTGAACGAGAACACGGAACTACAAGTTAGCAGATCTGGATTTTATTTTATTTTATTTATTTTTTAAAGATTTTATTTATTTATTTGACACAGAGAGAGAGACAGCGAGGGAGGGAACACAAGCAGGGGCAGTGGGAGAGGGAGAAGCAGGCCTCCCGCAGAGCAGGGAGCCCGATGCGGGGCTCGATTCCAGGACTCTGGGATCATGACCTGAGCTGAAGGCAGACGCCTAACGACTGAGCCACCCAGGTGCCCCAGCAGATCTGGATTTTAGTCCTGCTCTATGAACTGGCTGTGTGACCTTGGACAAGTCACGGGAAAAACAGAAACCAGCCAACATTCACCGAGCACTCAGCAAGTACCAGGCAATGCGCATGATGAGCATTATCATACCAGTTCCTCAGAGGAGCTTTATGAACACGTCTCATTATTACGTTCATTTTGGAGGGGAGGAATGTGAATCTAAGAAAGGGTAGGCAGCTTGCCTGAGATCACCCACCAGCAGGTGGAAGGGTAAAATTCGCATCGGTACCATCAGATGCCAGAGGCCAGGCTCTTACCACCTGCTGCGAGCTGAGATGATGCCTTGCAACTTTGTGGAAGACCTAATTTGTCCAGCGTGACTTCCGGAGATAGTTGGGAGGTCACATTTGTCCATACGCGCATGCATATATGGTCTCTGAAAAGCACAAAGCATGACCAAGGCTGAGGACGTGGTATTGCTTCTACCTACATTTGAGAAGAACCCTCAAATACATCTGTAGTCAGCTCAAGCTGCTATGACAAAATCCCATAGTCTGGGGGGCTTATAAACCCCGGAAGATTATTTTTCAGAGTTCTACGGGCTGACAATCTGAGACCAGGGTGCCAATGCAGTCAGGCTCTGGCGAGGGCCCTCTTGGATTGTGACTCCTTGGGGCATCCTCAGGGGGCAGGGAGCAGAGCAGAGAAAGCAAGCTCTCTGTGACTTCTGAAGGGCACTGATCCCACTCATCACAGCTCCACTTTCATGACCTCATCCTAAGCACCTTTCAGAGGCGCTACCTTCTAAAACCATCACACTGGGGGAGCAGTGTTTCAATATATGAATGTTGGGGGGACACAAACATCCCGCCCGTAACAGTGATCATAGCCATCTCTCCCTCTGAGTTGAGACACGAACAGGGGAAGAGGGCAGTAAGTAGAGACCACAGAAATTCCTCCTTCCCAGTCAAGAAACAAGGCTGATGGGCAACGTGATGGCTCCGTGTGACATCTTCTGCTTTTCTAATAGGGGGGTCTTTTGGCCTCCATGTCCCATCTGTTAACCTGACAGCTGGTTCTTGTTCCGGTGCCTTCTGCTTAAATAAGGAGCACTTGCTTTGCAGCTGGGGGGGTAAATATTTTACCCACTGTCTTGCCTTTGGGATAAACATGCAACATGGGTGACGCTGGGTCAGAGTGCATCCTTCTCCCCCTTCCTGCTAGACGAAAAAGTGGAGAAAATCATTATGCCTCTCCCTTCCAGGCCTGTCACATGTGTACCAAAGCTGTCTGCTTCTGGCTAAATGCACAGTCTCACTGCAACCCGTACCTAAACACTTACTGGTGCGTTTTCTTCCCCACACCGAGCTAATGAAGAAGGCATCTTAACAACCGCTCCCCCAAAACCAGACACATGCTTCCATAAATAAACTAACTAAAGGTAAATGAAATTTAAAAAACATATTTTGAATGGGTAAAATTCTTTATTTTTCCAAATCCTGGAACTATTTTCCCCCACTATTTCTCAAGACATCTCTTCCATTACTAAGCCAGAATTCTCTCCCTTGCATTGGGCTATGTTTTCCCTCTCCATAGCACCAGTGACCATTACCATCCGATATATTTTAATTATTTTGTTTATTGTTGGTTCATAGCATCTCTACTAGAATTAAGGTGACTATATTATTCGTCATCTAAACCAAGAGGTTTGGGAGAGTGAAAAAGAGCACTAACACAAATTATGCCAGGACTAAACGGAGACGTTCTTGGGGAAACACAGCTGTGGTTGCCCTACCTACAAGGCAAGTTCCAGAAGCTCGGGGACTTGGGTGTGACTTCTCACACCGGTGTCTCTACTGTCTAAGACCGTAAGCACAGACACCCGTGAGATGCTCCGTAAATAGGTACTGAGTCATGGTGGCTCCGAGCATGAGCTCTGAGTGGACGGCAGGGGTTCAAACTCTGGCTCCCACCCCCGTGAATTACATCATTTCCCTGCGGTGATTTCCCTGACCACCATAGGCTTCAATTTCCTCATCTGTCCAATGGCGACACCAATGGGAGTACCCACCTCGAACGGCTGTGTGAGAACTAAATGAGCTCATCCACAGTGCAGAGCTGAGCACAGGGCCCACACACGGCAAGAGCGGGCACTCCAAAACATTGGCTGCCAGCATCACTATTGGTCATTCCAAGACTGTCTGAAGAAGGTGCGTAGAGCAGATGGTTATGACACTGCCTACCCAGCCTTAACATGACAACAGTAGAAGCCTCCTGTGTCTGTAGGATGCCTGGTTGTGCCTGGCCGACCCTGAGATGGGCCCCTGGCCTGAGCCTGGCCTAGAGGAGCTCTCACTTGGGACTGAGGAGCAACTTTTTTCTAGAGATCGAAAATGTGGAGTCTGTAGTCCTCGTGCAATCGACACTTCCCATTCTACAGAGAAGGCAAGTGCACAAAAAGAAATGATAGCTGCTGAGGGCAGAGGAGGGAGCTGGGATACCCGAGGCCCTGGCTGCATCTCTGCCTCCCTGCTCACTGCTCAACCGACCCCTCTGAGGTTCTATGAGCCAGGAACCTCCTCTGTGGCCCCAGCCACTTCAACCTGCCAAATGTAAACAGAAGGGTCCTGACAAGGGCCGTGGTAGGCAGATTCAACACACGAATATACAACTGATTTAAAAAAAAATTTAAGGGGGCTGAGGAGGAGAAGGAAAGGATGATAAATATTCACTGGTGCTCACCCTTTGCCAGGCACCATAGGGAGGAATCTGCCGGCACTACTATGTGGTGGGTACCATATTTATTCCCATTTTATGGATGAGACTGCTGAGACTCAGACACCCAAAGGAACCTTCCCAAGGCCACACAATTAGTTTACTGGGTGTCACTGCTGGCTTCCTAGCAGCACTTCTATCTTCGGTGATTAATCGAAGCCAATCAACATATGGCACTCTCCTGGGGAATGTCAGTAGACCAGGAATGGGAGCATGTCCTATACTAGCCCAGTTAGATTGGAGAAGAGCACTTCCATTTCATGGCTGGGGGTTTTGCCTCTCCTGCTTAGGGGAACCAGCCTTAGAAGAAGGCTAAGTTCTTTCTTCTAGGCAGAGAAGAAAGAGAAAGTTCAAGAGTTCTCTTTCTCTTCAAGAGAGAAAGCTGATGTTAAAATTGGCACTGTGGTAGAGTGGTCAGATAAAATACAGGATGCCCTGTTCAGTTTGAATTATAGATAAACAATGAAAAGTGTTTTGGCATAAATTTGTCCCAAATATTGCATGGGTCATACTTTTTTTTTTTCTTAAGGAGGCTCCATGCCCAGCGTAGAGCCCAGCATAGGGCTTGAACACAGGACGTGAGATCATGACCTGAGCTGAGATCAAAAGGCAGATGTTTAATCGACTGAGCCACCCAGGTACCCCAAGGTGCTAAAAAAGTTCTAATTGTCTATCTGAAATCCGAATTTCTCAAGTGTCCTGTATTTTTTTTTAAGATTTATTTATTTAAGAGAGACAGAGAGCGTGTGCATGCACACAAGCGCGGGGGCTCAACGTGGAGCCCAAACGCCGGGCTCGATCTCATGACCTTGAGATCATGACCTGAGCCGACGCTTGAGTTGGACACTTGACAGACTGCGCCCCTCTAGGCGCCCCCCCAGGTGTCCTGTGTTTTTATTTGCCAAATGTGGCACAATGGAGAGAAGGAGTACACACAATGGAGAAGTAGGAAGCACTACCTCTGAACTTCTGGTTATGCAAGGCCATTGATTTCTTTACTGTTTAAACACTTTAGAATTTCAGTCGCCTGTACCCCAACCCATCCTATCTCATGCAGCAAGTCAGAGGTTCCAACCTAGGCAGGAAGGATACAGAGCCAAAGTCACACCACCGTACAAATCCCAAAGGGACAGAAACCGAACACCATATTCAAATCTAAAAAGCCAACGCTTAGGACATTGAACTTGTTTTCTCAGAGCTATACGAATGCAGCTTGACAGACTTACTGGAATTCTTCAGATTCTCCTCAGTCAATGTAAAGTTTTTATTACAAAGTCACGGAACGTGAATTCACTTAAACTGTAAAACCCCTTCATGAATACTAACAAACTTGAAAACCTCAACAAAGATGACTGTTCATAGCCACCAAAAACACAAAAACATCTAGCAATTCCAGATTAAGGAGCCCAATTTTTAGACATTCATGATAAAATTACATCCTTGTAATTTTGGTTAGAAAAAAATTAGCTCCATAGCAAAATTTGACTTTAGGTCAAACCTCGAGCATTATAAAATAATCAAATAAAATAGGAAGAGAATATAGGAATGAGCAAAACTAAATAACCAAATGGGTAACCATAGGGCTGAGCTGCATTGCAGTTTAAGGGTAAAAGTCCCGTGTGTGTGTCTGTGTCTTGGGCATACTATTTACTCAGCATCAAAAATCTCAAGGAAATGGACCCAACGAGTTTACGTTTGACGTCAGGTATATCGTCAATGAGCAAAAACAGGACGTTGAGTTAGCCATTTCAGCTATGAAGAGACAAAGCGATTCCTGTATCTTTATTTGCATCTGCCAGTTTTGAAGCCCTGCTCTGGGGCAGAGGCTTCTCCATAACGTGGAACACACAGCATTAACATCACCATCATCTGGGCTCCCTTCAAGCAAATAAAAAGCTGTAATTCAGGGCATGTCAGCAGAGAACAATTACGAAGTTGAGAAAAGGTCTGACAGATATATTTGGAAAACAACAACATAGATATGTATTACACAACTGGATTAAAAGAAATATGATTTATGATATTCCTGAACATAATGTTATGAAAATCTTAACTATCCCCAAACTAATCTAGAAATTTAACAAAGCTTCAATCAAAATACCAATAGGTTGGTTGGTTTGTTTTGGTGGAGTAAGAGAAAGACTTGATAAAATGTTTGCAAGTTTTATCTGGAAAAAGTAATGTGAATAGCGGGGCGCCTGGGTGGCTCAGATGGTTAAGCGTTTGCCTTTGGCTCAGGTCATGATCCCAGGGTCCTGGGATCGAGCCCCACATCGGGCTCAGCGAGGATCCTGCTTCTCCCTCTCCATCTGCCTCTCTCCCTGCTCATGCTTTCTCTCTCTCTCTATCTCTGTGTCTCAAATGAATAAATAAAATCTTAAAAAAAAAAAAAGAAACATGAATAGCAAGAGCAAGGGAAGGAGACTACCCAAACATATGTCACAAGTATTATAAAGCCAAAACCATTAGAATAATGTGGTAGAACCCCAGGACTACACAGGAAGCTCCATGGAACAGAACAGAAAGTTGAGAAACAGATCCACAAATATATAAGGATTTGTTCAATGACACAAGTAAGTATCTAAAATCTATGGGGAAAAATGGATTCACCTATAAACAATGTTGGCTACCATTTAGTAGAAAAGAACATGTGAGTTTTACTGGTGAGATGGTTTTAAAAGCCTGAAGTGGTAGAGGCTAAAAAGGAGCACAGAATCCATCCATGAACAGTACACTAAAGAGTGATAGCCCTGAGCTCCCAACTCATGGCTTCTGACAGGATTCCCAACAAGAAAGGGAATGCTGTCAGCTCGTGTGCCATCTTCTCTCTCGTTGGACCTCACTGGGTTTCCTTCCACACCACCCCCGCACTGCCAACCTCTCTTCTCAGAGAGCATTTCTCTACCACCGACTCCCCCACTCTGTAACACAAAAGGACTCTGGGAAGCTAAGAGAAGTTCTCTACACAATTTGGATTCCCTGATTCCCCCAGTCATTGTAAGGCATCAGCTTGAACAACCCAAGAGTCACTAAACTTCAGGAATAAGTCTTACCTGTTTCCTCTTTTCAGGGGGAAGTGACGGATCTCCATCCTAAAAAGAAACAAATGTTACACTTTACTTAAAAAAAAAATATGTGCTTAAATTTAAGGAACTGAACCAAACTCTGAACTAAATTCAGACCCTCCCACTCCTGCCCCCTGCAATCAATAGTGTGCTGAACCAAATTCAAATATACTTTCTTTTTAAGATTTTTTTTTATTTGAGAGGGGGGGGGGAGAGAGAGAGCATGAGTGGGGTGAGGAGAGGGAGAAGCAGGCTTCCTGCTGAGCCGGGAGCCTGACATGGGGCTCGATCCCAGGACCCTGGGATCATAACCTGAGCTGAAGGCAGACGCTTAATCGACTGAGCCACCCGGGTGCCCCTCAAATATACTTAAAAAAATTAGTTATAAACTGAACCAGTTATTTTGGAAAAACCTCTAAGAAATTAGTTCCACTTAGGACCAAACCTATATACTTTCTAAAACCATATGAATCAAGTAAATGCATGAATAAACTGGATTTATCAAAATTGTTTTTGAGCAGAGCTAAAACTGAGATAATATTTCATTTGGTTTGAGTTGAATCCCTCTTTTAAATAGTTAGAACCAAAGGAATAATAGTGGACACACACATGCTTGAGTTTTCTCTATGGGCCGAACAATTTTTGGGGGGGGTGGTAGGGAAGAGGGGATAGGATATGCTCAAAATAAAAGAGAATTAACTGAGAACTTGCACTCCTATCACACTTTCTGTCTTAAAAGGATTCAGTCCCCCCCACCTTTTGGTGCCACCTGGGAATAAAAAGAGCTCAGGTGAACGTATAAATGCTCAGTAAACGAGCACGCTTCTCTCCGATGCTGCCCAAATGTAAGTCAACACTATTTTGACCCGTGGAATCTTCCTATCCTATTTCTGCTCCAGGACAGTTCAATGATCCCAACACAGACAGCTAAATGTTAGCCATCGGGTTGGCACTCAAAAACAGAGATCGTATCCGTGAGAGAAAAAAGTAGAATGCAAAATAGTGCCCTGCTGTTGGTACCCTCCATCTCAGTATGATCTATATCCTTAAAACTCTCGCCACATGAAAACCCAGAGAGAATCTAAATGCCCGGGATAAGGGAAAGGTTAAAGAAATTATGGAAATCTTACTATGCAACTGTTTTTAAAGATGAATTAAATTTGTATGCACAAATTTAGAGAGATGACTCAGACAAAGTACTGAGTGAAAGGTGAGTGCTGGAACAACGTTGACACAGTGCTGACGAACAGCACTCTGCAGCGACGGAAACGCTCTGTATCTCACTGTCCAATACAGTGGCCATCTGCGAAATCTATATCCACATAATCCCATACGGTAGCCACCGGCCACCTGTGGGGATTGGACCCATGAAATGTGCTGAGACTGAAGAACAGAGTTTTCAAGTCTACTGAATTCTAATTAATTTCAAATGAAATTTAAATAATCACATGTAGATAGTGGCTTCTGGATTAGTGCAGATTTATAATACGAATCCTCTTTAAAAAGCCCCATACAGGGGCGCCTGGCTGGCTCAGCGGGTAGAGCATGCAACTCTTGATCTCCAGGTGGTGAGTTCTAGCCCCACCTACCCTGGGTGTAGAGATTACATAAAAAAAAAAAAAAAAGAAAGAAAGAAAAAGAAAAAGAAAAAAGAAACAAAACAACAACAACAACAAAATGATAAAAAAGCCCCATACAAATAAATTAATAAGGAGGCATGTACAAACACGTGTATGTGTGCATATTTCACAGGTGCTGGGGAAAGCAGTCTGGAAGCACATACACACTGGCCAGTGACTGGGGCTGGGTTGTGGAGGAAACAGGGGTAACAACTTGCACTTCTTCATTTTTCCACTTTGGAACTGTTTGAATGCAATCTTTTTTTTTTTATTTTAAAAACTGGCATGTTAAAGTCCTCACTTTCTTTTTTTTTTCTTTCTAAATTTTAATTCCAGCGTAACCCACTTTCTATCTTAATGAGGGCACAAGAACGTTGCCGTGACGTAACACGTACTATCAGCTCCCGGTACTTCTTCTTCAGGGACTGGTGGCGCTCTCGAAGCTGATTGGCCATGAGTTTGTACTGGTCCCTTTCTTGCTGGCATGTGTCCAGCTCCTTGGAGAGGATCAGCAGGGCTTCCTTTTTACTCTCCAGCTTTCTTTTACACACTAGGTACTGCAAAACAAACAAATCCAAGCAGCTGGTCAAAAACGTCAATAGACCTCCGTTTAACACACCCTGTGTTTCACGCATCCTGCCCGGTTGGTTTTGTTTTGTGGAGTTTTTTGTTTTTAGAGAACATATACCCAGAGACATCGGTCAGTAAATGACTTACGCAGTAAGCATACAATATGCAGACTGCTACGGTACCAGACATACGCCCCTCACCACCGAACCAAAACCTTGGGTGTTCATGAACTTTAGCAAACTGGGATAAACGGATAAAATAATTTAACTGACATATAAGTAAAAAAGCAAAATTTTTTAAGTGACATGGATAGATAGATAGTTGGACCCAAATTTTGTTTTAAAAGGATTTATATATTCAGGTAACAGTATGTAAATTTTTATTAAAATTCAATGAAATGATATACACAGAAAGACTATTCAATACAAATTTTGTAAAAATATTAGTAACAACTCTTGGTCACGTGTTTTTTACAATTTTATTCTTTGTGCTTTTCCATGTTTTCTAAATTTTCTGGAAGAAACCCATATGGCTATACTATAATAAAGAAATACAAAAAGTGTTATTAGAAATAACTTAATTGAACTATAAGTCACTGCGGTAGATTTCACTTGCCCATTCAACCCAGCAGACATTTTCTCACCTGAGAATGTTTGTTCACTACCTCCACCAAGATGTGTACAATGTTCATAATTTCAACGCAGGCACCCTCTACCCAGGGACCAACTCCGTTTAGCCACACTTTCATTGCCCCCAAACAGTTGGGCGTACTTAGCTGGAACTCTTCCTCAGAGAGACAGGATTTCTTCGTCCCTCCTTCTCCCCATCCCCCACCCCTCACGCTGACCATGAACCACCCTCACCTGATAATCACCCACCGCATGGGCCAGGGTGAGCCTGACTGGGACTCTTTACTTTTATTGGATATACTGCACCGTCTGGGGTTATTCACGTATGTCAAATGCGGCATTAAATACCTTTTGAATTTGCCCCATAAAAGACCAGATTCAGAGCATTCATGAAAACAATTTATAGTTTCATTATACACTCTGACACGAGCACTTTGTCATTATGGACGCTCTCACACAAAGCAGAGAGAAAATCAGTGCTCCCATACGATTGGAGTCAATGCTTTTACTGGACAAAAAGCATTACTCATATATGGTGCTTGCTTGGAACTGACTTTGTTAAGTTCAATTTCAAATAAATGAAAGGGGGAAAAGAGTTTTGTGCATTAGCACAATTTTTTTTTCCTTAAAAAAAAAAAAGTAATTACTTAGCTTCAAAAACAAAGGGGAAAGAAAAGCCATTCTGAGACAGATTTGAGTTCTAAGAGAGGACACTTCCACCTTGGGTGAATCTTATTCCTGGCAGTAATGAGGTTGGAATCCTGCCTTAAAATGTCCTGGATTTTTAAGACTTTGACATCGTCTTCATGGAGGCAAAATGGTTCTGTTGCCACTGTGATTTCTCAGGAGTAAAATCCCCAACGAGTAAATATCAGAGGAGAGAGGCTCAAAAACCTAAACTGCAATGTCCTAAGGGAGGTATTGAGATTACACAGGAAAAAATCCCATTTACACAAAATTTAATAGATCTGCCCTTGCGCCTTCGGTTCTTTGCCCGCGATCAGCAGCCTCAGTTGTCAGTACTATTGGTATTGGTGGCACAAAAATGGCCATCTTTGTCCCTTCGATTTATCAGATCCAACTCTGAGGCCCCAAAGATACTGTCTTCCAACTATGGGGAAGAAAATTCCAATTGCGTGGAGACATTGTAAGGTGCCATAGACGAGATTAGCTGTAACATCCGGTCTCCTGAAGGGGAACAGGTAGGGGCCACCTTAACGGCAAAGTGGAAATTCAGGTTCCCTGAACTTGACCTGCTGTCTGTTAGGATCCAAGAGAGAAGCTGTTTCTCTCCCAAGGCCTGGTTCAAACAGGGCCTCGGAAGCTGGGAAGGGCAGTGATAGGACTTCCTTCCCTTGGGTCCAAAGTACCTGGCAGAAAACAGGCACAGAGGCCTCTGTGAAGAATGTGACCCGGGATCTGCTGAGCAGCATCACTGCAGTTGGATCCCCTTCAGGGCACGGAAAACAGGACAATCGTACCCGCCCCACGGGGTCAGAAAACAAACACCTTCCCTACAGAACCTAAAGCCAACAGCAGCAAAAGGGCGGTCTTTAGGAACCCACAGCTCGACTGCTCTTCCTTCTGCTTACTATGGTCTGGAACAGCAAACAAAAAAATTGCCCTCCGTGCCATTTATTTTTATCAAGAAAACGAATCTCAGGCTGAAGCCTCATTTCTGAAGCAGCTCAAAGTGGTGCTGCCCTGAAGATGGGACGGCTCCCCCATAGCCCCCTGACCCTGGTGTGGCAGCACCAAGAAGGCAGGCTAGAAAACACTGCTCTGTGCGCCCCCCGCCGGGCTGGGGGGAGGTGCTTGTGAAAATGCGGATGCCCCGTCCTGAGTCTCCCGTACTGGCTCAGGAAGCTGCATTTTAGCCCCTGGCACAGGGGGTTCTTACTCCGGCCACACTCTGAAAACCCAGGCTCTAGGGGTCTCCAGCTTCATGCTGCCTCGAGAGTTAGACCCCTAACTGCAATAGTTAGAGAGGCCGGCAGGGGCCCGTGGGTCCAGGGGCAAGGCACGGTCCCGGGACCATTCTGGGGCTATCCGTGCCACTTTTTGTAGCCCAGAGGGGTTCTGAACAAGTACACGCATGGGCTCCGTTTTCCTGCACCCGGCCAAAGAGCCTACATCTTTTGTCAAAATAACAATAGAAAACTCTGGGAAGGGTGTGTGTGTGTGTGTGTGTGTGTATGGAGGTGATGAGGGATCAGAAGGCAAGCTGAGGACAAAGCAGAAGCTGACACCCCACAACCCCCCCATGGGATATATGTGACATTCCTCATGCACTCCTGGCTGCCCTAAATAGTTAAGAGTTAAGGTCTTATAGAGATCACAATCCTACAAGACAGGAGTCTCCCTCAGTTTACACAAGTCTTAGCAATTTACAAGAACAAAGCATTTCTATCAGTGGTCTTCCAGAAGGGAATGTAAATACAATTAAATGTCATTATAATCTATAACCCGTTGACAGATACTTGAAGCGGGCAAAGTATAATGTTCCTTCAGAAGCTCCCAACTATCTTACTGTTAATGCCTTACTACAGGGGTAAACAACCTTAACCTGACAATGGCATGGCCTCCGGTATCCTTTAACATATGAAACTTCTTTCTCGAAACCTCCCTTTCTCCTCACCTCTCCCAACCCCATAGTATCTAATCAGCCACCCCCCACAACTCCGGGGCAGCAGCTCCTTCTGCCCACGGCTCCTGTCTCCATGCTTTAATGAATTACCATTTTGCATCAAAGACGTCTCAAGAATCCTTTCTTGGTCGTCGGCCCCGGACCTCACCCCACCAAACCTCACCTATATTCCAAAACCACATCAGAGGGGGCGATATTGGGGAATGGGAAGGAATTTCTCGTACTCGTTTTAAAATGGTTATAGTTCAGTCCACGTGGTGGCAGCCATTAAAATGACCCATTTCCTAGCCCTCCAATTGGAAACAAAACAACAGTAGAACTGGAAGGAAAGGAAAAGGTCCTGAAGGGCCTCCTTGTTGGCAGCTCTGAACAACGGGCAAGTGCACAGATCCAGCCCCAGCTTCGGGAGGGACCAAAAATAAAACAGAAAGCTGGACCAACCAAGTTACTGTGCTTGAGACATTTCAGCTCCTAAAGGGAGGATGGGGTAAGTGTAGAGGATGGAGGAGGTGGACAGCAGAAAACCAGCAGGCAGAGCCAGGAGGCCTCCATCCAGAAGTAGGTCTCGCGAGGAGCTAATCATGAATGGCGGGGACCCTGGAAAAGCCACAGAACAGAACACATACACACTGCCTGGAAGATGAGAGGAAGGTGCCCTGCAACTTGAGGAACCCATAATTTTAACACCACAATCCAGTATTACTGGGGGTAAAGGGTGTCCGGGAAAACACGGTGGGGGGCACGGGGAGGCGGGTAGGGGGCTCCCGTCCAGGAGGTAGGACTTACTTCAAGCATCCAGAAATCGCTTCCCCTGCCTTTTCTAGGACAGAACTGGCTCAACGGTTTCCAAAGATCATCCATGACCGTGGCAGTTCCACAATCTCTTTATGGCAGGGGCTATCGGACGCCACCTGGCTGCAATGGGTGCTGACCTGAAGCTGTGTTTGCGATTACAATTTACGGCAGAATGAGAAAAGGCTAATGCCTATGTGGTTGACATGAATGTCTCTAATATTTCCAGCTCTCCTTTCCTTCCAGGCCCATGGCAGGACTATCCCTCCCCATGCTTTGGCGTAAGGTAGAGCCATGTAACTTGCTTTATCCCATAAAATGGGCCTGGCAGGGACAGGAGGTTCTCCCAGGGCAAAAGCACTTAAAGGTCAAGGTGAGAGTCGCCACGCCTTCTCCTCCCCGGCTGCAACGGGTGTGGAAGCAGGTGGGGCCACGAGAACGAAACGGCCTGGAGTGTGGTGCCAACACAGCAGACGACTTGCCCTGGAGAGTCATTTGGGTCCACAGAGAAAGTGACATGATCCAGAAGTAAAATTCCGTGGTGTTAAGGTACGGAGATTTGGGGTAAGTGTTTGTTACTAGAGCCTAACTTAGCCCGTCCTGACTCCCACAGTCCGTATCAAAGAATGTGAGTGTAGGGAGACCGGTGGGGAGGATATTTGCCCCTGCTCTGTGTTTCTGCCAAGCCACTACAAAGATGAAGATCCATTATTCTTATTATTATCATGATTAACCAAAAACAAAGTTTTTGCGACAAATGCTTTCCGCATATGGGTGCCTTCAATCCTCCCAGCAACACCGTGAGGTCACTCTGCTATCACTGTGTACGGTGTGGAAGGGTTTATGTAATGTGCCAAGGGGCGGGCAGAGTCAGAATTTGAACCCACATCTCTGTAGAGCCAACCCCTGGAAGGCCCCAGTGCCCGATAAACTAAGCATTCTGTGAAAAAGAAAAGAAAGAAAGAAAAATACCAGAATATTCATGGAGTCAGTTCCTATGTTGAGTTGGTATTCCCAGCACGAGGAAGCTAAGGAAGGGCGGTTTTGAATTTGGCTACTTGTTAGACTGCAAACAAAAGAGCGAAACCTTCATCTCTTCACCCATTCACTTCCAAATCTCAGGGGTCTGCCTCTCCTTCCCTTGGACGAGGCCTGAAGGAAGAAGGGAAAAAACAAAAGACTCCACAAGCATCTCTCCCCTGTGCTCCTTGAGAGGGAGCCAAGTGGAAACAATAAGGTTTCTATCCACTTATAAGAAATGGGATAAACTACAGGGCGTCAGAAAAGAACCAGAGGGCTATTTCCTCCAGAGTGGCCAGGTTGGAACAGTTTTCTCTAAGCTGTTGCTGGTCTCGGCCACCCATTCAACAAATACTTTCTCCCGAAGGGATAAACGGTCCTGTTGATTTTGAAAATGAAAAACATGATACCTGGATAACAAATCTTATTTCCACAACCCCTTATGGGTTTTTCTGAATCCCCCGGCATTCTGAAAACCGAAAACGTGTTCACGTCCGGTTAGTGACCCCAGTCATGTGAGGGCGTTTATGGTCTTTATGCCACTAAATGTGAATATTCATACATTTGCTGAAGACGAATCAATGTGTTTGATTATTGACTAAGTCACCGCCCTAGAGTCTGCTGGGGCCAGTACATAATGTACCGTAGGCTTATGGCATTTCCTCTCAGATTCCAATAATTCCTGCATCTGAAACACCTCTGGGGCCCAAGGATTTTAGATAGGGAACCTGACTTTTACTTGAAAGTCTCCCTCGCCAATCCCTACATAGTTTCGATGACACGTGTGTGCCTAACACCCAATCTTCCTCAAACAGTAATTGTCCCAAACCTAAGCATTCATTAGATTTTGACTTCCTCGTGTAGACCAGGAAAAACGAAAAGTACATTACGTGCAGTAAATCTTCAAGCTGCCATAATGCTATGTGTCTATTCCCATAGCTCCTATTTTCTTTAGAATTAGCATCGAATGCTGGAACTGGGATAAACCTCACAGATAACCCAAGCGACTTGCCCAAAACTGCAAAGAACAAGGTCCCTGGCTGCTGTATATTCTCTAACAGTGTTTTCCAGGTCGTGGGTCATGACACCTTCATCTGGGTAGCAAGATCAATTCACTTGCAACCCCTCATTTTCTTTAAAAAAACAACAACAACAAAAGATGCAGCATAGAACAGAAGATGGCAATGTGCATCCCATGCAATTTCACCAAACTTTTCTTTTTGAACATGTGTGTAGGAATAAACATACACACCCCTGCATATCGTCACACATTTATTGTGGACCATCATTCTACAAGCTTGTTCACTACTATTCTGTAGTAAGCCACTCTGCGCATTTACTCATTCACTGGACAAATATTTAATGAAGGTCACCAAGTGAGGCAAGAGTGGGATGAGGGAGTGGGTGTATGGGCAGGGAGGAAAACTACTTGGAGGAAATGGTGCTTGGTGGGTTTTGAGAGATGGGTGGCCATAACGGCACCCGAATAAAGGCCATTATGTAATGCAGATAATTAGCGTTTTGGGATTGAGGCACAGCCCTGATTAATTAATACCTGCCCTGCCCACCTCACTGAGCTCGAAATGGAGGGTGTATGCGAAAATTTGACTTTGTACACTTTTTCAAAATTAAAGGTATTTTTCTTCTCGCACTTAAAGCCAACAAAATGCTCTCACAGACACTCCCTCATTTGATGGTCCACATTATATGACAAGTGGGACAAAAACTGTTTCTCTCATTTGGCAAAATAGCTGAGATTGTCTTTCCCAGAGTCACATAACTAACTACTGTCAGCTCAAACCAGGGCTCTTTTTTAAAAAAGATTTTATGTATTTGAGAGAGAGCGAACACAAGCAGGGGAAGAGGGAGAGAGAGAAGCAGACTCCCCGCTGAGCAGGGAGCCCGATGCAGGGCTCAATCCCAGGACCCTGGGATCATGACTGGAGCCGAAGGCAGATGCTTAACCGACTGAGCCCCCAGGTGCCCCTCAGACAGGAGTCTTAACTACAAATTCCAGGCTCTTTTTAGTATTCTATATTGGTACCAAATACATTATTAGCAGGTCCACATATTACCTCTCTTGGGTCTAACCACATTTCTAAGAAGATACTCTCAGAGATCATTGTGTACCGAGAGTGGGGCATTTTGACTCATAGCATGTTGAGGCCCCTGTCTGGAAGCTCTCCTGGGGCCTTTTCAATCATATTGCATGGGAGAAGGGCTGAGGTGCAAGAGGCCACCTAGCCATCTGCTCAGGTATCAACTAACCCCAATCCCCGAGAGTTCTGGCTGGCCGCGTGCTGATGACCACACTGGGCTTGTCACCAGCTGAATCACGGGCACGAGACACTTAGTTTTTCAAAGGGCACTTGCACACAGTTATGTTGGCTGTGATTCAGGCCCCAGGCCCTCTTCTCTTTGCTAACTCAAATCTTCCCCCCACCTCAACCAGGGGGATCTCATTCATTTCCATGGCTTTTCTGTCATCTCTGTGCTGATTTCACCCAAACTGGTGTCACCAGCTCAGACTCTGATCTGCACTCACTCTCATCTCTAACTGGATGCCTCCATCTGAATACCTGAGAGGCAGCTTGGTCTATGACCACATCAGACCCACTCAAACCTCAGGGCCTTTGCACTGCTACTTCCTCTGCTTGGACTGCATGGCCCGTTCCCTGGCTTCCTTCAGATCTCTGTTGTAACGTCTCCTTCTCAGGAAGCTCATCCCTGTCTGTCAGCACCCAGACTCTCAATCCTCTTATGCTGTGTTACTTTCCTCCATTGCACTTATTACTTGACCTTGAGTTATATAACTCGCTCTTGGTTTATTTTCAACCTCTCTCTCCAGATGCCTGGCACTAAGAACAATGCAGGGTACATAGCTGAGGCTCAATACATACATATAGTGAATGAGAAAATGGCATACATTATCTTACCTCGGCGTCCTGTGACACATGTGGCTTTGTCCCCTTGTGACAGATTCTCAAACTCACGAAGGTGGTAAAGACCTCAGGAATCCTCTCAGCCAGGGCCCTAACTGCACAGATGAGGAAGCTGGGACTCAGCATGGTACACTGGCTTACCCAGGGCTGACCCGTAGGACCCAGGGCCAAAACCTAAGTTGGGGGTTCCTCTCAGTCCAGTGCATTTCTCTCCACCCACCAAATCAAGGTACACAACCCTGGTGAGACATAAATGCCTATACTTAGAATGGTGTCTGGTACTTTTTTATAGTAATAAAAATTATTAATATCATACAAGAGATAATAATAGATGATAATATGTTGCCTGATCATCATTCACTAATCATTACTAACTACAGCATGCTAGTAACGAAGCTCCCAGAAACACAGGGAAAGGCAGTTTAAAGTAACGGCTGACTTCCGGCTCAGGTCATGATCCCAGGGTCCTGGGATCAAGCCCCGCATCGGGCTCCCTGCTCGGCGGGAAACCTGCTTCTCCCTCTCCCACTCCCTCTGCTTGTGTCCCCTCTCTCGCTGTGTCTCTCTCTGTCAAATAAATAAAATCTTTAAAAAAAAAAAAATAAAGTAATGGCTGACAGATCAGATCAAACTGTGGGATCTGACAGCCTCTTTATCTCCAGCCAGAAGGAGGTACAATACCTGCATTTGGATCTTGGCTTGACCCCTCCCTTGCTACGTGATCAATTACTTAGCCTCTCTGTGCCTTAGTTTCTCCACTTGTTAAATGGGTATAATTATAGTATCTTCATAGGGCTCATGCAAGAATTAAAGCAATTCGTATGTACAAAACATTTAAGATAGTAAGTGCTGTCTGTGTATTGCTGTTCTACTCGTTTTAATCACAAGGAGAGGATCACAGCTCAGCAAAGAAGGGGCTCGAAGAGTTGGAGGAAGATGTGAACATTTGAAATGGATCCCAAAGGACAGGTGGAGGGGTTCGTTTTGTTGGGGAGTAGATGAAGTTGTGACAGGCAGCGGGGATGGGAAAACAATATCCCCGGCAGGGAAATAGCCAGAGCAAAACACAAAGGTGAGACACGGGGAGACATGCTGTCGGAACAGTGAGCGACACGCTGGGCTGTCTCTGGCGTTGGGTGGGAATGAAACCTGCATCAGATAAAGCTGGAAAGAGAGACAGATGGGTGGTCAGGTCAGAAAGGGCCTGGAAGTCGTGCTGAAGAGTTCAGATTTTATTCTTCCAGCAAGCAGGAGCCCTGAGGGGCTCTGAATAGGGGAGTGACATTAAGAATCCTCTGAGGAAGACAATTTTGTCCTGACATCATGTGGCGTAAATTATCTTTGACTCTACAGCTTGGGTAAAATTGGTTGCCAAGCTCCCAGGGGGAAGGGAAGGGAAGACAGCTGGGGATCAGGGCCTGCTTTGCAGACACACCTCTGGATCCTGCAGTTTGATCTGATCTGTCAAGCCTACAAAGAACACACTGACTTTGCTGTTTCTTAATATGGATTCTGTTAGCACCTTGTCTAAGGCAATTCTGTTAGGTAGGGTGCTACCCAGGCAACCAGAAGCAGGCATGGGTTTAGCCTCGCCACGGCAGCTGGTATCCGAATCGTATCGGTGGGCGAATGGGTCACATGGCTGCCCAACCGCCTGACAAAGGGCTGAGCCCAGGGGGACAAGCCACGTGAAACTGCCCCCACTTTCTGGTCACTTGGGTGGGGCCAAGGGATATGCACTTGGTTCTCCTTATGCTTCCATTTTTGCTCCCTAGTCAAGTTGTAATTATGCCTGTTAAGTTCGAGCGTGGTGGAGGGGCTGGGGCTATCTGCTCTCTTCCCTACCCAAGGAAAGGAGGGTATGGGTTTGTTTTCAGAAAAGACGAAGGAGAAAACAAATTCATATTTTTGGAATGTCTGCTATGTGCCAGGTACCGTTAAAAGTAATACTAAGGAGAAGGAGACCTTTATTTAATTATAATAGTAAGTGCAGTGGGCACTATTCAGTGAACATTGTTATTTTCCAAACTGTACTAAATGCTCGACTTGAAACATTATATTCAATCCCTACAGCTGCCTATGAAATAGGTTGTACGATTAGCCCCATTTTAGAGACAAGGACACTGAAGCTCAGCGAGGTCAACTTATCCTTCATCACTAAAGTAATGAGTAGCAGAGCCAGACTGTTCTCTGCATTTATCAGTCAGGATCCTTGGGTTGTAAGCAACTGGAACAGATCCCCTCACATAGGAATGTGTTGGAAGGACTTTGGCACTCACAGAATTGGCAGGAGGACAGAGAAGTCGGCTTAGAAACAGGGAGGTGGCGATGTGGCTCTGGAGCCTAGATGAGGGGTCAGTGCAGGAAAGATCAGGTCAGAGGCCACCAATCGATCAGGGTAGAACCCGACTCCGTTATGCTTCAGCTTCTTTATCTCTCTGTTCAAGGGAGTCTCCAGCCGGCCTAAAGCAGATCATGTGCCATCCTTCGCCTGGGGAAGTACAAGATACCCGGACTGTCGTCCTGCACTCTCTCTGCAGATTATATCCAGCACTAATACCCTCCAAAGTGGGGTGTGGTTGGAAGTGAGAGAACAATAAATGTTTGCCACATTAACCTGGGTAGATCCATTCTATTGAGCTTATTTCTCAACTTTGCTAAGGTCCTCCCCTTCTGGTGGCTTATGAATAAAGGTTAAAAAAGAAACAGTGGGCATTTAATAAGAATTCCTTTTATTTTAATGGACCCCTGAGGCTCTACTAATCACACCCAGAAAAGCACACACAGTGGTGAAGTTTACAGGCTGCAGTGGGGTATATACACCTCCCAACTGGAGAAAGGAAAAACCACACACCAACTATACTGGGTAATCGGTGAAACGTGGATGGAATAAACTTGGCAAAATACGACCAGTTTTCAGCATGTATACTAGATATCATGAAATATTTTTATTATCCTCTCAAAAATAGATTTCTTTTGAATTGCATTTCAATTATATTTTTAAAGCACAACTCACAAGTCATTTGTCCATGTTAATTCATGCCCGCACGCAAACACCATGAAGGTAGCCTTGTGCTTATCATCTTAAGAACCCAGACCCACAGTTTTCACCACCGAGTGGCTTTTATCTACCCGTTTACTGTTATCTGCAATAAAGCAAATCATAATTTGCTACAAAGAAGATCATAATAATTAAATGTCTATCTGACATACTACATTACTATTTCGATGGCTTTACAACCAGATAAATGCTGAGAGGGATGAAGGTAGCCAGGATGTCAGGGAGGGGACCTCTCCATCAAGTGACTCTCACTCTCAAACAGTGACTCATGGTCCTTGGCGATTTTTACTGATGGGATCAGGCTAGTTCTCATTAGCTGCTGCAAGAACATACCTGCCAATCCCCAAAGGCTTCGCCACGTGATGATAAACATATGTGGCTGAAGGGTTCATGTTCAGGAATAATTTAGAAACTTCTCAATTCACAGACTCACTCTTTTCTTAGAGGTATTTCCTCCCCTGGTCCCCCTCTACTCTGTCACACCCTCTTTCTACCCTATCTTCCATCCTCCATCCGGGATACCTCCTTTCTCATCCAATTTGCAGCTTTAGGTAAACAGTACTCAACAATCGACTTAATTTCACCTTCAGATAAGCCACTCCCCCCCCATTCCCGGAACCCCTACTTTGCCCTGCCCGGTGATGTCTGGCCGGGACCGTCATGACGGCCTCCTCGTCATTCTACCTGTCTAGTACAGGTACCAGTCCCTTTGAAAACCATAAATAAGGTCCTGCCACTCACTCGTCTTTAAAAATATCTCTGTTAAGGAGATTGACAAACAAGAGCTCTTTGATATCTGGCTGCAGTCTACCTCTGACTCTTCCTGGCTCCTCATAGCCATGTGACATTCTGGGTACACCTTAATTAGAGAATCACAGCCACCTGTTCACCTATCTGCCTCACCACAGACTGAGGTCTCCCTGCAGCCAAGGTCCAACTCATTCACCTTTGCATCTCCAGAGCCAAGCTCCTGACCAAGAGTGAGTGCTTAATAAGTATTTGAGAAATAAATGAATTTTGGTTCCCACTAAGCTGAAATATACATATATATATTATATATATATGTATTTGTAATATGTATGTTAGTAAGCTAATCAATTATTATTTATTGTTAAGTCTAAATCTCTAATTGCATTTTAGCATCATTTAGAACAATAAGTCTGTTTGCAAAAACTTGGTGTGTATGGAGAGGTCATAAGACAGCTCCTATAGAATTAGCAAAATGGCATTTGCATGTCACCTCATTTTTATTGTTTAAAATGAGCACTTCCCCATATCACAAGGGCATAAACTTCCTTTACCACCTTCATTCTCTGGATAGGCATCCAGGACTGTTGCTTGGAGATACCCTGAACCTTGCCAGGGCAAGTTTGGGCATCTATGGAGTAAGAAGCCAAGCGAGGCCAAGCCCATGCTGATGGTCACGTCGCTGAGGTCCTGCAGCCCACAGGCATCCGGACCGAGTCGCGCTGACTCGCCAGCGCCCAGGGGTGCAGCCTTCGCTGGCCGTGACCCTACCCCAGTCTCCAACTGTGCACTCCCGAGCATTTCCACAGCCCTATTCTAAATCTGTGTTCGCCTCTGTAATTTTTAGATAACATTTCAGCAATTTCAGGTTGGTAACTTAATGATTCTAATGCCATTCTCTAAGATGACTTCTTTTTTTTTTATGATCTATCTTTCTCAGAGTCACCAGGCGGTTTTCCCTCTTCAGTATTACTTTTGACAGGCAAACTTTGATTATTCGAGTGCCCCAGGGGATGTGCTGAAATTTAAGTTAAGTGAGATTTCAGGTAATTGGAAGAGTTTATAATGTGAACTATAGTAGCTGGGGGGTATGTGAAATTCACTGACAGTTTTGGTTAACTGAAGTTAGGAATAACGAAGGTTTGCCTGGATATCTATTTCAATCCTCCGCTCCTGTTATTTCTCCCTTCCTCCCTCTCCCCACCTTCTCAGTCTCTATACTGTCTGGGTGTGCCCTGTTCTTCGCAGGCCTACAGAGATGAGGAGGAAATGCAAGGAAAAAAGACTGGCTTTCCTTCTAGTTGGCCATAAATGGGCAAGGAAATCCCTCTCATTTGCTGAAGATAGCATATATTTTTAAAAATCTTTGCTTGCCTAGAGTGAGTTTGTGCTCTCCCCAGTACTGGGCTGATCTGACCTTGCCTCTGGCCGAGACGCTGATGACAGGGTGTGCAATTCTGGTTCGTTTCAGAGCTCCGGCGTTCGGGATGGGGCACTAAAATTACCCATGCATCTGAGGCCCTCCCTTTTCCACCCAGGTTGCCAGGGGCCTGGCATACACTAGATACAGGTGACAGCCCATGTCACCAACACTCACATACGCAATGACATATTGTAACACACAACGGTCAGATGTGGAATGTGATGATAGATTCACTCGTCATTTCATTATAGGATAATAATTCAATTCTTTAATTCAGTTGCAGAAAGCTTTTCTTGTGGGCTGGGCAGCAATAAAAAGCCAGCAAAACATGGGCAACATTTTGGTCAAATGGTCTTTAAAAGCTATAACATTGCTGTGGCTCATCTTCCCCAGTATCAAAAAGAAATCATAAAAAAAACCCCAAAACCCTAAACCCTTCCTACTGATGAGCCACAGCGGCTGCTGTCTATCTACCTGCTCCTAACTTCTCAGATCTGCCCCCAAACACCGTGAGGCAGAGGGGACCTCTAGCTGCACCTCCACTTGATAAACGAGGCTCAAGGGATGGCATTTGGAAGACTACAGTTGATTCCAGGACTATACTTTAACAAAGGGGAATTTGGGAGGCACAGAGACAAAGGGAACATGAATAGACACAACATGGCACATGGGATTTAGAGTGAAATGATGTGGTTCTCACGGCCATCACCAACGACTGGCCGTGGGAAGCCACTCACCTGTGCTCTGTGCTTCAGTTTCCTCTTTAAAAGTGCTGTGTGAATGACCATCACCATCTTGAGGTCTACTCTGTGCCCGAAGGTGATTCAGCATTTTGCACATATAAATCATTAATCCTTACGACAACCTCAAAATGTAGACATTATCCCCTTCTACAGATGAAGAAACTGAGGCTCTGGGAGATTAAGAAAAGGTCACCCAACTTCTAAGTCGCAATGGTGGGATTTAAACCCAGGCCTGTCCCACGCCCCTCCTGCCACAGTGCCCCATGCCTCCCTCAGAGAAGAATCACATGGATTCTGTAAGACAATGCATGTTTAAAAAAAGCACTCGAGGGGCACCTGGGTGGCTCAGTTGGTTAAGCATCCAACTTTTATTTCGGCTCAGGTCATGATCTCAGGGTCGTGAGATCAAACCCTGCGTTGGGCTCCACACTAGGTATGGAGTCTACTTTGGATTCTCTCCCTCTTTCTCTGTCCCTCCCCCAGCCCCATGTTTGCATGCTCTCTCTCTCTAAAAATAAAACATTTTTAAAAATAAAAATAAAAAAAATTTAAAAAGCACTCAATAAATTCTAAAGGTACCAATCTTATTAATAATCACAATAACCCAAAGAACTTCATCTCTCTTATTCAAAGAAAGAAAATCATCTTGATTCCTAAGTTTGTCAGCAGACCTTGCCTTTCTGAAAAATATCATCTCCCTGCTGGGATGAATGGTTCCATAAGAGGGTCAGAGTGCTCAAGATGAAGATTCAACTCAAGACGGAGCATTTGTGGGAATATTCCCTGGCTCCCATCCCTCCAATACTTGAGTCAAGTGCAGATACTCCAAAGCAAGGAGGGGTTCCATCCCTGTCTGCTCCAAAAGGCAGTCATCTGCAGACTAGAGATCTTGAAATCAGACATGCAAATCCATCACCATTTTAATTATCCAAGTAAATAGAACTCATACCACCATCTGCCAAGACGCCAACCAGTCACGATCATCACAGCTCCCCCAGCAGTTCTCTCTGTGTGAGAACCACGGAGTCATCATTCAAGGGGTCACTTGGGCCCGCATTTCTGCCAACAGGATGAAGGTGTCTGCAGCCGAAGCTTGCGGCTGCGAGCTGGTTCTGCCCTCTCTCTGCGCCTAGCTCAGATTCTTCTGAGCACCGCTCATTTGCTCCTGCACTTGCTATCACTCTCTTCCCACCAGCTCCGGGTAGCACTGATGAGTGGGAAATTTCCCTCAACAAGAACCGTCAGTTCAGAACACAGCCCCACAGCAGCAAATTGGGTGGAGAGGCATTCTGGAACATGGAGGATGTGCGATCCCGGTGATTCAAACCACAGGAGCTTTCAGAGGACGGACTAAATTGTAAACACTTCTCAAGGCGAGGGCTCCGTCCACGTCTGTTTCTCTAGCTGGTGATTGTGCAGATGGGTCGATTATGCTAGCAAAGGGCTCCTGTGGGTGATCTGAATTTATTATGGCTTCCAGGGAGGAAGGCAAAATCCTCATTGGCTCCACATCACCAACAAGCCACCAGCCAATATTGGGGATCATTTTCTTATTTCCCTTGACCGGCCATTTGTCCCCTACCATCACGGGTCATCAGAAGAACATTTAAGTGACAGTAAGATGGGTTGTTCCAGTTTAGTCTTCTGCAAGCACAGACGCAAGGCCTGACACTTGAAAAGAATTCCTTGGAGAAGACATCACTGATGCAGGTAGTGTCTAGGTTTGGGCATTTCTCCTTCAGTAGGGAAATTCACTGACAACCAGGGTCACTACAGAGAGCACTGTCAAAAGGACGGACTAAATATATGGCCAGGTGACCACTCCAAAAGGAGATGAAATTTCAGAGGCAGAGAGACCTAAAAGGATATGGATGGCAGTGGATATCCCGAGTAAGACCCTGAGCCCTGGGGTGCAGGGAGATCAGACTTTCCTGGATTCCAGTCTCTGCCCTGCCAGTTCTAGCTGAATGACCTTGAGCAAGTTAATCCACCTCTTGCTGAGCCAAAGACACCTTATTTGTAAAATGGGGACCATGAGAGTATCTACTTCATAGGGTTTGTGAGGTTAAAAGAGATAATGAATGAACAAGGCATTTAGTCCAGTAACTGGCATGTAGCTGGCATTTACTGAGAAGTTATCTTTACCATCATCGTCATCATCATTATCATCATCCATAAGCATCATGTTCATGGCTATCATTAGGACTGTTCCTGTCCATACCATGTGGGAGGGTGCAAAGACTGAAGTAGTTAAAACAAGTCCTTGGGAAAGACCTACCAGGCCTGACGGGCCTAGATCCCACATATGACCATGGATGCGTCAGACAAAACACTGATGGCAGACTCTCCTCCACCACTCACCGTATGCCAGGTACCGTTCTGGGCACTTCACACACATTCACAATGAGGCCCTGTGAGGTAGGTATTACTATATCCCCTACGTCCATATGAAAGTGTTGGCCAATGACATGGAAGCAGAAGTGTCCTGGGACTCCTGGGAAGTCTTCTTAAAGGAAGGAGCCCACTCTTCTTCGTGTTTTCTTCCTCCTGCAAAATATTGGTCCCAAAATGGAAAGCCCCACTCTTGGAATGGTAGATGAGAGAAACAGCAGGTGCCTGGGTCCCAGACAAACCGTAAGCTGCCATATCAGCCCTAGACGGCCTTCCTCTAAATTCACTGTACTTGAGGGAGAAATACAGATAACTCTATCTTATCTAAACCACTGCTGTTTCTGGTATTACCTTAAAATTAATCCCAAATAATACGCCAACATGGCCAAACAACTGATACTGAGGAAGATACATAACTGAGTTCACAGTAGAGCCCTATGTTACTACTGGCCGCTGTCACTGGCTATCCATGACACGAAAGCATAGAAATACCACACCGAGGTTTGAACAGGGTTTAAATTAAAGAATCCTTCTCTTTCAGCTTGATAATTCAAACTACATACCTGCTAAACACGAGCACAACACTATAGCGCTTTGTTTGGTCGCTCTCTCACTCACTCATTTGGTGAGGCTGTGTCGAGTGGGGAAAACACAGACTTTGGGGTCAAAAGAACCTGGGTTCAGATCCCAGCTCTTGCATTACCAGCATATTCCTGTATGCTTACTCATCAACTCTTAGCCATACTGATCACAGCAGGTGAAATGGTGGTAACCCTAGTTGCCTCTCAAGGGGGTTGGGAGGAATAAATAAAATGCATATAGGAAGTGTGGGCACATTAAATAGTGCCCAATAACTGTGTCCTTTCTCCTTCCAACATGTGCCTGGACCAAACCTTATCCGCCTGGCACATGGCAAGGGCTTAATAAATGGAAACAATGGACGAATAACTACTGCTGTTAGTCATACTGAAGATACTGAGAGAGTAGTAACCATCACTGCGGTGTTCGTCGTAACAGTGGTAGTAAAATAATCGAAAGCCAAACTGGGAGAGGGTGAAAGCCAGGAAGGTCCCCAAATGTGCATGGTTAATGCCTACATGATCAAAACAGGACTGGTCAGCACTGGGCTGGAGACTGTTTCCGGGGGGAGCGTGGGCATTTTTCTCATGAATCCTCATGACTGTTTCCAGTAATCAAAACAACTGTTTTCCTCATTCACCAAGCAATCCTGTAATCAGAAAAGGACCTCTCTCTAAACCCAGGTGTTTAAATTGTCCAATGAATTCCTCTCCTCTTTTAAAACTGAATTTTTAAGAAGGAGTTGAGGAATGGGATGAACGAACACCCTAGAATTTGCTCTCCCACACAGATGTTTACACACCACATGGTAGGATGCGAGACATCCTTGCCGATGCACAGGGGTGGTTATTAGGACATTCAGCATAATTCATGAGTATTCAAAGAAACTAAGTGAGCCAGGGAAGGCATAAACTGGCCTTGCAAAAAACCACAGGAAAATCTCGAAGTCACTGCCCCGGCAGCCTGTTCTAGAGCCTAAGAGAACCCTGATGTCAGACAGCTGAGCATTCTGATAGTGGGAAACAATGCAGTAAGAAGTTCTAAGATATAGCTTCAAAGTCCAGCAAGCATACGGTTTGTCAATACAGTGTAATCTCATGCTGCCATAGACTGATGTTGATGGTGCTGATGAGTGAAGGACATGGAAACTAGTCACTACTTATTGCTGAGTAGGAAAAAGAACAAGTTTATAAAAAGAGCATCCAGTGACAGAATTCAAAATAATGGTTACGGTGGGTGGTGGGTTGTGTTGACTGGGAAAGGCATACGGAGCCTTCTGGAGAGCTGGGAATGTTCTAGATCTTGACCTAGGTGGTGGTTAGACAGGTGCATGCACATGCAAACAGGCATTGAGCATTCACTGTGTGCATTCACTGTATGTGTGTTAGCCTCAATACAAATGAAAAAAATAAAGCAGCCTATGATATAAACTCATTTTTAGAAATAAAGACATGGAGGGCGCCTGGGTGGCTCAGTCAGTTAAGTGTCCGACTCTTGGTTTTGGTTCAGGTCATGATCTCAGGGTCCTGGGATGGAGCCCCATGTTGGGCTCCAGGCTCAATGTGGAGTCTGCTTGAGATTCTCTCTCCCTCTGCCCCTCCCCCTGCTCACAAAGAAAGAAAAAGAAAGAAAGAAAGAAAGAAAGAAAGAAAGAAAGAAAAAGAAAGGAAGGAAGGAAGGAAAGAGGGGGGGGAGGGAGGAAGAAAGGCAGGCAGGCATGGAAAAATACCTGAGAGATTATACACTAAAATATTAACAGCAATCAGCTCTGGGTATTGGAATTACAGTTATTTTCTTTTAAACATCCCTGTATTTTCTAAATTTAGGGAACACAGCAATCTACTCAGATATTTAAAGTTAAATCCATCTTGACCCAAAGTCTGACCATCTGTAGGTAATACCTTCAGCCACTCACTTGTCTTCCCCACCGGCCCTTTCTTCTTCATTCACAGATGCAGGCTGGTGAGGGCAGGGCCCCCACTGCTGCCTGAGGAACTCTCTGTGATGGGGTCAAGTAGGCAGGGAGTGGGCGGATGGCTCCTTGGCCTTATTAGAGTCTCACACTTCCACGGAGCCTCTGCTCAGACAGGACTGTGTCGCCTGGCGCACCTGTCTTCAGCCTACGCAGCAGAGGTGGCATCCTGTCCTTCAGTTATGGTCACATCTGCAGGTGTCCCTGACACCCCTTTTGCTCAACTTCCAGCCTCTACTGAAGTCTGGGCAGGGATCTGGAATGACCCAGAAGTCTCTATCTCAGCTCCAGTTCCTGGGGCTTTGCTCTAGGTCAGCTGGTGTGAGTGTGCAGAGGGTACGAACCCAAGCCCTCGGGTGGGAAAAACATCTGACTTGAAGTTAAGAGGCCTGCCTCCACACACTCGTTTCTTGCCGAGTGACCATCAATAAGGACTCTGAGTTTCTGTCTCTTCATTTATAAAAGGACACTACCCCCTACTCATTCCAACTGACAAGGCGGTTACAAGGATAAGGGAATGGAGAGGAAGGTGACAACACCCTGTAGCCTTCTGCACCCCAACTTTTAGCAAAGTGCCTGAGGCTGCGTTCATCCTCTTTAATATCAGTGGAAGGCAGACAGATATAAGGTACTGTTTTTAGCAATTATTTCTCATGATGAGACCGTGACCACAGGGACCAAAGAAATTGCATAACTTCTTTGCATGAAAGACCTGTGGGAGCAAACAACCTTGCAGCGAGCTTCACGTCTAGTCCAGAGCAGAGGCAGAGACTGGTGAGTGTTCAGACATGCTATAATACAGGTCAGAGCCCATTACAGAAAGTAGCTCTTTAGAACCGAATGATTTCCCACCCGCGGCTTCTGCCTGACTCTTTTCAAGCAATATATCTGATACAATAAAATTTCAGTTTGGGAGAAAAGAAGAGAAAGAAGGGGCAGCTGAGAGGGAGAGGGGGAGGGAGGAAATGACTTGTAGTGAATTCATAAATCCCTTGGAGCTTATTAAGAGGAGATTTGACTTACTACCTTTAAAAGATCACAATCTGTATTTTGAAAGTCAGAAGGTGTGTGAGATCAAACGGATAAAAGGGAGCTTTGGGGAAAGAAACAAATGAGAATGTTGTTCTGACAAACAAAAAATGAAATGTCCTTGTTTTAATTCAGGAGCTTTTCAATTCAGGTATTCACGGAGAACCCGAGAGGTTTGTCATCTCTTTCAGATTTGTCTACAATGAGCAGGACGTCGTGCTGGGCACAATGGCAGATTCAAAACTGCATCAGCCCGTTCCTGCTCTGAGTAACTCCAGGCCGGAGACAAGGCACGTACGTAAATCACTCCCGCCTAGGGCGGCCAGGGAGACGCTGGTCACAGAGGGGCACCTGGACGCTGCAGGATCGCAGAAGGCCGAAGACCTTCCAGTTGGAGGTTACGGTGGTTACCACTGAGCCTCGGAAGAGGAGTGAGAAGAAGCAAGAGGACCAGAGTTCCTGCCAGAGGGCCCAGCCTGAGCAAACTGTGGGTGTGTGGAAACGCGGGCTCCTGGCAGAGACCCGGTGTGGTTCTATGTAACAGGAGCCCGGGACACGTGAAATGGAGAAACAGAAGATGAGGCTGGAACATTTGCTTTGGATGAAGGTAAGAAAGGCCTTAAATGACAGTGGAGTCTGGGCCAAAGTGAGGGCCAGCTGGAGCTATGGAGGCTTTCGAGCAAGGAAGGGTCAGAAGCCCAGTCTGGCTTCCAGGCACTCAACCAGGCAGAGGGGAGGGTGGAAAGGCAGACGGGGATGCAGGAGGCAGGAGGGCTGATGAGGACGCACCTCCTCCAGGGAGGAGGCTGCTGCTAGCTCTTTGTGTAAGAGAGCTGTGTCCTGAGCACAGAAGTCAGCTCGCAAACAGGCTTCTTCAGCACCAAAGAAATGAGGGAAGGAGAGTTGTCATCAGACGGCTCTGAAGACCAGAAGGGGGTAGGAGCGTGAGGCTGGACTCAGGGAGAGCAGGAAGGATGCGAGGCCGGAGGGCGAGTGAGAGGAGCGCGGAAGGGGCCAGGGAGATGGAAGGCACCCAGGAATGGACTGAGCAACCCCCCCAGGAACGGAATGAGTAACCTGCCCAGGTGCTGGAAGGTCTGGCAAAGCTGGAGACTGCCAGGAAAGAAGGAAAGGTGGCAGACTGACCCCGACAGCCCTCACCGGACTGCAGCTAATTACAAAGCCAGTTGGAACTGGCTAGAAAGAAGGGAGTTCCATCCTTGCCACCTCCAATCCTGCCTTGGTCGTGGGGTCTGCACATGGCTGAGCAGGCAGGTACGTCCACATGCACCCCAGCGACATGGATTTTCAATGGCGTCGTGTTGACAACCAGCAGCTGACACATCACCTCTCTCTGCAGGAGCATCTCCAGGGCCCTGGGAAGGGTTTTCCTAAAGCTCAGGCAAGGACTGGACCGCCACCTCGGCCAGAGAGGGCTGGGGACTTTAAAACACACTTCCATATATCTCACCTCACTTTATCCCCATCTTAGGTGAGAGACACAAGACAGATAATGTTATCCTCATTGTATGAAGTCCAGAGAAACCGAGGCCTTGGAGAAGTCATGAGATTGGGTGGAGCTTGATGACTTCCGTCACGCACCGCGGCCTGAGCCCGGCAGCTGGCCAGGACACCGGCCATGGGCTGGGGCCATGTGGACACACACTCGCAGGGTCTCAGGGCCATGATCGGTCTGGGCGAGTGGCTGGAAGGGGGTGCACAGCAGCAGCTGAGCAGGGCTGGCCTCACAGCGAGTATCAGAAATGGCAACATCGACTGTTTCCTTCCTCCCTTCTCTCCTTCCTTCCCTGAGTCCCTGCTAAGTCTCACATGCCTGGAATTGTACTCGATATTGTTGGCCACCCACGTCTCTGAGGGTCCCCATCCTCAGGAACCCCATTACCTTGCCTTGCCATGCTGCCAACAATCTCCCACACCATCTTCCCAACTCAAATATACTATCCACTTCCCAAGTAAAATACACCAGGCCCAGGAGAGGTAAGAAACTTAAGTAGAGGATGTGACATTTGACCTGGGCCTCAAAGTATGCATAGGAGGTCACCTTGAACACAAGCAAAGGCCTGGAGATGCTCAGGGCATGGAATGATTTGGTGTCAGTCAGGAGTTCTGTGGAGAGTGGGGAAGTGGTCGGCAGACGGGGATTTGCTGGCGATGAGGAGGGAGTAGGGCCCCTAGAGGGCCTGGGTTTTCACTCCGCAGGCCCCGGAAGGCCATCCAAGAGCTTGAGGCAAAGGACTGGTAAATCATTTCAGTGCTTATAAGGACAACTCCCGCTGGACAGCCGGACATGGAAGAAAGACCTTACAGGATGTGGTAGATAGTCTGGGGAGAGTGGATAAGAACGTGGGCCATGGTGGGATGGTGGGAGTGGTGACCCAGAGCCCTGATTAAAGACTCGTCCCTGAGCAGAGAATAGGGGCCTTCATTAATAATTGGATTGGGTTCCGCTGGGAGGAAGAATCACAGACTCTGTAGTGACGTCATTAATTGAGCCGGGAGGGAAGGAGGGAAGAGACATAGGAACGGCGGAAGGCAGAGGGAGAAGGAATTCAGGTTAGGGCACATAGAGTGTGAGGTGCCCGGAGACAGGTCCAGCGGCCACATGGAGGGATGTAGAAGCCCAGCATGTAGGGAAAAAAGGGTGGAGTGTCAGAGGCTGCATGCTCAGGACCACAAAGGCTGAAGCCTGAAGACAGACCACTGCATATGGCAAAGAGGAGGCTGGTCCTGGATGGCCTGGGCAAGAGCATTTGCAGGAGTAAAGAAGAGGTGGAAGGCAGACGCGGGTGGGCTGAGAGTGATGAAAGCAAGGGGACAGAGGAAGAGGTACAGGTGGGCTCCTGTGTCCGGCTCAATCCTCATCCCTACCGCTTACATACCTTCCCAATGCATCCAGGTAATTTCCTCCCTGCTCAAAGGGTATAATCATGCCATCAGTCACCTCCGGAGTAAAGGCCACACTCGGGACCCTAGCACTCTCTAGAAAGCCAATGGGCATTCAAGGTCTGCCTAACAACTACCACCCCAAGCCCCACTATGCATTGCCAACCAGAGACCAGACTCTATTAATTCCCAAATAAGTCTTGCATTTGCCACCTCTGCACCTTTGCTATTTCTGTTCCTTCTGCCTAGAACACCCTTCCTTTATACTTCTACTTGCTCAAATCTTGCCCAACCTTCCAGGTCCAAGAACCTTCCTCAATCCCCCAATCTAAATTAACTTCCCCTTGACCAGCAGAGCACTTACCAAAATGTATGTCACAGGGTAGTGGCCTATCCCCATTCTCTATCACCACTAGACTACAAACCCCTCAAGAGCAACTGTCTCATGTCCAAGGCACTGCACACAGTAGTTCTCAATCTGCGTCTGGTGTGTTGAATGCTGACCTTCTCCTTTGCTGTCCCGTCCCATTTTAATATTCCTGGCTGTCCTTTACTCCTCCATCATACCAACCAACCAACCTAACGCAGCAACAGATCCATCCTAATGTCACTAACACTCTACCTGTGTGTCAGCCATTTAATAAAGCTAGAAGTAGGCAGGAACATGGATGAGTTACTTTCCGTAAGTGAGGATGTGAAATCGAAGTAGAGGCCCTATCTATGGCCAGAACTAGGTTGGTTCTCGGGTATTATTCAGTGTCCTCACTCAGTTCCTGCTCCTCTTAAGTCATAGCATGAAACTCATTCCTATCTCCTACCCAACACAGGCCATCACGATCCCTTCTCTTAGGAGCTCACTGGTGTAGGAGTGAAAATCCACACACAGAGAAGGTCCCTTCCTTTCTCTGGGAGCATTTTCATGCTGGATGCGTGGCTTGGAACATGAACCACATAAAGCAACAGGTCGAAGACCTCACTTCAAGCTTGGGTGGTCATGGATGATTTTATGATGGATGTGGACTTCTGTTCCACCCAGAAGGACTAGTAAAGGCTGTGGGAAGAAGTCAAAGGCCCACCCAGATGAGATCAGGATGTGAGAGTGAGGTAAAAGCCAGAATGCATCACTGATCAGATTGTCTGGGGCAGCCAATTTCTGAGGGGGGCAATGAGATATAAAGCTAGAAAGGTCAGGGCTAGTTTGAGGGAGGTCTTTGAATACCAGGTAATGGGGGCCATAGAAGGCTTCTGAGTAAGAAGACCTAGTGAAAAGTGCTTTTCTTTTTAAGGTGGCAAAACAGGTTGTTGATAGTTGATGCGGGATAGGCTGGCTTGAAGAAGAGCTGATACCCTGCACATAAATGTTTGTTACAATAAAACAGCATAAGGCAATGGAAACAGAGTAGACTATTTAGCAAACTTACATAAAAATTGAAAATGGGAAGACTTCAAAATAAAAAAACCAACCAAAGGTTTGTGTTCCTTGGGAACCAGGTATCCCCTCCCACTGGCGCCATGTTACCTGATGGGCCAGAGAGAGATGCAGACTCTCCACTAAGCAAGGCCCTCTGCTGTGAGGCACCCAAAGCCCCAGTGTGGTTTGATTAGTGGAAAACCAGGCGGTGAGTGAGAAATGTCATTCACTCTGGTCATTTTCATTCAGGGACTAGCAAAGTCCTCTTCGAATCTTCAGCCAATGTATTTTATTCAATGTGAAAGCCACTAAATTAATTTTTTAACATAATAAGAGTAGAAATTGTCAATTTTAGAAGCACATATGCGAATTTCCCTGCACAGGAGAGAACATGAATCCTATTAGTTAAAAATAGCAGTTGTGCTCACTTTCCCCCACATGCTAATTTTAATAAACTTACTCTGAAATTAGCCTGCCACTAGGAAGATAGCTGCTCATCCAAAATGTTCCCAGTAAGCACGAAGCTTGCCTTGCAAGAGTTCAAGTACTCCCAGGAAACTCTGAACAATGCAGAGTTCTAAATGGAACTCATCTCTTCTCACCAGACTTAGCCACCCCCAACCCTCTATCACACCCAGCGTCACCAACTCTCAAAGGTCATCTCGGACTCCTTCAATTTCATCTTCCCAATATAGCTGACTACGAAATCCTGTCGGGGTCTTTTTTAAAAAAATCTTCTTCATAGCCATCCTTTTACCTCTATTCCTACTGACGCCACGCTCCTTATCACTTTATTTATTCAAACATCCAAATTCATATATTCTACAATTAATACCTACAAAGGGCAAAATATAGTGCAAAGAGCTAAGGCCACAAATTAATAACACATGGTCACTACTCTCAAGGGGTTCAAGATCTTTTGCGTTCAGTGGAGAGATAAACAAGTTACGAGTTAGAAAACTATATGATTAGTGGTATGACTTAGGTGCAAAAGGAATAATCGGGAATGTTGGTGGTGACAGAAAAGACTAGATTACTGGTCTCTCGTCTTGTCTCTTCCTGATTCCTGGCAAAGTTACCAAATTTGCCTGTACATCCCCAGTGCCTGGCATGGTGCATCGTAGATGTAAGAGGTTCCCCGATCACTGAGTTCAGTGGAAACAAATCTAATTCCAAATATTTTCATCAACTTGTACTCCATCTAAAAAAGCACCCGGTGCCTCTCTATTACCAGCTACATTAGAGCACACCCTCTGTCTTGCTTTTGAAGTTGTTCACCATCTGGTCCACCCCGGCTAGTCCAGGCTTAATGTCTGCTATACCCCAACCCACTAGTAACAGCCTTTATCAGAAGCATTTCCTCAAAAGTCAACCACCAGCCCAGGGCTTATGCCTGCTTCCCGTCATGATCATCTATGTCCTCTTCAACCAAAGGGGAGGGACCCCAGTTCAAGTTCCACTGCCTCTGAGAAGCTTTTTCCCACTTCTCAAGCCTTACCAACCATCTATATATGTGCTCACAATTGGGCACTGCTTTTTCATTTAATAATAATATTATTAATATGAATAATACCCTTGAAATATTAACTGATGTCCTATCTACCCACCTTGCCTCCATTTCCTATAACCCCTACCCCGTTTCTCACTACATATCCCTCTCCCCTCCCTTTTTAAGAAGCCAACATCCTGCCTTCGTGTTCCCAGGAAGGGAGCACCCAGCAAAACACAGGTAACAAAGTGATTGGCTTTTCAGTGTTGAAAGTTTGATCCTTAAGACATCAGGGCATAGAATAGTCTCCCCAGGAGCTTTCTCTCCCAAAGCCCCCCAGAAAACTAGAAAGATCTCCAAAGTTAAGGAAAGGACAGAATCAGAGTGCAAGGAAGGAGAGCTTGGTTATCAGGGAGTCTCTAAGAATGAACACAGAGCTCTGCCTAATCAGCCTGCGTGGGGAGAGCAGAGTGAGAACCAGGGGACAGGGGTGGGAGCATGACCAGTCTTGATGGAAACCTGATGAGGTGGGGTCCTGGAGAGGTAAGGAGTGAAGCTCTCTAGAGAATGGTGATCTTGACTATCCATCTCTCCCCTTTAAAAATAGTTTTATGGAGACATAATTCACACAGAGAAAGATTCCTCTTTTTTGGGTGTGCAGCTCTATGAATTTTAGCACACGTATACAGTCATGTAGTCATCAGCTCAATCGAGGCATAGAATACGTCCATCACTCCAGAAAGTTCCTTCATGTCCCTCTGCAATCTGCTCACCCCACTCTCAGGCTCTGGCAACCACCAATCTGCTTCCTGCCGTTTTAGCTGTGCCTCCCCAAAAATTTCATATAAATGGAATCTTACAGTAGGTACGCTTGGCTTGAGCCTCTGGTTTCTTTCACTTGCCAATTTTTTTTTTTTTTTTTTTTTTTAGTATAGTTGGCACACAGTGTTACATTAGCTTCAGGTGTACCAAATGTTTTAAAGATTCATTCATGTTTTTGCATGGATCAGTGATCTGTTCCATCTTAATGCTGAGCACGATTCTGTTACACGGATGTGCAGCAGTTTACCTGCTCATCAGCTCATGGACGTTGGGACTGTTTCCATTCTCAGCAACTATCAAGAAAACTCTATAAACATTCACATACAGGTTTTGATGTCAACACATGTCTTCGTTTCTCTGGGGTAAACTAGGGGTAGGATTGCTGGGTTGTTCGGTTAAGTGTATATTGAGATTTGATGAGAAATTGCGAAACTTTTTTCATGTCCTATTCCTCCAGTGATGCATGGGGTTTCCGGCTGTTCTGCATCCTTGTCAGCACTTGGTTCACTCATTTTTTATTTGTTTGTTCTTCCATTCTAATAGGCGTGTCGGGGGGATCTTACTGTGGTTTTAACTTACATTTATCTAACGATGGATGATGTGGAGTATCTGTTCATGTGCTTGTTTTCCATCCAAATCTCTCGAGAGCAGTGTCTATTGAACTCTTTTGCCATTTTAAAAATTAGGTTGCCTGTTTTCTTATTATTGAGTTGTGAGAGTTCTTTCTATATTCTAGGTATGAGATACGTGCTCTGCACAAATTTTCTCCCAGCCTATGGCTTATCTTTTCATTTCCTTAATGGAGTTTTTCAGAGCCGAAGTTTTAAATTTTGATAAAGTCCAATTTATCCTTTTTTCCTTTTATGGTTGTATTTTTCATGTCCTATGTACCCTTCTTACTTTTGAATCTCCCAAATTTGGAAAAATCGTCTCAGGTGGTGATAAGAAGAACCCTCCCAAATTTAAGCTGGGCACATCCTGCTAATGATTATATTCCCTAGCCTCTCTTACAGCAAGGTGCGGCCACATGACTACGCTCAGACCAAGGGGATGTGAGCAGAAGTCATCCCTCATTAAAGAAAAGCCCCTTGCCCTGGACTCCCCCTGCCCTCTTTTTCTCCATTCTCATGGGCTGGGGCAAAAACATGGTAGCAACCAGCTTTCACATACAGTTGAGGACCATCCCCAAGACACACTGGAGTAAGAAGGTGCCCCAAAATCCGGGTTCTTAAATGCCTTGTGGAGCAGGGCCACCCTCCCCAGCTGGACCACCACACTGTAACATGCATGAGACCTACATATCTACCTTATTAGAATGATATATTTTGAGGGTAGGTATCTTTGTTATCGTGGCTTAAACTTGACCCTACCAATCTACCCTTCTTTCTGAGGAAGTAGGAAATAATCCCACGGGTCTTGGACCCAGCCTGGTGTCATGTGATACATCTACGCAGACAAGTGCACAACAGTTTCCACAAGTTTCCCTCAGCTGAGGAGTGATTCGGGGGTGGCAGGATAGGAATGCCTGTCCCCTAGCCTGGGCCAGAGAGTGAAGTCCCCTATGCTCAGAGCAGTGACTGAGCACTACATGGACATGAGTAGCATAAGAGGGGGACAAGGAGGGACACAACAGTGACCTCTGACCAGATACTAGCCTGAAATGAGGAGACTGTGGCCAGGCACCAGATGCGTGCCCCCCCCATCACCCCTGCCAATGGCGGAGTCCTGCTGGAGCCCCCTGGGATGTAAATACAAGCTCAGGGAAAGGGAGAGAGGCATGACTGCACTCCAAATTATCCTTCCACCACCCTTACAATGGGAACCCGTAACCAAAATTCAGGTGTTGTAGCAAAATACAGAAGTTTTCATTTTGTGAATATCCAAGTTTCCGTCCTGAGGTTCATGGTCACTGTACTAATGTTCACAGACCATTTGCCTGGCAGAGGACAAAGCACTAACCAGCACTACTTCCTTTGAGCCTCACAGCACCTATGAGGGGCCACTTTATTACTCTATTGAAGATGAGGAAAAAACGAGGCTCAGAGAAATTGCACAGTGAGGTGATTCTTTCAAGTCCATTCTGCTTCTGGCAAACAGCCCCCAGGGCCCTGACCTGCTCTCGGGCCATGTGGCCTCCGGGGCAGGGCCTAAGACCGTCAGATCACCACGCTCCTGAGCAGTTTCGTTCCAGGGCAGGCCAGTGATCTGAGTGGGTTCACGGGGAGTGATTCCTGTGGTTTTATGGAATGTACTACATAAGAGCTTCTGTTTTCTGCTCTGAACTTGAATGTATGGGAGGCTGAGGCTGAAGACAAACAGCAAGGAGACCCAAGCGTCCGTGTGAGTAGGGAATCCAGCTGTGCCCAAAACCACCCTACCTGGGAATCAGTAGTCAGGCCAGGTGTACTGGTTTGCTAGAGCTGCTTGTAACAAATTGCCATAAACCAGGTGGCTTGAAACAAGAGAAATGAACTCTCTGATACTCCTGGGGGTTAGAAGTCCAAAATTAAGGTGTCAGCAGGGCCATGCTCCCTAATAATGCTCTAGGGGAGGACTGTTCCTTGCCTCTTCCTAGCTTCTGGTAGTTGCCAGCAATCTCGGGCACTCCTGTTAGCTGCATAACTGATCACACGGCCTTCTTTCTTCTATAACTTCACATTGCCTTCCCTCTGTGCGTCTCTACATCCAAATTTTCCTCTCCTCATTGGATTAGGAGCCCACTCTAATGACCTCACCTTAACTTGATTACGTCTTCAAAGATTCTATTTCCAAATAAGGCTACGTTCGCAGCTGTGGGGTGGGGGTTATGATTTGAACATGTTTTTGGGGAGCACAATTCAACCCACAACACCAGCCAATTAATTCCCTGAGCTGAACCACTTTGGGTTGGGTTTTTGATCATTTGCACCCAGAAAGAGGAAGCCAAGATTTAACCCTAGATTTGAGTCGACAACCGAGACCCAAAGCTGTGCCATTAACCACAGGGCCAACTATATGTCTCTTCAATTTCTCTCTTTCAAATGTCAGTGGCTCCACTCTGGGCAGAGGCCCAGGGTTATATGACACGCTCAAGGAATATGAGACTGATTGCTATCTAATTAATTAACCAACACTCAAATAGTGAAAATAGGGAAATTGAACTCGGCATGGTTTATCACAGGGCAGTAGGCTGAGAAGTGGCTAGCATTTTTATTTTAAAAATAGAAAGTTATTGATTGTCTGCACGGCTGCAGTTCCAGATTTCTCCCTGATTTTGAAAGATCACCTCAGGTGGTGTTAAGAAGAACATTTCCCCCTCCCCAGACATTTAATTTCCAAAATAGCACACCAGCCATGCTTTTTCACATGCATGGCCGTGTTGACTTCAGGGCCTGAGAGGAGGCTGTAATTTCAGCTTGTTATACTAAAAATATGAAAATAAAACTGATCTCTGTAGGATCATTTTAAATGAAAACTGCTTCCTAGAGGCAAGCCGAGGAAGCAAACTGATTGAAAGAAAGCACGGGGCTCTGGGCAGGAGGGGTAATGGAGTGTGCATCCAGGGTGGGAGGCAGAAGCCAGGTCTTCCGCAGAAAACCGATGGGAGCTGTCAAAAAGCCCAGTCAGCTCAGGTCAGATGTCTGGTGACATCTTCCCCAGTTCCTTCGGCTGGGGTCCAAAATCACTGTGAAACACCACGGGCCATTGACCACTCTCTTCCTTGAATCCTGCTTGGCTAAGTATCAGACATCTCCACGCCAGACCCAGTCCACACCCAGCCAGCTAAACTTGAGTGGGCAGGGGAATCCCCCGGGCAGCTCAGTTTCTCAGAAAAGCAGATTTGAGGCTACACTCCTGGGCATTTTCATGCCATGGGTGTATCAGTTTCTTGTGGCTGCCATAACCAGTTACCACAAACTGGGTGGTTTAAAACAGAAATTTATTCTCTCACAGCTGTGGAGACCAGATGTCCACAGTCAAGGTGTCAGCAGAACTGATTCCTTCTGGAGGCTCTGAGGGAGAATCTGGTCCATGCCTCTTCCAGCTTCTGGTGGCGGCTGGCAAAACTCGACATCCTGGGATTTTTGCTGTACAACTCCAATCTCTATTGATATGGCCTCCCTCTGTGTGTGTGTCTTCCCATGGCCTTCTCCCTTGTATCCCTGTGTCTGAAATCTACCTTTACTTTCTTTTATAAGGACACCAGTCATTAGATTTAGGGCTCCCCCTAAATCCAGAATGATCTCATCTCATGGTCTTTAACTTGATTACATCTGCAAAGGCCCTATCTCCAAATAAGGTCCCATTCATAGCTACTCAGGGGTTAGGACTTAGACGTATCCATGGTGAGGAGGTGGGCACACAATAGATTTGGGGAGAGACTCTGAAACTTGCATTTTTTCCAAAAACGCAGAGTAACTCTTTGCACTCTTTGCTCCCCAAATGACTCTAGTGCAGGTGATGTGTAGATCATACTCTAAAAAACACTGATTTAGTCGCTGAGGATTCAAAGATGAGTAAGACATGGTCCCCTCCCTTGGAGAAGCCGCTGTCTAGTTAAAGATATAGACAGATGAACCAATGATCAAAATACAAAGTACAGCCTAATGATCCCAAGCTCTGGAGTCAGACAGACCAGGGTTCAAATTCTCTAGCTGTGAGGCTAGCAAGCCTTTAATGAATGTCTGTGGAAGGCAAGAAGGCATTACCCTGCAGAAATGCAGCTGGAACAGGCACGGCAACTCCTGAAAGACCCATTCCAGGACCTTGATTTATTCCATAAGCATTTTGGGGGCACCTGCTGTGTACGGAGCCCAGTGTGTAGGCACTTGGAACAAAGCGAAGGAAAACACACGTCCTAGTGGGGCGACCGTCAGGCTGCGATACAGTGTGGTCAGTGCAAGGTGGAGGTAAGCCTGCCACGGAGGGGCACATTCGAGTGCAATTAAGCATTTCCTTCCTTTGGTTTTCCATCCTTTACATTCTGTTCCTTAGCATTCTCTTTGTGTCTACTGTGGGACTCTCTCAAACTGTAGCATTATGCTCCAGAAATTCTTAGAGGGCAGAAGAGGTTGTCTGTCTTCTTTGCCACTGAATCCCAAGCACCATGTACCTGGCTGCTAATAGACATTCGGTAAGTATTTGTTGGAGTGGTGTCATTTCAGAGCCCAGCACTGGACTTTTATGAAGATCCACCTCCAGCCTCCTTGACTAATGGGTGTGAGTCCTGAAGGGCCAAGAGAAAAGTCCTCTAGAGGATCTGTCCCTTGACATAAAGCCTGATAGTTAGACCCGGGCAAAAACAATGTATCAGAATGTTGTCTAGTTAGGAGCTTTCAACTACTAGACCAAGAGTAAACAAACTAAGCCAGGGAGAACTTAGGACATCTTATTCCTCTTCAGAAATACAATGCTTCACACACACTGAACATTTAGTAATGTTATCAGACTGACCTGGAGGCCCAGAAAATGATTAAAGGAGAAAGACAATGCCGGGTTTCCCCTCCAGCATCCCACAAGGGAAGGAAGAGAGCAAACCATTACAACCTGCATTGTGTGCACAGGAGTCAAGTCCAAGAGGCCCCAAGTTGGCCTTGGGCAAAGGGGATGGTTCTCAGGAGGGAGAGAATGGAAAATTTCCGGGGGATGCTCAGCATGGCTGGGTAACGTGGCTAGTCACATATGGTGGTAAGTCAGGAACAGCTACCTACCTGTGAGAGGGGGACATGGGCCCTCACTCTCACCCGGAAAAGTCTGTGGACAGCCCCTCCGGGGCCAAAAAGCCCAAGCTGGGTTGAAGAGGGAATAGCTTACGAGACTACAAGCGGGCCCCAGGGGTGTTTGTGACAAAAGAGTTTGGTGGGGGGGAGAGGACTGGTGTTTTCTGCTTCCACAGATGGGATGACTTCTGCACCTGCCTTTCACGCCTTTGACAAAAGGCTCTCCACCTGACACGGGGTAGGCCCGCCATACATGTGTTGACAGAAACGAGTAAGTGACTGCATGAAGGCTACGGAGGACCCCGAACTCCCCCACCCGAACCCCCACGGCAGGTAATTCCACCTGGCCCGAGTGGAACCCCAGGGCCCGGATTCCCCCCCCGCCCCCCCCCCCCACTGGCACCACCTTTCCGCTTCAGCACCCGCCGTCCAATCGCGAGGCTCCAGAACGGCGGTGACCAGACAAGCAGGTGGGGCTTGGCGCCTCTCCTCCCGGATCCCCGCGCTGCGCTCTCCAATCCGGGGCCCAACCCTGCCGGGGGGTGGGGGACGAAGGCCCCTCTCCAGAAGCCGGTACCAGATGGCGCGGAGCGAAGTGGCGCCCGGCTAGCCCGGGAAGTGCGGGAGGAACGGCGCACCTGGCGGGGGCGGGGGGCAGCGCGTCCCCCGCGCGTCCCCGCCCCGCTCGGCCACCCCGCGGCGGGGTGGGGGGTGGGGGGGCCGCGGGCTCCGGGCTGCGGCGGCCGCTCGGCCCGGCCCTTCCCGCCTGGCCGGCGCCTCGGCCTCACCTCGCTCACCAGCCCCTGCCAGTCGCTCTCGGTCCGGTCGCCGTTCATGGCCTCCTCCTGCAGGCGCGGGCCGGCTTCATGGACGCCGCCCTCCTCCGCCTCCTCCACCGCCTCCTTCTCCGCCTCCTCCACCGCCTCCGCCTCCCCGCGCCGCGCCGCCGCCGTCGCCGCCACCCGAGCCCCGCGCGGCCCCGACAGGGCCGGGCACCTCCGATCCGCCGCGCCGCCGCCGCCGCCTGCGGCCGCCCGCGCTGTTGACTCAACGTCCGCCTCCGCGGGAAGGGGAGGAGGAGCCGCGGCGGCCGGGGCCGCAGCCACAGTCTGGCCGCCCGCCGCCCTCCCCGCGCCGCCCGGGCCCCCGCCCCCCGCACCGCCATGCACCCAGCCCCTGACCTCCGATCCCCCCCGCCCAGTGCCCCGGACTCCTGCGCCCGGGCCCCACGTTCACACCCCCCCCCCCCCCCCGCACACACACACCACGATTCTCGCAGGGAAGGGGCCGGAGGGGTCCCAGCATGCTGGTCACTACTAGCTCCGGGATTCCTGCTCTCCCCTGGCGGGAGGCGCGCTTCACAGGCACCTGCGTGACCCCCCAAATCCAGCCAGCCCCTGACCCACTTCCCACCGGGGGAGGGCAGCGGCTTTGTTCCCCAGTGAACGTTCGGTGCGGGGCCTGGCACATGGTAGGTGCTGTACAAATGTTTGTTGGTCACAGGAATGAAGGGACCACGCGTTATTATATATTTAACATTGGTTTTGAAGCTAGTAATGTTTACTTACATTTATTTCGCAAATTATCAGCTGTCATAAATAGAAAGCAAATGATAAAATAGAAAACAAAACAATATTGAATTCTAAATAGGACCAAAAGCTCTGAGTGGGATGCCGTGCTCTGCCAGGGGAGGTGTTAAAGACCTGCTGGCTTCAATCTGAGGCTGTCTCCTGAGAGGAAAGACGGAAGAGAATTACAGAGGGCAGGGAATCTTCACAAATAAGTCATTAATATTCAAGATGGTTTTCCCAGGTCTCCTAAAATCCTCTCATGGACCACCACCAAGGTGAGCTTTCCAGTCTTGCAGAAGCCCAACCTGTGAAGACAAGCAGGTAGGTTGAGAAGAAGCTGTGGACCCATTTTACAGTTGTGGGAGCATCACTGTCAACATTTACTTACTATTTTTAGCCCATTGTGGATCCTGGATCAACCCTGTGAGATGAGTGTTCTCTTCATTTATCAGATGTGGAAACAGATCTGAAAAATGGAGAAACAGAGACTTGGTGAGGACATCTGGCTCCCAGAGGGTCTCTTCAGCATCTTGGAAACCTGAACACGAGGTACCACACCTGGAAGAAGGCCATATTGCATTTTATCGTTGGCCTCATTTTGTCGGCATGTAGACTATAAAATGGTGTTAATAATTCCCTGCCATTGTCTGTAGCTTTGACTCTAGGCTCAGCCACGTAACTAGCTTTAGCTAGTGCAGGGTTGCAAATGTGCAGGGGGACTAATCCTTGCTTATGCTCTTGGGAACCTGTGAACCCTACCAAACAAACAAGCCCAGGATAGCTTGCTGGATGATGGACTCACGACCAACAACCAGCCAACTGCCACATATGTGAGTGATGCCAATGACCCCCACAGATGAGATGTTCATGCATGAGCCCAGCTGAAACCGGCAGAAGAACCACCCAGCTGAGCATTGCCCAATTTGCTGACCCACAGATCACATGGCTAAATACATGGCTGTTACGTTTGAAGCCACTAAGGTTTGGGGTGGTTTGCTATATGTCAGCAGATAACCAACACAGATGGTGATACACTGATAAAGAGCCTGGCTGGTCGGAACTGTCCCTGGCAGCCCTTAACAAGCAACAACCCCTGGCATCATGACCTTCTGGGCCCTCATCTAAAGAAGATTCTACAGCTCGGGCTATGAGAAAGAGCCAGTCTACCAGGTAACACATATATTCAGTGCCCGTTGTGTACAAATACTGTACACATCCTGGGAATGTTCAATAACATTGCAGACCATGGTCCCTGTCTAGGAGGGTTCACAAGCCTTACCATCGAGGTTTTGCAAAGTCATGTTCTAGTGAGCGGGAAGAGAAGAAAGAAGAGGCTAGAATGCAGCCTAAGGCTTCTGGTTTCTGACCATGCTGGGCCACCTAATCCATTCTCTTTTTAATCCAAGGAGGTGGTGGAAAGAAGGTTCATCCCTGAGCTGAACGTCTAGGGTTAACTCGGTGCCAAACACTTGTTCCTAACAGCCTGATCAATGTCTCATGCTACGAAGCAAAGTACTGTCTGCCAATATATTGCCCTCTGGCAAACCATCTGGTTTCATCCGACCTGTGGACGATATACACTGCAGGAAGATCAGGCATAATCTGGTCCATCTGCCTTCCACTGCCTCCTGGTCTGTGCCTCTGTCTCGGCAGGCAGTCAGGTAGAAAAGCAGCCCCGCCCTTCCCGTTACCATGTGCACCTGAGGCTTTCAGTTCACCTGCTGCTCTGGAGCCAGGCGGCAGGACAATCCGGAAGCAGTTGCGAGCCCAGGAATCTTCACCTGAGAGACCATGTACCTTTAAGACAGCCCTCTGTGTGACTCTGTTTCCCCTATGTGTTTTTCTTCCCTGCAGTCAGTCAGCCAGTGATTGAGGTATTTAAAAATAAAATTGGGGAGGAAAATCGAAGAGTGGCAAGCCTCTACCCACAGCAGCATGCAGGGAGACTTTCAACTCCATTGACACGGTCTCTGTAGTTGGCTGGAGTTTTCCTTAGAGGGTTCCAGGCCTCGAGTGCCAGCTCGAACCTGCTTAGCTTGTGAGATGTGGTTTAATCACGAACCAAAGCAATGGAGCTGCAAGCGATTTTTTAAGATTTTTTAAGAGATTTTTTATCTCTTTTCATTTACGCAGCCTGACATTGAGTAATAATAATAATTAAATGCAGTGTAAGCTTTTAGGCACCTATACCAGAAGGCCTCTAGATACCTCAGCAGCAGCCCAGGCTGACAAAAACAAAGCTAATTATATTGTGGTGAACTTCTGTCAAAGAAAAAACTAAAACTGCTCACCAACTGTCCTTATGTCTGATAAAAACGGTACATGAAATGCTCCAGCCCACAGTCCATTCGCACGGGACCAATGGAAAACCAGGCATGGTCTTAAATTTGTCTTTATCTTAAATTTGCCACCCAGACACTAGTATTGAAACGTTGGCTTTGCCTCTATTTTCACACACTCTCCAGGGTCCCAATTTTTCCATATTGATTCACAGCCCCAGGGCCAGCTTGCCTGCTTGCTTGCTTTTTCTTTCTTTCTTTCTTTCTTTCTTTCTTTCTTTCTTTCTTTCTTTCTTTCTTTCTTTCTTTCTTCTTTTCTTTCTTGTATGTATAGGGTTAGAAGAAAGTGCTTAGATGCTTTTGAGTGATGCTTCTCACTTTCAAAAGTTTGAGAGGGTTTTAGATGTAGCAACTCCAAAATAGCTTAATCTAAGACATTGAACCAGCAGATAGATACTGATGAAAACAAAACAAAACCAAACAAAAAAAAATCTCTGGAGAGACTGGGAGCGAAAGGATGACTTGAACTTGTTGTTAGGAACCTAGCCTCTCATCACCACGTCTCCACTGACTTGCGAGATGACTTTGGCCGAGTCCCAACAGCCCCAGAGACCCGGGAAAGCCCTAAAGCTTTTGATACAACTTCTCCAGACAGTATTTTCAATTCAAATTCTGGCTGCCCAAGCAAAAATGTCAGTGTTCTCCTTAAAGGAAACTTAGCAAATCTCTAGTTGAGATTTTTGGCTCAGCTTTTCTCTGAACTACACAATTGGGGCAATATTCATGACCACTCCTTTCCCCTAGTCACCTTTCTCTTGTCTGAATTAGGAAATCCAGTCTGATGAGCCTGGGAAGAAAATGATTCATAATGATAACGGTTTATAGTGATGTATTATATATGTATATACTGTATATTTATATAATTTTAAAAAATTAACTCCATATGAACTAAGATCCCCAATTCTTGCTTTTGTCAAAGAAGGGATATAGACAGATCCTGCCAGGAGCCCTCCCCCACCCCACCTGGTTGCTAAGTGCATTCCTTTGTTCTTTATTTTAAGGGGGTGGGGGGAAGACTGCAGAGGACTGTAGGTCCTAGTGTCTATGGCAGTCAGGCTTCCTACAGAGCGCTGAGACCTGAGGTCCCCTGGGCCACTGGCCTCAATTCTATAAAAGATAAGCCTCCTCTCTTCTCCCTACCTGGGGATGCTCTGCAAAGCGCTTCATCCATCATATCCCTCCCACGGCTGGCAGCCAGACATCAGCCAGACCCGGATTCTGCCCGGGGTTCCTGACTCAGAGCATCCTCTGTCTGTTTGCCTCCTGAGCTCCTGGGCCCTCCCTCTGCCACCACTACGCCCTCCTAGCCCAGCAGCAAACAATCAGTTGCTCGCTGCTCCCCCCCCCAACCCCCCCAGCCCCGCTGGCTGCCAATCAGCCAGGCAGCAGGGGGTGGAAGGAAGTTCCACTCCCCGCTGAACCACCACTGAGGTGCTCAAATGACTGAGTGGGGCTGATGATGGCCTGGCAGGCCGGGACCGGTGCCATCCTGGAGGGGTGCAGGCGTCGGTGTGATTGGCTGGGGCGTTGTGGGGGCAGGGGGCGGGGACCAGCCGAGGCAGAAGGGCCGCTCCTGGGATGGAAGGGTTCTGAGAAGGGGGACCGAGAAGTCAGCAGCAAAGGGCCAAGAGCTGGAGGAGGCCAGGAAGGAAAGGAGGGGCAAAGGGAGAGGCAGGGCCCGGTGGGGCTCCTGGTAAGAGGCCAGAAAATCAAGAAGGTGGGAGAGAGGAGGGGGGCGGGGGGAAGCAGAGGCGAGGGCAGGCTGGTGGGGGAAATGGTGTGAGTCGGGGCCCCAAGGAAGGAGTTAAATGTACAGAGACAGGGAAAGTCACTCTGCTCCCAGATTATTCAAATTTGTTGTACTTATTGATAATGTATTTCATTTCTTCTGCGTGGGGGGGATATGATTCAGCACAAATTGGATGTAAATTTATGGAAATGTAAATGCAGAGAGGCTGCAGGCCTGAGCGGCTGCCGGGTTGGCTGCGTGGCCCTCAGCACAGGGGAGGTTAGCACTCTCTGGACTTGGGGATCTGAAAATAGAAACGGCTGATTTGGGGGCCACTGGCCTCTCCTGCAGGCCAAGGGAGGGACTGACCCTGTCGCTCTGCGAGGCTTCTTAAAAAAAAAAAAAAAAGTCTGATGATTGTCTAAAATAGGATCACCTACATTGTCCTCCGGTCAGATTTTTCTCTTAGGGTTGGGGGGACGGTTTTTACTCAGTAGAGACGGACAGGCTTATTTCAGTGAAAAGGGACACCAAAAGAAAAGAACTAACATTATCTAGAACCTACTGTGTGTACAGAATTCACTATTGAAGCGACAAGAGTGTTGTTTTTTTTTTCCTTCTGCGCTATGGAAAAGTAATGGGACCTGGGGGAGGGAAGAAAACACAAAGAAAACAATTTGATAGGGTGAAAAGGTGGCATTCCATATAAATAGCTAGAGCTGGTAAAATATTTATTGTCCATTAGGCTGTCCTTCAGAACCCTGGATGTTGATTTTTATCTTCCCCCTTCATCCAGGGTCATGACATTTCTCTGATGATGTGCCTCTCCCAGTTGGGAGCAACCTCTCCAGCCTGGCCATGACCGTGACTGCAAAGAGAACCCTTCATGGATTTTTGAGAATAGCTTCTCTGAGCCAGGCCTTCCTCTGCAACTTGCAACCACGGTGAGACCGGAGATTCAAGACCCCAGAACGCAAGGTCCACCAAAGTGTTTTACTGCCCCTTCATTCCCATCAGAGGCGAATGGGACCAGCACTGGGGTGTCTGCTTTCCACCAGAACTGTGATTCCTTTCAGTGTCCAAACGGTTGAGCTGCTGTGGCTCCCTGAGCTAGGGGCAGACAAAGAGCTGTTGCCTGCAGTCCGCAGCCGGGGCTTGTGGGTGTACTTGAGCAAATGTTTCAAAGGATGGCAGTGATCTGCTTGCTTTTACTACATCCATGGGGCAGAAATTGTCAGGGCTTGGTGACACCGATTATAATGCTTTGACCTCATTCAGTCACCAAAGGGCAAATTTCTCTTTGTTCTCTAGCAGAAACACAACTTGGCAAATAAACATGATTTCTAAAGAGAGACTGTCAACAAGGGTATTTATGAGCTTACTGTGTTCCTGCTATTCCATTGAGTAGCTTACCTTTAGGGGGGAAAAAGGCGCATATATGCCCACCTGTGACTGGTGCTATTTATGAGCCCTGGTTGTTCCCGTGAGGCAGAAAAAAAACTTTTTTTTAAAAAGATTTTATTTATTTATTTATTTGAGAGAGCACAAGTGAGCAAGAGAGAGAGAGACAGCACGAGAGCAGGGTGAGGGGCAGAGAGAGATGCAGACTCCCTGCTGAGCAGGGAGCCCAATGCGGGACTCGATCCCAGGACCCTGGGATCATGACCTGAATGGAAGTCAGACGCTTAACCCACTGAGCCACCCAGGCACCCAGGAAAAGCAATCTTAAGGTGATATAAGAGATCTTAGGAGGATCTTCTAACAACCAGGTTAAGATGCTGGCTTCTGTCCTCGAGGCTCTTAGTCTAGTGGCCAAGTTCCCCAAGCAGCTGAACACTGCAGAAACGTGGAGAAATATTCCAGAATCGGCCTCTACGGCTATATATTATGTCACATAGTCACCCTTTCCAGGAACTGGGAATGAATCATGAAAACTAGACCCATTTGGTATACTTAAAAATGGTTAATACAGCAAATTTTATGTTCTATATATCCTACCATAAAAATAAGTAAAAAAAAAAAAAAACTTTTGAAAAAATTAAAAACACATAAAAAAGAAAAACCAGGTCCAATTAGAAAGCTGTGAGAGGGCAGAATCAAAGACACAGAAAACATGAGTTGGCGAGTTTCTGCACCACATCCCAGATTATTTGAGAAAGAGGTTGCAATGACTCCTTTCTGAGGTGAAGGAAGAAATAGTCGGACAAAAGCTTGAGAAAGGGAGCAGTGAGTTGGAGTAGTGAGTTTGGGGATCTGGGGCACCTTCACCACCCTGTCTGTGATTTGGTGTCCTCGTCTCTACGATGAGCAGCTTGAGCCAGATGACCTTGAGGGTCTGCAGCTCAATGAAATGAAGCCAAATTTTACATTTGGGTGGAGCTCTGCACAGAAGGTTAGTGAAGGTGTTGTTAACCAGCACCCAAGAAAGATTACACCACCATAAAGAGTTAGGAGTATGAGGAATCTCAGAGATCTGGACCCCTTAGTTTACAAGGAGAGAAATAGAGGCCCCAAGTGACGAAGCACCTTGCCCAATGTCACAGAGCCTGTTAGGGACAGAGCTGTGGCCAGAGCCCAGCTTCTGATTCCCATGCTCTGGCTTCTTTACCATGCTTTGAAGTTGAGAATATTTGAAGTTCCCGAAGAGCAGAATTCCGGTCACCCATTGCTATGCAACAAACCACCTCAAACCTAGTAGCTCCAACATTGATTTACTATTGTCTCCTGGGGTTTTGTGGGTTGTTTGGGCTCAGCTGGGTCATTTTCATGTGGAGTCTCCCCTGTGGAGACCAGACAGAGGCTGGGCCTGTGCTTCTCTGAAGGCTCAACTGGACCGGATGTCCAAGACAGCTCATTAACATGGCCGGCCATTGAGGCTGGCAGTCGGTGCTGCCTGCCCGCTGGGAACTCAGCTAAAGCCGGCAGCTGGAACACCTACTCCTGTCTCGCCATGTCAGGCTTTTCACGACATGGCAGCCAGGTTCCCAGAAGGAGCTTCTCAACTGCAAGTGTTTCAAGGAAGAGGAAGTGTGTCTTAGTTCATTCAGGAGGCTATAACAAAATCCCTTAAACTGAGTAGCTGAAAAACCACAGACATTTATTCCTCATAGTTCTGGAACCTGGGAAGTCCAAGATCATGGTGCAGACAGATTCGGTGTCTGGTGAGGGCCAGTTCTTCGACGGCCATCTTGTCACTATGACCTAACACAGTGGAAGGGGCGAGTTGGGTCTTTGGGGTCTCTTATAAGAACATTAATCCCAGTCATTAGAGCAGAGCGTTTGTGGTCTAATCACCTCCCAAAGGCCCTACCTGCTAGTATCATCAGCTTGGGGTAAAATTGTAACATTTCAATATTGAGGAGACACAAACATTCAGACCATAGCAAAGTGGAAGCTGCCAGGCCTATAAAAGGTCAGCCCTGGAACTAGCATGCGATCACTTCCACCACAAGCTTTCGGTCAAAGTAGTCACATGTCAGCCCAGTTTCAAGAGAGTAGGGTAATAGACGCTACCTCTAGATAAGGATGGGATGGGGCCATCCATGTGCACATAGGGAGAGATGAATTCCAAAGAATTCCATCTCTGGAAACACACGACCACAGCAACAGTTCTGATTTTTATCACAAATGATCCTTTGATGCCATCTTTGCAAAAAGCAACCCTGGGAGCATATTAACCGAGCTTGACTTTTTTCTTTTTATCTTAATGCAAACAAAATCAATTGAATTCAGGCCTCCATATAAATTTTTTGTTTCATTTTGTTTTAGATGCTATCAGTTCAGGAATCACTCAAGCTAAACCATGGCATAGAGGAGTCCCTATAGAAATACCTAAATGACGGGGCGCCTGGGTGGCTCAGTTGGTTAAGCGACTGCCTTCGGCTCAGGTCATGATCCTGGAGTCCCGGGATCGAGTCCCACATCGGGCTCCCTGCTCAGCAGGGAGTCTGCTTCTCCCTCTGACCCTCCTCCCACTCATTCTCTCTCTCGCAAATAAATAAAAATAAAAAAAAAAAAAAAAAAAAAAAAAAAAAAAGAAATACCTAAATGACGACGGTATGAGTACATCCTGTGTGGAAAGGAAGGGTTAGGCACTGAAACATTGAAAGACTCAATGCCCCTTCATTATGAAGAGCAGGGAAGTAGAAAAGAATAAAAATACATTCCTCGAGGACGGGGATTGGCCATATTCATCTCTGGATCCCCAGTACCCAGGACGGTACACAGCACATAGCAGGTGCTTAATAAATATTCCTTGAGTTCTATTTAAATACATTCCTTCTCAATCATAACGTAAACATGGGGCACCTGGGTGGCTCAGTCGGATAAGTGTCTTAACTCTTGATTTTGGCTAGGGTCATGATCTCAGGGTCGTGAGATCGAGCCCTGCATCGGACTCCACACTCAGCAGGGAGTCTGCTTAAGATTCTTTCTCCCTCTCCCTCTGCCTCTCTCCCACCTCTAAAATAAATAAATAAATCTTTAAAAAAATAATAATCTAAACTAGCATTTATTGAGCATTTGCCACATGCCAGACACTTTGCTAAGCACTTGACACATGTCACTTCACCTAATTTTCACAAAACCATGTAGTATCTGTAATTATCCCAGATCTGATATTCAGCAGGCAAAAGCCAGGAAGACCCGGCTGGTTGTTGGAAGTGTAAAATACTTCCATACAGGTTGGTAAATAACAGATGCTCTGTGCCCCTGGAATGAACCCTGTACCCTTATACCTCTCCCTCACCAAATACCTCAGCCCAGGAGAGAGCCAGGTGGGCACCGCCAAGGAGCTCTCATCATGGTTCCCCCACAACGGCTCCCATCCCCATGTGTTTCCCTGGCCTGAGCTGACCAGATGCTGAAGGGGTGAATGGAGCCCTGGTGGCTGGTGCTGGTACCTCAACAGGTAAGTGCTTTGTGTCCATCTCGTTGTCCAAGACTGGAATGAGTCTTCAAGAACGAATGCATCTGAAGTCACCCTCCTATGGCCGCCTGTGGGATTGGCAGTCTCTGCAGTGTACCTTAGGGGATGTTAAATATTTTGAATATCATTTCTGATTATCTACATGTGAAAGGAGAGGAAGCTGAGCATGTTAAAGAGTTGTTCAATGATTGGCCAAGGTCACACGGCTAGTGAGGGTGGGTCCAGGACTAAACTTTCTCTGAGCTCTGTGCACTGTGCTATTATGCTATGCTACTGCATTAGTTAGCTAGGGATGCTGTCACAAAGGACCACGCACTGGGTGGTTTTAATGACAGAAATGTACTGTCTCACAGTTGTGGAGGCTAGAAGTGTGAAATCAAAATTGGCTGTGAAGGATCTGTTCCAGGCTTCTCTCTGTAGTTTGTGGATGACCAACTTCTCTCTGTGTCTCTTCGCATTGTCTTCCTTCTATATGTGTCTGTCCCTGCATCCAAATTTCTCCTTTCAACAGGACACCAGTGATACTGGATTGATTAGGAGCCTATCCGCTCCAGTCTGACTTCATTTTAACTAATTACATCTGCAATGACCCTATTTCCAAATAAGGTCACATTCTGAGGTACTGACGGGTAGGAATCCAACACATGATTTGGGGGATGAGACACAGTTCAACTCTAACAGCTATTTTCCTTAATGAGACTTCCCTCATCTCTAACAAAGCTAATTAGGCATCTACATAAATTATCTGGAGAAAGTTCACAGTGTATAGGACTACTAGGTCCCCCGTTAGTGCCTCACCATTCCCAAGGCTCCCCTCCTTACTTCAGTCAGAAGTGGTTTGAATTGGCACTACTTGGCGACATTTGCTCTTGCCCAGTTGTCATCCCTAGGTGTCTATTGTGCCAACCCATTTCGATATCTAGTTGAAGGATCTGAGATGAGGTGTTTTTTTACTGACTTTTATTCATTTTCATGCTACTTCCATGTCCTTAAGCTCGCTGCTGTTTCAGCTCTTGTCCCTTCAACAGTTCTGTGAACTCTGCAGCTCAAGGGATCCCAGGACCAGTGGTCGTGTATGATGAATCCCTTCCAATCTCAAGGAGCTCCTGCAAAGGCCTTTCCCAGGAAGGGTAATAGGAAGCATTGCTTTTGGAACTTTTCTCTCACTGAGAGCTTCAGCCATATTCTGTGTATATGAGATGGTCATCCGGTTTTCTTGCACACTCCTTCGAAACAGACAGTAACCTTGGTCTCAGAGGCAGTGTCCTCGGACTTGGAAACTCATTGGACCAAAAATGTCTACAACTTATTTTTCTCCTTAGATTTTCTTTTTTTTTATTGATTTTCCATTTTTAGCACAAGATTGATCACCAGCAAAATACCAATTTACATACAGATTCTGCTAAACTCAGCATCCTATATACTTGGGACTTTTTCATCCATAAACCAATTTTTTAAAGAGAGAGACTCTATTATCAGAAGTGTCCCTGATGACACTCAATATAGCCTATAGGGAACAAACTCAGGATGCCTGCAGCCTGGTGGGGTGAGCTCAGCTGATTTGTGAGCATAATAACTATGAAGCCAAGGTCATAGGTTGATACCAATATGTGCAGGTTCATCTTTTGCTTACTTCTACAGCCACAAGCCTAACTTGCAAACTTTGGTCAGCTATCTTATAAGTTCATTCAATAAAATTCAGCAAATACTCTTTGAGTAAACTACTATGTGCCAGGCATGGTTCAGGTACTGGGGACAGAGCAGGAAACATGAGGGATATGGGCCTTGTCCCCATGATGTTGTGGTGAAGCACATATCAAACAATTGTGCAAATGCTTATTTCATCACCAAGGTGATAAGTACAGTGAAAGAAAAATACAGGGGTGCTATAAGAGTACATAATAGGGAATCTATGTAAAGTGTCAATAACTTAAGACCTGAAGTTAGCTAGGCAAGAGGATGGGCTGAGAAAAAGGACCGCCTTGGCAGAGAGAACTGTGTGAGAACAAAGAAACTTTATGAAGACTACCTGAACCCGAGCACAAAGAGTGAGGAAGACTGTCACAGGAGGTCAGGCTGGAGGGACGACCAGACCCTTAACCACATTCTGGAAATGGGAATTTATCATACAAGTACCAGGAGTCTTTGATGGGTGTATTAAGATCAAAGCTGAGCTTGAGTAATCCAGAGCCAAATGTATAGGGACTTGAATAAGAAAGAATTGAATTTCTCCTTCCCATGGTCAGGCTGACAGGGCAGAAAGGGCACGGCGGGGATAGCTGGTCTCTGGCCTCGCTGGTTCCTCAGCTGGAAACCCTTGAAGGTGTTGAGGAACTTCATGACGGAGAGTGTGGATCATCTGAAGACTTCTTCAATCATTATGTCTGGCCCCTGGGCTGCAAGAATGCAAAGACCAAGACTTTAATTTTTTTTTTTTAATTTGACTGTAGTTGACACACCATGTTACATTAGTTTCAGGTGTGCACATAGGGATTCAACTTCTTTATACATTACATGATGCTCACCGCAAGTGTAGCTACCATCTGTCACCACATAACCATCACCATAACCTTGACCATATTCTTTAGGCTGCGCCTACTCCCCTCCCCTCAAGCAACCATCAGCTTGTTCTCTTTACTTAGAGGTCTGAATCTATTTTCTGCTTGTTTGTTTATTCATTGGTTTTGTTCTTGAGATTCCACATATGAGTGAAATCATATGGTATTTGTCTTTCTCAAAGACCGGGAGTTTTTTTAAGTTTTTATTTTAATTCCAGTGTCGTTAACACGCAGTGTTATATTAGCTTCAGGCATACTGTATAGTAATTCAACACTTCCGTACACCACCCAGCAAAGACCAGGACTTTTGACTCGAGTGCCTGTCAGCGGTTACACCACACGCTTAGCTTCCTCACAGAAAAGCAGCTTCAGGAGGGGCAAACTTCTCACATGGCAGCTTCGAGAAACAAGGTGAGGGAGGCTTCGTTGTCTTTTATGACCCAGCCTCGGAAGTGGTGCATCGGGGTCACTTCTGCTGCATTCCGTTGGTTACAGGCAGGTCGCAAGCCCATTTGGGTTATAGAGGAGGGTTCACAGATTCCTCCTCCTGATGGGACAGGGTCAAGGTCACATTGTCAAGATGTACTGATGTGAGATTTGGGGACCATCTTTGGAAAATATAATCTGCCACATCCAGGAAGGTCATTACTGATGAAGCAGGACTGAAACTCAGTTGTTTTTATGCCCAGACCCTTGTTCTTTTGCTTAACCATGGTGATGAGTCAATAGCATCATTTGCATGAATAAAGATTCTTATGTTATTAAAAAGAAAAGTTGAAACATAAGGCAAGAAGCCAAATCCAGTCTCAATTGAACATTCTCTATATTACAAATGCAGCATAAATATATGTTTTCCCTTGCTCTCACAGAGCAAACAGCTGCATTTATTTGAGTCCAAAAACATGGAAAAATTCCAAACTATAAGTAAAAGGAAGGAACTTGAGAAAACTACTCAAACTTCTATCTGTAAGTGTAAGTCTTCATAAAAATAGTTGTAAAGTTGATTAAAGCAGGTGCTGAAACCTTCTCCAAGCCTGAAGTGTTGCACTTAGAAACAACCACCTTCCCGTATAATGATGTCATCCTTTAGGTACTACTTCTCTATTTGGCTAAGCAGTCAAATGCAGATTAAATTCCCTTGCGTTAACTTGATCCCCCATTCCCTCCCCTCTCCAACATAAACGGATTTACACTTGCACATGCTCTCTCTCTCACGCCCCCACCCCCCACACACATTCACGCACACATGCATACACAGAATTTTCTCCATCCCCCTGGAGCCCTTTAGAGTTCCTTTACAGAACAGGTATATTTTCCATAAGACTTGGCTTGGACAAAATTCAGGGCACACACACCTGTGTACATCCATGAACTCAAAGTGAATTCCCTCCCTTAGCCCCATGAATAAAGACATAGTCTGGAAGAAGGATGGGACAAAAGAACCTTTATAAAACTGCTCACCCCTGTTCCCCCCTTGATCATAGTCTATCTCTGGTCTGGGAATCTGAAAATGTCAGGAAATGCATTGTTCCCTACGATTTAGCATTAGCAAGAGAGCTCTTCGAAAGGATTCTGTTGCATCTCTGTGTCTTTGCACATGAACCAGGTCTTCTCTAAAAACTCACTTCAGATGTGATTTGCAGTGAAAATCCCTAAAGTTGTGGTAAGGATTTTAGGAGCTAAGAAAGGGAAACACCACTCAGCGCTTACTGTGTCCAAAGCAACATGCTAGGTGCTTTTCTGGAGATATGTACATTGGAGGTTTTGGCATTAAAAGAGGGTGAGACTGGTAGTGTGTGTAGACAGAGTAGATGCCCAGGGAGGGGGCAGAATCAAGGGAAATGGGCACGAGTCAATTTGGAAGGATGCCTAGGAATGCCAATGACATGGATGGCATATGCAATGGAGGAAGGCTTGGCATTGATCTCCTATATTTTTCTCACTTTCTTAATGGCCATTAGCCCGGCCATGCAGCCTCCCACCCCACAGCCTTAGCAACTCCCGTGCCTTCCATTTTCAGCCACCAAGTTGGTGGCACTTTGCTGTGGCAACCTCACCTGCGAACTAAGACAAATGTCTCAGAGTCTTCACAGAATAGAGCTGTTTGCCCATCATCCTCTAATGTGTCTGGGAGCTGAAATGAGTCCAGAAAGGAAGACAGGCAAAGGACAAGAAAGGCAGATTGCACTCCGCAGGACAGGCCGGCTGGGCAACACACACCCTTTCTCTTTGGTGACATTGGTGGCCAACTGAATTGATCTGGATTATTGCTAAACTTCATCTGCCAGGCTGCTACAGTGTCATGCACTTCTCTGGTCTGTCTGCCTAATTCACATGAAGAAGCAGCACCCTTATTAGCCCAGTGTTCTAGCTCTTATGCATTGGTGTTTTTCGTTTTGTTTTGTTTTGTTTTGCTTTGTTTTCTGAAAGGCTGAGCGTGGAGGAAACTAGTCTCAACACCAGAGGTTTTCAGTCCCATGGTCTGGTGAAGATGTTGGGTCCCATTCAGAGCTGGCCTCAGTGCGCTGCTCTGGGATGTCCGTGTTCTCCAAACTGATTGCCAAGCCCCCCTGCTCTGCTGAGTCTGAGAAGTGGTCCCGAATCTGCTGCACTTTTTCTCTTGTGGGCTCCCAGGGAGTGGAAATCAGCCCAGGGCAGCTTCACGAATGATGATCTCAGGGATTCTTCTGAGTGAGGCAGAGATTTCCGAGTAGATTAGGAAATTTTTACAAAATCTCTTCTCCTTCCTCATTAGCACCACCACCACTATCATTTCCATAATCATCTTTATAATTATTTGAAGTGGAAAGGGAGCAGGGTACCTGCTTAATGAAAAATAGATGGGGGGAAAATAAGTGATTGAATAGCCTTTCTCAGAAAGCACATCATCACCCGTGATGGGTGAGAGTCTGAGGGCGGGGGACCTTAACAAACTTGTCCAACTTACACTTGCTCTCATCTCCTTCACTCTTCACTCCAGTCCGATTGAATTTCCCACTTCCTGCCGCGAGGACTCCCTGATCACCCACCTCTGTGCTTCTGCTCCTGTTAACTGTCAGCACACCACTCCTATCATGGGATCCTCCACCTGACCCCGCTGCTGAACTTCCAAAAAGCCCATCTGAACCTCTCCTGGAGCTATTATCATTTTCTTTCTTTTTTTTTTTAAGATTTTTATTTATTTATTTGACAGAGAGAGAGAGAGAGCACAAGCGGGGGGCAGCCGGCAGAGAGAGAAGCAGGCTCCCCGCTAATGCGGGGCTCGATCCCAGGACCCTGGGATCATGACCTGAGCCCAAGGCAGACGCTTCATCCAATGAGCCACCAAGGCACCTTTCTGCCTCATCAGCTCCTCCAGGGAGGCTTTCTGTCACATTCTTCTCTGCATCCCCCAGCCCCCAACCACCATGCATGTGCTTTGAACAAAATAAATGTTCAATAAATATCTATTGAAAGAATGAGCAACCAGAAGTTTAATTCACTAGCTCATTTTTTTAATAGACATCTATTGGGAGGAAAGGGAACAATAGCAGGTGTGGCAGACCTGGTTATTATTTCTCAAACAGCTTTTCTTTTTTGCCTGGACACACAGGTAAGTGACATTTACCTGCCGGTTTAGCAGTTAGAAGATACCCTCTAACTGAGCGCTGGCCAATGGAAAGTGAGCAGAAAGGATGACTACCACTTCAAGACTTGGCCTGTTAAACCTCCACGCGTGACCCTCTATTCTCTTTCCCCATCTGCCAGCTAGATGCAGGTTAGCATGGTGACCTTGGACCCTTGGACACTGCATCTGGACGATGACAAAGCCACAAGGAAGAAGGAGCCATGATCCTTGAATCATCACACAGAGAGAAGCCACCTCCAAATCAGAAATACCATTTAGGATTTTGTAGAAAAGACCAATGTCTACCATGTTTGAGCCATTACACAGTTTGGGGTTTATTTGTTATAGTAACTGTGATTACCTTAACCAGTATAGTAGGTTTTAATATTTCTGGGGGAAAGTGCAAAAACTATAATTCTTGGTTTTCTTGAGCAATTGGGTTTTTTTTTTTTTTTTCAATTTGGGCAGAAACATACCCTCTTTTCATTTTGGTTGTGGAAGTATTTAAAGCCATTCCACTTTCAGAAATGCTCTCACTCAGGAAAGGCCCCATTCAATGAAGAGGAGCATGGAGAGTTTTGGTTGCTCTTTCTAGAAACTGTTATACTAACACATTACTCCAGTTCCAACAACAAATGCAGAGGAGGTTCCTGCTACCCTGGACTGGGAGAGTTTATGGAGATGGGTTAGGAATCCTGACAAAAAATTTCTGTTTTAGAGATCATAAAACCCAGTTCTTCTTGATATCAACTCATAGCACAAACTTCTAGTGTTCTGAACTGTTTGAGGGAGGGAGGGATTATCCGGCTCAAACAGGTACCACCTAAAAGGATTGGACATCGCGACAGGCTCTTGCTCTTCGAAGAACTCTCACTTGGGGCCGCCTGTTTGGTGTAATTATCCCAGGAAACATGCTGAATGCTGCCCTGTTCCCATGTGGAATAGAGTCTAAACTCTTTAGTCTGGAACGTAAGGCCCTCCCTGATCTGACCCCAGTTTTTTTTTTCCAATCAAACAAACATTTGTTCAATATGTTGTACTTTGTCATACTTCCTTTCTTTTTCTTGGGTTGCTCCACCACCATTTTGTGTATATATATTTTTGAATTTTATAGAATTTTAATTATATATTTATATTTATTTATTAATATAATGCACATATAATATATGTCTATATAGAGAGATATACTTAGTCATGACAGGCTAGGTTACATTACAGTGACGAAGCCTAAACTCCCAGTGGCTTAGCATATGGAAGATTGATATTTTGCCCATGCTATATATCCATGGCAGGGGACTGAATGTGCGTGTTTGGGTCAGAGGAGGTGTCTGTACTCCATGCTGAACACTTGGGTACTCAGGCTGATGGACTGAAGGACTTTCTATCATCTGTAGCTGCACTATCTGGGACGCAGAGCCTTCTCATTGACTGTAGCAGGAGGGGAGGGACCAAATAAGTCCGGCACTTTCACATACACGCCACTCGCCAGAACTTGTCATGGGACCCCGATGAAAGAACTGGGAAGTGGGCAAAGCAAGGTAATATTTAGTGAGCACAATCATCTTTGCTGCTCTTCCAGGAAGCCTCCCTGGTTCTTTCTAGCTGCAAATGATGTCTCCTGCCTCTGGATTCTGAGAGCACTATATGTGCGCCTCCCTTGCAGTGGGTAATTTCTACATTATATGAAGATGACACACACACACACACATGCACATAGACACACACACACATCCATGTCTATATAAAATAGAAATCACTTACTGCATGTGAGACACTGTCCTGTTTACATTTATCAACTCATTGAAATCCTCGTAATAACCCAATGAGGTACCTCCTTTTATTGTCTCCAACGTACAGATGAGGAAATTGAGGCCCAGAAAGACTAAGTGTCCTAACCAGATTCCAGCCAGGATTCTAGCACAGCCAATTTACTTCCACAGTGTATGCTCTGAACTACTCTACTATATTATGGCTTGTCTTCTTAACTTCCTTATTAGCAGAGAGTAAGATATAAAATAGATTCATTTCTTTATTTCCCATAATGCCAAGTACAGGTTTAGGCACATAACATGTTTTCTGAAAGGTATTGCACACAACTAGTACCTTTTCTAATTAAGATCTTCAACAGATCTGATCTTTTAATAATTCTTTCTGCATTGCCGGATTGCTCCTGAAGTATCAGAAAGCATTTCAGGATGGGTGACTGTTTCTCCTTTAAAAGCTACAGTTCTTTAAGAAGATAGACTGGGGTCTTTGGGGACATCTAGGGGACAGCAAGACGGAAGGCAGCGGAAGTTAAGGTAAGACACTCAGGAAAGACTCAAGCCACTTTATTTATATTGTGTTTGATTTTGTGCTTAAGACACTGTTAAATTGCAGTGGGGAAGTGTGGCTGCTAAGTCTATTTGGTCTTCATTTGAGTCCCCAAACTCCGTAAATAAATCCAGATCCCCAGAGAGGACTTTCTCCTGCTTAAATGTGGATTCCTAGCAAGCTATGATCCCCTTCCATTGGCTGTGAGCCTTCTACAAACTAAATTTAGAAAAATTAAATTACAACCTAGCAATGTGGCTCCCCAAATGAAATGTATAGGGCAGAGTACGCCAAAACATCAGGGAAAATGGTAGTCATGGGGAGATGTTGAGGACCTGGTGGTCAATCTCACATGTCTCCAATCAGAAAGGCAAAGGTCCTGCTCATTTAGAAAGAAATGGGATTGTGTGAACCAATTTAGAACCATCAGAACAATGACCTGGGAGAGGAGCCTCATTCTAATTATGACTCTGTGTTCCAACCAGGCATCAAAGAAATCACAGTAAACCTATTTCAGAGAAAGGCATTCCCCAATGTGGCAGTGTCCGCTATCTTATGCACAGTGAGGGCCAGTGAGTCAGGGAGGAAACATGGAAAATGATCTTCGATGACTAACACAGAGGGGGCTGTTCTCATGTTGCCCTGATGGAAAAATTGGTGGGATCGCAGGAATTAATAAGAACTATCAGCCCCTGCTGGGATGTTCTGTCCTAAAATGGGGACTTGTATGTATTTAAATGGGAGGGGCTGGAAGGCACAAGAAGTCTGTCCTGGGAAGATAAGGGGACTAAGTGGTACTTTGTCATTAACCAACCCACAGGATCACTCTGCATTATCCAGTGAGTGGTAACAATATCCAAGTCATCTTAAAATGCATTGCAGATCTTGACCCAAAGTATTCTCTGGGGGGAGAAAAAAAAGCCTGATGTTTTCCTAGTAAGCTGATAGAGATCTCTGGTTTAAAGGGCAAATGTAATTGGATGCTGGAACTTAAAAGAAAGTGTTTCTGTGAGGATGGATATCATTTTTGTAGAAAAGTAAGGTTCATTATCAGTTAGCGTTCTTGGTATATTAATTTATCAACAAATATCCATCGAGTCCTAAAATAGGCCAGAGATTGTTCCAAACACTGGGAATGATATGGTGAATGAGACACAGTCCTTTTCCTTGTAGGTTTATATTCTGGAGGCAGAGACAGATAATAAACAGGAGGTAAACTAATAATTGTGTAATTTCTTGCTGCAATAATTGCTATGAAGAAAAAGAAATGGAAAAAAAAAGTAAGTGGTGTCTTAGTTTGTTCAGACTACTCTAACAAAACACCATGAAAATATGAAGTAGCAAAATACCATAGGCTGGGTGGCTCATAAACAACAGAAATGTATTTCTCACAGTTCTGGAGGCCGGGAAGCCCAAGATCAAGGTGCCTGGTTATTTGATGTCTGGTGAGAGTCCACTTTCTGCTTTGTTACAGCCATCTTCTTGCTGTGTCCTCACGTGGTGGAAGGAGCACAGGAGAGCTTTGTGTGGTGTCTTTTATCAGGGTGTTGTGTCCCACATCTGTGAGAGCTCTGTCCTCATGACCTAATCACCTCCTAGAGGCCCTGCCTCCCCATCACAATGGAGAACAGGTTTCAGCATATGAATTTGGGAAGGACACAAACATTTAGTCTATAGCACAGAGTGAGGTATTAGGAAGTATTTCAGTTTTCTATTGCCTTGTAAAAAACTATCTCCAAATTTAGTGGCTTTAAACAAGGACTTATTATTTTTCATGATTCTGTGGGTCAGAAATTTGGGGATGGTTCAGCTGGTTCATTTAACCCACTGGGGTCAATCACTTGGCCACGTTCACTGGCACTGGGTTGGGCTGAAAAGTCCAAGAATTCATTCATATGTGTGGTGCCTCCATGCTCCTCCATGCGTTCTCTCTCTCTCTACATGGTGTCTCATCAGTCAGTAGTCTAGCTTGGTCTTCTTTACAGTATGGCAGCTGGCCTCCCCAGAGAAAGCATCTTGGAAACTTCTAGGTTTGCTAAAGACTAGTCCTGGAACCGGAACATTGCCACTTCCTCTGTGTTCTATTGGCCAAAGCAGGGCATGAGACCAGCCCAGATTCAAGGGTGGGCAAATAGACTCCATCTCCCAGTGGGCAGACTTGTTGGAAGCCATCATTGGAAACTGTCTACAACAGAGAGTGAATGGAGTCAGAAAGCAGGCTGTGTTAGATATTATGGTCTTAGGAGATGACATTTGAACAAAGACTGGAATGAGGAGAGAGGTTGAGCCATGACAAAGATGGGTGTGTGTGGGGGTGTGCTCTAGACAGACAGAACCATGAGGACAAAGGTCTTGAGATGGGAGGCACATAGTGTGTCTGAAGTTTAACAAAGATGTCAAAGATCCTGGGGATGTGTCTAAGAAGAACGCACAATAGAGTAAATAGGCAGTTGATGGAGCCAGAGATAGAGTCAGATTATCAGCGGCCTTGGAGTTCATGGTTAGGTCTTTATATTTTATTCCAAATGTGACAAGAAGCTCTCACAGAAGAGTAATATGAAATGGCTCATGTGTCACAAGGATCACACTGGCTGCCGTGTGAAAAATGAATGAGAGGAAAGAAGGAGTATAGGTAGAAGGAGGGAGACCACCTGGGAGACCCCTTCAGTCATCCAGGTGAGAGATGATGGTGGCGTAGAGTAGAATAGTAGCAATGGGTGCACAAGAATATATTAGATTCTGGATATATTTTGAAGTTAGTCCCAGCAAGGTTTGCTGATAGATTGGATATAGAAGTCAGAGAAAAGAGAGAATTAAGGCTGAGTTCAAAATTTTTGGCCTGGCCAATGGCATCAATCATGCTATCATTTGCTGGAATGGAGAAGACCCAAGAGGAGCAGGTTTGGGGTAGGGTGATAAAAATAAGGAGTTATGTTTTAGATATTTTAAGTTCAGGGTGACTCTTCAGAATCAAAATATAGATTTTAGTTAAGCAGTTAGATATGTGAGTCTAGATTTCAGGGGAGAGGGGAAACTAAAGGAATAAGTTTAAGAGTCATCAAAATATAACTGGTATTTAGAACCACGAAACTGAATGGGACCTGAGACTCTCAACTTTCAGAGGTAAGGAAGAGGAGAGGCCAACAAAAGAGACAGAAGGAAAGTTGTGAGGAGAACAAACAAGAAAGGCAGTGATGTCCCGGAGGCCAGGGAAAGATGTTTCAAGAAGAAGGCAGTGCTCACCGAGTTGCTGGTGTTGGTCAAGTAGGATGAGGACATTTTGGTTTTGGCCAGTGCAGAAATTTGGGGCAACCTTGACAAGAGCAAGTTCAATGAGTAAAGAGGAGGGGGGATCTTATGAGAAAGTAGAGGCAGCTGATATAGACAACTCTTGCAAAGACTTTTGCTTTAAAGATCAGCAATGGGTCAGTAGGGGCTGTGGATAAGGGAGATTTTAAGTTTTTTAAAAGATGAGCAATATTAGAGCATGCTTCTTCACTGAAGGGAATGTACATTATTGATGGGGAGAAACTTATATATCAGGGGAGGCAGAAAATACTTTCATAAACCATGGCTTTCAGTAGATAAGAGGGGATGAGATCCAGTGCCTCAGAGGAAGGCTTGGCCTGAAACAGAAGAGTGGGTAGATACAGATGCAAATGGCCTAGGTGATATGGTGGTTGAAATATGAGAAAGTTCTTTAACTGTTTTGGTTTCTTAATGAAAGGAGAAAGAAGGTCGTCAGCTAAAGGTTAGGTAGAGATATTAAAGATTTACAGTGAGAGGATTATGCTTTAAAAATAGAGTAGAAGAATTTATTCATTAGGGAATGAGGCAGAATTCTGAACCCACATGAGGTATGTGGTTATATATTTATAAATTTAGAGTAAAATATGATTGTGTGTTTTTCTCTAGCCATTTGTACCTGCTAAGGTGCATATATGGAGTAAATGGAGAAGAGAGTTTATCCAAGAGTTTGGTTTTTGCCAAGTGTGAAAAAGGGAGGGGATGGGTTGCATTTTTTTTTCAGAAATGGTTGAGGAGTATTAAAAATTTATTTCACATGCACTTGTATAGTGGCTCCTACGTACCAGCCACATGTAAGTACTTGTGTATGAAATATTAATATTAAATATTAACCCATTTAATCTTTATAACAACACTTTGAGAAAGATAGATACTATTATTCCGCCCGTTTATAATAGATGATGCACTGAGGCACAGAAGATTGAGTAACTTGTCTAAGGACACATAGCATGTCTAAGTGACAGAGCCAGGACTTGACCCTGGCAGTCTGACTCTGAGCCTGTGCTGCTAACCCCTGCAATGCTTCTCCAGAGGATTTGTACAAGACAGGGGCTGTAGGGATGGGTAAGGAGGGGAGTAGAGACACAAAGCAAGTGATGGACAGCAAAGAGTTTGTAGGGTCAATGGAACAGAAAGGTTTGGTTGGAGTTAGGATAATAGAAGGAGTGAGCTGGAGAGAGGAAAAGATGTAATCAGAGAGTGGGATGCTTTTTGAAATAGAGATTCTGGAGAGGGTAGATTTATTGATCACGTCAAAGTCTAGAATATGATTCTGGGAACAGGTTGCTGAGATGGCATGAGAAACAAGACAAGTGGGGGATAGAAACTGAGAGGCCAGAGTGTTGGATGAGCCATCTTCATAGGTACTGAAGCCTCCAAGGATGCTGGAGAGAAAACACAATGGGCCAAGCTAGTCCAACTCTTCCTGAATAAGGAGACCTGTCTTGAAGGCTGGTAGTTAAGTGCAATAGGAAAGAAGTGAGTCTATGTGCTTCCAATGAGCTGAAGGTTGTGCAGAATGGGGAGGCCAGGGTAAAATGGAAAGCAGTGGTCTAGAAGGAGAATTGCAGAGAATGCCCTGTGCCTCTAGGAGAAAGTCAGTGATGATTAGAGAGGGCTTTAGGGAAAACACATTCAGAGGGAAAGGCAGGCTTTAATAAGAGAAGAGGCTGGGGATAGTGGGATTTTGCTGCTGATCAAACATGAGTTTTAGAGGTATGTTGGAACAACCTGGGGGTTGGGGGGGGGGGTTGGCAGCTTGAGTCACATTAGGAAATACCCAGAGCTATGTGGGAATCAGATGAGTTAGGAATGGCCTGGGAGGCTGGCACTGTTTGGGGGTGTCTGAGGTAATGAGATTGGTCCTGTTGGTCTCCAGTTCTAATTATAAACCCCTTCTTGGGCCTGGTCTCTGAGATAATTTTTGGCATGCAGTGGGTATGCCCATAGCAGGAACAGTGAGTCTCATCAGGGGCACAGGTGGGTCTCTTTAAAGTCCCATTGTCAGTGGTGCCAAGGCCAAGGAGAGGAGCCTTACCAAGGCCAAAAGAAGTAGACCTTAGCTAAATTAAGCAAAGGTGAACATATTAAGGGATATGAAGAGACCCACAGAATTGACAAAAATCTGGACAACCTGGCTAGGAAAGGGATAGGAATAAGTAGAACCCTGGGTTGCTGGACAGGGGGTACTGTGGTATCTGTTTCTTAGCAAGAACAGTCTAATGAACAAACCGTGAGTGTAATGAATATTCTCCAAGCATTCATTCACTTAGCATTTACCACTTATAGAGGCACTCACTCAAGACTCAAAGTCCTGGGAGGGTAACTACTGGTTGAATGTAGACCAGTGGCTCTATTAGTCAGTATAGACTAGGCTGTGCTGCAGTAACATTAAAAACCCATAACTTGGGGCACCTGGGTGGCTCAGTTGGTCAAGCCTCTGCCTTTGGCTCAGGTGATGATCCCAGGGCCCTGGGATCAAGCCCCATGTTGGACTCCTTGCTCAGCAGGGAGTCTGCTTCTCCCTCTGTCCCTCCCCCCGCTCATGCTCTCGCTCTCTCTCTCAAATAAATAAATAAAATCTTAAAAAAAAAAAAAACATATCTCAGTGGCTTAACAAACAATGACTTATTTCTTGCTCAGTTCTTGTAAGTAAGCAGGAGGCTCTGTTCCACTTGGTCACTTAGTGATTCAGGCTGATGGAGGTTACACTGGTAGCTCTGTCTCAATATATTGCTTCAGAGCTTTCTGAAGGAGAGGAAGAGAAAAGCAGGAGGGTCACACACTGGCTTTCAAATGCCCTGGCCGGGAAGGGACATATATCACTTCTGCTAATACCTATTGGTCCGAATCAGTCACATGACTGCCTAACTGTAAGGAAGCAGGGACTTATGGGGTAGCACATGGCATTCAGTGAGCAGTAAATGTCTCTGTCACAGGCTGTTCTGGAGCAGAAAGAGGGAGGTTAGCACTAACATCCAAGGTCTACAGACACCAAATTCACACTCTTTCCTAATACTACACCGCCTTCTTAACAATTATATGTGTAGGAGGGGAGGGGCATGTAGGGGGTATTTAAAAATATTTCTGTATGTACCTTTTTATTCCTTTCTAAAAATTCTTTACATAGTGTTGGAGCACAGAGAATGTGCTTGAAATTTCTCCTTGACTGATGGATTGATTGATATGAAGCATAAAGTTTAACCATGGTGAAATAGCTATAGTTCATCTGAACCAAGATCTTCAAATGGCATCAATTCGATTCAACCAAACCCTGAGAACGAGTCTGTACCATACATCAATGACTGGCATTAAAGAGAAATGACAGAGCCCTAATCAGGAGGAATCGTAACAGTGCAGAAATCTTAAGAGAGAATTTTATTTATTTTTCCTTTGGCTATTAAGAAAAGTCTTAATTTCTCTAGTGGAAAGAAACAACATTAAGGACTAAAAACACAGTTTAAAGAAATTAAATCTATTGCCAAGGTAGAAAGAACATCATTTGACTCTAATAAACAAGTTCTGAGATCTTCTATGTGATGACTTTTGTTTTCTGCCATATGTGATTTGAGTGGATGATGATTATAATGACTATGATGATGGTTATTTTTGGTAAGTATAAGTAAGCAGTAGCTTCTAACCATTGGCAAAGTTATCAGAGTTCAAGTGCAAGTCCACTCCTCCTTCAAAGTGCAGATCCATATTCCTTCTACCCTGCTACCCTACTACCATATTCCCCCTCTCCCATCAGACCCTTGTTTCTCCTCAAAATGATAATTTTCCATGTTTTCTGGGAAGACCAAGTGCTGACTTGGGAGATGCATGAGTGGCTCCTTCTGGGACATTGGTCCTCACACTTTCGAGGGCTTCAAATCCCCTGGACATATTATTTAAACATAGATTGCTGGACTCTACTGCTAAAGCTTATGACTCGATAGGTCTAGGGTGGGGGCCTAAGAATTTGCATTTCTGAGGATTTGCATTTTCCTGGGTGCACTGAGTCAAATAGTGTTCCTCCACCCCAATACTCACGTCCACCCAGAACCTCAGAAAATGACCTTTTTTGGCATTAGAGTCTTTGCAAATGTGATGAGTTCAGATGAGGTCCTACTAGATTAGGGTGGACCCTCAATTCAATGTGACTTGTGTCCTTGTAAGAAGAGAAAAGACACAGAGTCACAGGGAGAAGCCATGTGAGGAAGGAGGCAGAAATTGCAGTGATGCATTGACATGCTATGGGAACCTAGGATTGCCAGCAACCACCAGAAACTAGGGAGAGACAAGGAAGGAATCTTCCCAAGAGCCTTCAGAGGGGGCACAGGCTGCCAAGACCCCCATTTCAGACCCCTATCCTCCAGAACTGTGAGAGAATAAATTTCTGTTTTTTAAGCCACCTCAGTTGGCGGTAATTCATTATGGCAGCTCTAGAAAACTAATGCACCAGTGGTTGCTGAGAATTATTCTTCTAGAAAAAAGGGGAAAATTGTCAAGTACCTTTCCACCAGAAAATATAGAATTTGGGTGATAGCATATTTTTGAGAAAAGGGAAGTTCTGACTTTTTTTTTTTTTTTCTTTTGGGTTCTGTAGCAGACATGTGCTATTTTGGGGTCATACCAAAGCATTTCATATTGCTTTTGGATAATTGCCACTGAAAAGGTCACTTCAGGAGACTTTACTCTGAAGCTGGACCCTCTTTGTGCCCGACCTAATGCAGGCAGAAGTGGGCATGAGCCCCTGCTCGGCCAGTCACCCTCTCTTCTTGGGCTTCGGATTGTAAGCAAGAGATGCAGACACACACATACAGCATTTACTCTTTCCAACATTGTGACCAAACGTCACTAGGAGATGGGTGTCAGGGTTTGGTTGCCAGGCCCTGCACTTTACGAAGTAGCCCTCCAGCCTCCTGGAGATTCTGTGAGAACTGTGGGTTTTTCCAGTAAGTCCTTTTTGTTAAATTAATTAAGTCAGCTGCCATTGCTTGCAACCAAAGGAGCTAAACTAATAGAATATCTGTTGTCTTCATTTGTGCTCTTCAAGTGGTCCGCTCTTCTCTGAAAGTGGAGTGGAATGAGGGCTTAATTTTTTTTACTTCAAATTCTCTATCATTCAAACATGACATTTTTTCTATTGAAACACCTTGAGGGGCGCCTGGGTGGCTCAGTTGGTTAAGCGACTGCCTTCGGCTCAGGTCATGATCCTGGAGTCCCTGGATCGAGTCCCACATCGGGCTCCCTGCTCGGCAGGGGGTCTGCTTCTCCCTCTGACCCTCCCCCCTCTCATGTGCTCTCTCTCATTCTCTCTCTCTCAAATAAATAAATAAAATCTTTAAAAAAAAAGAAACACCTTGGGGTTTTTCCCCCCAATTACAAAAGTAATGCAAATATTTCAACAAAGAGTGCTTTCTGAAATTGTCTTTTTTTTTAATCTTTCTATGTGGCTTCCCATTGGTTAAATTGTCATTGTATATTCCACTGAATAGAAGTGAGAGGACATAATATTGACTAGCTAAAGGGCTTTCCCCTGAGGAGGGAACACGTATATTAAAAGTCTGTCTGAGGGGCGCCTGGGTGGCTCAGTCGGTTAAGCGTCTGCCTTTGGCTCAGGTCATGATCTCAGGGTCCTGGGATCAAGCCCGGCATCGGGCTCCCTGCTCCTTGGGAAGCCTGCTTCTCCCTCTGCCCGCAGCTCCCCCTGCTTGCGTTCCCTCTCTCGCTGTCTCTCTCTGTCAAATAAATAAATAAAATATTTAAAAAAAAAAGTCTGTCTGAAAAGACCAAAGCACTAGTAAATATGTGGCCACTTCACCCTCGCAAGGGGTAGGGGGGGTTTCCTGTCCCACATTTTTTTGAGCAACTTAATATTAACTCTGGCTTCATCATTACCTAAAGATTTGCCTTAAAGATCTCATCTATGTTAACTCCAGATGCACTTTTAGAGTATAAGACTGAGGTTTTTAATACAGAATTATTTGTGGTGTCTAAGTATTCATCTGGATGCATAGTTTTTGCTCCCTGAACTGTGAATTCTTTTCTCTTTGCGATACCATCTGCGTCCTCCACCTACGCCATTTTGTAATGCTTTCCTGAAGTTGGCTTGCAGAGCTCTGATCTGGAAATCAGGTTCTTGTGCAGGACAACAATATATATGTTTGCAACCGCTGGATGCATTATGCCCCTTTATCGATGCACTTGTGCACTGAAATGATCCCAACCAGATTCTCACAGCTGCCCTTTGCTTAAACCCCAACCCCCTGACTGCCACTAGATGACAGGTGTCCAAGTCCAACTGGACTCCCCTGAAACCTCCCCAAACCCATCCTCTCCTCCCAAGAAATCCAAGCCAACTTTCCCGAATCTCCCCAGCAACCTTGCTGCAGCATAACAAATACTCAAAATTTGCCATCACCCAACTTGCGTGTTTTCTATACAAATACAAAATGCTACCTTTTAAAAATTAAAAATCTGGTAAAGCATCTTCCGAGGTTCAATCTGAGTTTAGAAAATTCATTATAATGAAAAGAGAAGAAGGAGGATTTTTTTTTTTTATTGCTGATAGTTAGTGTCATTGATAGATCATGGCAGAACTATCCGCAATATGGCCAAATAATTTCACTGGAGAGGATTTTATATAGCTACAGCTAAAATTCAATGAACTGATTCAGAAGACTCAGTATAAAATATAACAGTGACTCTGAGTGCCAAATCAATTTGGGGGCTTGAAGGGATGGGAGAGCTGTTCGTTCCCTCCCTCTTCATGGACGTGACTTTAACTGTAAATTCAGAGGCCTCAGAGTGGCCAGGCGGTGGGTTACAGCAAGTGATTTAGGGGACCTATCACGAAAAATCAGCAAGTGGTCTCGAACACCAGTGCGTGGAGGAGCATGTGACTCTGAAGTATGTCCACAAGAAAAAGTTAGAAGAATATTCTTGAGGACAAAGTAGAGATTTGCAGTCAGGTGACTAGGATTCTAGCTTTGCAGTTCGGATCAGTTCAAGACGTTATTTTCTACTACCTCCATTTCCTCACTTGTGAAAAAGGGGGTTGGACCAGTCATGGTTTCCAAAGTCTTGTTTTGTTTTTCTTTTCAGTCATAGAAGGCTTTTTTTTTTAGTCAGTGAATTTATCTTACTGTGCTGCGTGTTTGGTTTACTCCTCCAGCCCCACACTCCCCCTGCCATAGCTAGAGTGTTTGTCCCCCAAGGTTCCCATGTTGAAACCGACTCCCCTGTGGGAGGGTATTAGGAGGTGAAACCTTTGGTAGGTGAGATCATGAGGGTTGAGCCATCAGGAATGGGATTAGTGCCCTGATAAAGAGACCCTTGTTCCTGTCCTCGCATTCGAGGACACATCAAGAAGATGGCCATCTGTGAGCCAAGAATCGGGCTCTCACCAGACACCGAATCTGCCAGCCCCTTGATCTTGGACTCACCAGCCTCCAGAACTGGGAAAAATAAATGTTTGCTGTTTAAGCCACCTGTCCATGGATACTTTTGTTTAGCGGCCTGTATGGATTACAACACCAGCCTTCTTCACCCTGCCCTGAGCTCCAAGGCACTGAGAAGAACCCCTTGCTTCCATTTGGGTTCAGCCAGGAGGAAGAGCCACACAGGGTAAGGGGCGGGGGGAGAAATCAAGATATTTATTTCCCCAGGTCCCTCCCTGCTGGGCTGCTATTCCTGCTGGGTGTCCCTCTCCTTCAACCATACCTCTCTTTCCCTTCTGCTGGCTTCCAGAACCATCCCCCAACCTCACCCCTTCAGATGTGGGTAGCAACGGCTGTTGTTCTTCTCAAGAACTTCATCATCCATTCTGGGCTTCCTTTAACCCCCACCCACACCTTCGTAAATCATCTCTTCCTTAAATTTTCCTCAATTGCCCATGGGAATGTGACATCTCTGTCCTGCTGGGACTAATGTTGGCATGGCCCTGACACTCCTCAGCCCGGTGAGGGGCAGAGGGAATACACAAAAGCGCCTGCTTCAATCACCAAATGGTCCGGCTTGGAATCCAGTTTTTGCCACTTGCTGACATGTCATATGTTTGCCTTCATTCTCCTCCTGTGCAAAGGCAAGTTCTAACCTTACCTCCTAGGAGGGTTGGGAACCTTTAATTAATTAATACACACAAGCACTTAGAACAGTGCCTGGTGCAGAGTAAGTGCTATGTAAGTCTCGGTTAAGATTACTCCAGGTCACTTTACTATTTTCATACACTGGTGACCAAGTTGTAAAAGACCTTCGAGATGGTCCCCAAATCAAGTGGATTTGGAGGTGGGAATTTTGCCAAAGGGCATGAGCACAAGGTTGGAAGAGGAGAAGAACTGCAGGCTTTGGAGCAAGACAGAGATTAGAATCTTAGCTTTGCTGTGAGCCAGCTCATAGGAAGGGTTTACCCTCCTAAGATCTTGGCAAGAGCTTACCCTCTTGATCCTTAGGTTTCTCATCTATAAAATGGTGATGATGATAGTGTGTACCTCTTAGGGTTGTGCTGGGGCTTAACACTAACCACTCCTCTACTTTTCGTATATGCATTCATTCATTTCCTCAATAAACAGATTTTTTTCCCACCAAGCAAGCTGAGCATATTAGGGTCACAAACCTGTTTCCTGGCTTGGGGGTGGGTCTAAGGCACACGTACCGGTCCTTCGAGGCCTCTGATAAGCAGACCCCCGGCCAAAGGTGAGTTGACATCACTCTCACTTCTAAGTTGAATACTCCCCAGGTTTCTCAAATTCAGCCTTCCGATTCTCTCAGCACCCCAGCTCAGCATCTGTGTACCCCTGGGGACCCCTTCTGGAGAAAAAGCAGCTGTTCCCATGCCGGGGAGGCAGGTGGGGGGCCTTGGGTAGGAGTGTGCGGGACACCGCTGCCCTCGGTGGGTGCTACCACACCCACGTGTGGGTCTCACATGTGCCCAGGCTGTTACCAGGACCACGGGCAGCAAGTGACAAATCAGACGCGCGCCTCCTCATCGAGGTGCGCCCCCATGCTCCAGATCTGCCTGTTCCCAAGGAGGTTTCAGAGCAAGCCGCCCCAAAAGTTTCCATTCAGAATGATGCATCCCCACTCATTTCTGGAAGCTTTTAAACTTCAGGGTAGACAGTATGGCCCTTGGGAATGTGCTTTCATGCATTAGGAGTTGATTTTGAACAGCAAATATGCCACAGTCAGTCATAGAGGGAAATAATAATACAACTTCAAAAGAGCAGAGCCCAAAAGAAAGGGTATTATTAATGGAAAAAAATTTTAAAGTCATATTAAAGAGCCTCAAGTCTAGTGGAAAAAGCCAGGAAATGGGAACAAAATTAGCATTATTATAGCTTTTCATGGTAACTTACTTGGGGTTTTTACGGTGGCTTAAAAAGGGAGAAAAGTAGGGAAAGCCTAGCTGATAACAATTTATCCGACCAAATGCATTTCCTATCCGAAATGCACCTGCGATGGTGACTGTATTTAAAATGTTTTCTTTTTATATCGGTTTTGTGGCCATTTATACCTCACAGTGTTATTGGAGAGAGCAGCATTTTGTGTGGAACAGTAAATAGTAAAGCTCTTTGAGGCCCTTCAGGAAGAGGTGCCGTTAAAGGGCCAGGAATTACGATTATTAATTTGCATCTTAATAATCCAAATCTTCACAAAAGCCCCCAATGCAGAAGTTTCCATGAAGGGCAAGGCCTCTCCCCCCTTTCTTTGCAATCCTCTTCTGGGGCGTTCCCATTTCCCTCGCTTCCAATGGCCCCGGCTCAACTAGAGCTCGCCTGGCCCAGTCTCTCGGGGCCTCCTCCTTCTTACCCCTCTGACACAGGAGCGCCCCAGACAGTTTTTCTCCACCTGGCTTTAGGACACTCATAACCCCTCTCTCCTGAAAGTATTCCGGCGGCCTGTGTGTACACATTCACCTACGGAGTGTGCAAACAGACGCGCCGAGAACATCCGGCTTTATTTATACACATGCATATCCTAGTATTAGTCATTTGGAGCCACCTGGGTTTGAAGTAGGTGAGGTTTCAATGACTTCTGAAGATGTCTTTTATTGTGGTAAAAACACGTAACTTAAAATTTACCACCTTAACCATTTTTAAATGTACAGTAGTCTTAAGCGTATTTACACACTCTTGTGAAACAGCTCTCCAGAACTTTTTGGCGGAGATTTGCTCAAAATGAAGACTTTATTTTTTTTTAGAGTGGTTTTAGGTTCACGGTAAAACTCAGGGGGTGAAACAGCAGTTTCCATGCCCCGCCCCGCCCCGCCCTGCCCCTGCACATGCTCAGCCTCCCCCGTTACCCCCATTCCCCAGCGGAGCGGGACCTCTGTTACAACCGATGAACCTCCACTGACACGTCATCACCACCCAAAGGGCACGGTTTGCATCGCGTTCACTCTTGGTGGTGGACATCCTATGGATCTGGACAGATGTATAATGACATCTGTCAATTAATATGGTTTGATACAGAATATTCTCACTGCCCTGAAAACCCTCTTTGTTCCTCCTGACCCCACCTCCCCGGCACTTTTTCATCTTGTAAAACTGAAGCTCTAGATTCATTAAACAATAACTCCCCCACCCCCACCCCCCACCAACCCCAGCAACCACCATTCTACTCTATTTCTGTGAATCTGACTTTTTTGGATGCCTCATGTAAGTGGAGTCGTGGTGTAGCTGTCTTTTTGGAAACGCCTTTTTATCAGAAGGTTGGATTTGAGCATTTCTGCTAGACGATGGTATGATGTGACTAAGAGATAGAAATGCCCTTTCCGTGTTGCTCTGAGAGAACCACCTGCCCCTCTGGTAAAGGGCTCACTCCCCCAGTGACAGAAGGCAGGCCCCTTCCCATTGTCATTGTCCACCATCTGTTGGTCTAGAGGGGACTGGCCAGTGGGTGACAGCTGGGCCAGGGAGGAAGAGCACTTCACAGGGTCGGGTGGGGGGCTCCAGCAGAGCCAATGCTGTGGGGCACAGCTACCTCCAACCTCCTCTCCCACTGCCAGGATTTCTGAAGGCGCCGTCCCCAGGCTCTCATCAGCCCCGGAAGGTGCCAGGGCTCCCAAGCGGCCAAGACAACTCCCTCCAGGCATGAGAGTCAGTGAGGCCAACTTTCTCTGGTGGCTAGAAAAGGAGTGGCGTGCCTAGGCTCCATTGGAAGAAACAAAGATAAAATTCTTCTGTTAAACACTTCCCCCTCCCCCCCACCGCCTCCCCCCAAAGACAGGAAAACAATCTTTGCTTTAATCTTCCCCCAAGAAGGTGGCAGGAAGCCTCACGTAGTAGAGACTCCAGGGGTGGTTCTGAAAAAATTTTGGCACAATTGTCAGAGTATTAAGAGGCAAAAATATCAACCTCAGGGTTTTCCTGTATCTTCTAGCAAATTAATTGGATGTATGCTGAGTCATTTCTTCCTTCGCTGAGGTAGAAGTCAAAGTAGTTCTTGTGAGATGACAAAAAACCTAGTTAACCCAACTCGACCCCATAACAAGGATTTCTCTGAACTTGCCCCAGGCCTGCCGGTCCCAAGTCACCCTCTTGGTGACCCTCTATTAACATATGTAAAGACCTTCAAAGTGACTTCTAAAGCTGTCCTGTCTTGTTTAAAGGCTGCTGACAGCCCTCGGACTCCATCCTCCAGCCTGGACTTGCGAATTTACCACACTGCCAGCCTATGAGGACTGAATCAGATCTAGGCAATTTCAGGCCATTAATGTAAATTCTTCTCGCGCTCCGGTAGCTCAGTTACACCCAGCACACACGGCACACTCACCCCTTACTCCAGCTACGCCATGCCTTCACCACCGCTGTTTGGCCCGTAGAGCATGGTGTCCCCTGGGGGGCGAGAGGGATGGGCAGCCAACAAGGGTGCTGTTGCATATGGATACTCAAGAGATCGGGGTGGGGGCGCCTGGGTGGCTCAGTCAGTTTAGAGTCCAACTCTTGATTTTGGCTCAGGTCATGATCTCAGGGTCGTAGGATCGAGCCCCTCTTCAGGCTCTGTGCTCAATTCAGAGCCTGCTTAGGTAGATCCTTTCTCTCCTCTCCCTTTCCCTCTGCCCCTCCCCCCTACCTTCCATGCTCTCATGCTCTCTCTCTCTCTCTCTCTCTCTCTCTAAAATAAATAAATAAGTCTTAAAAGAGAGACGGGGAGAGAGAGATATCAAGGATGGATGAAGTGAAGACCAAGATTAGCCACCTTGGTAGGAAGTCATGATCCTTTGCCCAGTTTCCAGACCAGAGCCACACCTCACCCAGAACCCACTGACTGAAGAAGCAGCCGAGTCCTCATGAGGATAGATCTTACGACCACAGAGTATGTGTCAGTCCTTCCACAAAGGATCTATGTCCATTAATTCAGGTAACCTGGGGAAGGGAGTAGCTAGAGACCTCAAAGGTTTTTGGACATAAGGTCTAAATTGACACTGATACCCGGAGTCATAAATCAACACCATTAGAGAAGACATATGAGGTCGGTAATAAATGGAATCCCAGGGCAGGTCTGTTTCACAGTGGGTCCACTGGGCAATATCTCTGGTCAAACATATAATGTGAATGGACATCCTTAGCAATTGGCAGAGGCCTCACATTGGCTTCTTGATCTGTAAACACCAAGGGGAAGCTCCTGAAATTTCAGCATCCCCTCACCCCTGCCAAGACATGATAGTAAAGAATATATACATATTTTATATTAAATTTTTAGAACTATAAATATGACTCTATTTGCCTATCTATCTACCTAATCCTGTGGGAGGGGAACAACTAAGATTAGTGCCATCTTCAAAGGCCTAAAGGATGCATGGGTGTTGGTCCCCATCATTTCTCAGTTCTCTTCCCCAGTCTGGCCCCTGCAAAAATCAGATGGATCGTGGTAGATGAACATGGACCATCACAACCTTGACACAGTAATAACCCCGATTTCAGCTAATGTGCTGCATATGATATGTTTACTAGAGCAAATTGACATGACCTTGGAAATATGGTATGTGGCTGTCATTATGGTGAATGTGGTTTTTTCCACACCCATCAAGAAGGAGGGTCAGAGGCAGTTTGCATTTGCATGAGATGGACAATAATATAGTCACAATCTTGCTCTGGAGTTATACTCACAGTTTGCCCGAGATTATTCCACTTTCTGTCCTATTATAGTCTGAAGGGATCTGGGCTATGTGGACGACCACAAGAACAATGCATTGGTCTCTTGTATCAATGATATCATGTGAATTGGGCCCAATGCACGAGAAGTAGAATGTCACAGTGGGACACTTGAAGAGATGGGAGATAAAACCTATAAAGAATCAGGGGTCTGCCACATTGTGAACTTTATAGATGTTCAGTGGTCTGAGGCAGGATGGGACCTCCTACCACTAAGAAGGAAACTCACACTTGTTAGGCCTCTTTGGGTTTTGGAGGCGGCATATTTCACATTGGAGAAAACCAATACAATCTAATTCATCAGGTGAGCTGGAAAGCTTCTAGCTTTGAGTGGAGCCCAGAGCAGGGAAGGGTTCTGAAGAAGGACTACACTGAAGTTTGAGCATCTCTGTAGTTCATGCTATGTAACCAAGAAGTCCCATATCATTAGAGGTATTTGTGCAAGAGAAAGAGCTTTGTGGAATCTCTGGTCCCGATAGTAGGGACACAACACAGACCCCTCGAGTTCTGGAACAGGCGATGAAGTCTACAGCAGAGAACTATATGCCATTCGAAACACAGCTGCTCACATGTAATTGGACTCTGGTGGAAACTGAGTTGCTGACCATGGGACATCAAGTGACTATATGACCAGAGCTGCCTGTCATCTGCTGGGACTGTCAAACCAACCAAGCAATAACACAGACAGACCGAGTGACTGTCCATCGTAAGACAGACATGGACCTCCCGGGTCAGACCTAAGCGGGGTCAGAGCGCACAGGAAGCATCACAAACAAGTGGCCCGGATCTCATGTCACCCACCAGTGTTTCCCCAACTCTCCTGCCGCACCCACCTCCAACCTCACGTGGGGTTCCCTACAACACTTTGAAAGAGGAGAAACTAGCCCAAGCCCACCCCACTGATTCACTGACTTGATACGTACACGTTGGCCTAAAATGGACCACCGCCACAAGACAGCCCCACTGGGCGGTGGTCCTGAAAGTGGCGAGAGAAAATCTTCCCTTGGGCATTGCGGTTGGTCATCCATTCTGCACAGAGCAATAAGAGAGGGAGTCAAGGGAACGCGTGTTCTCAGGGGCAATGGGGATTGACTTAGATCACAGCTGGCCAACTCCGGCCCGGGGGCCAAACCCAGCCGCATGCCTGTTGTATAATAAAGTTTTATTGGAACCCAGCCACAGCATTCACTTTCATGCTCCGTTGGCACATCTGTACTGCCGCGTAGAGTTGAGTGCTTGTGACAGAGACCACGTGTATGGCCTGCAAAGTCTACAACAGGTTCTCTCCAGCCCTCTACAGAAAAGGATGGCTGACTCCTGACTTAGACAGTTGAGAAGAGGACTGGAAGGGGCAGGATTAGAAGACAGGGAACAGGAGGGTCTGGGGGAGAGGCATGGAGCCCTGAGCAGACATAAGGTGTGATATCTTTGAACAGTTCCTTAACTTCCCCGAACTGCAGTACCCACTGCAGGAGGGACACGAAACAGCCCCGTGGACCAATGACTCAGCCACCAGACTGCAAAAGTCTGTCCTTGGTCAGACTTCTAGGGATATTGAAATACCTACAGCAGCCCCTAAAGAAAACTATAAAAAGATTTAAGTCATATCAAGTATGTTCTCTGACCACAGTGGAAACAATTTGAAATCAATAACACAAATATCTCTAGAAAATTCCCAAATGTTTAAAACTAAATTACACACTTGTAAATTGTGTGGGTCAGGGAAGAAATTAACAATTAAGTTAGGAATATTTTGAAGGGAATGGAACTGAAAACACAACATAGAGTTTGTGACCTGTTACTAAAGCAGTTCTCAGGGAGAGATTTATGGCATTAAACACATACATCAGACATAAGACAGGTCCCATGTCAATGATCTCAGCTCTTACCTTAAGGAACTTGAAAAACAAGAGCCAGTTAAACTCAGAGTAATCCAGGACTCCCCGTTCCCACCGGGGGTACATACTGTAGGATTCCATTTATAGAAAACGCTAGAGTAGGCAAACTAATCGAAAGTGACAAAAAGCAGATCAATCGTTAGTTGGGGATGGGCGAAAAGGAAGACTAGGGGAGAGTACGAAGGGACACAAGGAAACTTTGTGGGGTCATGGATATACTTGCTACCTTGATTGTGGTGGTTAATTTCATGGGTGTGTATTATGTGAAAATTTATTGAATCATGCACTTTAAATATGTACAGTTTCCTGTATGTCAGCTGTACCTCAATAAAACTGTTAAAAAAATTATTGGGGGAAAAAAAGCCTTCGGTTGAACTTGGCACTGTGAATATATAAGCCACGGGCTACTGGCAGCCAGCTTGACATTGTGAGGAAAAAACTTGCTTGAGAGTGAAGCCAACCCAGAAGAAAACAGAACTGTGGGGCGCCTGGGTGGCTCAGTCGTTAAGCGTCTGCCTTCGGCACAGGTCATGGTCCCAGGGTCCTGGGATCGAGCCCCGCATCGGGCTCCCTGCTCCGCGGGAAGCCTGCTTCTCCCTCTCCCACTCCCCCTGCTTGTGTTCCTTCTCTCGCTGTGTCTCTCTCTGCCAAATAAATAAATAAAGTTTTTTTAAAAAAAAAGAAAACAGAACTGTAAGAAGGCCAGAAAAAATCGGATTCTGGTGATCCATTGAGCACCTGGATCCAGCTGCGCCTGAAACTACTCCTAGAATTTTTGCTCATTGAGGCAATACATCTGTGTGTGTGTGTGTGTGTGTGTGTGTGTGTGTGTGATCTCAGTCTGAGCTTATTTGACTCTGTTGCAACTGAAGAGTTCAACATAATACTATTCGTAGCCAGCCAGAGAGGCCCTTCATAATCTGCACATATCTTAGGGAGGGATTCACGGGGGGGCATGGGGAGTGACCATTGCTGCCTGTCTTAAGGCTGGAAGGCCTTCCCCTGTTCTCCTGTGGTCCCTGAGCCTAGAGGCCCCGGGGGGGCAGGCTTCAGTGCTTGGGCGCTGGGCTGTTTCACTGAGAGTCACGGTCAGTTGCGCATCTGCTTTGGAGGAGTATTTTTAGCGACAAATAGAGTGGTTTGCAAATAAACAAACGCCTGGAACAAATCCTGAAAAGGAGAGCGCCTGTGTGCAGCCCACTGTCAAACTAGGTCAGCCTCAGGCACAACTCCTTTTGACAGTTTGTTCCCGAAGGTGACCGGCAGGTGCCGGCTCCTTTCCCCACCAATCAGCCATCTGTGGTTTGAGACTCAGACCTGGAACGGGCCTGGGACGCCATTGGCTGCAGGCCCCCCATGTCCATGGGAGAGGAGGGGTGCCCCCACTCCAACCCAGAACCCAGTGGGATGAAAAATCCTCGAATTCCACCAAGGGTACCCACACCGCTTTGCTCTGTCAGCAAGGCCGGGAGGTGTCTTTTCAAGTGGCCAACGTACGGGGCCAGAGGGCAGAGGGACCCCCCCTGGAGACAGGCAGAGCTGACAAGACCCCCCAGCTCCTCTGTCACACCCAGAGAGAACTGGACTTTCCGCCTCTTCCTGGCTGACTCATCGAAGGATTTAATGAGATAATTCTCCGGGATGTAGGAAGTGCTCTAGCAATGTGACTTTCCTTTTTCTCCTCTCTCAGATTCTGAGCTTCTCCAGGGTGTGTGAGGCGGGAGAGGGGAGGGGAGTGTGTGTGGGGGTGTGGGGAGGGGAGTGTGTGTGTGTGTGTGTGTGTGTGTGTGTGTGTGTGTGTGTGTGAGGGGGGAGGGGGAGAGGGGAGGGAAGCAAGTCCAGGTCATCTCTACACCACCACACCATGCCTGCACACAGTAAGTGCTCAACAAATGTCTGCCCAATGAGTGTATGACTGAACCACATCTTCTCATACTGGGCTGCATGGCCTCCAGTGGTGGGGCTCGGGCTCTCCCTAACTCTGAGGGTGTCCATGTCCGCTGGCCCACTCAAAGCTGGTGGGAAGCTTCTCTGAGTCTATGGGGATCTCCATCTGTCCTTGTTCCACTGAAGCCTACTTGCGGTCAGGGCTGATGTCTCAAAACAGAGACATCGAAGACCCCAGGAGGTAGGTGTGGCTCTGATCCCAGCTCTCCCCTGCTTGGAACCTTCTAGTGGCTTTACCTGGCATTTAGAAGAAAACCCAGACTCCTCACCACGATCTTCAGAGCCCTAGTGATCTGGCCTCATCTTGCAAACAGCGTCGCCTTCAGCACTGCCCGCCTCAATGTTTCTCAGACATTGTTCTGTCTCCCGCTGTTTCCTCAGTCTAGAATGTTCCACCCCTGGCTTTGTGGGAAGCTGGCTCCTTCTCTCAGGGCTCAGCTCAGCTCAGCTGCCGCCTCCTCAGAGAGGCCTCCCTGGTTCCTCATGTCCAAGGGGGACCCTCCCTCCATCTCTGACCTCACTGAACATGTCACCCTCTGAAATTATCTTGTTCCCTTTTGTGCATTTCTTGTCTGTCCGTCTCTCCCAAACTCAAATGCTTGTCCATTTTAGAAAGGGAGGGAAGAGATCTGGTGACAAGCTCTTGAGCCCTCTCTGTTCAGCCTGTGCTTACACTGGGTTTTTCAGTTATACAGGGCAATAAATGACCTTCTCCCTAAAGTCAGTTTAATGTTTTTTTTGTTTGTTTGTTTGTTTGTTTTTTAAGATTTTATTTATTTATTTGAGAGAGAGAATGAGAGAGAGCATGAGAGGGGGAAGGGTCAGAGGGAGAAGCAGACTCCCTGCTGAGCAGGGAGCCCGATGCGGGACTCGATCCCGGGACTCCAGGATCATGACCTGAGCCGAAGGCAGTCGCTTAACCAACTGAGCCACCCAGGCGCCCCTGGTTTAATGTTTTTTAAGAGGAACTGGTACTCAAAGGGATCTTCTCTAACACATCCAGGCCCCTCAGAGTCATCCCAGGGCCCACTTAGCAAGCAAAACAACATGGGGAGCAGTGCAGTCCCTTGCTGGGACAGTCTGTAGTTATCCTTCCTGCTTGGATACGGTTTGGCCCTGGAACTGGGTCTGTGTGGAGAGATCGAAGGGTAGAAGTGTGACTCTAAGGAGGGGCAGGGGGAGGGTGGCAATGGTGAAGGGTTGGAAGATCACCAGGACACGGTTACCCAAACTGTGCCGTCATCAGGCCTATGCTGGTACTGTGTCCTGCCCAAAGGATGTCACCAGAAGCACTGTCAACTGTGCAGTGTGATTCGCATGGGCTCTGAGCCATGGGGGCATTTGGAAGTGATGCCAGATATGGGGACATCTGGCCACCGAAGGAATATCCATGGATTACCCAGAGTCCAGAGCCCATGCACTCCCAGTTACTCCTCTCCAGGCTTGAGTTAGCTGAGGGCCCTGACCAGAAAAAACTTATTCTTAATTACGCAAATCCTAAGACAGGCTTGTGAGATCCACAGGAGCGATATCTGTGGTTTCTGCCTGCCCAGCCCTCATTATTCTCTTTTTCTTTAGGGGAGCTCCGGTGTTTCTATTTTGCTCTATAACTCCAGGGCTGGAAACATGTCAATACTGGTATATGGTTACTGGGTCAAGGATGGGCATGAGACCACACCAGACTAAGGAGATCCCTCCAAAAGATTTTTGGTATAACTATTAGGAAAGAGGTATCCTTTTTCCACTGAGAATATCAAGCTGGCAGGATGGTGATCCTCTATGGCATCTCTGGGGGAGATCCTGCCTGAGAATGATACTAAGCATAGACAAAAGCAGAGTGATGAGTCAGAAAACATCAGTTTTTACCCCTTGATCCAACCATTCCTGAAACCACATGCATTCATTTTATAAACCAATATTGTCTCTCTCTCTCTCTCTCTCTCTCAATTTAAGCCATTTCGAATTGAGTTTCTGTCATTTGTCCCAAATAAATCCTGAATAATATTATCTGGTAATCAAAAAACATCTCTAGCAATTACTTGATATTGAAGAAGATAAAAAAGATGCTATAAGCCCAGATGAAATGCATGTATGTGAAGGAAGACACACAGCACCAGAGTCTGGCTCAAGTGCCAGTCCCACTATCCCCAAGGGGTAGAAAATAGTTTACCCACTCCTGATAATGCCTTTCCCTAAGGTATTATCAATATGGGGATGATGATACCCCAGAAGTCTGCCTCTTAGGAATATTGACCAAATGATAACATGCATATGAAAGCATTTTGCAGTTCTAAAGCCCAATGCAAACATAGCAAAAAATCATGTTCTAAATCTGTCCTGTCCTACACAGTAGCCACAAGCGGGTACTAAGCCCTTAAAATAGGGCCAGGCTAGACTGAAATGTGCTGTAAGTGTAAAGTGCATGCCAGCTTTCAAAGACTAAGTATTTTTTAAAAATAATGTAACTATCACATTAGCAATTTCTATAATGATTACCCATGGAAAGGATATTTATGATGTATTAGTTAAATACAATTTATTATTAAAATTACCTTCACCTATTTCTTTTCCCTCATGTGACGTGGATACTAGAAAAATTTAAATCACATATATGACTTGAATTTAGGCTCATCTTATATTCCCATTGGACACCATGAGCCTAAATTGTGGGGGATGGTGTGTTGTTGGTGTGGGAGGTCAGCGAGCTCTAGAGCAGTCGAGAAAATCAGACCAATCTCAGATCAGGGGATGGGTTGGGGGTGGGATGCCATTTAGAAACAGTCTTGTTTGGTTGTTGCCTCTAATTTGCCCTGTGGATAAAATGGCCTGTCTTCCTGTTTCCCATTACGCCTCCCCCCATTTCTAACCCACTGCTTTCCACAGAATGGAGTGGGCTCAGCGTCCTATGTGCTACTTCCATGGGGATCTTCCTGCAGGGTCTCCTCCACCTGTCCTCACTGACCTCCTTCCCTGGAATGCCCCACACCCAGAAGGGAGGTCCACTGGCTTTTCTGACTCTTGTGTGTCTTTGGATTTCTCAATGGGGTGAGATCTGTGGTCCGTTGGCCAACATCCATGCCCCCCTCTCTGAACACAGTGAGCTTAGCCTGGGCTACCCCCCAGAAAGAGATCCTGTGAGACAAGGATTTGGGCGCAAGTGATTTGGAGGAAAAGGGATTCCAAAAAGCCCTGTGTGGGAGTAGGGGTGAGACAAGGAAAGGATGGATGCCCCTAAAGGTAGTTTGATAAGATCACTGTAGGTAATGGGGGCTAAGTTCCTTGGGGGACACTTTGAGAAAGGGTGTGGAGCACATCCCCATGGTCTCACTGGGGGTGAGTAAGCTGGGATATTTATTCATTAACTTTTATTCCTTGATGTTGAGGGTTGGTCTTGAGATATGAACTCTCTGGTATTTCCAGCTTGTTGAGTACACTACTGAAGACAGAGAATGCCCTCAGGTAGAAAGATCCAAGGAAACTTTAGCGCATACAAGAAATGTCTGCAAGTGACCTTTATGAAAGATTGAAATGAGGAAAATGGGCAGAGCACAGAGAAGGTGGGTGCTACATAGAAGACAGAGAGAAGAGGTGGAAAGAAGCAAGATCTTAAGATAGTTAAGCAAGATAGTTCTGGTTTGTTGGATCAAGCCTTACCTGAAGCCTATATCTAGACTTCTTATCTACCTGCACCTCTGAATTTCATATACTGTTTAATCTGGTTTGACCTGAGTTTTCTGTTACTTATAACAATTATTCCTAACTCATTTCTTTCCTAGCTTTGTTCCCATAACTGAGAAGACTCCCTGTGGCTTCAAAACCAGGAAACAGGGCTGATGGGTAAGTCATGCTATCTCTTCCTTCCTGAAACCAGAACACGATGGTAAGAGAATGAGGAGCCACATTAGCTCGTGGCCAAGTTCTTTTTGTGACCCATTGGCCACTCCAGTGAAGGGGATCTTACTAAGGAACTCATTCAACTCTCTCTAAACACAGTCAGCTCCATGTTTCAAACCAAATTCTATGTCTAATGCACTGACGTTTATTCCAGAAAACTAAATTCACACCAAGAATCTTCCTGTGGGAGCACAAAGGTTTAAATTTTTCTTTGATGCTCCACTAATTCTCACAGAGCAATCAATAAAAAATAATGAAGGAGTCTTTTATATACAATGTAAAATAATTATTTCCACAAATTATTTATGAACAACAACCAAGGAGGAAGGTAAACGGGAAAAGAAAGGAAGAAATTTATCCTGACGTTCACATCATTTCATAAAGCTTCAGGGCTTCAGGAGGATATCCAGCCTCTATGTAGATTTAGCGTGACCTCTGACACTCCCAGAAAGCCTGCCTCTCTAGTATCCAATCCTAGACGGACCAGCTTGGGTCAACTGGCCTTCTCTGTTTTGCTTTTGGGGGTGAGTGAGGAGGTGGGAAGAGATACGTACATTTCCATACCCGACGTGGCCACAAGAGGGAGCTCTCAATGGCCGGCTGTACCTGAAAAGGAATTCTAGTCCAGGCCATGGAAACTGACAAAGAAAACTCGATTTAAAAGGTGTCTTCTGATAAACCTCAGCATCTTCTCGCTAACATGCCAAGAACAATCACTGAACACTTTTAGTCTGTTCAATGCATCCTCCTGGGATCTGAGAAGCATTGTCCTATTAAATCTAGGTCATTTGATTTTGGGCATCAGTTTATCTTGGGAGCTGCTCCTACATTTTACAAGGTGAATTTTGGAACAACGATATTAAAGATTCAGAAAGTGGGTAAGGTTAACACTGAGCCCTTGGGCCTGATAAATTGACAATCGAGCCAGAATAACTATTTACCATTCTAAAGCTCTGATCCTCATTTCACAATTGTTTCTGAAGAATGCCACTATCACCTCCCTTCCCCACACTTGTCTGTGTCTTTTCAACTCCTATTTGAATTGATTCTCTCTCTTTCTCTCTTTCTCTCTCTCTTTTTTATTATTATCATTTTGCCAGGGACTTTGGATCATTACAAGATTGCGGGTAATGACAGACTATAATTAAGCTTAAAACAGATTTTTCTTTTAGGAGAGAGAGAAGAGCCCGCTCTAGCTGAGACTCCAGATTGCCTGGGCTGTAATTTGCGGTGCTGTCACAAAGGGGTCCTTTTTCCGCGTGGTGCGCCGTGATGATGAGCAAGGAACCCAACTTGAGGGGTGTGTGCCTCTCCCCGCACCCTCTCCGGAGCGAGCAGAATGGACGTCTAAACGGCTGAGTCTAGCTTGAGACTGATTACAGGCCAGACCCTGCTATTGTGCCTCATCAGTCTCATTGTGGAGGCTGCAATTGCGCGGGGATGTTTCTCTTTGTCGCCTGCTCCACGCTCATTTCTAGGATAGGAGTGAAACCGTGGTGAGTCTGAGGCCCGAGGTGGGGAGAAGCGTTCTTCCGGTGTGTCGCCCCAGGTAAGGCTTGGCAGATCTTTGGAAATGGAAAATGCACTGGCCAGGCCACGATGCCCACAGCCTCGGCATCGGGGTGACTCCCAGACTTACGGATAACCTCTAACGAAGAGGGTTGAAGTCACACTCACTGGCTGTGCGAACTGAAGCAATCAGCTCAACTCCTCTGGCCTTTGTTTTCTCATCTGTACAATGGGACTAATAATCCTTACCTATTCCCGAGGCAGATTGGAGGACCAGTGAAATATGAAGAGCCTGGAGGTAGATATACATATACACATACATATATATTGACGCATACATACACACACACATACATATACATACACACACACATCTGTAATATGTACAGTAGACCAACTACCCTCCTGTATTACCGTGGGTATTCTGTGTGTGTGTTTCTTATATGCCAGAGGATGACATCTGGCCTTGACCGGCTAATGATAATAACAGTAAACTTGCATTGAGTGCTCATGATGAGCCAAGCACTGTTCTGAGCACTCTGCATGTATTAAAGCAGTGATCCCCACTAACAGCCCTATTAGATTCAGCAGGGCAATTCTTCATCCCCTTTGGGACCATCCAGTCAGTGTACGATCGGCAAGGGGCTTGCAGGACCCTCAGCATCTCTACTCACAGAGCGCAGTGGGTGCACCCTCACATATGACTTCTGACTGCCCTGCGCTTTTAAAAACACCCAGCTGAGAACCAGTTTCTTAAAGCCCAGGTGGGTGCTGCACAGGACGAAAGCTGGCCGCATTGTGGATGTGGGGCGCTTGAAATGAAGCTCGTCCTACTGAGATGTGCTGTAGGTAGTACGTAGTACAATAATACACACTGGATTTTGAAGACTTGGCATGAAAAAAAAAAACAAGACCCTGAAGTATCTCAAGATACTTTAAAATATTGATTACACAATGAAATCATGATGCCTTGGCTATGTTGTGTTAACTAAGATATTTAAATTAATTTCACCTGTTTCTTTTTACCTTTTTTTTTTAATCTGACCACTAGAAAATGTCGAAGTCCACCTGAAACTTGAGTTTGTGGTTTGTGTTATATTCCCATGCGGCTGGTGCCGGCACGGACAGTGGGACGTCGTGGAAGCGTTTTTGAGCCGTGTGGTATCAGAGCTGCTGCAGTGAATGCTGCTAGACCAGCCCAGCCAAAATCTGGGTTCCGTTTCTCCTGGACTGACAAAATCCGCATTGTGTTTCGGATGGCCTTGTGTTAGAAGGCTCCTTTCCTTGGCTTCCCATGTAAACCAGTTCTTGCCCAAAGGGTACAAATGGGAGTCTACTGGATGGGGCCCCTAGGAAAGTCATCTTTAAGGTGAGAAAAAGGGGACCTGGCTGGCATGTGCCTTTTGCCCGTTGCTCTTCCCCCCTTTTCCTTCCTGGAATGCAGACACAATGTCTGGAGGTAGGGCAGCCTTTTTGGAACCATAAGGGTTGACAGCCACACTCTATGAGTGGTGGGGGGGAGGAAGGAGACCAGTTGCTTGAGCAGCATCACTGGCCCACCCTGCCCATCCCCAGACTCTTCATGATGTGAGCAGAACGAACACCCCTGGGTTATTCCCCTGCAGCTGGATTTCTGTTACATGAGTTGAACATGAGTCTAACTGGTCAGCATCATTACATTTCGGAGTCCATGCCACGGATATTTCAGTCTGTCCCGAACATTGGAGCATCCTTGCTATGTTTGGGGCAATTCCAACAGTAAGAGTTGGGCCTCTCCGTGGCAGAACTCAGAAAACACAAATGCCAGGCCCTTCCCAGCACAAGGCTCTGCCGATCAGACCGTTGGAAGGGAGACTTCCTTTGGAGAAACCTGAGAGGGGGATGCGGGTGGTGTGCCCAGCCACCTTTTAATAAACAGCCTTTCTCCTTGGCCAGCCCATGTCGGCGGGCGTCTGTTGCCGGTGACTCAGAGGCCTGACCGTCCCGCTCCCTCACAGTCTCCTGTTAAATTCCAGTCCCCAAGGAAGGACCCTTAGCCCTTAGCTCCTCAGCAGAAGCAGCCCGTCTGAGATCAGGCCCGTCTTACCTTAAGCCTCTGTGTCACAGGCAAAATGCCAGGTGGCTCCTGGTACCTCCACTCATCTCATTTCCAAAGCCCCCCACCACCACCACCACTGCCCCAGTGCTGGGCTTCTGGGGTGGAAAGCATTGACAAGGAAAGTAGGCCAAGACCAGACCCTGTGAGGAGTGAGGAGTTGTTCAAGCCTCAGTCTCCCGGCTCAGCCCTCTGCCTCAGCCCAAGAAAGTGTACGTAGAGTTAAACAACCCGGATTCCAATCACTGTACCAACACTTCCTCCCTCTATGACCTTAGGCAGCTCGCTTAACCTCTGGGAGCTTTGGTTTCCTCCTCTGCGGGGCTGGTTCGGACTCATGTGACCCGTGCAGTCACATAGGACCCTGTTGACTTAGAGGGTCCCAGGACTTAGTTTCATGCTTTGTTGTTGCCATCTTGAAATTCTCAATTTTTTATAAAGATTATTTATTTATTTTATAGAGAGAGAGAGCAGGGGGAAGGGGCAGAGGGAGAGGGAGAGAGAGAATCCCAGACTCCCAGCTGAGCGCGGAGCCCGACGCGGGGCTCGATCTCACGACCCCGAGATCACAACCTGAGCCACCCAGGAGCCCTGAAATTCTCAATTTTTGGACAAGGGGCCCTGCATTTTCGCTTTGCATGGAGCCTTGCAAATTAGGTAGCCAGTCCCGCTCCTCTACAAAATGGGAATAATATTTATTTCAGAGGTTTGCGGTGAGAATTAACTGAGAAAAACGGCTCTTACGAGCTTAGCCCAGGGCCTGGAAAAAATACATTCTCAGCAACCGATGGCTGTTACCTGTTGGTGCAGGTGCATTTTCCCGCAGCATCCTCCCTGGCTGGGATCCTAGCTCTGCCTCACCAACCTCCACATACTCAGCGCCCGGGTGGGGACAAATCTGACACCCACAATGGCAGCAAGGTACTTGGAAAACTTAGGCAACCAAGAATTCCCAGAAGTGGGATTTCGTTTCAGTTCTTTCCAAATATAAAGGCACATTGAACTTCTCTATGACTTTGACGCTGTGGATGGAATTTCCTAGAGGACTTGGTGGTGATAAATCCAGGCCATGTGATTAGCCAGAAATACCACAGGCTCACAGCAGAGGCTCTGAGCGGCCTCCCCCTGCTGACTTACTGACACCTGTCTGCGCTGGAAAGAACTGAGGTTTGAGATATGACCGAGCTCTCTCTCCAACACCCCTTACCATCCCCAGGGCCTCACCTCTTAACCCTCGCTCCCCCAAAGCCCCTGAACAGCTTTACACGCATGCAGCCGGGCACGCTGGGTGGGATTAGCCCTGCACGTCTGTCCTCCTGCCTTGGGAGGACATGCATCCTGATGCCATCCTCCAGGGCACCCTCAGAGGCTGGGCGCCCCCAGAAGTGGGCAGCGGTGGATGCCTGCAAGGTCATCTCTTGGCTAATAGGGGATGAGAGTTGAAGCATAAATGCTCATGTTTCACCCCCTCAGTAGGCAGCTCTGAAGTACAGTTCACGGGCCACTTGGAAGGACCTAGTGGGAACGGGCAGCAACCCCCAGCACATCAGCAAACTCGTTTCCTCCCCCTGCTCCTCACTCCTGCCCCCATGGGTCACGCTCCCTGATTGGAGCCCCTTGCAAGGAAGGCTTTGTCTCGGGCCCTGGGGAGCCAGGGAACCCAGGCTCAGTCAACCCCCATGGACTCTCCTGAACTTCATTCATTCATTCATTCATTCATTCATTCATAATAACCTACCTCCACACCTAGTATTTTTTAAAATCAGTATAATGCTCTAACTGTATTTTAATGGAGAAATAAAAGGAAGTGATCTATAAAAAAAAAAAAAATAAGTACCTTTCCATTGGTATAGGTTCAGGCAAAATTTTACCAGAAGACTCAGGGGGCGGCGTAGATACGGCAGCTTTGTGTATATTTACCGTGAACGTGACCTAGCACTGAGAACCGTAGAAGCAGGGTCAGAGGCCTTGGTGCTCGGAGTCAGCCCTGCCATTAACCTCCTCGTGGGTCCACTCCAGTCCTTCTCCCAAGGATACAATGTGTCATTGAACTGTATGCTCACTAAGGACCAGCCCTGCTCTATTTCTGTAGGGTTTTCTGGCCTCCTGACTTCTTCTGGACACTTGTTTTCTTGTTCTGGCCTCCCTGCAGCTGTTAGATCAGCCATCCACAGTTGAACTGGTGAAGTTTGTCTTGAGCATCCACTCCCGCCAGGCACTGGCAGAAGGGACAAGAGCTTGTCATTATGGAGTTCATACCTGGGGGGGAGGGGCAGGCTGGGGCACAGACAACAGGCACACAGCTAAACACGCGTGTACCAGATGGCGAGGGCAATGGGGACATGTAAAACAGGTGAGGACTTGAGAAACATGGGGGATAGGGAGCAGGGGAGGGTTGCTAAGGGAATGAATTCCTTCTGATCTGCGGCCAATAGCATTATCAATAAGGGGCAGCGCTCTCTGAACGGGCTCCCATCTGGAAGGCCTGCTCTTTCAATTCCTGCTGCCTAAGGGATGGCTTCACAGAGAGTGGCCGAACACAAGAATTCTGTCATCATCTTGCAGTGTTTCTGTCGGCCAGGAATTCAGGGAAGTGCTCGGACAGGTGGTTTCGGCTTGGAGTCTCGCCGGCAGTGAAGTCAGACGGGGTCTAGAGCTGCAAGAGCTGGAGCCTGGAGCAGCAGGGGGCTGCCAAGCATCTCTCTCTAATGTAGGCTCCAGTTTTCTCCAGGGGCTTTCTCTGTGCGGGAGGGTCTGCGCTTCCTCACGGCATGGTGGCCTCAGTGCAGCCAGACCACTAATGGGATGACACAGAGCTCCAGGGAGTGTCCCAGCAAACCAATGAGCTGCACATGCCTTAGGGAGATTCATGATTCCTGTCTCCTAATGTTTACACCCTGTGGAATCCCCCAACTTGAGGTTGGCAAGAGCCGTGACCAGATTCCAACCAACCAATGGAATACGACAAGGCAGTGGGCTGTCATTCCCATGATGATGTTACACTGGACAGCAAAGTATAAGGATTTTTTTCAGGTGCAGTGAAGGTCCTTAAGCTGTTGACTTTGAGTTCATCAAAAGGGAGGTGATCCTGAATGGGCCCCACCAAATCATGTGAGTCATCTAGGAGGAGACCTAGACTTCCCCGGAAGTAAGAGACCCTAAGAGGCAGAGACTCTCGGTCCATTGCTTGCTGTTATGGGCTGAACTGTGTTCCCCACACATACAAATTCATATGTGGAAGTTCTAACCCCTAGGACCTCAAAATGTGACTATTTGGAGACAGGGCCTTCAAAGAGGTGATTATGATAAAAATGAGACCATTAGAGGATGCCTGGGTGGCTCAGTCAGTTAAGCATCTGCCTTCCGCTCAGGTCATGGTCCTGGAGTCCCAGGATCGAGTCCCACATCGGGCTCCCTGCTCAACGGGAAGCCTGTTTCTCCCTCTCCCACTCCCCCTGCTTGTGTTCCTGCTCTTGCTATCTCTTTGTCAAATAAATAAATAAAATCTTAAAAAAAAAAAAAAAGAGGAAATTAAGACACCCAAAGAGACACCCGGGAGGCATGTGCAGAGAGAAAGGACCATGTGAGGACACAGCAACAAGGCAGCTGTCTGCAAGCCAAAGAGAGGGGCCAAACCTCAGAAGAAACCAAACCTGTCAATGCCTTGATCTCGGGTTTCCAGCTTCCAAAACTGTGAGAAAATAAATTTCTGTGATATAAGCTACCTGATCTGTGGTATTTTGTTATGGAGGCCTTAGCAAATGTATACACTTGCCTTGGAAGAAGTCAGCTGCCATAAATGTTGCCATAAATTAATTTCACAGGAAATGAATTCTGCCAAAACCCTGAGGATGCTTGGAAGTGGATCCTTCCCTGGTTGAGCCTCCGGATAAGACCACCACCCAGCCAGCCATCACTTTGATTTCATCCTTGAGAGACCCCGGGCAGAGAATTCCGCCAAGCCCTGCCCAGACTTCTGACCCACGAAAAGTGTGAAGTGGTAACACATGTTGTGGGAAACCACTAAGCGTGTGGTCATCTGTTATGCATCATGGAAACCACACCCACCTTTTATGATCCAGCCTTGAAAGTCACAGCACAAGCTCTGCTGTGTTTCATTTGGGTGCAAGTGAACCAGCAGCCCACCCAGATTCAAATATTGGGACCGGAGGTATTGCCGCGGCCAAATTTGGAAAATACAGCCTGTGGCACCTGCATCATTGAATCTTAATTCATGGCTCATATTTGAAACTGTAGCTTGCTTCCCGCATCTACATCATTTTCACTGACACTGCGCGTTTTCTCCAATTGGCCCTCACATGGAGGCTCGTTCGAAACCCCAGAGGATGTCTGTCTGTTCTTTCCAGAAGACACAGCACAAGCTGGTGTCACAATCCCTGCGTATATTATAAAACAGGCTTTTCCAAACACGCTGCCCACATTTGGTGACTCTTCAGTCGGACATTTTCTCATGATGCCTTGATAGATGATAGAAACATTTTTTAAATTTTTATAGATTTTCCTTCATCCCACCTTTGCTGCTCCTAGTGGCTGGATCCATTGGTTGAGCCTGGGAAAGCATGATCGTAGTGAGCCAACTGGAAGTGTGGGCCTTGGCACCATGAGAAGTGTCCTTGGAAATAGGCTGACCTTTAGCGAGGCCCCCCCTCCCCATCTCCAGTGCCTCCAGTTAGGAAGGGCCTGGGAGGACGTTCAGGCCAAGCAGACATCTGGGGCTCAGTTCCCTTCTACAACATCCCCACCTAGTGGGCCTGCCAGAGTGCTTCTCCAGTGGGGATAATCATAACTTTCAGTTGCCCCAGAGAAGGAAAGGGCAGGTTCTATCCAGAAGAAAGAGGCCATTCATCAGCTTGAGTCTCTAAGCTGCTTTCCTTAACCTCTTTAGCAAGACAATAGCCTTGACAGCCAGACTCTGTCAGGAGAGAAGGATTTTCTAAATTCCTCCGGTGTCACTGTGATATTAGAATTTGGCTGACTAGATCCTAGAGTTTTACCTAGAGACAGAGGAGGAAGAAGCCATCGTCTGAGGTGGGGAAAACGCAAAGACCATCCCTTCTACCTTGGGAGAAGATGGGAGGACGCTGAGAGAGAGGCAGGGGAAGCAGAGAGGCTGGCCAAGGTCCTGGATGCGGGGGTGTGCTGCGGAGGTCAAGGGGAGGGCCAAGAACTCTGCAGAGCCATGACACACTTCCCCATGCATCCCGGCAGAGGCTGCCAGGATCTAGGAGCAGCCCACCAAGTGGCCGCTTCCAACATGGCGCAAGGTGAGGGACAATAAGTCTGACAGAGCCGTACTTCTAGCCCCCGGGGATCTCAGGGTTTATGTGCCTTAGTGAGAAGACCAGGGGGTCCTGAGGAGAGCTGGCAGAGTGGCCTGCAGGGGGACAAAGAGGCCACTGCAGGTAGGCACCTAAGACTGGGGCAAATGGCCAACACCCAGTGACGGGCCTGGCCAACAACGTCTGACCCATATTGACCACTTAGTGAATGCGAGGTGTTGCTCTAAAACCTTTCTGTTTGTCATCTCATTTATAAATGTCTTTGAGTTCATCTTGTGAGGTAGGTACTATTGTGATCCAGTTTTTGCAGACAAGGAAACCTGTCTGAAGCCCCTCTGCAAGATTAGATAAAACCAGCCAGACCTTAGTAGTCCCAAGGCCAGGGAGCAAACCAGGGCAGGGCAGAGGCCGGCCGGGGAGTATCCAGAAAATTCTGCATGCATGTGAGGACCCTTTCCACCTGACTCCCACTGCCACAAGGACCCTGAAAGTTCTCCTGAAGGAGAAGCCAAGAGGGGGGAAATGTGAAGCACTGTGCATTTTACTTGCCACAGCCTGAATGATCTCACTAAATGATTTAAATAGTTGGATTAAACTTGAGTTTACTGGCTTGGCCTACATTGACTCATTGACCACCTAGTGGGGAGGGGTCCATAAAAAATATTAGGTCACTTAGAAGAAAACTACAGAAGCTTAATTTTTTTGCATGTTTGGGTGGAATGCAAGTCAATCCACGACTTGACTTTGTTTCTTAGCCTGGCTTATATCTAAGGAACGATTTGGTCTGAACTTGAGAGTCAGAAAGTTCTGGGTCTGAACTCCAGCTGAGCTGCTCATTAGCTTTTGGACTTTGAACAACTTAACCCTCTACGGCTACATCTTCTTCACATGTTAAATGATGATCACAAGTAAATATTGTTTGAGCCAGAGACCAGTAAACATTTCCCAAAAGAGGCCAGAGAATAAATAATTTAGACTTTGCAGTTCATAGAATCTCTATTGCAACTATTCAACTCTGCTCCTGATGCTCAAAAGCAGCCACAGACAATCCATAAATGGATGAGCATGGCTGTGTTCTAATAAAACTTTATTTACAAAAACCGGAGCCAGATTTGACTCGAGTCTTAGTTTGCTGGTGCGTGGGTTAGAGTACAGGGCTACACAATAACAAGGAGACCCCCAAATATAGTGACTTAGTTAAGACAAAAGCTTATTTCTCTGCTCTGTTAACAGTCTGGAGGTGAGCCACCTTTGGGATCCAGGTTCTTTCCATCCTTTGTTCTTCAATGCCTAAGGAATATTTCAGGAGTAGCAAGGGTAAGCCTGGAGGGGCTGAAGCTGAGCAAGCAAGCCGAATAGGGTAGGAGAGGAAGTCAGAGAGGTTGTGTGTGTGTTTATGTGTGTGTGAGAGAGAGAGAGACAGAAGACAGGGACAGAGAGAGTAGTTTAGGGTCTCATAGGCTGCTGGTGGGACATGACTTCTGCTCTGTGAATGATAGTATCCCTAACTTTTCTTGGAGCCACCTGATCTGAACTACATTTGAACAGGATCAAGACAGCCACTATGTGGAGAACAGACTGGGGATAGTCAGGGAAGCAAGGAGGGGACCAGTGAGGTGACCAATGCAATCAATGAGGCAGGAGACAATGGTGACAAGGAACGGTTAGATTCTGGATATATTTTTAAATGGAAATATGCTTTTTTTTTTTTTTTCTGGGAAGATCCATGACTTTATTCAGCTTATCCAAAGGGGATCCTCCAAAAAATTACAAATCACTGTGTAGGCCTGACACATTTGGGATGTGACCACAGGCCTCAGGAAACCACTTAATTTCTGGGCATCCTAATAGCAAATGGGTCCACACGAACTGGTACCAAATGCCCCCAGGGCTTAGCACAATACCGGACACAGAGCAGGCTCTGAAACAAGTATTTGTTGAATGAACAAACGAAAGAACGAACGAATGAATGAATGAATGAATTTCCCCAACAAAATGCAAACATGCAAGGCAGTGCACTGTGTAGCAATTCACACAGAGTCTGCCAATAAACCAAGTGTTTGTGTGACCTTCCGTGCAGACGCACAGCTTTTGCTTTAGAACTGCTGCCACGTGAGACTGAGAGAGCGACTGAGCCAAAAGAAGACGGAGGGATGGGTGCAGCTGGCTCAGCCCTAGTTCAAGGGCCACAGTAGCCCCGGCCTCCTGGTTGTGCTTCAGTCAATCACAAAGCCAGAGGCTTTTACAGTCTTACTTACTTGGAACCAAGATGGTTAAAGCTGCAGATTCCAAGGGGCTGCCATGTTCAAAATCTTCTACTTCAGAGACAAAGCAGAAGCAGGAAATTGCCGGGTCTACGACCCTTGGGCAACACACACTGTGATGGTTAATTTTATGTATCGTGGGGTGCCCAGATATATGGTTAGACATTATCTCTGGGTGTGTCTGTGAGGGTGCTTCAGAATAAGATTTGCATTTGAATCAGTAGACTGAGCAAAGCACCTCCCTCCCAAATATGGAGGGGGCCTCATCCCATTTACTGAAGGCCTATATAGAACAAAAGACTGAGCAAGGGAGAATTCATGCTCTCTGCCTGATGGTCTTGGAGCTGGGACACTGGTCTTCCCCAGCCTTTAGACTCAGACTGGAGCTTCCGCCACTGGCTCTCGTGGTTCTCGGGTGTTTGGACGACAGATCTCGGAAATTCTCAGCCTCCATTATGGTGTGCACCAATTTCTTATAATCTATCATCTCTCTCTCTCCCTCTCCAATTGGTTCAGCTTCTCTGGAGAGCCGTGGCTAATACATATGTCATTTCTGGGCCTTGGCTTCTCACCTAAAACACAACGATGTTGGAGCAAGGGCTTCCAAAGGATTTCAGGCCCACATGAACCAGGTCTCTGGACCCAGGAGAGTTCTTTAACCCCTCTGTGCCTCTGTTGCTTCATCTATGAAAGTAGGAGGATGATTGGACCTACCTTGCAGAATTGGCAAGGATCAAATTAAAAAAAAACAGGTAGAAAGCTCTTAGACAGCACCTGGCATCGGGCAAGTGCCATGTAAGGGTTAGATATGCTTAGTATTTTCAGTGTGACCCTGGGCAAGTGATGTGAGCTATCTGAGTCTCAGTTTCTTCATCTGTAAAAGAAGATAATAATATTGGCCCTGCCCCTTGGTTATGAAGATCAGATGTAAATATGTTATACGTGATGTAAACAATACAGACATACAAACTAAAATGAGAAGGGGCTCATTCTCCCTGAGTGCACTTTGAGCATCTTGAAGACAGTATAGTGCAGTGGTTAAAAGAGTGGGTTCTGGGTTAGGGTGGCCAGATTTGGCAAATAAAAACATGGGATGCTCTGTTAAATTTGAATTTTAGAAAAACAAAGAATAATTTTTTTTAGCATATGTCTTATGCAATATTTGGGACTAAAAAAATACCTGTTTATCTGAAATTCAGATTTAATTGAGCATCCTGCAATTTAAACCCAATTCTGCAGTCGAACTAATTGTGTTCATATCCCAGGTCTTACTCACTGTACAAACTTGAGCAAGTTACGTAACTGCTCTGGGCCATGCGTGGTTTCCTGGCTTTGCCAGTCTTTAGCCGTGTGACCAGGGAAACCCTCAACCTCTTTGTACCTTCATTTCCTCATCTGTAAAATGGGGAGATGAGGGTGCCTGCCTCACAGAACAGTCACGAGAATAAATGAGTTCATGCATGTAACACTCTGCCCAACACTCAACAAATGCCAACCATCATTCAAACAGCATTTTTCCGGCGAATATGAATTGGGAAACTTTTTTAGGTAGGCGACACACTGAGTGCTGGGGAAACAGTGGTGACCCGTGCAGACCCAGGCCTCCATTTAGAGGCCTCCCGCAATGGCCTCCTTTAACCACCCATGACTTTAATGGTTCTAGAAATTGCATGTCTTTAATTCCCTAACAACCACCGAGTGTTTGTTTGAATTCACTTATTATTCCTTTGCAAATGTCCACTTTTCCATTCCCCTGGGCCATCATGACTATAAATCATTGTCTCATGATTCCAGGCTTAGAAAGAGCCAGGGCTAGAACCTACTCATTGGAGGGTTTTACTGGGTTATTTATTGTGACAGAAAATGCAAATGGGTTGGCAGTAAACATAAGGGGGAAAAAGCTACCTCAGCAGTATGCACAGAACGTAAATGCAGATGGAAACGGTGGGGAGAGAGTGTCATTTTTAGTAAGTAGAGCAGATACTCCACTTTGCTGAAAATATGAAATGCCAGAAAATTCTCCTGACTTCCTATGTTACTGAAAGACACTTGAAGTTGACCTGCTTCTTCTTTCAGGACCCCAGAATGACATTATATTTCACTGTATTGGGGGCTATTCAGTGCGAAAAGGCTGCTGAGGTAGCGAATAACACACTAGAAGGGGTTTGTAGGGGAGAAGAGAGATCTGCTAAGCTCCACCAACTTCCATCACCTGCAGAAAACATCCTCTCTCAGGCCTGGCCAATTTTCCTCCTCTATGGGTCTATTTCATCCCAGAAAAATCTTTCACAAGTGGGAAAAAATATATTCCCCTGGTCTCTGTGGATGACTTACACACAGAGGTAGGAAATAGGGAGTCCTTGTTCCCCAGATCCGCTCGTGGATACAGAAACACTGCCCTGTCCTGAGCTGTTGATGTGAGCGGGGAAAAGACTTCTTTCCTACTCCTGATGTTTCCTTCCACGTGGAGGGACCCCCAGGAGCATCATACTTCTGACACCAACCTGCGCACTCCCTCTCTCCACTGAGACGAGGTGGGACATCCTGATGTGACTGGTGAGTTCACCCAGAGAAATGGGCATGCTGAAGGCAACCTCATCCTCCCCCTCCTGCTCCGCCCACAAAGACGGCTGTCCCCTGCTCCTCCACACTGTACTTCTGTGACCAGGGGATGTCTGTCTGTTTCAGGGTTGAGTGTTAGGAAGCCCACCTGCCCGCATATAAGGAGTCACAGTCTCTGATATAAACCCCATCAGCAATAAAGGTGCTATTCTGGCATTTTACTGCTTCTCAATGGGTACAGTTTTCAGACGGAGAATAGGAGCTTGTCTCAGTCTAATTGAGCTGATATCACAGAACACCATAGACTGCGTGGCTTAACATTTATTCCTCACCATTCTGGAGGCTGGGAGTCCAAGATCAAGGTGCTGGTAGGTTTGGTGTCTGCTGAGGACCCTCTTCTTACCTCGCAGTTCGCTACCTTCTCCTATATCCTCACATGACAGAGAACAGATAGAGAAAGAGATCCTATGTCTCCTCCTCTTTTCATAGGGGCCCCTAATCCCATTTATGAGGGCTTCATCCTCATAATCTAATCACCTCCCAAAGGTTCCACCTCCAAATCCCCTTGGGGATTGGGGTTTAGGCTTCAACATATGAATTTTAGGAGAAAGAAACATTCAGTCCATAGCAGCTAGTGACCAACTTACCTCCAATTCCGGGAGTCGACAAAGCTATCTCTGAGGTACCATGGATGGTCTTCAGAGCATCATTGTCTTTCTCTACTTCAGCCACAACCCATGAAACACAGGCCAGAAGCCTCACTGTCACTAAGAAATCTTCTTGGGAATGGTCAAGGAAGCGAAGGCAATTATGTTCCTCTTCCGTATTCAATTCCCAGTCAAGACTCTGCTTAAATGCCTTCATCCTCCCCTGAGTACTGTGGAAATGGTGCTTGTCCCTCAGACAATGTGTATGGGGGGGGGGGGGAGTGGTGGAGTGTGTATGTATGTATGTTTGTGCTGTGTATGTGTGTGTGTGGTATGTGGTGTAGTGTGGTGTGTGTGTGTGTGTGTGTGTGGTGGGGGGTGTGTGTAGTATGGAGTGAAGTGGATGCATGTGTGGTGTGTGGCATAGTGTAGTGTGTGGGGGGGGTGTGGTAGGGGTGTATATGGTGTGTGGTGTAGTGTGGGGTGTGTGTGTGTGTTGGGGGTACAGTGGGTGTGTGTGGGGTGTGGGGTGTAGTGTGGGGGTGTGTGTGTGCACGTGTATGTGTAGTGTGTGTGTGTGATGTGGCTTGTGTGCGGGGTGTGGGCGTGGTTTATGCTGGTTCCTCAACTTTCTCCAATTAAGGGTTCATTTGGCAGCACTCTCATTTCTACGAGCCATTAAAGATGGTGTACAGGTCATTCATCACTGCACAACAAATTACTCCAAAACTAAGCAGCTTAAAACATAAACACTTATTATCCCAGCCCCTGTGGCCAGTAACCCATGAGTGGCTTAATGGCACTGGGTTTCTCATGAGGCTGTAGTCAAGATGCCAGCCAGAGCTGTAGTCATCTGAAGGCCCGACTGGGGCTGACAGACCCACCTCGTAGGTGGGTCACTCACATGGTGGTGCTGGTTGTTGGCAAGAGGCCTCAAGCCCTTCCATGTGGGCCTCTCAACAGCTGTTTGGACAGCCTCACAGCATGACACTGGCCTCCCCCAGTGAGCTGTCTAAGAGAGAGCCAGGGGGAAGCCCCTTGCCTCGGAAGGCCCATTCTCAGAAGTTACCCATCGACACTTCAACCACATTCCATTCCTTGGAAACAAGTCAGTGAGTACAGCTTGCATTCATGGGAGGGAAATCAGTCTCCACCTCCCCAACGCGGGGCCCCAAAGAATTTGTGAGCACATTTTAAAACCACCATGGGTAACACGGTGCAGAAAAAGAGAAGCAAAGGCAGAAGAATCTTAAAATTTACTGAATGTGCTATGGCAGGAATAAAATATAGTAACATTTGAGGATTCAGACCTTCCCCCCACCCCGCCCACTGTCTTCCCAGGAAAACTGATGTGGAGAGATGAGAAGGAGGCCAGGCAGTGGATGGAACGGTGGCATATGGGAGGGGTTTTTGAACATTGGAGGATCAGGAGGGGCTGCTGCAGAATGTGAGATGTTAGAGAGCAGGAAGCTTGGGGGAGACTGGTTTTAAGAAGCAGTGTGTCAGGGGATGCCTGGGTGGCTTAGTCAACTAAACATCTGCCTTCGGCTCAGGTCATGATCTCAGGGTCCTGGGATAGAGCCTTGAGTGGGGCTCCCTGCTCAGGGGGGAGCCTGCTTCTCCCTCTCCCTCTACCCCCCGCCCCTGCTCCGCCCATGCTCTCTCTCTCTCTCTCTCAAATAAATAAATAAAATCTTAAAAAAAAGAAGAAGAAGAAACATGTGGAGGGTTATGACCAAGCTTTCCTCTTCTTTCAGGGACACAAGGAGAGACCAGAGCTACTTGTAATTACTCCCTTATTTGGGGGTTGTTTCATTAAACTCTGCACTGTGGTGAGACTGAATCGCCTGGGTCTTATTATTTACTCAGGCTACATTCACATTCCCTGAGAATTCCCACCACAAATGTAAAGTAGCGAGGAAGCATTGCTTTTAAAGCTTCTCAAATGCTTTTGTATCTTCTTTAAGATATTTGTATTCTGAGGACCCAGCACGGCACTGTTCACACAGTGGGTACTAGAAAGAATCAAGCGAAAAAAGTTAATTTGGATTTTCACATGATTTATGAGCCAAGAAGATGCTATGATCCAAAGGGACAGAGGAATGATGTAAACTTGAAATAAAAACATTTTGGGGTTACCATGTGCCCAGAATGCCTAGATGGGTTAGAAGAAACAAGTGCAGGAGATTCAGGGTAAATCACATCAGGAATGAGCAGAGTGGAGCCTACAGGCCAGGACAAGTGTCAAGACTACTATTTTCTCTGGAGGCCCCAACCTTACTTTCACATGCTCTTCAGCCCACACAACCCTTGAAAGCAAACACGGAGATGACAGAACTAAGTGGGCGTGGTGACACAAGCAGGGATCTCTCAGCCCTACTGTTGGAGATGCCGGTCAGGGTCTGGGTCAGTTCGGGGGATGATGCAAGGGCTCAGGTGGGGCTTGCAGAGCTGGACAGAACCTCTGCCCTAACGTTTCTTGCAACATGAAAGAACTTAGCTGTATTTTTTTTTTCTTGGTCTCTAGTAGACTTCCCGGAATAGACACCTGGAGACAAATGCAGGAGAATATTCTTCGGGGCTCATATACAGATTTCAGAAAGTGCTGGGAATTTGGGGGTAGCACTTAAAATCCTGTAGGCTTCTCCCTATGTTGCCTTGGTTTGTTGCCTGGCTGAAGGCAGAAGCTGAGGCTTAGCAAGAGGCTGCCTAGAGCCGAGACCAAGAGGTGGGGCTTACCCCAGGCCTGGAGTCTTAGCTCTGCTACCAATTTGCTGGAAAAAGTCATTTGTGCCAATTAAGCTCTGGTTAGTAAAGGGTTGTCCTGTCTGGGAGGCGGGGAGAGGAGCCAATTGTAAGAAGAGGTGATCAATGAAAGTGACACATTACTCATGCCTCCAATTCTTCTTAGACAGTCCTCAATTAGCTTTCTGAGAAATAGAGAACATAAGTGTACTTGCCTTGCTAATGACCACATGGTCAGAACTGAGCAATTTACACAGCATTTTAGCTCCAACATGAAATGTGCTGAAATACTGGGATTAATGAGTTTCTGACTTGCAGGTCTGGAAAAGTTCAGTTCTTTTCTGTACTTCTCCACAAATCCAAAAACAACAATTTCGTGGTAGGACGATAATGAAGAGGAACCAGGCCATTCTCCCCTCTATCCTGGTCGAAAGAATACTTACTCTGGCCTGAAGCGACCCTTCCTCCTATGAATTTATGATCTGTATTCATAGTTCATATTTCACTGGAATGCACTGCGCCCAGGTCAATGGTTGTTTATGGCTAGTATCAACCTGATCAGCTGGGCATCCATTCTCTTTGGTTGGTGCCTATTATGGACACACCCTAAGGGGACCCCCTACCCCATGAGTCCTTTATAATCCCCCACCCACTTTGAGTGACTGCAGGACCTATGACCTGCTTCAAACTAACAGAGTAGGACAAAGGTGATGGGATCTCACACCTAGGACTCCTGATGACTTTGCAGAAGCCTTCTGTCATGAGAGGATCAATAGGGAAGGCCACCAGTGTGGAGCTGTGTGTGGCCCCCATGAAGCTGAAAGAGGCTCCCCAGTCAAGAGGTGGAAAAAATACAGGGTCCTGAGTCCCAACATGGCAAGGAAATGAATTCTGCCAACAACCAGAACGAGCCTGAAAGAAGATCTTTCCGTAGTTGAGCCTCCAAATGAGAACACGGTCTGGCTGATGTCATGAGACCCTGAGCAGAGGACCCAGCCCAGCTGTGCCAGGACTCCTGACCCCTGGGGACTGTGAGTGAATGATCATGCTTTGTTTTAAGCCCCTACATTTGTGATCTTTTGTTGCACAGCCATAGAGAACTAATTCAACACATATGCCATGCCAGGAGTTAAATAATTGGTTATCACCACTACCTGTTTCATTGCACAATCAGCTATACACTTCTGTGTGATGCAGAAACACTAGACCTAGCGTTGTAACTATAGCTTCCAGCAAGTGTGACTTTTCCTAACTAGCTTTAAGTCTCTTGAGGCCAAGAACTCTGCTTCTGTACTTTTTAAAAGATTTTGTTTATTTGAGAGAGAGAGAGCGCGCACGCAAGCCCTTGAGCAGGGGGAGGGGCAGAGGAAGAGGGAGAAGCAGGCTCTCCACTGAGCAGGGAGCCTGATGCAGGACTCGATCCCAGGACCCTGGGATCATGACATGAGCCGAAGGCAGACACTTACCCAACTGAGCCACCCAAGTGCTCCTCTGCTCTCAGACTTCTTAAAAAGCTCCACAGCATATCAAAGTAATTGACACACAGTAAGTACACGGGCATGTGATTTGAGTTTTTGACCCTTCATTTGTCCAATGAAACCAAATGGGTCTAAAGACATAGAGACATGAGGCAAACTTGCACTGCACCCGTGCTGTGTACTAGGTGAGAGCCCAGACATGCAGAGAACAAGACAAAAGTCTTGTCCTCAATTTGTTCATGGTTCAACCCAATCAATGGGATCTCGGAACCTCATCTTCTCACCATGCAGAATCAGATGCCCAAAGATCTCTAGAGTTCTTTGTCAGTCTGTCAAGATTATGATTCTGCAGATCAGGTAGAGGTGTAGCTGTAAAGAACCTCAGTGACTTTTTAGTGACTTTTTAGTTTGCCAGTAGAAGCAAAAGTCCCCCGAGGTGCCCATTTTCCATTTAAACGGGGAGTAAGCCACAAAGATAAATGCGCAAACTCCGCCCTTCCACAATAGCCCATCAGTCCCTCAACTCTGTGACTCCGAGTGGACATACCCATATTCAAGCAGACCAGAGATCAAAGCCACATTAGGCATGAGCTACTTTTTATTCATAGACTTACAGAATATATCGAATTAAGAGGCATGTTGTTTGTTAACTGTATTTACCAAAAAAGAGCTAAATATATATCCAGCCTTAAAATGCATCCATTGTAGCTTGCATACTACAAAATTTGCTTTCATATACATATAAACTATTCTTATTTTACCTAAGTTATGCATCTAAGATACATAAAAATGGTACCAAATGGCATATTGGCTTATTTTATCACAGTTTTTATACATTCCTGATAGTCAAAGGGATCCATAGGGAATGCATAGTTTCCTACTAGAAAAAAAGGTAGATTCTGATACAAGTAATGGAATAACGTTAAGGATAAGAGTGCCTCGCTAGGTTTAGATCTCAGTAGTTTTACAACACAATTCTTATTCAATTAGCATTACAATGGGCTCTCTTCGTTAATAATTGGCTGTTAATTTGCCTAGTCGGTCCAACCTCTACTTGCCTGGCTGAGGCAAAGGAAATCATGATGACCTTTTTTTCTTCCAGTTTATTTCTACTTTCCCAAAAGAGTTTCCTCCACAGCCATCTGCCCTGCTTTTCTGCCCATTCCCTTTAGACTGTCCTAAGTCTGGACCACCTTACTCACCGCGTCAGCAACTAGATTATTGCATTCCACTCCAGAGCCCTGCTCAACAGAATCTTTGGCCACTGCCTAATTAAAGAACTCTCTTCCAAAACTGCGGAGCAGAGGGGCTGACACCTTTTCGGAAGAATCAGGAAGCTGGCTAAAGAGATTTTCTTTAGGTGGCATGCAAATAGACTCCCCTCCTGCAGACCTTCATCTCTCTTTCATTACACCCCGGGTCAGAGAAATTTCCATCGTGAGTGTTCCTGGCAGCCAAACCTCCAGCATCCCACGCTGATTTCTTTCCTAAAAATACACAGCCTCTCAATCCATGGGGAAGAAAAATGCAACACTGGCATTTTCAGCGTGCTCCCCAAAGGCTGATTATGACCCGGAGCAATTCATCATCACTCGTGCATTAGAGTTTTTAGTTGTTCCCTGATAGAACTCTCTTGTTTATCTTGTGGACGTTGTGACAAGAACCAGATGTGTCTCGACCTCAACATCGCCCCACCGCTATTGGGGCGGGGGGGGGAGTGTGTGGAGAAGCAACCCTGCCAGCTAGAAATCCTCTTTAGAACAGAACATTATCTGAAACTTCTGGAAGACTTTCAAGAGTGGGGCCTCACGAGTAATAGCGATCCCGTAGCGTTTAATTGTTAAAGGGACCAGCTGATGAGATGGTGTCTATTCAACACTATTTTCCTTCTGGCTACGCATATTTTGTTGTATTTTTTATTTTATCTCAAGGTGCTGCTATATTCTGAATCATGAGAAAAAGTCTTCATTTGGAAGGCAATGTCAGAGTGTCACAAAGAAAATACAAAGCCCGCTGTGCAGGACAAAGCTCTGCTTTTGCCTCACTACCGGATGATCTCGAGCAGGCGACTGACTTAGATTTTTTATGCCGATTTCATTCTCCTGAAATTAGAATACCTGCCCACCAATAAACTGAACTATTTATGAACAAATGAGATGGACACAAATGTACACTGAAAGAACATAAAGCTTTGTCGAAATGCAGGGTGGGCTTATTATCCGTTGCCTGAGAACACCCTGCCGTTCACACCAAAGGCTCGTTTTTAGTCTTCGTGAGAGATCGGTTCCTGATCCCACGCTTTAAGGCTGTGTGGCGTGGCCACTTGGCTACGTGGGGGAGCTCAGTCCTAGCCACAGAGACTGTAAAGAAGAAACAAGCTAGCAAGAAGGCAACCCATGGGTGATGGGAAAGGAATGGACAAGAGCAGCCCTTCCCAGAACTCGCTCCACAGGGGATGGTCCCACGTGTCTCTCTGCCTTGGGTTTCTGTTGTTGTTGTTGGGGTTTTGGGGCTTTTTTGTTGTTGTTGTTGTTGTTGTTGTTGTTTTGTCTTACATTATTACTGGGAAAAAGCTTCTTGCAGAAATTGTTTAAAACTGGAGGGATTCTTGGGATGGAGCAGTGAGATTAATGAAGCAAAGCTTCCACCACCTCGCGCCAAGAACATCTACGCTCCTTTAGCAAGCCGGCCAGAACAAATACCTCCTCCCTCGGCGTGGAGACTTTTGGAGGCTGCAGACTCTGATCTTGTCTAATTTCTTAAGAAGGAAAAGTGAACTGGCTGCAGCCGCGTGGACTACCGCCCTCTTGCCCTCACCTTGCCGCCAGTTCCTTAGATCTTTCTTCCACCGGTCAATGTCTCCCCCGGACTCGGCAAGCACCCCGTCCCCAGCCCCGCACCCCGGGCTTCCAGGTTTCCCAGATTCATTCTCGGCAACGGTGAATGCCGACGGTTTCTCCAGCCACCTCCCCCCTCAGAGGGGAAGCTGCGGAGCCGGTGTCCGGTTCCCCAGGGGCAGCCTTGCAAAAAGATGCCCCAGTTGCCTTCTCAGCAAGTGGTTGGACTCAGGAACATCATTTCGAGCTCGCACAAGTGCTAGGGCTGCCGAAATGTCCCCTACCTTGTTTGCCAAGGGCCTGTTTTTCCACCCAGGCTTGTCTGAGGTGTTCCATGTGCCAGAAAGAATTGCTTGCCCATCTCAACAGCCAGAGGAATAGCAGAGCTGTCCCACTTTCAGCCGCCGATGATGCGGGGATCTGGGCATTTGCAGTCAATGCAAATTAGCCAGGAAGGCAAAAGAACGTGGAAGGGTGATTTTGATGCTTCAAAAATGAGAACAAACCACTTTTTTCCTGTTTGGCTGGTGCCTAGTAGGAAAGCTTCAAGCAGGAACGCTATACTCCGTGTGGGTGACCGAGTTCTTTAAAATCCCCAGTGTCCTAGGCTGGAAGCCCTCAGTCTGCAGTCCCGAATGTAGCCAGCATTGAGGCTACTCATTGCCTTGATCTGCATCGCTTCAACCAGAAACAACACCGTGCTCAGATCTGCGGCAAAACATCTACCTACTCATGACTTGGCAAACGATCATTAACTCTCCAGTACAACATGATTGTGCTGGTTTGGGGGCTACCAGAGACGCTGTTGGGTGGCTCTTTGAGAGCCACTCCTAAAATCCACTTCAAGAGAACCAGCTAATTAGGCATCCACTGGGAAGCTTCCACAAAACCAGACCCCATGGGCTTCCCAATAATCCACACCAGAGAAGGCCAGTTTGAAATAGATCCTCTGGCCCCCTGAGCGCAGACCTGGTCTGTGGGATGCAGTATGTCTAGCTCCAAAGCTAGTCCCCAGTGATCAGCCCGAGCCCGCCCCTGCCCCCCGCCCCAGCCTATTCAGGATGAGCCCCCTGCCAGTACGTGGTCCCACGTCAGGGTGTGAGCCCCAGGGGGTTTTCCTCAGCTAAACTACTGGGAAAGGAAGGGGCACCAGCGTCAGGAGCACCCTGGGTTCTGCAATGTGGTGCCCCAGCCTGTCCGCATTGGCAGCGGGGGCAACAGCACATCAACAAAGCAGGACCGACGAAGGAGTAGGGAGGAAGGCAGGGAGGCAGGAAGGTAGGCTGGTACTCAATGACTCGAAACAGGAAGCTGCCCAGAGGGCACAGACATGCACAAATCAAAGGGCCACCTCTAGGTTTCAAAGTACAGCGAGACTTGTGTAAAGTCCTCTTTGATCCCACAAAATCTTGCTTCAGAAATTCTACCGAATGTTCATCAGCTGGAAAGCCCTGTTCTATTGCTTTAAAGGATGGGATGAAAAGCACCGTTCAGTCTTTGGCCTGTCTGCTGGTTACCCACAAACTCAAAGAATGGGTTCAGGGAAGCAGCCGAGTCATGGAGGGCATCTAAAAGCAATATTGCTCCGGGCGCCACGAGGTCGGCTCTGAACCACAAGGAAGAGGGGAAACCGCCTTTGTCTCACTCATGGGCCTATGGCCCGTGCTGGGCCTGGACGCGTGTCAGCAGAGTATTTTCTTTGTGGCAAAGGACGCAATGCCCAACGTTATTTTGTGAACACCCCCCATCACGAGCATCCGCCCGAGCCAATGAAACAGCCAACGTTCTGCTATGAAGGGGCATTCAGGAAACTGAAATGACTCAAAATAGCATTGCTGAGTGTTATCAGATTTTTAAATGAATCATCAGCAAATTTTTTCAGCTGACTTCGGCTTTAAGCATTCTTACCCAATAAGATTGCTAAAATGGAATGAGAACGGCCCATAGTTTGGTCTTTTTTTTTTTTTTTAATTTCATCATAAGAACTGTCCCATCTTATCCGATTTCCTCCTTCCTCATTAAAAGAAAAAGAAAAGAAAAGAAAAAGAAAAAAGCACATTACTTTCCTAGATGGTAAGAGTTAATGCTCTACTCTTTTCTCAGAGATAACAGGCTTTAAGATGTCTTTTGAAATGGGAGAATGGACATGTCATGCAGTTAGCCAATAAATGCAATCCCTGATTGAAATGCGAGTTCTAAAATGTTGAAAACTTCTATTTCCCCAGTGAGTTTTTAATTGTGGAGCTCTGAACTTGGCCTTCTATTTGCTTCTCGGGCCTCTCTTGTGAAAGCTAGTGCTACGTGTCTCTAAATTCACCAGTCACCCCTTCACAAACTTAAGTCAACGATTATATGTTCGAAAATCTTTGTTTTCCCTTTGAAACTGGATGCAAAAAAGAAATCTCTCCTGTCAGTGGAGACAGCTGTGAAGGAACGAGGTGCCTGCACATAAATCTCCTTGAATTTTTTGAATAGCTGCTTTTCTTTATCCCACTGGTAGATCTGGGAGAATGTATAGTCACTCCCCAGGGCCAGGTAGTGATTATCTTTAAAAGAAAAGGGTTGCAGGGTCATGGCCCCCCGGGATGGAAGAGCCTGGATCTCCACAAACTGCTTACTATTCCACCTCATGACCCTGGAGTCCCCGATGAAGCGGGTGAGGGAAAGGTAGAGGGCATTCTGCATCCTAAAGCTCTTCACGGCCAGTACATCCTCCATGTTGGGGATATCACTGTGGGGGACAAACTTCTTAGAGCTTTTATTCCACTGGAGGATGATGGGGACCTGGGAGCGGCTGGACAGAATCAGATGCGACTTCCCGTCTATGTCAACAAATTCTGCATCCGTGTCCCTGAACCACTCGTGCAGAGATTGGTAGGAGTAGAACCCTTTGCTGTTCCATTTATACACCGTGGACAGACCAGCTTTAGAGCTGTCTGCGATGATGAAGAACGTCTCGTCCTCGATCTGAAACAGCTCGATGTCGTTCGGCTTCGAAATGCGAGAGACTTCGATGTCCTGGAATTTGACAAACTTGGTCCAGCTCTCATCGTATTTGTAGATGTGAGAGCCACCGAAGAGCTGGGCCACCACCACGAAAACCTGGTCGTCGATGAGGATGGCCTTACAGCCCACAATGGACTGACCTGTGCCCCAAGAGAAACGAGAGGGCATTAGGGCACCGCAGGGAGAAATGTTCCTCCGTAGTGATATTGGAACCCTCGTGAGCTGGAAAATGAGGACAGATGTAAAGAAATGTGAGAAAATGGGGCAGCCGATGCATGGAACAGCATGGCGGCTTCTCGACAATCTGAACATAGAAATACCATATGATCCAGCAGTTCCACTTCCAGGTCCATACCCAAAAGTACAGAAAGCAGGGGGTCTCTAAGAGATGTGCACACGCATGTTCATAACAGCATTATTCACAATAGCCAAAAGGTAGAAGCAACTCTAGTGTCCACTGATGGATGAATGGATAAACTAAATGTGGTGTAGACACACAATGGAACATTGCTCAGCCTTAAAAAGGAAGGAAATCCTCACACAGGACACATGACAGTATGGATGAACGTTGAGGGCATTATCCTAAGTGAAATAAAGGTAGTCACAAAAAGATAAATAATATCTGACTCCACTTACATGGGGTCCCTAAAGTAGTCAGATTCCAAGAGACAGAAAATAGAATGATAGGGGCCAGGGGCTGGGGGAGAATGGGGAGTTAGTGTTTAATGGATATAGAGTTTTAGTTTTTCAAGATGAAAAGAGTTCCGGAGATTGTTTGCACAACACCGTGAATGCACTTAACGCTACTGAACAGTACACTTAAAAATGGTTAAGATGGTAAGTTTTATGTTCTGCATATTTCCCCACAATTAAAACATTTTTAAAAACTTAAAAAACAAAATGTGTCTCCATTAAGGGCTGGTCTCCTGGCCTCTGGTATCTTTAGAGGCAAGAGTACTATCCAGGGAAGGCACCAACACCAAGGGAATTGTCTCCATGTTACTCAAAAAAGTATTTCCCAACTCCGGACAGTGGAATGAGACAAATGGGCTTCTGTTCGGGGCATGGGGGTAAGGGAGGGTAAAAAGGTAGGAGTTAGGTCTCAGAGACAGGAGGAAAAGAATGTAATGAAGACATTTGGCTCCTTCTGATTTCTGGAGCCAAAGGAAGCTGAACGGAGGCAGAGACGGAACAGAGGAGTGTTAAGCCCTCTGTCAAAATTACTTGTACTGCAAAGTTGAAATAACACTTAACGTCTTGATATAGTTCCTTAATCGTTACTCTACACACATACTCAAATGTGTTTTTTAAAAATAAATTTGGGGGGCACCTGGGTGGCTCAGTTGGTTATGCGTCTGCCTTCGGCTCAGGTCACGGTGGCCCAGGGGTTGAAATGCAGCCCGTACCTTATAAGCTTTCTGACCCTGTGCCAGTTAACTGTCTGGGCTCAGGCTCCCCATCTATAAAATGAGGGCGCTATTAGCACTGACCTTCCAGGGTTAGTAAAGACTAAGTGAGAAAATTCCTGGTGTTATTAGAACAGAGCACCCACAAACAGGAAGTGGTCAACAATTAGTAGCTATCATTACTGGATAATTGAAACGATTGTCTTGACCTCACCCCTCTAAAATCTCCCACAGCAGGCACTGTGTAAGTACCTGAAGAATGGTCAATGACGTGAATGATCTAGCTCAGGCGGCCCAGAACCGGAACTCTGCTGGAAAAGGGGAAGTCTTCTGTCTGGACCACCTCCTACAGTCTTCTCCCACACTGCACCCGGACCCCCAGACTGTCCCCCTCAGCCTCCTCAGCCAGCCAGCAATGGACCACCCACATCCCAAAGAGGATTGACCCTCCATCTAGGTCATTGGATTAAAAGTTATTTCTTCCCCCTGATTTTCTAGGCGATTGGACCAAAGTGAATTTAGTCTGTAAATTACAAGGATAATTATCCAATTCCTGTCCTCAGTATTAACTTTGGGGGCAGCCAGTGGGTAGTTTTTAGAGTGGTACTTACTTTTCTCTTTCACTATTTTGGCCTTCTTGCAAGAACTTGGTTCCTTTCTTTTGTTTAAACAAATTATTTTGTTTAAACTAATTATTCCTTTTTTTTTCTGAGTATAAAAGTTTTCAATGTTCCCCAAAGCAAATTTTAAAAATAATAGGTAACAATTATAGTGTGTACTATGACCGAGCATGATACTAAGCATTTTACAGGTATTCACTCATTTAATCCTTAACACAACCCAATAAGACCAGTGCTATCATCATCAGCATCATCCTCATTTTATAAAGGGTAAAACTGAGGCACAGAGAAGTGAAATAACTTATACAGCTAGTATGTGGTAGAGCCTGGGACCTAAATCCGGGTAGTCTGGCTCCAGTCTACACTCAGCTACGAACATATCAAAAAGCATCAAGAAGAAAATCAAAATTACTTGTACTGCAAAGTTGAAATAACACTTAACGTCTTGATATATTTCCTTAATCGTTACTCTACACACATACTTAAATGTGTTTTTTAAAAATAGATTTGGGGGGCACCTGGGTGGCTCAGTCGGTTAAGCGTCTGCCTCTGGCTCAGGTCACGGACCCGGGGTCCTGGGGTCGAGCTCTGCATGGGGCTCCCTGTTCTGCTTGTCCCTCTCCCTCTGACCACCCCTCCCCCCCGCTCATGCTCTCTGTCTCTCAAAAAAAGAAATAAAAATCTTTAAAAATAAATAAACAAATAAATTTGGGCTTATAGGATACATGAGCTTTTTACAACCTACCTTTTTTTTTATTTGACCATGACATTGTGACCGTTTTCCCCTGCTACTGCACCTTCTACAACCTGAATTTTAAATACTATAAGGTATTGCACTGTACGGGTGTATCCTATTTTTTTTAACAAATCCCCTATTGTTGGACATTGCAGTTATTTCTAGCTTTTCATTATTTTGAGTAACATGTTTCCTTGTAGAGCAATCTTTTTTGAAAACCATCTGGCAGTGTTCTTAAATGTAGGCATTGCTGGGGTAAACGTTGTGCACACTTTGAAGGCTTCTGGATTTAAACTACCAAACTGGTCTTTGGAAGCTCTACTAACCCCCTCCCTGCCAACGCTAACTGTGGGTGCATTCTCCGGGTTCCCTTCCTGAGTGGCCTAGCTAGGGAGGTCCCTGCCACCTGGGAGTGTCCTTCGGGCCTGCCTGCCTGCCTGTCTCTGCTGAGGGGCTGTATAAGACAGAAAGAATTCCTTCTTTGGAGATGTTCCAGAATACCTTCATCCAGCTAAACACTTTTAGTCTATTGAACGGTCAATAGCCGTAGAGATCAGTGTGTGTGTGTGTGTGTGTGTGTGTGTGTGTGTGTGTGTGTGTGTTAATGTAGGAAGAGAGCCTGCAGGCTGGAACATACCTGGCATGGAGAAATCAAAGGCAAACAAAATAAACCAAAAACAGGAGAGCTGAAAAGAGATGTAGAGGAACAAAAGGAGAAGATAGGAAGTGCAAGGCCTTGGGGTGACCCTGATGTGGCTTTCCCTCTCCTCCCAAAAGCGGATGTATGGCTGGGGATGCCCCTTCGGCACCATGCTCACCAGGATGGCAAAGGAAGACTGCACGCACATGCCCCTTCCATGGCTCAGAGCCCCAGTCTCGCTGGGAATGGATTGAGAAACCCCTGCCCAGCCCTTGCAGACTCTAGGATCACTCCGTGATCAAGCAAGATGACAAATGAGACGCACATGGCCCATGCGCAGAGAACAGATCCGTGTTTACGCTGGTCCCGTTCAAGGCAAGCGGTTGCAGGGCTGTGCCCTTGCTTGTCCATTTGGCATCTGCCTGGCACGCGTGTGCCTTGGGCTTTCCTCCACACCGAGCTCAATCCCAGCTAGCCACACTCCCTCCTGCGCTGAGGGATCCATGTGACTTCTGAACCACCCCCTTCCCCTGCTCCCTTGGGACCTTCCATGCTGGCCCCTCCTTTCCTGCGCTGATGAGAGTTACGGAGAAGTTTACCTGAAGTGAGAGATTTTAGGGTCTGGGAGGGAGGAGAAGGAGGGCTGCTCCTTTTTTTATCCCCAGATGATAAAACTGACATTTGTTGAGGATTTACTATATGCCCGGCTCTGGGCAAAGTGTTACACACACGATCCCCATTAAATTCTCATGGGTCCGATACGATGACGATCCCATTTTACAGATGAAATGAGAATTCACGATACTTCCATTTTACAGATGAAAGGGGCTCATGGAAAGTAACTAACTTGGCCAAGGTCACCACCTAGAAAGATCTGGAACCAGTTTTATCAGAAACAAGCCTGATGTTGTTGGGGCTCAGGGGCTGAACTACCCCACTGTTGTAACTTGTTTCTCAGGCTTGGCTGTGAAGAGGATCCAGGTGGGCATCATGGGGGGCTGCCCACCGCTCAGAAGATTGAGAACGAGGGGCTGAGAAGTCCCCAGAAACTAGCAAGGCCCAGCCTTCGCTCGGGCCCTGGCCACACCCAGTGCGCCCTCACGGCCGGCTTCCTACACACCACCACTGCAGCCTACGCCGGGCCTGGGCCATGCGCTTGCGAGGATTCCCGCATCAGTTTCTCAGCTAGTTGCTCTGCTTCCGCCTTTGTCCCCTGTCCCCAACACAAGCTGCTCACAGCCCAGCACCCTGCGCCAGACCCCTGCCTCGTCCTGGGCAGCCCTGCCGACCTCGGTGCAAAGCTCGCTGTGGTTCTGCCGAGCTCTAGATTAAAAACCCAAGTCCTTCCCAGGACCTGCAAGGCCCCCGTGCTCAGCCCTCCTTACCTCTCTGACTTTGTCCCCTGCAGCTTTCCCTCTGGAGCATTTTGTTCAGGCCAAAATGGCCCCCTGGAGGAGCCAAACAGGAAAGATAGCCACCCGCTGCAGGACCTTTGCACTTGCTGTTGCCTCTGTCTGGACTGCTTCCTCCTCACACTGTCCCCATGGATCAACCCCTCATGTCCCACTTGGCTTCTCCAAACAACCTTCCTCTCGAGGCCTTTACCAGACACAATCTAAAATGTCAACACTCCCATGGCCGTCTCTTCAAAACTCCCATCCCCCTCTTCCTGTCCCTTTTTAGTGTGTTGCTATCTGATGTGTTGGATGTATTATAATTGTCTTTTTTATTGTCTCTTGCTCCCATTATAATACAAACCCGTTGAGGATGGAGGTTTTCATCTGGCCTGTGCATGGCTGTGACCCCAGCACCTAGACTGTGCCTAGCTCGGATTAAGGGCTCAAGAAATCCTTGTGAATGAATGAATGAACGAATGAATGACTTGATGCACGTAGGGATGCGACCAGCTGCAGACTGTCGGAAGGGCAAGCAGAGGGCAGTACCGTCCCTTCCTACCGAGGTCCACCTAAGAGAGGAAAGGGGGGAGATGCAGCAGTGACAGGCCCTGGGCTCTGCCCCCAAAGTGATTCAACACGCCTGAGCCTTGATCTCTCCATCTGTGAAGGTGTGAGAAGGAAGCTGACATTCGTTAGAACTGCTCACTCGGTGCCTGGCACTCACTGACTCCTCACAGCATCCATATAAAGTACATGCACTGCCCATTCTACAGATGAGGAGACCGAGCCCCAGAGGCCACAGTCCACATTATATCTCAGCGCCTGGCAGAGTCCGGAGTACAATCCACGTCCATCAGTTTTCACAAGCCGAGCTCCTTATCATCTCTATGCCCCCTTTCTCTTGAACAGGGCTTCTGTTGTCTACCTGCGGGCAGGCAACCCACGCTAAGACCTCAGGGGCTGTGGTGAGTTTCCAACGAGACAAACCGGCTCCTGGCACCTCACGGGCCTGCAAGCAGCCTTGGCAACCAGCCCTGGTGGGGACCCCCCTCCCCGCCCTGCACAAAGCAAAGCTTCACTCTGCTCCCATCTCCTAGCATGGGGTGGGAGGAGGGGAGGCCAGGGGGCCGGCCCATTCATCCCTCACCCGTTTCCCAAGTCTGGAAAAAGAGGGAAGCAAAGAGCACATGGAAAGCGGGTCTCGCCTTCCTTGTTTCCTTTAATATGCACCGGGTTTAGGGTCCAAAGGCCTGGGCTTTCTCGCCAGGTTCACCTGCGGTGCTCTGTGCTGAGTGCGCGCTTGGCGGGGGTGGGGCTGCTCTCGGGAGTGTGAGCTCAGCACTAGGAGGCCAGGTGGCTGCACCGCGGAGGCGCATCTGACATGGCATCTTCGGAGCTTCTGGGGCGCCTCTGCACCTCAAAGACCTCCCAGTGCTGCCAAGATCAGGCTTATTACCATCTCTGCTCTGGGAGGGGTGGAACCACGCTCTCCCTGCCTCCCTCCACCCCTGCACCTGCTGCAAAACGACTTTGCACCTGCGAGCTTCCTAGGAGCCTCCTGATCCAGAATGTCTACCTGATACGCTGCAACAGCAAAATACTGCTCTGACCCCAAATCAGGAACCACTAAAGGAAATCCTCTTGTGGGGTCACAGGCTACCGTGGTGCTGTCTATAAAGTCAATATTATGATCAGATTGCACTTGATAAATGAGAAGTCTTTAAAAGGTTATTGACTTTACTTACTTATTTAAAAAGCAAGTAAAAAAATTAATTAAAAATAAAAAGCAAGTAGACGGCCCATTTTTAGTAGCGCTGAGACACTGGGCTCCTGACAGTGTTGAAAGAAGCATTAACTAGGCCTCGACCCAAAGGCATGAATTTAGAGAGCCATTTATTCTTATTTTGTTTGCACTTATTTAAAGGAAGCAGTGATCACCAGGACCTGGCAAGAGGGCAGCAGGAACAAGCCATAGAGTGTGTCTGTGTGTGCGTGCATGGATTGATGTGGTCTGTATGTGCATGCATGGATGTGTTCCTGTGTGTGTGTGCATGGATGGATGTGTGTCTGTGTGTGCGTTAATGGATGGATGTGTGTCTGTGTGTGTGCGTGGATAGATGAGGTCTGTGTGTGCATGCCTGGATGGATGCGGTCTGTGTGTGCGTGCGTGGATGGATGTGCGTCTGTGTGCGTGCGTGGATGGATGTGCACCTGTGTGTGCGTGCCTGGATGGATGTGCGCCTGTGTGTGTGTGCGTGGATGGATGTGCGTCTGTGTGTGCGTGCCTGGATGGATGTGCGTCGGTGTGTGCGTGCGTGGATGGATGTGCGTCTGTGTGTGCGTGCGTGGATGGATGTGCGTCTGTGTGTGCGTGCATGGATGTGTGTGTGCGTGCATGGATGGACGTGTGTCTGTGTGTGTGTGCGTGGATGGATGTGTCTGTGTGCGTGCGTGGATAGACGTGTGTCTGTGTGTGCGGGCGTGGATGGATGTGTGTCTGTGTGCGTGCATGGATGGACGTGTGTCTGTGTGTGCGTGCGTGGATGGATGTGTGTCTTTGTGCGTGCGTGGATGGACGTGTGTCTGTGTGTGCGTGCGTGGATGGGTGTGTGTCTGTGTGCGTGCGTGGATGGACGTGTGTCTGTGTGTGCGTGCGTGGATGGATGTGTGTCTGTGTGCATGCGTGGATGGACGTGTGTCTGTGTGTGCGTGCGTGGATGGGTGTGCGTCTGTGTGCGTGCGTGGATGGACGTGCGTCTGTGTGTGTGAATGGATGGGTGTGTGTCTGTGTGTGCGTGCATGGATTGATGTGGTCTGTGTGTGCGTGAATGGATGGATGTGTGTCTGTGTGTGCGTGCGTGGATTGATGTGGTCTGTGTGTGCGTGAATGGATGGATGTGTGTCTGTGTGCATGCATGGATGGATGTGTGTCTGTGTGCGTGAATGGATGGATGTGTGTCTGTGTGTGTGTGCGTGGATTGATGTGGTCTGTGTGTGCATGCATGGATGTGTGCCTGTGTGTGTGTGCATGGATGGATGTGTGTCTGTGTGTGCGTGAATGGATGGATGTGTGTCTGTGTGTGTGCGTGGATGGATGCGGTCTGTGTGTGCATGCCTGAATGGATGTGCACCTGTGTGCGTGCGTGGATGGATGCGGTCTGTGTGCGTGTGTGGATGGATGTGTGTCTATGTGTGCGTGCGTGGATGGATGTGTGTCTGTGTGTGCATGCATGGATGTGTGTCTGTGTGCGTGCGTGGATGGATGTGTGTCTGTGTGTGCGTGCGTGGATGGATATGTGTCTGTGTGCGTGCGTGGATGGATGTGTGTCTGTGCATGCATGTGATCCACGAGCACGTGTGCATGAGCATGTGTTAGCATATTAGTTAACGATCAGCATAACAGAAGTCAAAGGTATCATTTAGCTACTAAAAAGCTGTTGCGGTCTTAGGCTGCCCGAAGTGCTCAGGATTAAGGGATTCTCAGGTGACTTCTCAGCACTACTGGAAAATGCCTCCCACTATATGAAACCCATCCTCTCTCCCCTTTCAAAGGATCACAAACGATAAATAAGATCACCACCCCCAGTTTCTGTTCTCACCAATAACTGACCAAGTCGAGAAGCAATCAGAGAGAAGAGGGTGGGCTGGAATGTGCTCCCGACTCTAGCCAAGTCAGAGAGCCACGCCTCCCCTCCTTGGGATGCCAGAATGCTGCTTCTCTCACCAGCTTGAGGCCGTCAGTACATCTGATCAAAGTCACAACACACCTGTAATGTTGTCATAGCTCCGGAAATTCATTTCGATGTGGTCCCACTCCAGCACCATGCAGTTCTCCATGCTCGGCTGAGCGATGGCCACGTACACGTCATTCTTGGAGTTGAACGTATCCACCGAAACCGACTGGTAGGGCAAAGTCTGATGAACAACAAAATCTGGGAATGGGTATTTAAAGAAAAAAAAGTCTCCATGAGATCCCTTGTGGGAATTATTGCCCACCATTTCCCTTCTACCCTTTGTAGCATCGGTTCCAAAGATGAGCAGGGAGGAGGGGGGACCGGAGAGAAGCAACACACATATCACAGCATGTTTTACTCTGGAAGGTTCCAGAAGGGTTCTGCCTTGGACAGGATGATGAATAGCTCACAGCTTGGCTGCTGGATTGCAAAGTTTAAAACAAATTTGGGGAGACCTGGCTCTCAAAAACACCAGCACAAAGATGCCATGGAACAACACTGCCTCAACGATCATGCAAATCACTCTGGGAAGAGGGCTGCAGTGGTCGCAGGGGTTTGGGAAATGCGGTTTCTAGCCCTCTCAGGATGGCCCCAGGAGCAAAAAACCTGACTTGCTTTGCTTGCTGGGTGCTTCTCAAGCTTACCTGCCAAGGTGATTGCTTCGGCTGTGGTTACACTCCCACGCTCCCCAACTCCAGGTTCAAAACCAAAGGTAAACTCCCCACAGGGCACGCTGCACTTTGGGGAACCAAGCCAAGCCCTCTGATACAGACCCAGAGATTTATGAAGCCCGTAGAGCAGAGAAGTGAACCGAAGGATGTTTATTGGTTGTTGGACTAGGGGGTGAGGGACGGCTACGCCTGCAATCTGGACAGTGTCCCGCGGTCCGCGAACAATGACAGTTCTGTTGGATCTTCAAGCTACGTAGAACCATCCTATCTGAACACGTGTTCTACTCCTACACTTAGCGCTAAGTCAACACTCCTCAGGGTATGGCCCCCTCAGCTCCCACTGACTCACTGTGTTCTCTTGGAAAGGAGGTACCATCTTACCAAGGAACCAGGTGAGCATGCCCTGGGATGCAAGGAGGGATAGTGTGTGGGAGCTAGGGAAGCAATGAAGAAAAATTAAAACAAACAAATGAACAAAACACTAAGAAAGTTGAAGGTAAGTTATTTCTTGGGCTAGCGATGCTTCCATGTGCACCGCTTCTTGGCAGGCTAAGCATACCCAGGGTCAAATGACGGTGGACGTCTGGCTGAGGGAAGTCGTTCCTCTGAGAAAACCCTGGCTCTGCCCATCCCCTGCCCACCCACCCCTTAGCCGTGCCAACTCTGGCCCCATCTCTCCTGCAAAGCCGTCCCAGATCCAATGCACAGGACTCTCTCCTCCCTCACTGGGTTCATCATTAGGCATGGCTCTTTCAATCTCATTCTTCACAAATCTCCAGCATGGCAACTTCAGAGTCAGCTTTGGAGAAATGGGAAAGATCTTAGAGCCTTGAGCCCTTTCACAGAGCCAGAAGCTGAAGCTCAGAGAGGGCGTGCGTCCACACAGCCAGGGTCTTGTGCCTCCTGAACCAAGGGCTTTCTGAGGTCAGGCCTGGGTCCCACCCTCCTGAGAGCCTCCCACGGCGTAAGCCCATGGTGGCCACTCAAGAAATAACTCTGATTTGGAGGAAGCCTCATAAATGAGGTCAAGTGAGAAAGACAGTAAAGGGGTGAGCCACTCAGTGGTGAGCAAAGGCAGGATAATGCTGATGGGGCAGAGGCAGGAAAGGAAGGGAGAGACTGAGAGACGCTGAGCAAGGGTTGAGGTGGGAAGGGTAGAGCGGGGATGAGAAGAGCAGGTATCATGAGGGGCGGGAGAAGGGAGCAGGGCTGAGGGAACCAGGATGGCATGCGGCACAGAGAAGAGCCCTGTGCCTGGATTCAGACCCCCTGAAACCAACCCCTGCACTTGAGGCCCGGGGCTGTGCACTTTCCCTGACAAGGCCTCAGTTTACTTCTGTGCCAGATGGGGGCGATGATTCTTACCTGCCAAGCTTGATGGCAGGGACGCATTGGTAATGTTGGTGGAAGTGCCCATCTCGGGGCCTGGCACGTGGTAGGGGCTTCATAAATATGGAATTGAGGTCTGAGGAAGGACAGCCTGCCTCCTCCGTCCCAGCCATCCCTGGGCTGTCTCTTGAGGAAGTGTCCATCCTAACAGCATCTAAGATGACATGGCAGAGCTGTGACTGATGTCTGGCTGAGTGACCTCGGGGAGGTTATTTCACCTCTGTCTGGCTTAGTGTCCTCATCGGATATTTTAATTCTTACTCACGTAGAGTTGTGCGTAGCACACAGTGAGGGCTCAATACACGCTCACTTTGGGAGGTGTCCCTATCCCCATTCTGAGTGCACAGCCTAATAAATGTGTGCTGGCACAGGAGTGTGGGAGGCTGGCCTCGCCCACCCTGTGGTCCACTCTGCAGACCGTGTGGGGAGGAGGCTGGGGGTGAATGAACGACGCACGCAGGTGCAGGGACAAGAGGGAGAAGCAAAGAGGAGGCCGCCTCTGCACCTGACAGCAAGAAGTAGCCGAGGGAGAGCGGGGACAAGTGACAGTACCACTACTGTGAGGGATCCCCTCACCCCCAGAGCCGGGAGCAGAGCATCCGCAAGAGCTGAGGCTTTAGCTAAGACAGGCTAGGCTTCGGGTTCCCGCTTGTATTTGCAGCTCTGTGACCTTGGGCAAGAAACTTGAGCCTCAGGGTCCGCATCAGTGAAATAAAGGTGACACCTATTTCGTGAGGTTGCCGCAGCGACTATGTAAGAGAGTGTAAGTGTTAGCATTAGAGTCCCGTGTATGGGGAGTTTGATACGATAGCTTTGTAGGCTGTAGAACAATGACCGTGTTGAGTTGCTGCGTGAACACTCAGGAAGGATCATGATGGCTCCCAGCCCTGTCCCTTGTCAAACCCCCCAGATACTAGAGTACATCAAAGAGTAAAAACGGACAAAACTCAACCTGTAGATACACAGAAAAAGGGAAATGGTAGCAGTCATCGTCTGCTTCCTTTTCTGGAGACAGGAAAGGACTCCGAGAATACAGCTGCGGTCTTTTAATTCTGAGACAGCCACAGACCCCTTCTGCCTCTCGGGCTGCCTTCTGCTAACGCAAGCCCCGAAGGTTCCCAACAGTCCTGCCTTGCCTCTAACCCACGTCTCCCGCCTGCACACCGACGTCTCAGAAACATGAGCATTCACTGAAAATTGCAGGCTGTTTAAAGGGCAGACCAAAAAGTTCCAGTTTTTTATTTAAAAAAACCCTAGAAAGAAAGAGAGCTGCCAAAATTAGACAGCATTTTACAAATCTAGCTTTTAACGGTTCTATTTTCATTTGTTTTCCCAAAACATTGGTTTCATAATATTTTCTATATGCTGACTATCTGGCACAACACAGACTGTTAAATCATCTGAATTATAAATCTAATTCTTAATAGGAGAGTCCTTCTCCCCGTCCCCCACCCCCAAAAAGGAGGAGGAGGAGGAAGAAGAGAAAGGAAGAAAGGAAGAAAAGAAAATGACTGATCACTATGTATTGGGTTGGGGGTGGGGAGGGGCTGGAGGAATTTAAAGACCCTCTCCCGTCCCCATTTTAATTCATCTTTCACGACCGGCAAAAGCACATTCGTCGTGCAAAGATCTCCAACAATACACATATTGATATGACATCAATTTACTAGTGTTAAAGTATTAATGGCACGCTCTCCACAAAGCGCTGCCACTTCCATTCACGTTGGATTAAGTTCATGATGTCAGTGGGACGCTTACAATTTAGGCCTTGCTCCCACTGGAATCAACAGATTTTTACACAGCTATTTATAGCTATTTATAGCCCTTGCAGAAAATAAATTATACATGACGCTGATCCTATTGGGAAAGAAACTGCACATTAATGCATTATTTCTCTTTGCATTTCATCAGCCCGGCGATAGCTACTAAACCCCTGCTAACAGGACAATTAGGATGCAAGATGCACTCCCTCTAAGGAATTTATCGAATTACCCACCTAACACGGGGAATCATGAGTAGGTAACAGGGATTTCTGAGGTGGTTAAAAATAGACTTGAAAGCGGAGGGTTATGGAAGGACTGTGATTAAGCTAGAAGCCGAAACAGTCCGGCAGTGGTTCTGCCGTGTGAATTATACCCGGGCACCACAACACAATGGCAAGAGAAACCTTCCTCTCTCTGGGAAGAATAGGATCTTCCTCTCCTTCCCCTACCTGAAGAATTTACGCCTTTCCTGAAAATCCGAGCTAAGAGAAAAATAATGCCCTCAGAGAATGTACTTCTTCCCAAAAATGTAGTGAGGATGCCGTCCTCACTAGTCCCCGGGCTCTTAGATGGGGCTTTCTATCTGCCTTCCATCCTCACGCGTTTCCCTCCCAGCCTTTAATAAAGCACCAAAGGATGAGGCTTGATATGAGCGGAAGACAGGCACCAAAAAAACTCAGAATTTATTGACTTCATTCTTACAAGGCAGGGACTGTATCTGGGGGTGGGCCCCGCTTGGGTACGCCATTTATTCTTGATGGAGGAAACCATGAGCGAAAGCTAATTTGTTCGTGGGTCTTAAAGGGAGAAAACAGTAGCAAAGATAGAATCATCACCTGCCTATTACCAGGGAGTAGTGCTGACTATCTAAATTTTAGTAGGAAGGTTTCTAACAAAGACAAATATATATAAGAGAGGGAGGATGCCCTAAAATGTTAGGGGGCTCATGCTGCCCCATGGGTTCTGGGTTTAGGACAGGTTTCCAGAGCTGGCTACCTTGGTTCCAAGCCCCTTTTACCCTTGTGACAATTCTGAGAGCCCAGATCATTTTCATAACCATCCCCAGGTTGCAAAAATCAGAAATCCTGTTTTCTCATATAAATTATTCCCTGTTCCCAGGCCCTGGATAACCCATGTCATGTCTCCCAGAGACTGGCAAAATTTTCAGCCACTCTGGCCAGGTGTGAAGAGAACAATGAAAAAGCGGCTCACTTCACCTGGGGTTTAGATAGAGAACTCTCCAGAAAAACTGGAGCGGAGACAGAAAGGAGCCCCGGGGAGCTGTGGTTTGGCATTTCACACCAAATGGCCTTGAATGCCACCTTTTGGTGCAGATGTGATTGACTCTGAGCTCTGATTTACTGCGCTCCTCCGTGATATAATAAATAACCTGCTCGTGGTCTCTGCTGGCCAAAGGGTACCTGCCAATTACACAGCTGAGTAAGGCCCTTTTCAAACTGGAAGACATGGGCAGCCACGAATCTGTGGCTTTTCTCCCAGCAGAGAGAGAACTTGCCAAGTCCCTTACTTATGAAGATACCTAGAAATAGTTTTTACTTTGTGGGTTCTTGTTTGTTTATTTGTTTGGAGGGCAGCAGGACTGGCCTAAATCTCACAGTTGGTTCTTGGAGGGTTTTTTGTTTTTTTGTTTTGTTTTTTTTTGTTTTCCTTTTGAGTTTCTGTCACTGTTTTCTGAGTTCTCATGCCTGCTATTCCCCCTGACATGCCTTGAGGCTTTGTAGGTATCAGCTCTCAGCCGAAACGGTTATTCTTATGAGTTTCGTAAGCAGGTTTCATACTGGGGATTGATCTGCTTTCCTTTAAAAGCTGGCCTTAGAAGCCGGAGGAACTCACCGAGGCCTCTCAGACGGAGACACGCCCCTGCTCCCCACGAGACGCGACAGGGGAAGCAGTTAGTATTTTAATTTTGTCTTATAACCTGTAAAATGTATAAATGGAAACCTTGAGGCAGGCCATGGAAAAATGCAAAATCAAAGTTTCTGTACATTTTTCCTCAATAGGAGTTTTTTGTTTTGTTTTTTTTTTTAGATAGCTAGTTGTTCCCTTCTATTTCTATTTTGCCATTGGTTATAATTCACCAAGTTATCTCTTTGTACATAGAACTACAAAAGGAATTTACGGATGTTAAAGGCTGGTATTTATTAGCTGAATATTCAGTAAACTTCACATTATTCAATCAGGAGAGGAGTGACCAGAGCGGATCATCCCGAGAGCAGGAATGCGGGCCTCTCTGCACTGACCTTCCATGAAACCTGACCCGTAAATGGGCTTATGCCCAACTCATCAGTTTATACTTTGGCCCTTTAAAAAAAAAAAAAAGTCAGAGAGATTGGAATTGTGTAAAAAATCAAAATTAAGGCAAAGGGCAGTTAACAAAAATCCTTCCAAACTGCTGAGATATTTTCCTGACCGCATCAATTCATTTCTTTTAGAACGCTTAAACGTTGCCTAAAATAATCTGGACAGAACGCCTTTACACCCGCTTTTCTCCATTCCCTGTGGATGACCTAAAAGAAAAACAAACCGATTATCCTCCGTAACAGTCTTCAGTGATAGAGGTTCTGAATACCTGTGGTGGTACATTCGTAGTCGAAGCTGGGCACATCATTTAGCTTCTTTTCCTGGTATTCTGGTGGACCGACACAGAGGACATCGGAGACAGTGGAATTGGTCATCTTCAACCATAAATACAACCACTTGGCTTTGCAGTCACATTCGAATTTATTGCCCCTTAAATCGCTAAGAAACAAAATGAAACACAAACGCATCGACGGAGAAACAGACAGGCCTGAAATGTTTCAGCAGTCATATGGAAATCCAGCAGGATTTAACATCCTCATATACTTATATGAAATTTTAAAAATTGTATTTAATACATCCTATTTCTTGTACTTATCATGATTTTAACTAGAGCCTGCAGAGAGCTCACAGAGTTAACCTATCACCATGTCTCCAAACTCTCCTGAAACTGTCACCACGCCATGCTGGAGATGGGGAAGGGGGGACGGGGTCGACATTAGAACACCACCCCCCCAAGATGCAGGTTCTCACAAACAAAATCAGGACATTCTAAGAAGATCGCTTTTGCGAACACGATCGAAACTTTAAGATCTTGTTGATCAATGTCCAGTGAGAAGTGACGAACACTAGAAGATAAAACAGAGGGATCCGCTACCTTGAGAAAGGAAACCTCACACCAGCAAGCCTACCTTACCATTGGCCTAATGCTACTAAGTGTATTCCAACATGGCAAGATCTAACTAATATAATATAAACTGTATGTATGCTGTTTCCCACCATGCACTCTTGTCACCGATTCCTAACTACAGCATAAAAGAAATGCAGTGATGGGGAGAGGGGGCTTAAAGACATGATTAACTGGGGCACAATGACAAGCACACATAAACTTAATTTTCCTTACTTACAGTTCAATCAGAGAGTCTAAATCACTGAAGACATCCCTTGGGAGTGCTTTTATGTGGTTATTGGCCAAAGAACTAGAACAAGAAAGTCATATTTTAATGTGGTTATTATCCTCATGCCCTGTCACTCCAAAGTCCCGGAAACAAAGCTAATGATTTAAAACAGAGCTCTAACCCTCTTCAGCACAACCTGGTTCAATTTCTGGCTTTGCGCATGGATACTGAGACAAAGAAATGAGATTTGTTGTACAAAGACAGCATTACAGATGCTGGAGTACAATGTAAGTTTTTTTGCTTTGTTTTTTAAAGAAGCATTTATTAAGCTCTTTATTTATATACATTTCTTAAACTTTGGATGGCATCTTATGTTTCTCAGAATAAAAGCCAAATCCCTTTGATGGCATACAAGACTCTCCATTGTCAAGTTACCCCCACTCCCACTTACCGATGGACTGAACCTCTGACTACTCAGAACACCCACACTGGGCCCCTTGCTACTGCTCAAACGGGCAAGGCACGCACCCACCCCGAGGCCTCCGAACTTGTGATTCGTCTGCCTGAACGGTCTTCCTCCAGCTACCCACACAGCTCATTCTAGCACACAGCTCGCTCTCCTTTAGGTCTGTCCTCAACGATCACCCCTTCCCTGACCTCTACCATCTCCCTTCCCTGTTCTGTTGATCCTCACTGCACAACTGTCCCTTGGCATACTACCTACTTTAATTACCTCTTCGGTTATTGGCTGTGTATTCTCCCTATACATAAGCAACATGGGGACAGAGATTTTGGGTTAGTCCACATCTGAATCCCCAGCATCTAAACAGTGCCTGGCACCTAACAGGAACTCACTAAGTCTCTGTTGAGTGAATGAAGGAAGCACTTAAGTGAGAAAGATAAAAGAAAAGGTGTATAGTCTTGTCCAAGAAGTTCCCTCACAGCCCATCTAAGTGAATTCTATGACTTGTGACTCTAAGAAAGGATTCAGTAAATACTCTTTCACATAAAGATGCTCAGCTCTAGCCCCATGATAATATAAAAATTGCAAAGAACTACAATGTTTAGAGAACAACTGATTGTGATCAATTGCATCTTCTCACTAACGAAGGTTGACCAGAAAACATTTTGCATTTTTGCTCTCAGTGTTGAAGATCTTTCCAAAATGTCCTAGTCTGCTCTCCCTCTCCAGGAAGAATGAATATCATCAACTCTTTTTCTGATGATTCAGGATCATGCAGTGCCCTGTCATCATCCTGCTGAAGATGAATGTCCGCGGTGCTGGGCGGCTGACGTAGAAAGATGCTGGGTGTTGAAAGATGCTCATCAAGTCTGTGCTTCCCCCCCTGGGCATCATGCTCTAACGGGAGTCAGCCAAGAAACTGATGTCTACTTTTGTTTTCTTTTGTATGGGGGAATACAAACAGCAAGACGCATAAATCATAAACACGCAGACGAGTCAGCACCAACCTCTTTAAAATATATGCATGAAATTAGCCTTCCGTAGCCTCATAGTGATCCACTGCAGAAAAGGGAATTAAAGAAATGGGCATTCCTCCCTCCTTAGCATCAGCTCGCAGAGAAAACTTTGAGCCCATTTTAGCCCAAACATACTTGCTGCAAGATACCAAGAGACTATGGGGAGACCTAATCATTTCAGAATTATGTGCCTTCCCACCTAGGTAACCACAAATGGATTAAAATACAATTTCATCTATTATTTTATCTTTCTTTCCTAAATGATTTATTGGTACATTTTTAAAGATGTTGGAAAATAGGCTGACTATGGAATCAGACAGAACATGCCCTAGAAGTAGCTTTCTGAAATTAAAAAAAAAACGTTTGTTTTGCTTTTTTGTTGGTTGAGGGTCATTTTTTCTGGAAAGTCCAAACAACTTTTTTAGCTAATTAAGGGTTAATTATTTAGCTAAACATTTTTAGTTAATTGAAACGTATGGTACTGAAGTGACAAGAATAGATGGAATGGTCAAAGCTAAAAAAAAGCAGTATGTTTAGCAACCTTTCCAAGTGTTCAATTTGGATTTCAGAAAGCCAAATTATTTAGATGGACTATCCACTCCACTCACGCTAAGTGCATAACATCTCACTTTCCACTTCATTTTGTCTACAAATTTATGGCACTTACTTCATTTCTAAAACTACTTAACAGCAACCTGTCCCTTGGGCTTTATAGGACTGCTGGAAAACAAATGTCCTAGATTTTAGTTACAGATTGGGACTGCTTCTTCAATGCTTTGAAACCTGATCTATGCTTCTTGAGAACAAGAATGTGAGCCCGTAGGTGTTGGAAAAAGTCATAAAAGATAAAAACCAGATCCTTAAACAAGCAAAGTCCAGATAGTGACTTCTTGGTCCCTTTGCTTAGAAGTTTACAGAAACTGGGATGAAGTGGGGAGGACTGGTTCATTCTTTAAACAATGCATTAAATGCTTTAATTACTACCTACATCTCCAACCTAAGGAGTCAATTTTGAAAGTCACTTGATTTGCCCAGAAGCAGAGTATGTAAGGAAAATCCAACTCAGTAAGGAACTGATTGATCAACCAGGTAATCAGAAAGAATGTCGTGCTGGCTTTCAGTCCTAGACGCCTGGGGGAAGAGCAGAGCTAATGAACCATCCGCCTGGGCCCTGCCCTCAGGGAGCTTTCAATGCAGTGGGGGGGGAGGGGGGGGGATAAAACTGACATCATGAAACAGTACCAACCAGTATGGCCACTGCCACGGTCAAGTGTTGGGTGTGTGGAACCAGAGTAAGGGCTCTGGGAAGGGCAGAGGGGAGATCAAGAATGGCTCCAGGAGGGGAGACAGAACTTAATCTGGACTTGGAAGGAAAAGCAGATTATAGGAGGTGGAAGGTAGAAGAAACAACATTCCGGTCAAGGGAAGGATGTGAGGAAAAGCCCAGTTATAAGATGAGTCAGGTGTGCACGGGGGTCCACGGAGAGAGCAGTGCTCTGCAGACATTTCAGGAAATGAGGACGGAGAAGTGGGGAGAGGCGGGTTCTATACGCTTGACTATAGAATGGCAAATTACTGCATCGGGCGAGTACTCTGGACCTGGGCGCCTTGGTGGCTCGGTTGGTTAAGCATCTGACTCTTGATTTCAGCTCAGGTCATGATCTCAGGGTCATGAGATCGAGCCCTGGGTCGAGTTCTGCGCTGGGTGTGGAGCCTGCTTGACTCCTCTCTCCCTCTCCCTCTATTCCTCCCCCGCCACTGCATGTTCTCTCTCTAAAAAAAAAAAAAGAAGTACCCAAAGGACTCTTGCTTTCTACATGTCACACAGAATAGGAGGTGCCTTTTAACACATATGCACGCATTATATACACATGTGGTTGTGTGCACGAATAACAAGCATGCACACACAGTTCTGTACACACACACTATATACACATACCTACCCATGCATAGAAGTCCATGCGTCCCTGAGCAAACCTGTGCAAAGATATGCAAACCTGCATGCACAATACCGGCGTGGTCACACCTGTGTTCAGACCAACGACCCATAGCCAATTGGTCAAATGAAAATTGACATCTGGGCTAACTCAGTCAGTCACATGGGCTTTGCTTAGGTTCATGATCTGCCCAGAGCTTTTGCTCAAAAACAAAGCCCCTCATTCCTGACTTCTGGGAACCAGATCTGTCTGGCCACAGCTGTTCCTCTCCAGACACCCACAGCTGTCTTCTTAGCAGACCCTGTCTGGCCGCTCGCACTGCCAAGGGTCCTCGGCAGTCCATAGAGAAAATGGAGACTTCTTCATGAGTGGACGGAGGCAATGATATTGCTGTTGATGATGATGATGGTAGCAACGCCAACCATACCTTGAGCCCTTGAGCGTTTACCAAGGGTAATGGGCTGGATGCTTTGCAAGCAAGCATTAACCCATCATGTGCAACAATCCTATGGGGTCAGTGTAATCACCCACACCTTCAGGATAAGGAAACTCTGGCTCAGAAAGGCCAAGCAATGGTAATAAATGACGGCTTTGAGATTTGAACCCAAGTCTACATGACTCCAAATCCATTATCTTAACCTTTACAGGAACATGGGGATTTGGTATCTGGGTTCAATCTGAAAAAACAAAAGAAAACAACAACAAAACAAGACTTTTCCAGAAAGGAAGGAAAACCTGGAGCAATAATGGCAACAAGAGGCTGACACTCTCTGGTATTGATGGTGCCGATCCAGATGTTTGGACCTCCCTCCCACGCTCCTCCCTCATCTTCTTATTCTAGGAGCTTTATTTAACTCAGGCAGGGCTTCTGCTTGGTAGGCTTCCAGAACCAAGTGCCCCCTGAGCCTGTGGACGGACACCTTTGGCTGTATCAGGACTTGATGTACATGATTATCTCCTTAGATGTGTATCAGTCAAGGCTGAACCTGCCGAACGTTCTATCACCCCTGCCCAAAACCCCCCACTCAACATCCTCCTATTCTCCCAATTTTCCTTTTATCACCAAGATGAGACATGTTATCTTACTCAATCACAAAATACCTATCATGCACATGGGACCTGGCCCTGGCTAATAAATTGCTCCTACCAAGACAATGACTATTTTTACATTTTCATAAATACCGCCACAATGTTTTCCGGCTTCCTAAGTTTGCCAAGTGTGTGTACTTGCTTCATTCTGATATGCCAATTCAAATCAATTTGTTTAATTTTTTTTTCCTCCAGAAAGCTATTAAAGAAGCCAGAGAGCTTAGCTTAAGCTGCAGATTAATCCAACATAAAAGAAAAAGCTATTTGCATTCAAATTAGAGCAACCACAAAAATGTCTCTATTCCACTTCTTCCTAATTTTGATCCTGCACTCAACATTCTTCAATGAGTCAGGGAAGCCTCAGTTCCCAAATCTGTAAAATGGAGACTCACTAAATATCGTGAAAGATAAAGAAGAGAAGGCTCACGAAGCACGCAGGTATGTGCCCCGCACACAGCAGGTGCGGGTGGATGGAGGTCTCCTTCCTGCCTCCTCCATAACCCCCCGCCCACCCCTCACGGCTCAGCGGGCTCCTCACCGCACGTACAGTCACATGGTCCACAACAGCCCATCAGGATGATGGAAAAGATCATAAAGCCAAGTGCATGGGTAATGACACTAGGCTGGTGTCCGATCAACAGCACAGAAACCTTTGGGGCAACCTGGAAATTAGTTTCCTTGAGAGAATGTTAACGATATGTACAGTGCAGCCAAGAAAGCGCAAGGCACCAGGAAGTGGATTTTATGCCACCCATTAAAGGACCCGCAACATTTTTCACAGGACTTACAGGTGAGTCAGGTCACGGAGACCACGAAATGCATTTCTTGAAATGGTTTCTATTTTGTTCCCTTCAATGAACCTAAAGAGAAAAGCAGTAGCATTCAACGGAATTTTCTTGACTTAGTATCTCTAAAAAGTGATATTCAAAACAAAATCTGAAAACATGCATGAATTTAAAACATTCATCTCTGAGGGTTAGGTAGCTGCACGGGAGCTGGGTTTGTGTGCAAGAATGCGTGCACACAAATGTATGTTCTGCGCTCCTTCCAAAAGCAGCATGGAAGGCTTCACATTCGGAGCTGGCAACATGGGTAAAAACATCTTGGGGGGAAAAGAAAAAAAAAAAGAAAGCCCTATACAAAAGCAAGAAATTCTTAAAACTCTGCAAGACTGGAATGCTTCCAGACATCTTCCCCACTCCAACCTTCTTATATTTCACAGTGCCTGGCTATTAATACTTTCATTAATATCGTTGTCTCTTGAGGGGAGCTCATTGTTTTACATCTCTGCCTTCAAGTTTTTGCCGAGGGAGAATTCCATTAAGCTTGGCTTCTGGCAAACTTGACTTCAGCATGTCCTACACAGTCTAATCTCTGAACAAATGGGTAACAAGGCAGGATTCTCTCAAGATCTCTAAGCCACTAGAAAATAGGAAATATAATGAAGTTGAGCATGGGCCAAACCTCTTGCTCTGTGCTAAAATGGCTTAGGGCTTGCACACAGGACCTTGCAGTAATAACTCTGACCATGCTTTAAAGTCTTTATGGGAAATACATGAAGCGAATGCACTCCAACTATTCCCTAGGACCACAGGGAACTATATTTTAGTTTATGGCATCCCATGACATCAAATGTAAGAGGGTCTTTGATGAGATAGTCCAAGGGAGAGGCTTTGCAACACGATGCCATTCATTAGTGAAATAGTTCTTGATTCTTGTACTGACATCTTTTTGATGTGTTTTTTTTTTTAAATCAGGGGTCTATTCAGTAATAGAATTCAGTATAGACTGATAAGCGAACTTCCCCTCAATAACCTTGGCAGTAAGATGAACTGCTCACAAGAGAAAACCGATAGCTTTACATTCACTACCGCCATCAGCTGTTCGTGTGCTTTGATAGAACCTGGTTAGGCTTAGCTTCCGTCATACCCCGCTTTCCATATTACGTATACTATCAGGGCTGTTAGGAAAGTATACATATTATGTGTACTCTGGAGGAAGAATTCCTTCAGAGACCTCTTTCCTAAGGACATAAAATCAGCAGAGTTTTTTTTAGACCCAGGATGTGTTTAGAATTCAAACATCTACCTGTTAACCTCAGATAAGAAAGCAGAGACGAGGCTTTAAAAATCCCTCTGAATGCTAAGTAAGGAAATCCCATCTGATAGCAGGATTAATATTATTACAAAATTACAAAAGACAAGGATGAAAGCTTTTAAGGGGGAAACGGACATGGAGGGGGCAGGGAGGGGCAAATCAGAAAAGAAATCAGGAAACGAAATCAGAACACGGGCAAAGCTCATTGCTACGGGAAGAAAACTGCACACCTGAAAAGGAAAAAAAAGCCCTCTTCTTATAGAGAAGAAAAAAATAAAATTAGACTCTCAGCAGCAGCCCACAGGAGATACTGCAAACGGGATCTAGGAGAGCCAAATTAAAAACATGAAGGTGTATCCCCATATAGGGAGACTTTACTTAAAAATAAGTAACACTCAGAATCCTTCAGCTTTATTTTGGCTCATCAGCAAATCCATGCCTAGTTATGAGAGGTAAAAATATCCAACGCAATCTCCAGTTGTGCTTACTACATGCCAAATTAAATGTCAGCAGAGAATGAATGAATATCTTGCCTTCTTTGTTTGCTTTCACCCGCTTTGTCTCCAACCTCCTCCTGTCCCAGCATGTTTATACACAAGTAAACTATAAAAGGTCAGTGCTGAAAAGAGAATGGGGTTTTCTCCATTTTCTCCACCCCTAAGCTCTCTGAGAGATGCTGTTCCTGCTTGGAAAGCAAGACAGCGATTCTATGGACATGCCAAATGCTCAGAAAAGAGACAAAGCACAGAACTTACAGGTATTCAAGATGGAAAAGTCCAGCAAAAGCATCATCCCGGATGATGGTAAATGAGTTAGAATTCAGCAATCTGAAAGTAGAGGATGGATTTCAGTGCAGAGATGGACACCTTGAGTAACATAGCGAAACTCTTTCGGTTTCTTTCGCTATGTTCTGATCCATGGCAAACATGGGCTCTTCTCAGCCTAAGACTGGCTCATTAGGTGCACAGCCCAACTCACAGATGCGATGGACGGTGGCAAGTGGATTCTTTTGGCTAGATTTTCTGGTCACCCCCACTGCTCTACCCTTTCTCCCCGGTAGGTCTCAGTAAATAAGACTTGATAGCTGTATCTCAAAACATTCTAACGCTCAGCACAACTAAACAGCCAGTGAATGCTTTAACATGCACAAGCAGTCCTGGAATCAGAGATCTAAAAGGACCTAATCCGACTCTATTTTAAGGGGGAAATTTGTGCCCAGAGAGGTTAAGTGACTTGACCAAGGTCACACAGCTGAGACCTAAATAAATAAATAAATAAATAATCTTTTCTTCTCTATTATACATTCCCATGAGAAATAATAAAAAAGTTTAAGAAATCTTCAGAAGACTCTTTATCAGCACATAGGTTTCTATTAGTCACCACTTAAGTCTATTTGGTGAGATACCTAAAATTGCATTTCTAGCATATGGAAAGTATATTTTAATAGAACTAAAATTTCCAAGAAATTACAGATTTTAAAATGTTAAGTACAATGTTATGAGTAGGTCCATAACATTTCAAGAACAAAAATATCAACATTAAGTTTATTTAGGATGAGAAGTGACCTCCTAAAGGCTATTTCCTCCTATTTTTCTGTAGTACATTGCTTATTTTTAATCTCATCTCAAATTTAAGAAACAGAACAAACAGAATGAGCTATGTACTCATGACTTCGCCTATCACTGACTTCCTTTTGAATACTGCTTTTTGGACATTTCTTTTCATCAGCAAACAATAACTGAACTGGGATACCAGGCATAACATGAGTACTCGCCAAGAGTGGCTAGATGCAGAGCAGTTATGAGTGTGGGTTAGAATTCTGGCGGGGGGGGGGGGGGGGCCTGGGTGGCTCAGTTGTTAAGCATCTGCCTTCAGCTCCGGTCATGATCCCAGGGTCCTGGGATCGAGCCCTGCATCGGGCTCCCTGCTCCACAGGGAGCCTGCTTCTCCCTCTCCCACACCCCCTGCTTGTATTCCCTCTCTCGCTATCTCTCTCTGTCAAATAAATAAATAAAATCTTAAAAAAAAAAAAGAATTCTGGCTTGGGGGTGGGCGTGGGGAAGGGAGGGCGCCTGCGTGGCTCAGTTGGTTGAGTGGTTGAGCGTCTGACACTTGATTTCCTTGATTTTTTTCAGCTCAGGTCATGATCTCAGGGTCCTGAGGTGGAGCCCTGTGAGGGGCTCCATGCTTAGCGGGGAATCTGCTTGAGATTCTCTCTTTCCCTCTCTGTCTCCCTCTACCCCTCCCCCAATTCACACTCTCTCTCTCAAGTAAATAAATGAATCTTTAAAAAAAAAAAAGAATTGTGGCTGGGATTTTGGACAAGTTACTTAACTTCTCTGAGTCTTAATTTTCTTGTCGGTCAAAGGGGGAAATAAAAATACTCTCCTTGTAGGGATGATTAAATAAAATTTTCCATATAAACGTATAGTATGCTGCCCAATCGTTTACATGGTCAGTCAACTAAAAATACTTCTACTTCCAGAGACACATAAAGAGTTTAAAATGTAGGTTTTCTTTTTAAGATTCTATTTATCTATTTGACAGAGAGACACAGCCAGAGAGAGAACACAAGCAGGGGGAGTGGGAGAGGGAGAAGCAGGCTTCCCGCGGAGCAGGGAGCCCGATGCGGGGCTCAATCCCAGGACCCCGGGATCATGACCTGAGCTGAAGGCAGACGCTTAATGACTGAGCCACCCAGGCGCCCCACAATGTAGGTTTTCTTTTAAAGTTAGGTGTCTGGGAAACACTTCATTTAGGTGAAATTCAGGCCATCATTCAGTGTAATCACGTCCCTCAGTTGCCAAATACAGGTGTTGGGATCTATGATAAAGTCTTTGAGGAAAATGTGTGTCAAAAGAAGGAGGGGACACTGAGCAAAGAGCCTGAGACTCAGATAGGTGGGGACACCACAGGACAGTTAACACCGAGAGTTTATTGGGGTATTTAAGGAAGGACTGACACCAAAGAGGCAGAGATGGCTTCTCCCAGGACTGCACCTTCAGGATCCCCATTTTCAGAGAGAACTTCCCATACTCACAGCAGCTGCAGGGAAGGCAGATGGGAAAACATTCGGTCCTTGATTTCCGAAAATGTTCCATTTACCAGGCTCCTATGGGCAAAAGAGAAGCAAAACAAGGCCTAGGATTTTGGGGTTTTGTTTTATTTTTCTAGAAGTGATTGCAGGCTGGGCAACCAGTCTTATCCTCCACCTGTGTTTCGAACTCCTCCACGCAGGATGAGGCTTAAAATAGTCAACCAGGGGCTTCTCAGGGGTAGAAATGAGAAGAGTCAAGCCATTTCCCAATGAGCTGGATCAATATGAAAACTAGTCTGAATAATAGAGCTCCTTCCACAGACATTATCTCAGCAAGTTTAAATCAATCTCCTCACTTCCTTTTCTTAACTACAGGAGGCCCTGGCTGAAAATGGATAGTTGCTTCACCTCTGCCCATGATTCTGTTTGTATGGACACAGCATTAATGTCCGCAGGGGAAACTCCAGGGTAGGATTAAGCATTCTCCTTGGGAGCACATCTCTGAAAGACACTCAGAGCACTTCTGATTAAATGCACTGTGAAAGCCTTGGGGGAAAACTCAAGAGACACCTGAACCTGAATGTCCGGTGGGAGACAATGCCATCTGCCAGATATAATGGTCAATACAGGGGCAAGCTGCTTGACTATTTTTGCCACCGGGTCCCCTATCCTTTCTGGCCACAGCAGGACCGCCACACATTAGTTCAAAATTATTTCAGTTAACAGGCAGATCAATTAAGCAGCTGCTGTTCTAAAGGATTTAACAAGGGGAATTCCAGTTTCTGGAATCCTCCATGTCACACGACCTAGCAACATCAGTAATCAAAAAGGCCGCCCGTTCCTGCCAGCCAGGTCATCCTGAGTTTCTGTAATGCCAATGGGAACCCCTTCACCCCTGGACCTTGCCAGGGGTGGGAAGCAGGGGCGTGTCGTACAAGGGACCTGAGCAACTTTGCCCCTGGGATTCCCTGCCTCTGTGACTGAGTGGGCATCACCCCAGCACTCTGGCCTGGAAGGAGGAAGTGCTTTCAGCCAGAAACATTTCCCAGCAGTAAAGATATGGCCCCGTAGCCCCTTCCACTGCCATTAGGAGAGCCGGTTGTGGGGGAGAGTGGCTGTGTGAGGGCGGGTTGAAAGCATCTCTCAGCAGGTGAAGAAATAAGGTGGAACCCTTCCTGTCAATTCCTCCAGCGCTGAAAAAGCAGCCAGCATAATGTGTGGTGGGGAGAGGGGCAAGAAGCTTGTGAACTCCGGGCAAGAAGTCAGGCTGCCTTCCAGCACTTGGCCACTGGCCTGGGTGCCCCACATGCCCCAAAGCTCTGCCAAGCCCTGTGCTCCCCTCTTCCAGGCCTCAGGAGGTGGCCCCCCACTTCCAGAGGCTGCATGCCTTTACTCGGGTTCTTCCCAACCTGCAGTGTGGACGGGTCGGCAGGAGGACACGGTGTAAACCACCGCCCCAGACGCGAGGTGGGCCGGTGAGGCCTCATCCCTCCCCTGTTGACGCTCACTCCAGTCACGCTCGGCTGCACATTCATGCCCCTACCCGACCACCTCTCCCCTCACAGCCCTCCTCTTAAACTTTAATGCACCCCCAGAATCACCTGGGACGCCAAATGCAGACTCCAAGGCTCCACTCCTGAGACCCTGCTTCATTCAACGCGGGCCCGGGAATCTGCATTGGCACGAGCTCCCTCACCCCCCCACCCACCACCCCCGCCAGGTGGGTCTGAGGCAGGTGGCCCGCAGGCCACACTTTAAGCAACACTGCCACGGGGACTTGTCTGGGTTCCCAGGCTCTGGGGCTCGGGTTCCCTCCACCGTCCCCAGGGCCCGAGACTCCACCCACGTCCCACAGCGGGCCCCCAACCAAACGCCAAAAAGAGGCTGGGAAGTGGGGTCAGGGTCGCGCGGTCCCAGCGCCAGAGGCAACTCCCCGGCGGCGGCGGCGGGCGCGGGGTGGGGCGGGCACCGGAGGGGTCCCACTCACTCACAGGGAGCTGATGTCGCCCGGCACGATCCTGGGCACCCAGGAGGAGCCCACGCAGATGATGGACTCCTTGGTACAGCTGCAAGTGGCGGGGCAGCGCGCCAGCCGCCTCACCTGCGCGCCCGGCGGGATCAGGCACGCGGCGCTGAGCAACAGCAGCAGCCGCCCCAGCGCCCCGCCGCCGCCGCCGCCGCCGCCCCGCCGCAGCGCCATGCCGGGTCCCCGCCGCCCGCTCCCCGCCCGGGCGCCCGCCGCCGCCGCCGCAGACGCGGGCGCCGCTCGCTGCTCCGCCGCGGCCGCTGCTGGCGAGGACGAGGGCGCCGCGGGTGTGGGAGGCCGAGCCGCAGCCGAGCAGCATGCTGCCCGCCACCCCCACTCGCGCCCCCCCCACCCGAGCCCGGGCTGCTGGGCGGCCGCCGCCGCTGCGCCCGCCGCACTCGCGCCCGCCTGACATCAGCACTCGCGCCCGCCGCCCGCTCTGGCCAATGACTAATGCGGCCCGGGTGCCCGCCCCCCCCGCCGCGCGCCCCGCCCGGGCCCTCCCGACCCTCCCGGGAGCCGCGGGGCCCCGGGAAAAAGTTGGGTGACCTTGGGGGGAGGGGCGGCCCTGGACGGAGACACCCCCCCTCCCCGGGGGCCCGGCTGAGCGGCGGGGGGCTCAGATCCCCGCAGTCCCTCCTAGGGCTCCAAAGGATTTGGGGGAGGCACTGGGCTCCTTTCATCTGGGACAAAGTGTGAGGCCAAAAAAAAAAAAAAAAAAAAAGTAGGAACCGGGGGAACTGCCTTGATTGCTGGGTGCTTTGAAGAGTACAGAATTTTGAGCAGCCTTTATTAATTTTCAAGAAAGGAAATGAAGTGAATGTGGCCACTGATTTCGGCGGGGTCTGGCGCGCGTTCCCGCAGCCCCCCCCGGGAGTGGGGGGTGACTGAAGCCAGCCACCTTTCCCTGCTGAAGGAACGCAGGACCGAAGAGGGGCTCCAGCACTGCTCGCCCCTGCCCGCTGCTCTGCGGCCGGCCTACGGTCTTGCTACGGAGCTACGGAGCCTCCGAAAGTTTTCCCTGGCTCAGCGGGCTCAGGGGCAGTGCCCCACCCCAGTGAAAGGACAGACATCCGCGGAGATTGCAGGCCCCACACGTCCGAGGCGCCGTACATTTCGTCTTCTGCTAACTTTTGGAGGCAGGTCCCGTTCATCTCCCCACTTCACTGATGAGGAAACCGAGGCACAGTAGCTGGCTGGAGGTGGAGGAGTAAGTGGCTGGGCAGAGATGGGGTCAGAGCAGGATGGGGACTGGGACCCTACGGAGCCCCTCTTCCACTCAGCACGTTTGAGACACTGAGCTTGAATCTTACCACAAGGTGGTGTGAACTGGGGAAAGCAGAGAAAATGGCCAGAGCAGAACCAAAATAATGGCAAAGAGCCCAAACTGCTCAGGGTAGGGAATCAAGGGCACCATCCGGGCTACTAACCAAGGAAAATCATTTTGTCTGTTAAGATATACCCGGAGGGGCGCCTGGCTGGCTCAATGGGTTGAGCGTGGGACTCTTGGTTTTGACTCAGGTCCTGATCTCAGGGTCCTGAGATCAGCCCTGGGTCCAGCTCAGTGCTGAGCATGGAGCCCACTTAAGATTTTCTCTCTCCCTCACCCTCTACCCCTCCCCGCTCTCTAAAATAAAATAAAATAAAATAAATAAATAAACTCTTCAAAAAAAAGAGAGAGAGAGAGAGATACCCAGAAAAGGCAGTACCTGCTGGAAAAGGTTACTACTATTGGAATCATCAGTCATCTAACCCTCACAAACATTTTGAGCACAACCTGGGCTGGCCACTGTGGGAGGGGACAAGGGGACAGGCCATAGGGATCCTCGGGGAGCTTGACGTCTAGCTGGGCGGACAGCCCTAAAGAAGTCACTCCACATGGTGCATGGGGGTCACGGGCTGACCAGAAGAAGTTCGGGAGCTGAGAGCGGGTTTGTTATAGGCAACTTCACGGACGGAGTTGGACGTTCATTGCAGGGCACTGTTCTTCCAGCACCGGCATCCCTGTCCATCAGTTTACATTCATCACCCATCTAATTGCCACATCTGCTCCGAGAAGGGGGTCTTCCCATTTAATAGATGGGAAAATTGAGCTCAGAGCTATTCTTCTCTTGCCCAAGGTTACACAGGACCCAGCCAGGAGGATCCTACTCCGGAGCTGGCTGCTGAGTCAGGCGCTCTCCGCTGTGTTGGCAGGCCTTGCACAGAGGCTTTACCCAGCAGGGCCCGGTGCTGGGGGCTGAGGACGCAGACTCTCGGGAGGGCAGCAGGCACGTGCACCCACCATCCATCGCGGATGTGTGTCCTGCACGTCTGAAAGGCACCAGCCTTCGGAGGGATGGGCTATTGCTTTATGGAGAGGAGGGGTGAGGCTTTTCTAGCGCGGTGCCTTCCTGCTGCCCCAGAAGAAGAAATTTTGGTTCTCAGCCCTGTGGAGTGGAGTGGAGTGGAGGGGGGGGCGGGTAGAGAAGGCAAACCCTCTGTCCCCAGAACTAGACAGGTTTGGGTTAGTATCCCAGCCTGCCATGCACTGGCTATAGCTGTGGGCAAATGATAACCTCTCTAAGCCTCGATTTCCTCACCTGGTTGTATCCGCCCCCCCCCGGGAGTTAATTGTGACCAAGAATGCACAGCACCCAATGCCACACAGGAGGGACTGGGTATTTGTCCAGGGGTCTATGTGATCTTGCAGGCAGGGCAATTCCCAGCAAAACCCTGGAACTGGAGGAGAGAGATGGAGGCCAAGAGGGGCTCTAAAAGGAGATGAATTTTCCTGACTTTTGTGCCTCCATTTTAATCAAGGACAAGGACACAGTCTAGCACCGTGGTTCTCAATCAGCAGTGACACTTGGCCATGTCTGGAGACATTTTGGGTTGTCACAGTGGGGTGGCTGCTACCGGCAGCTGATGCATCGAGGCCAGAGATACTATTAAACAGCATGCACAATGCACAGCAAAGAATGATCCAGACCAATGCACAGCAAAGAATGATCCAGACCAAAATATTACTGGTACCGAGGTGGAGAGACCCTCGCCTGGTGTCCTGGAAAGACCCTTGGCATGAGGAATTCCAGAAATTCAGATTCTAGGCCCGGCTTCACTCTTTGTAAGCAAGACTTTGGTCCTATCGGTCCCATCTCCAGCCTCTATCTTTTCATCTGTAAAATGGGGGGGGGGGGAATCAGACCTTCCTCTCTCTTTCCCCCCACCCTAAGTGAATGTGACGTATCATCATTATTATTGTCCTTACTCTCCCTAACCTGAAAAACTAGAAAGTTCCTGAGGGGAAGAGCGCAGAAGGAAGACTCAGATAGGGTAGCCGAACTGGCCGGGTTGAAATTTGTTTTAGCTCTGTTAGAGACACCAAGTGAAAGCTTGTGAATTATAAGGTGCAGTCTATAAATTAAGATATAAAAATGGACATGCAGATTACTTTGGTTTGGTTCCAGGATCTTCAGCAGTTAAAAAAAAAAAACTTAATAGACAATCAGAGAGACACAATCTGTTTCCAGGAAATAGCAAGAGTTTTTCAAACTGTAAAAATCCTCGTTCAGATGTACGCTTACTCCAGCTGTGTCTCCAGGACACGAGCAGGCCTTCCTGCAGGGGCTGGAACGGCAGGGGTAGGCTGCTTAAAGCACTGTTCGTTCATTCCCCTTCGCATTCAACCACCTGTCAGTTCCTTCTGTCAATATTGATTGAGAGCCCCCTAGATGCTGGGCTGGACTTAGGCGTGAAGGCAAAGAAATGTCAAGAATGCCTCCCAGGGTTTAGCGGGAGCCAGTGGGGGATGGAGGCACCGTTTCTTGAGATGAGAAAGCCAGGAAGAGCGAATTTGGCTGGGAGAATGATATCAGCAGTTTAGTATTGGAGATGTTGACTCTGAAATGTCCAGGAGACACCCATGTGCGGCTGAGTTGGCAGCTAACTTACCAGTGGGGATAGCAAGGAAATGATGGGGGGGGGGTGTGGATGGGAAATCTTCATACCCTGGATGAAACATTGATTCTACCCCAGTAAGCCCTCAATGTCATGTTGGTTGGTTGAAGGAATGAATGAGTGAATGAATGACATTTTGGACATACAGACGTTCAAGAGAAAAATCTCTCTCAGGTGCGATCAGCAAGGAGCACCAGAAATCTTACAGAAGAGTGTGAATCTAAGAATATTGCAGTTTGGGGATCTATTTTTAGACCAAAAATAATCTTCAAATCCTAAGCCGAACTGTAGATCTTGTAAGAATCTCAGAGACCTCATCATGCTTCTAATCCCCCTTCCCTATTTCCGACCAAACTCCACCCCCACCCCCAGCTGGTCTTCTCCCCACAACCGTAAGCTTTGGAAAGCCTTCCCTAATGTCAAACACTTCTGGCCTGGAGGCTTGCTGTAACAACGGAAGAAAAATTATTCATCCAAACCTCAAAAGCACTTGGTTTGAATGGCTACAAATTGGATTCCCTGGAGTAAAAATTTTTAAAAGTCTCATTCATTTTTTTTTTTAATCAAAGAGTGTGCCAATCCCTCTTTGACCACCTCACCCCAATATGCCACTCTTGTGGTTGGCTGCTGGTCAAATGTGGATGCCATTTCTGCCTTCCGCCATTTCCTCTCTTCATAAACTCAGTGGGTGTTACAAGTCTGGAATTCCTTCCAAATTTGCCCCGACTGGCCTCTTGAATTCAGTCATGTTCTCAAAGGGCTGCCTATGGATATCTCATATGGATTCCTGAATCAGCAGAAAGGCCCTCAGGACCCTGCCCATGGTTTCTGGTGACCCTTGCCACCTCTGCCCCCACACCAGTATGGAATATTTCTCACCCAGCATCCGCTGCTCCTTCTCATGACAGTAGGTCGCGACTTTGCTTTGGAGGGAATGACTCCTTCTCAACATTCAATCCATGTGACTTATTTGATCAATACTTCCATCTCCTGTTGCTCATGTCAAGACTAGAGCTTTCCAGAACATTCCATTCTCCCAGCCTCAGTGACTGGCTTAGGGTAGAACACATCATCCAGCTGGAGCAATCAGGGCTAACAAAATCCCTTGTCAGGGCTTTTGCTTGAAATGTCAAGAAGCAGTCTCGCTTTCCCACTGGCCTAGGAGTTGTGGTCACAAGCCTGAGAACCTGCATATCCTGAGAAAGACATCCACCTGGGGGAAGAGATCTCAATGGCATTGTTTGGGCATCTGATCAACCCATCCCATTCAACTTTGCAGTGATGTGGGACCATAAATTCCCTTATTTGCTTCATTAGTCAAGGTATGGGTTTTGCTCTATTGCAACCAAATGAATCTTAGTCTGTTCAGACATCAGGCCACATGCAGCCACGCTAAGATGAAACTCGGAAGCAGGTAAAACTCCATGTCGACAGCTGTGTCCCTCAATGCTCTTTGTCCTCATTCCCCAACTTTGTGATGTCCTTTTTCTTTCCCTTTTCAAGGAAAATTTTTAATTTTTGCATTGTTCGGGTTCATTTTTCTTTTTAATCAATACTGCCGAAGTTTTGTCTATTTTATTAGTTTTCTCCAGGAATCAAGTTATGCTTGTGTTGATTCTCTCTACTCTGTGTTTTCTCCCTCATTACTATATGCTCTCATCTTCATCATCTGTTTTCTTCTACTTCTTCTGAAATGTTGCGCTTTTTTTTTTTAAAGTTGACCAGTTCGAGTAACTTTATTTTACAAGTCGCTCTATTTTATAAGAGTCACTTGTAAGGCTAACTTTATGTGCTAACTTGACTGGGCCATAAAATGCCCAGATAACTGGTAAAATATTATTTCTGGGTATGTCTACCCAAAGGTGTTTCAGGAAGAGATGAGCATGTGAATTGGTTGAATGAATAAAGATCACCCTCACCAATGCAGGTGGGCTTCATCCAATCCACTGAGGGCCTGAATAAAACGAAAAGGTAGAGGAAGGGCGAATTCGGGCATTGGCTCTCCTATTTCTCAGGCTTGTGGACTAAAACAGGACTTACACCAGTGTGCCCGCATCCCTCACCCACTGCCCATCCCCCACTCCCTTCAGACAAAGCTGAATAACAGTTTTCCTGGGTCTCTGGCTTGCAGACAGCAGATCATGGGACTTCTCAGCCTCCAAAACTGCATCAGCCAATTTCTATAATAAATCTTCTCATATGTATCTTATTGGTTCTGTTTCTGTGGAGACTGCTGACTAATACATCTCTTTATTTATATTTACAAGCCAGACTTATAAACTCCATTTCTAGTTCCAAGAACGTGTGCCCATCTTTAAGTTGGGTTGAGTTGATTAGAAGTACATCTGTGAGTCACAGACAGTGGGTCTGTAAATGGAGTCTATCCCTTAAGACAAGGACAGTTTTCTGTGTAACAGTCTTCCACAATCTCAAATGTATATGTCAATATGATAATTTTATGGGAAGTCTCTTTGTTCTTCTTAACAAACAGACTTAGACAGAAATTCTACTTTAAAAGGGCATGTTACCAAATGAGTACAGATTTAACTAAAATGTTTAATAATGGGTCTGTAAATATCCTCTAAGCTCTTCTGTTATCCATAAGCAATGGTTAATTCAATGCTTTGTCCTCTCAGAGGATATATATCTTTTCCAGATTCCTGCTATGGAAGCCTGTGGCCTCTCATCTCAACTTAATTTTAATCAAGACTAAATTAAAGATATTTGGGGCTTATCATTTTTCCATTCTATAGCATCTGAGTTATTCTGTGGTCTCACGCCTCTCTGCTCAGCTGACCCCAGCCCACATCAAAATGTGTTCTGAAGGCAGTATCTGAAATGCGTCCACACTTAATCCCAGTGGCTGTTTATTCATTGGACTTTCAATCCCAGGGACCTTCGTGATTGAGCATAGCTCTCAGGCATAAGCTAAACACCAAGGGGGAAATTTCAGACAGGGTCCCTGAAATCAGAAAATAGACTAAGACTTCTCCTCCTACCTCCAGGCCTAGCTATGGGCCTCCTCTTCACCCCACCCATGTCTTCCAGGAAGAGTTGTCCTGAAGAAAAGTGTCCGGAACTTGCCTTCAGAGCCCTCCCCCTGCCGCCCTTTCCCGCACTCTTCAGAATCTGGTGCTAAGAAGCGCTGAGGCAGTGGGAAGCATCACGGAATGTGTTGTTGGAGGGCCTGGTTTGAATCCCAGCTTCACCATTTACCACCAAAGAGACCTTGTCAGGTCACCTTCGAGGAGCCTTGATTTCCTCTCTGCTCAACTGACCCCAGCCCACATCAAAATGTGGCTGTTTGAAGACTGCTCCTGAAGACTGCTAATTCAGTAGGAGAGTGGGTGATCCATCACTTAAGAAAGGGAAAAGGGGTGTGTCTACTGGCCCAAATGCTGACACTCAAGAGTGGTTATTTCAGGAGGAGGGCAGTTGTAAATCCCGAGTTTGTCCTCAGCAGGCCATTTGGTTCATGTCAGACAAAGGCTTGCCCAAAAACAAAGTCCAGGGAGGGTTTCTATCTCAAGCGTCCCTGTTGGGATATTTACCCTCCCTGGCAGGAGAACTGAAGTAGCTCTGAAAGGTATCATATGAGGTCTGACGTTCACGCGGTGGTTTCAAAGTTAACAAGGCCTTTTCACCCCCATTATCTCAGCTGCAGCTTCCCGATAACCCTGCAACAGAAGACGTTTTCAGATGGAGAAACCAAGGCCTGGACAAGGTAAATGGCCTCCCCAAGATCAGGCAGCCAATGTCCATGTGTCAAAGACTGTACTGGACAGAACTGTCCTACTCCTTCACAATCCTGCTCGGGGGCATTGGGGCCAGGGTCAGGGATGAGTTGGAAATAAATGTATCAATGCTTTCCACAAGAGTCTAGAAAGCAGAAACAGTGGCATTCTTTCCTCTATCTTGCCCAGGTTATTGGAAGGCGTCTTTTTTTTCCCCCTTTTCCACTGTTGGTGGGAATATAAATTGGTACAGCTCTTATGGAAAACAGTATGGATGTTCCTCAAACACTTAAAAATAGAACTACCAGGGCGCCTGAGTGGCTCAGTCGTTACGCGTCTGCCTTCGGCTCAGGTCATGATCCCAGGGTCCTGGGATCGAGTCCCACATCGGGCTCCCTGCTCTGCGGGAAGCCTGCTTCTCCCTCTCCCACTCCCCCTGCTTGTGTTCCTGCTCTCGCTATGTCTCTCACTGTCAAAAAAATAAATAAAATCTTTAAAAAAAAAAAAAATAGAACTACCATACGATCCAGCCATCCCACTAGTGGGTGCTTAGCTAAAGGAAATGAAATTGGAATCTCAAAGAGATACCCGCACACCCATGTCCACTGTAATATTATTCACCATAGCCAAGATATGGAAACCACCTAAGTGTCCTTCGATGAAAGCTTTTCTCTCATGATGGACTATTGTTGAATGTTGGATAGGACCATTCTTCAAGCCTTCAAGAGGCGGGTCTAGTTGATTTCTAGATGATTTACGTGACCTATAAGATGAACCTCTCCAAATATCCCCAGAAGCACTAGCTGAGGGCAAAAGAGTGATGGGCAGAAAGAAGGCCCCCTACAAAAGTCCCCTTGTTGCCAAGGAGGCCTGGCCTGTGGCCAGAATCCCCAGGAGCCGTGAGAGAGTTGCTGAAGGGTGACAAGAGCAGAGGGAGGAACAGACATGGTCACCCTTGGAGAGCAGGGCAAATCATGGAGCCTCCAGACCACAACACGGCCAGCTGGATAAAGCGCCCCCAGCCAGCCTCCATGCCCTTCCCCATCCCGCGGGTTCCCCAGGGGGTGGACACTCCAAGGCAGCACTATTTATTTTTATCTATATCTCCTCTGAGAGGAATAATAGGAGTCATCAATAATGTCTTGTTTTTGGACTCATTTGGGAAATCAGAAAATTTTCCCCCAAAATAGCGTGCTTTCTGATCGATTTTACTGTAATATTCTGGACAATGTAATTACAGCTGGATCTCCCCATAAAAACCAAAGGACTCTTACTGTCCTTCCTGGTATATGGGCAGGCCACTGGACAAGGCTTCTGAAGGCTGAAATTGGTGCGGTCGGCTCAGCTCAGGATTCTGTATTTCCTCACATGCCGTCAATGTTCATGGCTCCTGGAAAATGAGATCACTCTCCCTTCTGGCTCCTTCTAAGCTCTCTTGGGACACTGGTCTGCAGTGGCGTGCTATTTGGAATCTTTGCAAAGCAGAAGCTGAGCTGGAATAGAAAGAAAATGCAAAGGCTTTTTTGGGGGGGCGGCTTGAGGGGGGTAATACCTGTAAAAGAAAAGATGGGAAATAGGCTGGGGTAGGAGAACCATTAGACTGTGAAGCAGACCCCACAGATGTCAGCCAGCCTTGGTAGGGGCTCCGAAACAGCCAGCCTTTGACAGCAGTTCCCAGAGGCAGAAATGGCCAGCCCTTGTATCACCGCCCTGCTCAGTCAAATCTAGGAGTTTCCAGAGAGAAGAGTGACCTGGCTTGCAAGCCAAGGAGGATCCCAAAGGACCTGACAGCTGGAGACCGGCAGCTAAGCACACTCCTGGCCTTTCACAAGGAGAGACCTGAGCTGTGATTCTGGAGATCTGCTAAAAATAGTAAAAGAGACATTTAGGCTCGACGGTTGACATGAACTAAGGGGGATGCGGTACAAAGCTGTTACAGAAGATCCCTAGGCCTTTCTGGATGCAAGAGAATATTAGCAGTGGTTGCTTCCTAGTTGGTAGGTACCTTCCAGTAGGTCCAGTAAATTTACTGCCTAGCAGGAGCTGATATCTGCCGCTTATTAGATTCCATTCTTTTATACATCAGCGGTTGATTCCATAAGCATCTATGGGGCACTTTCAACATCTATCTATTGAGCTACTTGAATATGGCAAAGCCTGGGTGAAGGACTAAGGCTATAAAGTTTGCTGATACTGAAGGCCTGCCCTCAAGAGCCCCTAAGTAGGGGCGCCTGGGTGGCTCAGTCAGTTAAGTGGCCAACTCTTGATTTCTGCTCAGGTCATGATTTCGGGAGTCATGAGATCGAGCCCCGTGTCGGGCTCTGCGCTCAGCACCAAGTCTGCTTGTCCCTCTCCCTCCCCCTCCGGCCCTCCCCCCAGCTCTCTCTCTCTCTCAAATAAATAAATAAATAAAATCTTTTAAAAAAAGAACTGACACTTAAGCAACAGATAAACAACGGGAGGAATGAAAGAAATCATATTACAATTGCTATTGAAAGGAATGACATTTGGGCTTGATCAGTTAACAAAAACTGAGGAATTCCAGAAAAATTGCTATCAAAGATCTTCGTGTCTTTCTGGACCCAAGGGACTATGAGCAGTGATTTCTTCTTATACATTCACCGCTGAACAGGATTTAGTAGCACAGAGAGCCACAAATGCACAGAAGAGGGAGTGATTTCTCCTAACTCGAAAGGCTTCCCAGGACCAGCTTCCCGGGGCTGCGATTGCCGGAGCTGGGCCATGACGAATGGGTAGGATCTAGACAGATAAAAAGAGAGGGACGTCCTGCCTGGAGGGAATAGAATGAGCAAAGCCATTGATACATAACAACAGCAAGAATAACGGCTAGCACTTTTCTAATGCCTGTTTGTACCAGGCACTTTATATAAGTTAGTCTAACTTAAGACTCGATGCATCTCCACCAAGGAGGTATTAGGATCCCCAACATACAGGGGGAGAGTCTGAGGCTCAGAGAGCTTAAGTAATTTGCCTAAAGTTGCAGAGGCAGTGGTGGATTCAGGATTCAGAGTGGGTCATCTGACTTGAAAGCCCATCCCCACTCCTACGCTGTCCCTAGCGTGGCTGAACTTGAGACACTGCTGGCCATGGAAGGCACCCTACAGAATGAGGAGGAAGAAGGAGGAGGGTCTGGGGGAGAAGAACAGAGGGTCTAGCACTGGAACATCTGGGTGGACATGCACAGGGGCCAGGTGGAAATTTGCTTCGAAATGCAGAGAAGACAGTGGGGTCAGGGAGGGGTCTGGAAGAGACGGGGAAGAGATCACTGCTGTGTAAGGAGGTGGACACCTGGGGGTTTGCCATGGAGAACAATGGGTCTGCTTGGAAAAATAGTATGAGGATGAGACTCCAAAAGTTGGTTAAATGCCTTGTGGGAGGAGAGGAGCAGAATATGTTTTGCTGGGGGTTAAAGTGGGCCAGAGAAATAAGGGGAGAGAAGGAAAGATGGAGACTGAGAGATGAGGAAGGTCCTGCTAGCTAGGAGCCCTTCCTCACAACTCCCTGATCTTTGGAATAACAACCCAAAACACACAAGCTTCAGGAGGAGTGATTTTTTTTTTTTGGTGAAAGCCAACAGAAGAAGCTTTCATGTCACCCACACTGGGTGACACAAAGACTCTGTGATCAGAGCAGAGACCCAAGGCATAGGGAACTTGGCAACCCAAGCCCTGGGAACTTGCGGCAATCATGGGCAGAGCCGCCTTTCACGGGCTAGAGGTTCAAGTCAAATGTACCAAAGTCTCCATGGAACAGGGAGGCCTTGCTTGAGCAAGAACTGGCTGAGGATAGAACTGTAGTCACCTCTTAAGGAGCTGTAACAGAGACCAAATCCAGTGAAGGAGACAGCAAAAGGCAAACTAGAGAGAGGATGGAGGTGACTTTGAGCAGAAGGTATAGTCTGGGGCTTGGCTCTGCCCTGAACCAATTGCTGGGCATTGGAAATCAGCAGAACGCCTCTGGGTCTCATGTCTCTGTATGGAAGCTCCAGCCCCTCAGCCCCCAGAACTGTTGACTTTATGAAGCTGTGGGTTTTCGGGAAGATCGAGCAGGAAGGTAGGAGCAGCGTAAACTGTCCAGCACTGGACAGACAAAAGCAACTTAGAGGAGGCAGCGTCCAGGGCTGAGACTGAGAAGGTCACAGGCTAAGAGCTGCCCCCTGGGTTTGGTGGAGGGGAGAGTAAGTAGTAGGTCCAGATGGCCGTTCTCCAGCCTAGGAGATCAAGTGTCCATGATTTTTAATAAGGTGTGTCCAGTTGGGAAAGTGTCTGTGTACTGGGGTTGTGGCCCTGAGGTGCATGCTTGGTGAGGCTGCCCACATGGCAGGCAGCACATTCTGTCCTGGCTACTGACCCATTTCCCAATGCCAGGTGACAGGAACCCCACTGCTCAAACTCATGGCTCCAGGGATAATTAGGTTCTGATCAAGCAGCTCTGGGAAATGATGCTCCCCTCTCCTAAACGGATGAAGGGCTTCCAAGAGGCAGGAGGAATGTGATCTCGAGTGGCGGTCAGTCTCCCTTCTGTTACTCTGACTTTGACTCTTCCGGCTGGCTCTCCCCAGTCCCCAGGCTGCTCTGTCTCCAGCCAAAGAGGACACTGGGCAACATCACACACAACTTCATCAGCGGGGGGGCAGGCGGAGGGACACTGGGAAGACCTCCTCCTCTCTAAGAAGACCCTCCCCTACTCAGGCAGGCCAGGGACCGAGACAACACAGGACTCCTTCATTGTCACGTCTGCCCTTGGGAAGAATAATAGCCCATCACTCATCTTCATTCAACAGAGGCTCACCCCACACTTCATTCTCATCTTTTCTCCCATATCCTGTCTTTGCCAAGCCTCCCCCACCTCCACTCATCTAAAATGGAATCTCCATGACCCTCCATCAGTTCATGCAGCTTTTCCTTCATAAGCACTTCCCACTACTCACCATAGTACAGATTCATTGGCTGGTTTATTTGTTTAATGTTTTTCTCATTAGAATGTCACCTCCACGCAGGCAGAGACCTTGCCTGTCTTGTTCTCTGCTGTCTCTTGAAGGCCTAGAAAAGCTCCGGGCACTAAATAGTAAATACTGAAGATTGAGCAATGCACTGATGGCATTGAGACGGTATGTTTCTGGGGCCCAAGGGCAGAGACGATCGTGTTTGGTTTACTGTCCTGGTCCCAGTGCCTCACACGGTCTCTGACACATCATAGATTTTCAAATATTTGTTGGATGAATACATGAAAGAAGGAAGGAAGGACCAATGTCCATGTCAGCATCCCCGTTGTGTGACTGAGGAAGTGTCCTGCACAGCTTTGGGATTGGAGCACCTGGAATGGGCCCTAATGAAGAGGAAAAACCTAAAAGAGAAGTCTAGACCAAAAATGCTCTAGACTCCTGGAGTTTCTTGGATCTCTGGTCTAAGATGAGGAGGCTCCTGTCACACAGTGTGAAAGTTGTTGCGCTATCATCATGGGGAGTGATGCTCCAGCCAAAAAGGATAGACTGTGTCACCATCTGGCTCTGTGACCTTAATCACTGAACCTCTCTGGGCTCCATAAATAGTTATTTGAATGAATGAATGATGCTGTAGGAACTTTCAGTAGTTCAACCTTTCAACAGAGCATGAAAGGGGGATTAGATTGACTCAAAGATGTTCTTCTAGTGCTAAACATCTACATTTTCATTTTTCAAAGTATAGAGGAAATTCTTTCACAAGAAATCAGATATATTTAAAGGCACAAGACTGGGCGCCTGGGTGGCTCAGTTGGTTAAGCGACTGCCTTCGGCTCAGGTCATGATCCTGGAGTCCCTGGATCGAGTCCCACATCGGGCTCCCTGCTCGGCAGGGAGTCTGCTTCTCCCTCTGACCCTCCCCCCTCTCATGTGCTTGCTCTCTCTCATTCTCTCTCTCAAATAAATAAATAAAAAATCTTTAAAAAAAAAAAAAATAAAGGCACAAGACTGACCTTGGAAATCAATACATGACTCTTCTTCTCTCTCCCCTTCCTTTCATTCTGTTACCTTCTCGAGTAAAGTTCCTAGCTCATCCACATTCTCAGCTCGGAGTGTTGGGTTCACATCCTCTGTTTGGGTGGAGGATGGGTTCCTCTTCTGGGCATGGAGATTAGATCTGGTGGGTCTTGCTTAGCTTCTAGTCAGTAAAATCCTTATGGGGTGGTTGGGATTGTTATCTCCAATTACCCAATACAACAGGTCCTATTGGCTGTCATGGAAAAGACACCTGGAAGTCACAGCCACCACTGACTCATGGGGGTACACTGGAGTTGTTGTGTTTGAGTGATAATGGGAAATATTTTAGGAACTTGAAATCATTAAACTTGATAACAGGCTCATCTCTTCTTCCACGTGTGCCTGAATTGTTTATTTTCATCTGTGTTTATTAGAATTATTTACTCATACTTTCATTTGCACCCAATGTTCCCCATCAACTGTTGACTCTCTTTTGATTCTTCTTTACTATTCCATGTCCATGGTGTTGCACTCTGGCACCTCTCAGCAGCCCGGGGTGGGATTGCAGAGAGGAATTTACCCCATGGGAGCTGAATGCACCAAAGGAGTGTTTTGGCAATTGGGGCCATGTCGTTACTAGGGAGGGCTCAGGCCAGAGCCGTGCTTTTATCTGCCTGAGTGTTTGCGCCAACCATTCCCTCTACTTGGAGCCCTCTGCCCTTCCACACCCCATTCACCATTCCCTCACTTAATGAAGCCCCAAAGATTGTCCAGACCTCAGTCTAAACACCACTTCTTCAGGGAAGCTTTTCCTGAGCTCCCTTAAGTAGGTCAAGTGGCCCTGTCTTTGTGTTTTTAATACCTGCGCTTTTCCCCCAGAGAAGTGCTGTCCAGTAGAAAGATAATGCAAGCTACGTGTGTAATTTTAACTTCTTATTAACTACATATTTAAAAAGTAAGAACAAAACTGGTGAAATTAACCTTAATAATATATTTTATTCAACTTGACTGTATTAGTTCCTCAAGGCTGCTATAACCAAGCACCACAAACTGGGTTGCTTAGACAACAGAAATGTTTTTTCTCATAGTTGTGGAGGGGAGAAGTCTGAAATCATGGCATCCACAGGGTTAGTTCCTTCTGGGGTAGGAAGGAAGGGTCTGGTCCATGCTACTCTCCTAGCTTCTGGTGGTTCGCTGTCAATCTTTGGCATTCCTTGACCTGCAGATGATATTCTTCTTGGGTCTTCACATTGTCTTCCCTTTGTATGTATCTCTTTCTCTTCACATGCTGTTCCTTTGATAAGGACACCCGACAAGGTCACCCTACTTCGGTATGACCTCGTTGTAACAATTACATTTGCAGTGACTCGATTTCCCAATAAAGTTACATTCTGAGTACTGAGGACTAGGACTTCGATGTAAGAATTTTGGGGGACACAGTTCAATCCATAACATCAAGATGTTTAAAATATTATCATTGCATCATGTAATCAAAATAAAAATTACTGAGATATTTTCATTTTTCTCCATTCTCAGCCTTAGGAATTCAGTGATGAACTTTACACTTATATATATATATATATATATATATACTGGTGTATTTTATACTTCAAATAGTTTATCCTCATAGCACTAAATTTTCATCCACAATATTTTATCTGTATTTAGAGTTCATAAAATTTCCAGTGGAAAGTAGATTCACGTATCCAAATTTTACAAAGCACACTTAAAAGTTTTGCAATAACTGAATTAAGTACCAAGAGAATCATTTTCCTTGGGTATTTGCAGAGTGCAGGCACACAGTGGGTCTTCAGTCTTGAAGGCAGATGTGATCAGTGGTCACCACCTCCTTTCTATCCCACTGCGGACCTGAGGGTTTCCCCTTAATGACATTGCATACTTCTGGATTTTTTTTTCATTGCTCCATGAGCCAATAAATTATATTATTTTGTTTTTGCCAATTTGAGTTGAGTTTTCTGCCACCTGCTATGAAGAATGTTAACTATCACGGCCAACAAGATCTCATGAATTTACACGTCAGGAGTCACCATGTTCATCCCACAGATAAGGAGACAGACTTTGAGAGCTTGAACAGCATTCCCAAGTTCACCCAGCCAGGAAGCGACAGCGCTAGGATTCACCCATTTCTTTCTGACTCCAAGGCAGGTGGCATTTCTAACGGTCCCCCCTGCCTCCTAAGTGCAGGACCCATACCAACCAAAGAAAGAAAGGCAACAAAATGGCAAATCCGGCTGCAGAATAATGACACCAAAGTGGGAAGTGTAACGTGGGTGGGGGGGGTTACTTCCTGTGCATCAGAAAAATGGAAATTAACTATATTCATGTACATGGAATGAAAAGAACTAGCCTTAAAATAGGGAGGCTGAGTAAAGACTCTCAAGAGATGTGCTCTAATGAGTGAGGAAAAGTAATTAGGAATTATTATGTCAATTGCATATAAATAGGGGCTCTTAAAGTATTCAAGAGTATTGAAAATAATGTGAGGTTTTACATGATTTTTCCATTCACCTGATTTGCTCTTTGCCCAACTAGTAGTTCTGTGGTTGCTGATGGCTCCTTATGATGCTCACAGAAAATGGATCCATTTGAAAACTCACACTAGGACTCAGTGAGCTTTGTCCTGCCCACTTGATGAATCATTTCGGACATACCAAACATCAGAATGAAATGGAAGGACTCCCAGAAAAAGGAAACTGTTCATCTTAGAGTATAGCAAGCCAGGCATGGAGACACGAGCCTCTTCCCTAGCAGAGCCTGGGAGGTCCATTCTCATAGAATATCTCATTAGTCCTCACACCCTTCTCCCGGATGGGGAAACCGAGGCTCAGAGAGGTTAAGTAACTTGCCCAGGTCACGCAGTCCATAGGGGACAGAGCTTGGTTTCACTGTCTTTATAGGCCCAGAGATCTACATTGAGAGAGCCTGATGGTTTTACACTTTGCATTTCTTTCTTGTTTTCCTTTAGATCTCCCCTTGTGCTTTGTTATGTCTGTGTAATTCCTCCAGGCCCCACCACCTCGTGTTCTCATAAGGAGACACGGAACACTAACAACATAATTGGGAGGTCTCAGATGTGTTGACAAACAGGTCCCCAAAGCAGGAGCTCTGGAACCCTTGAGATATCAGAAAGCTTCCTGGTGGGAAGTTGGAAGGATATCCAGCTCCCAAATTTTATTTACTGCTCTGTTAACAGAGTATTCCAACAGCACTGCGTGAACCTAAGCACCTTCTAGGGGTTTCATGAGAAATGCGTTTTTCTGGAACAATATGGCGCTTTGGAACTCGCAGTCCCTGCTCCCCACTTCCAGTTGGGAGAGCTTGAGTGCTCCCCTTACTCTATGTGAGAATCAGTTTCCCCGTCTACAAAGTGGTCAAACAGTCCCAACCTCACAGGGGTTGTTAGGTGAATTACATCTGGGTAACGTTTAGACATTTTTCTTCCTAACTGCCTTCCCTCCCTGTGAAATCTGTCTGTGTATCTGTGCTTTATACATAAAAATAAGATGTTTCCGTCACCCAAGAACCAGTTTGCACACTGAGATCTGCATCGCCTCATGCCATCCTTCCATATCAGCCTCTGGATCAAAGTTCCAATGCATCTGTTTCCAAAACAAACCATCAGTGTTAAGACTTGCTACCCAGCCTACTTTACTTTCAAGTCACTTTCTCCAAGTGCCCAAGAAACACGGGCAGATCTGAAGACCTCTAAACCACATCCTTGTGCGTGGTGTATGTTACACGTACTGCCCTCTCTTTGCAGAGTTATAGAGCCTGCCTTTTCTGGCTGCAGATTTAATTTCCTCGGCACTGGCATTCTTCTTCATTTGGTCTGTCTGGGCTTCTCACGGGCAATCACGGGGCTTAAGGAGGTTTTCCTCGCTGGTGTTTTGGGGGTGTGGGGCATAAACACCTGTCTTCTGGCTACTCTGTCCAGTGCAGCCCACAGGTCTATGGGACGGGAGAACAGTAAGCATCTAATGCTTTTTTGGTGTTGTTGTTAAACAGTTATAATTCAAGCATGCACAATAAAAAATTAGATATTCATAATTTGTTATTGAAGTATAGAAGTGGGTTTCCTTGAATCGGAAAAAAAAAAAAAACACACTGTTGTGAAGGATTTGCTCATTTATTTAGTAGACATTTATGGAACACCTGCTATGGGACAGGTTCTGTTCTAGGCCGTGGGAATGCAAAAGTGAATGCAGCAGTGTTCTCAGAACTTCTCCAAGTGTGGGAGACAGAGGATAAACAAGTCAGTGCCTGGTGGTCGGTATCATGAAGGGAATGCAAGTGGGCAAAGGCTTGAAAAGTAGGAAGAGAGCACTGTCTTTGAGGAGGTGGCATTTAATAAGGCAGGGCTGGTTGAGGGAGTTTGGGAAGATCCTACTATGTATGTGGAAGGGAGAGAAGGCAAAAGGTCTTTCTGTATTCAAGGAGCAGGGAGAAGGTTGAGTTGGCTAGCACAGGTGGATCAACGTGGAAATGGGCAGAGAAGCCAGCAGGGGCCTCCCAGGCCACGGTAGGAGGCTCATGTTCATTTTAAGTGCAATGGGAAGCCTCTGGAAAGCAGGGGAAGGACAAGATCTGGCATGTAGAGAATAGACTGTACACAGCAGCCTGGAGAAGGGTCTCTGGAAGATGTGATGGGGAGCTCCAACAAGTCATGGTACCAGGAGGTTTGCGATCTGGAAGCTGCACTTTATTTATTTATTAGAACCTGTACTTTAAAGAGTTTTGAAAAATATGCAGTCCCAACATTTTATATGCACACCTTGTCTCACCAAACTTGAAAGCACTTGCAATATAAACGAGTAGAAATGATGCACAAACAGAAACATTCACTAAAGGCAGGAGGCTGTCCATGTGAATCAAAAGCGTGGTACAGAGAGTGACATTCATTACAACCTTGACTGAGTGCTTCCTATGGACAGATCCTAAGCCAGCACTTTATGTCATCTTATGTCTAAGCATCTTATGTCATTTCTGAACTTCATTTCAACCTCTAGGGTATGTACTAATCTCCCCAAGTGAACAAGGGCAGCTAGTGAGGTCTAACTAGTAAGCAGCAGATCCAGGATCGAACCCAGGCCTATCTGACCCTTAACTACAGCCCAGCTGGTCAGCTGAATGCTCCTTCACTTGAAGATGCTCTCCGAGGTCCCATTCAGGTCTAGGCTTTGTCAGTCTATGGCGTTGTCCCAGTCATCGGGGTGGGCTGAGGTTCCTGGCTCTATGAAGAGGCGCATGCGCATACGAGCAGGGGGCGGGGCAGAGGGAAGGGGAAAGAATCTCAAGCGGACTCTCCGCGTAGCGCGGGGACCGGCGTGGGGCTGTCTGTCACGACTCTGAGATCATGACCTGAGCCCACATCAAGAGTCGGATGCTCAACTGACTGAGCCACCCAGGTGCCCCGGAACTGTGTCTTTCTCACCCCTAACTCCTGTTGGCCAGCACAGTACCTGGCTTATGGTAAATCCTCCGCGATGTCTGTTCGATGAGGAAATGAATGAATGAACAAATAAATGAACTCAAGTCATTCACTCTTTTCCAAACCAGAGGCAGTTCTGCCTCTTTGCATCACATTGCTCAGGCGTAGAATTAGCAGGTAACTTGCCTGGAGGTGTGCAGTAGGTGGGTGGAAATTTTCATTCATTTATTCATACATGAATGTGATAAATATTTAACAAATGCATGCCATGGATAAATTTTTGTTGAGTGAAGTTGTTCTCCCCTTTCCAAATGAGAGAAAGCCAAGCTGAAAAGCAAAAAAAAAAAAAAAAAAAAAAACCCCAAAACCCGAATATAGCGCTGAAAAAATTTGATTCCAGAGTTCCAGTTCACATGCTTGCCACCTGGATGAACTTGATCTACCGAGACTCAGCTGCTTCAGCTGCAAAATGTGGCTAATCAGGGCGCCTGGGTGGCTCAGATGGTTAAGCGTCTGCCTTCGGCTCAGGTCATGATCTCAGGGTCCTGGGATCGAGTCCCGCATCGGGCTCCCTGCTCCTTGGGAGCCTGCTTCTCCCTCTGCTTCTCTCTCTCTGTCTCTAATGAATAAATAAATAAAATCTTTAAAAAAAAAAAATGTGGCTAATCATACTTCTTTCATGAGGTCATGAGAACCAAACAAAAAGGGTATGTACAATCCTCCTCATAGCGTAGATTCTAGAGAGTTAAGTCATATATTATTATTGCTGTTGCTACTGTTATTATTAGTCTGTTATCCCTTATTTTCTTTTTTACATTTAATTTAATTTTATTTAAATTCAATTAATTAACATATAGTGTATTACTGGTTTCAGAGGTAGAGGTCAGTGATTCATCAGTTGCATATAACACCCAGCTTATCACATCCTGTGCCCTCTTAACGCCCGTCACCCAGTTACCCCATCCTCCCACACCCCTCCCCTCGAGCAACCCTCAGTTTGTTTCCTATAGTTAAGAGTCTCTTACGGTTTGTCTCCCTTTCTGATTTCATCTTATTTTATTTTTCCCTCCCTTCCCCTATGTTCTTTTTTGTTTCTTAAGTTCCACATAGGAGTGAAATCATATAATTGGCTTTCTCCGATTTACTTATTTCGCTTAGCATAATACCCTCTAGTTCCATCCATGTCATTGCAAATGGTAAGATTTCATTTTTTGATGGCTGAGTAATATTCCATTGTATATTGAACCACATCTTCTTTATCCATTCCTCCGTCGATGGACATCTAGGTTCTTTCCATGGTTTGGCTATTGTGGACATTGCTGCTATAAACATTGAGATGCAGGTGTCCCTTCGGATCACTTCTTTTGGGTAAATACCTAGTACTGCAATTGCTGGGTTGTAGCATTATCCCTTATTTTCAAAAGAATCTGTCTCCTTATTTTTGGCCTTTGTCTTTCTCTTCTCCCCGCCCCCCCCCCCCCCCCCCCGCCTTGCATGGAGAAAGAAGAAAGGAATGTCAATGCCATGAGCCCTGCCGTTAATTAGATTTAAAAGCCCCTGCAAACACATGAGCTATTATTTTATTAAATATGCTTTCCTACTTAATCTATCTGAATCAAGCCCATTTCCTTTAATGAAGACACTCCAGTAATAGCATGAGACATTTTATAGCTTTAATAAATACCACCAAACTAATGTTAACCACCCACCAAAGTAAAGCGATTATGCCAAAGGGTCGAAAAGGGGCATCTGTCAGAATGCAATGGGATTGCCTGTTGACTAGAAGCATTCGACTGCATACCATTTGTAGATGCAAATCAAACTCTTAACACAAGATAGCTGTAACATCATTCACTGCAAAGAGTGTGGCTTGTAACTCTCAAGATCGCACGAAGTCCACTGCCATTATTTGCTTGGCCTTTGGCTTTCCCAGAGCTTCCATGGCAGAGAGGTACATTGAGAAATGAGTGGGAAGGAAAGAGCACAGTCTCCCATTTGTGCTATTTGCACATCGTGTCAGCTGGAGATATAATAATGTTGGATGTTTTATTTTGCTATTTGCAATAGAAGGTAAAAACCTAATAAGTTTTTTATTGCTTCGGTAAGAAATGACCACAAACTTAGTGGCTTGCAACAACATAAATTGAGTATGTTACAAAGTTGGAGGTCAGAAATGTAAAATCAGTCCCACTGGGCTAAGGTCGAGGTGCTGGCGGGGCGCCATTCCCTGCTGGAAGCTCCAGGGGAGGATCCTTCCCCTGCCTTTTCCAGCTTCTGGAGGCTGCCTGCATTCCATGGCTCGTGGCCACTCCCTCCATCGGCAAAGCCTCTGCCTTCATCATCACATCTCCTTCCGAATCTCTGACCCTCCTCCCTCCCACTTTGAAGGCCCCCTATAATTACCCCGGATAATCCAGGATAACTTAACCATGTCTAGAAAGTCACATTTGTCAAATAAGGTAATATATTCACAGTTTCCAGAAATTAGCACGTGGGCATCTTTGGGCGACTGTTATCCTGTCTGCCACAGAGGGAGGAATAAAATAAAAGATTTGGAATGATTCCAAATCTTCTAGGAAATAAGTAGAATGGCCGTCTCACCTTCTAGAGCATTTTTCCTGCAATGTGTCCCCATGACAGGCTCCAGGTCCTGGGCAGCCACGTTCTCAGTCCATTCCTTGTGCTTTCCCCTCTTCTGTCCCCTGGAGGCGGTTTCTTAGGTTTCCTTGTGAGGGAACTGCTGGCTGAGCTCAGCAATGGCAGGGACTGAGGAGGATGGAAGGGGACAAGAAGGGAGAAGCCGAGGCCTTTCTCCCCTCCCTCTCCACCTCAGGTAGCATCTCCCACTCCATAAGCCCACCATGGTTCCAGCTTCTTGTTGGTGACCCTGAACTCCAACCACCACCTCCTCCCTAGAGGCAGCTGGGGCTTCCCACTGCTGAGAATCTCTTGGTTGCCTCTCTGTCTCCTTTTGGCTTCTCTCATCAGTGGAGTAGCAAATTCCTGCATTAAATTCACTCTCTATAAATACCCACAGTGGTTTCAATTTCCCTAGTTGGACCACGACGGATACAGATGGGGAGAAATTATTTTAAGTAGACTTTAGAGGAAAATAGACACTTATTCTAATGATAATATCACTACTCAGATTAGTTCTGAAATTCCTTTCTCTTTGAGAATTGTCTCAAAACCACATTTTCAAGCCAAAAAATAAGCCAGCGTATTAATTTTCTGGAGCTGCTATAACAAATTACCACAAACATGGCAGCTGAAAACAAAATAAATTTATTCTCTTAGTTCTGTAGACCAGAAACCTGCAGTCAAGGTGTTGGCAGGCCTGTACTCTCTCCGAAGGCTCTCAGAGAACCCTTCGTTGTCTGCTCAGCTCTGTTGGCTCTGTGTTCCTGGACTCATGGCTGCTTCCTTGGCCTCTGTCTTCACATGGTGTTCTCTGGGCTGTCTCTTGTCTCCTCCTGTCTCTTTCTTAGAAGCTACTTGTCATTAGATTGAAGGCCCACCCAAATAATAAAAGATGATCTCATCTTGAGATCCTTGATTACCTCTGCAAAGACCCTTTCCCTAAATGAACTCACACTCGCAGATTCCTCAGAGTAGGACGTAGACATGGACCTTTTCTGTGGGGGAGGGGGCACTGTTTAACCCACTACGACCAGTTTCATTGCTTCATGGTCAGTTTGGAAGATCTCATACACACATACACACATGTGTGCGTGTGTATGCATGCGCACACACACACTCATTGCTCTACTTTATCATCATCTTTATTCACCCAACTTAGCTCTCAATGTTTTTTGCGGTTTCCAAAAATTAAATCAACTCTTAAAAGAGTTGCGGAATAATGGAATGACAAATAATGGAAAACCTTATCATAGCAACATAAATAGAGACGAAAAACGATTTGCCGACATCGCAAAAGCTGGTCCATGGAAAAGGTACGCTTTGAAGTCTGTCTTTCGCTATGGCAGACTCCGCCAATCGGCAGGAAAGGGATTTAAGTCTCTCTTCTTGAAAAATGTGCTCAGTCCACTTTATACTCCTTCTCTGCCCTCACTCAGCAGTTGCTTTTCTGTTTTTAATCCGAATATATGTTTTCTTATTTATTCTTAGTACTCATTCGTCTGCCAAGTTAAATATGGTTAAGACAGCTATTGGTCTTGTGATTATTTTTAAGGGTACAGGGAGGTCCTTCATAAAGGCATAATTTTTCACGGGATCATCTGAAGGCTTCATTTATGTCATTGTCTGTGTCCTGGTTCAAGTCGATGAACCACAAACAGTGACAGAAATGAAGACTTCAGATGACTAACTGAGATGATACTCCAGTTCCTGGTTCATAGCAAATAGAATCCTTTCCGAGAATATAGAGGCACTGACTAATGCCCACTAAGAATAAACTGGAAAAGAGCATTAGTTGTAGAAATAGAACAAGTAATTGCCCTGAGTTTAAGAGAGAGAGAGAGAGAGATGTGCTTTGTAGATGAGTCAAATTCCATATAATTTTTAATGTAAGGGTGAAGCAAAGTCCTATGGAGACTATTCGTCGAGTCTTCAGAAAGCGAAGGAACAAGTGCACCCTAGTGACCAGTTCAAAAGCGCCTCTCTCCCCATGGCAGTTATTGGTGAAGTCTCGTCTCACAACATAAAGATACTAGAAAAAGGTTTTGTGCAGCATTAATTAAAATGTAAAGAAGAAAGAGCCCCTAAAATCTTCTTTCCTTTTTAAAATTGTGAGTAGCCAAATGTGTCACCGACCAGGATATGTGTCACCGACCATACCAGGATATGGATTACTCTTGCAAAACACTCATCTGACACATATTTTATGAAACTCATAATAGACTTTCTATTGATGAATTAAAGCCACGAGTCACTGTGCAGAGGCCATTATATACATCTCCAATATTTACGACAACTCTGCCCTTTTATAGATAAGGAAATTAGGTCTCAGAAAAGCAAAGACTTTACCCAAGGCCACAAATGGAATTACCGCAATTCTAAAATGCCATTGACTGTGGGACTCCCCATTGATTTCATAACTGCTTCACGGGGACCAACAAAAAATACACTTCATTGAGTGTACAGCTCAGTTGTAAGATCAATTGTGCTTTCAAAAAACATTAAAATTTGAAGGAAAAAAAGAGCATTTGAAATCCACAGAAATGTGGCAGAACATCAGCCCCGAGGAAGGGCTTCAAATCACCGTCTCTCTGGACCCAAGACCCAGGCTCCCTCCACGACCACCTGCTTGCTCTCTGCTGTCCACATCAGGGCCAATGGCCAAGAACCATAGCCAGCACCACACTGTACAACAAAACCATACTTTCAGTCCTTTGCGTCTCTTGTTCGTTTTTTTGTAAGCTGTGGCAGCAAGGACTTTTTTTTAACCTAATATCAGGCATCAGTGATTCATCAGCATCCTCCTCATCCATTTTCTTATTCTGCAAATATTGTGAGCCAGAGCCTGTGCCGGGCACTGGAGGGACAGCAGAGAACAGAGTTCTGTCCTCATGGAGTTTCTGTGTGGGTTGGAGGAGTGGGAAGATGGGGCACAAATGGGATATATGCTGTGCAGAGGAGGTTCTCAGTGCTCTGGGAGCCTCTCTGCGGGGATTTGATCTACTGGAGGAAACCATGCATGGCATTCCTGAGCCGAGGTCCAGCAAGTGAGGAGGAGTTACCTCTGCTGAAAGGGGAAGGAAGAGCATGCTCAGTAGAGGGCAGAGTGTGTGCAAAGGCCCTGGAGTGAGAGCAGAAGGGGTACAGGAAGTGGAAGCAGGCCAGTGTAACTGGAGTGCAGGGAATGGGGAGGCTGGTGGGGTGGCAGGTGCATTGTGGAGGGTTTCAAAGGCCACTAGGCCATTGTCCAGAGCAGTAGGTATGAGTGTGGCCTCTGGAGCCCAACTCCTTGTGTTCAAGTCCTGACTTCACCACTTATTAGCTGTGTTACTTAATCTCTCTGTTTGCTTGTGTGAAATATGAGGATATTAATGAGAGGATTACATTAATTAATACTGGTGTATATAAAACTTTTTAGAACAGTCTTGGTGTACATAAATTTGCTATGTATATATATTGGTATATATATTGGATTATATATTGGTATGTATGTATATATATATATTGGTATATATATATATATTGGATTATAGGGAGGCTAGAAGCTTCAGGTTGGCCAGTTAGAATTGTTGCAATAGTCCAGGTGATACTTGGAAAAGGATGGTGGAGTGGAGGTGCAGAGAAGTAGACAAAATGAAGAGACAAGAGACAAAATCAACAGGACTTGCAGAGCGAGAGGAAGGGCTCATCCTGGTCAGCATCACCATTTTCACCACTCGACAGCTCAGAACCTGAGGATGGAAGACTCGAGGCAACAGCAAGAAAGAATTTTGTGAGAAAGCCGGAAAATAAAAAAACACAACAGGTATTTAAAAGAAAAAACCTGCAAAACTACCAAGGTTACCAACTTTGCACTCATCTATTCATGGCGGAATGAGAGCAGTTTTCAGACAGGACTACCGTCTTCACATCTGTGGAAATCAGCATTGCATAAGTCAGGGAGAGAGTGTTTTGGTGGGTAATCAGCAACAGCCAGGAAATGCTCAAGGATTCATTTATTTTGAATACTAGAACTAGGCAGGGTGAGCCTGTTCTTTTGTTTTGTTTTGTTGTTGTTATTTTATCTCAGGATGCAGGGTTTTATGTTTTTCCCACCCCTGAGGCATGATGGGTACACTTATCCTAGTGGAGGCATGCAAAGAGGTGGTTTTGCTTCTGCCTTCCCTGTCCCACTTCCTTCTGCCACCTCCAGTGCTGAGGGGCCTTCTACTCTGCACATCTTTCTTCAGTCTTTGCTGGATCCTCCTGCCATTTGCGAGGTCCTCAAAATGCTCCCCAGGCTCTTCTCCAGCACTGAACTTTGTACATGCAAGGGGCTTTGAGCAGCAGAAATTCTGGGCCATGGTGGAGGAAAGTGCTTGGAAAACTTCTGGCATAATTCAGAGTTCTAGCAAAGTAGTGTAGTGGCTTGAATAGTGTCCTCGAAATTCATGTCCCCCTATAATGTCAGAATGCAACTTTATTTGGAAGTAGGGTCTTTGCAGGCATATTTTAAAAAGCATCCTGGATTTGGAGTGGACCCTAAATCCAATGACTGGCATCGTTATAAGAAAAGGAGAGAGACAGAGAGATACACAGGAGAAGGTGATGTCAGGATGGAGGCAGAGATCGGAGAGACGGGTCTACAAGCCAAGGAAGGCCAGGAGGTCAGCCAGAAGCTAGAAGAGGCAAGGAAGGATTCTTCCCTCCCCACTAGGACTTTGGAGGGAGTGTGGCCCTGCCAGCACCTTGACTTTAGATTTCTGGCTTCAAAAGCTGTGAGAGAATCACCTTCGGTTAAGCCACCATCCCTTTGTGGTAGTTTGTTATGACAGCAGGTGGAAAAATACGGGTGGAGTGTTGGTGCAGGAGTTGGAGAAGTGTTCAGAAGAAAGACAGAGGGATGAGTGGGGATCTCAAACAGGAACCCCCTCTCCCTCCCATCCCAACAGATTGACTTTCAGGACCAACCTAGAGCACAGTATGATTTCAGAATCAGAGAGAAGACTGTTGAACAATTAAATACAACTTAGATAGTATGGCAAAACTTGCTATCTACCGATATCTTTCCCCCCCTTCTTCCTCTTAGTGATAGAATGGCCCCTGCCAAGAGTTAGCTGGCTACATGGTCACCCAGCTACAGACTACATTTCCCACACTCTTCTCAAGCACGATGTGTCCATGTGACTGGATTCTTACCAATATCAGGTCAAAGAAAGTGACATGCAATTTGGAGTTTGATTCTACAGCCGGGTGTGTGCTCGCCTTGCCTCTTCCCATGAGCTGGAATGCAAAAGTGGTGCCAATGAGCCAGCTTTAACCAGGCAGACAAGAGCAACCTCTCGGGCTTCACCAATATGAGAGCCACTAGCCACATGGGCTACCAAGCACTTGAAATGTGGTTCCTCCAAACTGAGATCTCTGTAAGTATGTAAGATACACTGGATATCGAAGACTTGATACCAAAAAAAGAATGTAAAATATCTTATCAATACTTATTTATTTTGATCATATGTTGAAATGATAAACTTTCAGGCATGAGTTAAATACAATGTAATATTAAAATTAATTTCACCTGCTTCATTGTACTTTTTTAAATGTTGCTACTAAATTAAAAATTATGCATGTGGCTCCCATTGTATTCCCACTGGACACCACTGGTCTGGCTCAGAGTGAGCAAAACTATATATGGCCCACAGGCCAAATCCCACCTACCCCCTGTTTCTGTAAACAAAGTTTTATTGGCACTCAACCAGGTCCTTTGTGTGCATATAGCCTATCGACAAGTCACAACAGAGGATATTTGGACCACAAGCTGGAAATATTTATTGTCTGGCCCTTTACAGAAAATATTTACTGACTCCTGATCTAAAGGGATGATTAGGTCCCAAAGACTAGGTCTCAACAGAGAAGCAATGTGGGTCCCAAACACCAGGTCTCAACAGACCAGAGCTGTCCACCCAACTTGTACCATCTTCCTCAACTAAAGTGTTATGTGAGAGAGAAGTCAATCTGAATCTTGTGTGAGGCTCCGTATCTTTGCAAGAGTTTGGCTTTACCCTAAAAAATTATGGGGTGCCCACAAGATGAAGTTATAATGAGAGGTCCCCCAAAGTTGGGTATTTAGGGGAGGACAGTGGAACACAAGTTAGAAAAAGACATTTTTTAAGCTTTGCCCCCTGGGGGACTTAGGCCCAGAACGTTTATTGTCACTATAGACTGTAAGCCTGTAATGTAGGGTCGAAACTTCATCTGGGCTTGGCACCTAATTCTGAGAAAACCAGTGGATAATAGGGGTCATGGAGGTTAATTGCCAGCTTTTACTAAACAATCACACTCCTGGCATTTTAAATCCCTTAGTCACCAGGCTACCGCTTATTTAAAGCCCTCAGTAATAATGACAGTGCTGTTTGGAAACAGGCTCCAAAATGTGCAATCAGCCCTCTGTCCTGGACTTAACCAGGGCTGTGTATCTGGACTCCCCAGGGGACTGTGACAGGGTCCCCAGATGGCAAAAGTCCAAATACATAGGCTGAGTGGTCTTTTCCCGCTTTGTCTCCTAGGCCTTGAGCCCTCCTTAACACACCTCTGCCTGCCAACTTTGAGCAGAAGCGTGTCCCCTTCACACCACATTTGCAATGCGGTTATTTACCTGCATTCCCAATGACAGCAGTGCCTTGGGTAATAAATTCTCCTCTCTCCAACATGCCCGAGAAGGCAGCCTCTTCAGTTGATGGAAAAATTAACCTATAAACCAAAGGCCTTATTACCGGACACAGCTCGCCGCCCTACAAGCCAACTCCCAACCCTCTCCTTTTTTCTGATTATATAAAGAATGTCACGGTAATATATGGAACTGTTTTCATGGGCATTCAGATCAGCTTTGCGAATGGCCGCTCATTACAGGAAGGCAAAAATGGAGGCAGGGTGCTTAGGGTAGAGGGGGGCGTGTGTGTGCCTTGCACAACCAATTTCCGGTGTCCAAAATTATCCATCCGTTTCAGGGAGGGACTACTGTAGACCTTCACAGAAAATCCATATTTTGAGTTTGGCCACCAACTGCACTCTCTCATCTGCAGCAGATTCAAAAGTGGTATTGCATGAACTTTCATTTTCCCCACTGTCACTATGGCAGAAACTGAGAGAGAAAAGCCTAGAATGAGGTCGGTACGGAAACTCAGGGTCTCAGGAGCAGACTGCGCTACCCAGATGCATTCCAGGGAGAACGAGAGGTTTTGTTTTCATTGGATAAGCCTGACCCCAGGTGTGAAGGTATTCTTCTGGAATTTCTATTGTTTGAGTCCATTACTTTCCCAATATCTATTTTTACTGCCTTCCTCTTCAGTACCTCTCACATTCTTGAGTGCAAATGTCAAGGGTATTCCAATTATTTGTTCTCATTTGTCTCAAAAAATTGCAATCCAGGAATTACATCTTTGGCTATCCTGGCCTTGGCAGCCCCACTCCTTTATCCTCTCTAATCCTTCTCCCACCTTTGCCTTAGGCCAAACCTCAGCAAGTCTTGGCTGATCTCTCTCCTTGTGAACTTCCTGAAACAGAACGAATGCTTCCACAATTCTGCTTGCAAATCCAAACTGATGTCCACTGCCTGATTCTCAGGATGGCACCTAAACCCTTCTGACTCCAACAGACTTTTCCCCTTTCACTTTTCCTTCCTACCCCAAGGAGCACATCTAAGCTCTTGCCCATCAGACTCCTTTCTGTTCCTTAAATGTACTCCTTCAGGCTACCCTACATTTACACATTGTTCTGCCTGGACCTTTCTCTGCTTTACCTGGAAACTCCTATTTGTCCTTCAGGACCCAATTTAAATATCACCTTCTCTTTAGGACTTCCCTGACACCTCCAGGAAGATTGGTCCCTTTCTTGTCTGGTTTCTTGCTTTTCTTTGCACTTAACGTTGTGATTAAGAGCTTTTATTGCATGGTATCATAATTGTTGCATGGCATGAGATGCTGTGATTGTGTTACACAGAAAAGCTGCCTAAGACAGGTTATTTTCAATTTTTCACTGTCAGTAATTCCAAGATGGTTGCATCTCTGCTTATTTACTTTGGATAGATTTTGAAATGTGAACAAAAATCATAAACATTTTTAAGACCCTTGATACATGCCACAAAATTGTTTTTCAGAAATGTAATAATTCACCCTCTTATCACCACATTCAGCAGCATTTTTATTTAGAAAACAAAACACAGTTTGCCAATGTGATTGGGAAAAAAATCTTACTGTTCTATTTTGTTATCTTTGATTACTAATGGATTGAAATTTTTCCATATATTTTATATGAGTTGCACATTTATATCATTAGCTCATATTCTCCACTGGACTGTTTGCCTTCTCATATCTGTTTGTAAAAGCTCTTTATATATTAAGAATACAAATCCTTTGTCATATTTCTTTTTGCAAACTTTCAATTCTAGTTCATTTCAGATTAATTTTAATACTGCATAGGATATTTAACTTGTGCAATGATGTCTTTCTTTTCGTCATATGTTTCATGCTTTAGAAAGTCCATTTCTATCCCAAAATCCTATTACCTTTAACTTACAGTGTCTTCTAGATTTTCTGGCTTCTTGAAGGGAGAGGTTAATTCTCCAATCAGTACTTCTGGTCAAAAGTATGAGGTGAAATCTACATTTTCCCTCTGATAATTAAATAATGGTCCCAATACCATTTCTTTAGCTATTTTTTATTTACTCTCTTATTATGTTCATCAAATAAAAATCTTATCCTAGGGTTTATTTCTGGGATAAATCTTCTGCTCTATTCATCCATTTGTCTAGATGGATTTTAGAGGCTGGATTTTTACTGTCATGTTGTTTTCTGGAAATTAGATTTCTCAAACCTCCTCATCGACCATCTACTCACCTGTATTATGGGGTGTTCTCCTTGCCTGGTAGCCTTTATTCCGTATCTTTCTATCTGAGTATGGCTTCCTTGGGAAGCTTCTCTCAACCCTCATCTAATGAAGTTCCTCTCCCCAGGGCTCACCTAATAAAGCACTTTATTGCAATTCATTACATAGAATACCTTAACTCTTAGTTCTCTTGCCTATTTTTTACATTAGACCATCAACTCCTTGAGGGCAGGGTTTTTTTTAATGATTATTATTTCTTTATTTTGTATCCCAATTACCTAGTAAGTACAAAGTAGGTGCTCAATAAACATTTGTTGATTTGAATTGACTTAAATTGAGTTGAGTTGAATGGAACCAAATCATACTGGATTGGATTGCTAATAGTGTACAGATTGACCTGGGTCCCAGATGTCATTGCTTAGCAAATTGGCTTCCCTTTCTGTGTCAGTCAGCTCCAGCCAGGTAAACAGAAACCACTCTAAGTATTTGAAACAGAAGGAATTTAATACAGGGGATTGTTTGCCCAGTTGATGAGAAAACTGAGAAGCAAAACAGGGGATGATGAGGCACCCCTAGGTGGGAGAAACAAAGGGAAAAAGTGGTGTTACCAAAGCCAGCATTCCCCTATAGGACCTTGGTAGATCCCTGGAGAACGAGGTCATGAAGAAGAGATAACTACTGCTAGGATCACTGGGGGCATAGAGGGGTAAGAAATACCCTGGCTTCTGCTTTCTTTCCTCCCTCCCAGCTCCCACCACTGCCTCCCACTGGCCAAAGAGATCTGAAGTCAATTGCATTGGAACCTGAGGAGAACAGCCTGCAAGGGCAGCTCCCTCAGATACAGAGCAGAGCAGGAGAGGGAATGAATTCAAGAGCAACAGGACCAACACATTTTTTCTTTTTCTTTTTCTTAGCTTGACAATATTATTTATTGCTAAATGGAGGAGTTACAGAAATGAGATCAGGAAAGTTAACAAGTGAAAAATCAACCCACAGTGGAAGGCAAATTAACAGACTGCAGTGACTCCTAATGGGCTCTCATCTCCAGCAGCTGAAGAATCAGTTGGGATGACTAAGTGCTTGGGGAGCCCGGGGTGGAAAGGGGGAGACCATGACAAGTCAAGTATGGCTGCAGTCTCATTCAAGACCCAGGGGTGACTATGGCCATTAATTTCATTTTTCCTAGAAACTTCCTCTGATTCAGTGCTTGTGGAGATGGATGGCTGGAATTCTGGGCAAGGGGAGGGCAGGAAGGAAGTTTAGGCACCCTGATACACACCAAGCTGCTGGATCTCAAACTGGGCCAGATTCCCACATGAAAGAGAAGAGAAAGCAACAAATATGTCACCAGATGACTAAGGAATGCTGGGCTCTTGGCTTCAACACTCCAAATTAAGATTCAGAGGAAGCGTGGAAGAGGCTTTAAGAGTTTTGCTTTGGGAATTGGAAATGCTAGGTTCAGTTTTAAGCTCAGGTCCTAACTGGCTGTGTAAATTTGGACAAATTACTTAAACTCCCTATGACTCAGTTTCCTCATTTGCAAAATGGGAAAATGAGTAACACCTATCTCCAAAGGCGGCTATTCTGAGGATTAAATGAGATCATACATGCAAAGTGCTTTACCTTATAGTAAACATTCTGGAAATGTTGGCTACCACTAGTTTTGGTGTTGTTTTATTATTTTCAAGTGGGTCTTACAGAGTGGATCCACACTTTTGCATGTGCTGTATTTTCTGCCTGAAATGTCTTTCTCCTTGGTCTCTTCCCCCTCCTGAATACCCACCCCTCCTTCAAGACCCAAGTCAAATGTCACCTCCTCCAGGAAGTCTTTCTTCCCTGATCCCCACAAGTCTGAATTGGCTGACCCTTCTCTGTGTTCCCATGGCATCCTGTTCTTACACTTATATAATTTCCCACATTGTATTGTTTTTAACACTTTGCTTAGCGGGCCACAAGAAACTCTAAGCCTAGAACTGGGTCTTTTCAGTCTTTCTCTTCAATCCCTAGTACATGGACCAGGACATTATAGGTGGTCAAAAAATGCCAGTTGAATAAAAGAATTATATAACATAATTTCAAGGGTCCCTGGAAAACTCCTGCTCCTTTCAGAAGTGCCTCTCTCAGTTCCTAAAATTTTACCATCAGAGCTTTTCCTTTTCTTAGCTAGAGCTAAGACTCTGGTCTTATTGAAATCCTGCATATCACTCACCACCTCCTGCCACCTGCTACTGGAATATATGTGGTAGGTGCCCAACTAACATATGAAGAAACCAATGGATTTGAGAGGTTGGGACCTCTAGGGGAAAAAATGCAGACATCAACAAATCAGAGAGGAGAGGGTGGTGTGGAGGGAACCAGAAGGTACTTCTCGGTAGGGACCTACCACTAAAACAGAAGCCCAGCTCCTCCCACTCAAGGCAAAGTTCAAGGAAAGGGAAGGTTTCTTCTGGATCCTCTGCATCTCCCTTGGTTCCATTTTCCCCTGGCCCTTCCCGACCTCCTACTTCATTTCCTGAGGAAGGCTCCTGGTGCCTTGGGCTGTTCCATGCTTTCATGAGGACAGAATTTGCTGAGGAGCAATACTTCACTCACAGGAATAGTGATTTGAATGAAGGAAGGGCACATACTCTACATACAATTGGCTAATGCCTCTGACAATCCAGAAAGGTAGATGTTGGGGTGCCTGGGTGGCTCAGTTGGTTAAGCGACTGCCTTCGGCTCAGGTCATGATCCTGGAGTCCTGGGATTGAGTCCCACATCAGGCTCCCTGCTTGGCAGGGAGTCTGCTTCTCCCTCTGACCCTCCCCCCTCTCATGTGCTCTCTCTCATTTCTCTCTCTCAAATAAATAAATAAAATATTAAAAAAAAAAAAAAAAGAAAGGTAGATGTTACTAGCTCCATTTTACAGATGGGGAAAATGAGGCCCAGAGAGATGAACACCTTGCCCAAAGCCACACAGCGAGTAAGTTGTGGAATGTACACACCACAGCACTAAACGTCTAAAAAGCCTACAGTAAATGTATGTATTTTATTTGCTAAATCTGGCCACCCTACTCTATTTCAATAGTGGATAAAAAGTACTCCCCTTGCTGTCCTAAGTCCATAATGTGAAAAGCTTCCTGGCATTTCTCTTCTTCACACTTTGCTGCTCTATATCCAACTTTGCTTTTCTAAGTTCCCAGATTTATGTGCTATCTCTTGCTGATTTTTCTATACCTTCCTCTTCAAAATTTTTAAAAGGGTTATCAAGCACTGGACTAGCTGTGTGTGTGTGGTGATGTGTGTTGTATGGATATGAGATAGAGAAGAAACACTCTGTTGAAACATTTTTTTTTTTTAATATACACACATGCACTCAACAGGAGATAGTGGTGGGTGATAAGTTAAGAAGAAATGACATCATGTTCGACCAAAGACAGGAAAAGGCAGACTTGCTGGGTGATAGCCAGTCAAGACAGCCCTACCTAATGGATAGTGCAAAAGCATTGTTTGGGGACATTTACTACAGAGTACAGTGGGGTAAAGGCACCAAAGGTGAACAAAATATCATCCTTCATAGGCAGAAACGCAGGCAGTGACAGAAAATAAATTGCTAGAGAAATCTCTTAAAGAAGAATAGGTTTAAATGTCTGCCTTATGTGAGTACCAGAGGCTGCTAGGATTTTTATCAACTGGAGAGATGGAGCTCAGCAGAAGTTTGTTTCATTTTTCTTTTGAGGGGCGGCATGGTGTAGAAAAAGCCGGTTGGGTGTGGAGAAACATTAAAATGCCTAGCTTCTTTTGTGGTAAGCATTATCTTTTTTTTTTTTTTTTTAAGATCATGCCTTTAACCTCAAATAAATAGTTTGGGAGCAATATAGGATAACGTGACAGCAGTAGAGTATAATGCTGAAGAGCACAAAATTTGGTATCAGAAAGAGCTAGAGCTGAACCCTGACTGCGGTGACCGCTAGCTAGAAGATCTTTGTAAGTGACTGAACCACTGTGTATTAGTCAGGCTAAACTAGGCTCTGCTGCGGTAACAAAATATGCTCAAGAGCTCCGTTTGATTTCTTGCTCCTAGGCCAGTTTGATGGAGGTTAAGCACCAATTCTTGGCAGCTCTGCTCCAAGCAGGGATTCAAGGATTCAGGCTCCCCCCATCTTTTGACACCGCCACCTTAAACGTGAGGCTGCTGTGGGAGGGAAAGAGAGTGCTGTAGATCGTGCAGCAGGTTTCAGCATTGGACCTGGAAATGATATGCATCACTTCTGCCCATTTTCTATTGGCCAGACCCAGTCATATGGCCCCATCTAACTGCCACAGAGGCTCGACAAGGTAGTCTGTCAGTATAAGGACCCAGAACCATTCCTGCCACACTGTGAACACCTATATAATAAGGGATGTTATAGAAGTTACCGACATGGCTGCCATGCAATTCATTGCTCATGCAAACAGAGTAACAGTTTTTGAATTTGAGCTGATATAGCTATAATTAATGTGTCATAAAACTAGGTTTGGGTTGTAGTCAGTGTCATAGAAAACCTAGAATGGTGGTCATCAGGGGCTGGGGGCAGGGAGGAATGGGCAGTTATTGTGTAACAGGTACAGAGTTTCAGTTTGCAAGGTGAAAAAGTCTCTATAGAGGGTCGTGGTGGCTTCACAGCCATGTTGATATACTTAATGCTACCGACCTGTATGCTTACTAATGGTTAAAATGGTAAATTTTATGTTATGTAGATTTTAGCATAATTTTTAAAATAAATAATTTGTTTAAAAATCAGGTCTGGATTAACTCCAAGGTCTGGGTTACCCTGGCTCCTGGACAGAGTGAGGGCTGGGTAGTGGAGTTTGGGTCGGATGGCAGTCAGGTTGATTCTGGCCCTAAACTTCTGAGGACATGAAGTTTGGTCTGATTCTCTCTTTTGGTGCTTTATCTAGGAAACATGGTGTTTAAAGCTCTCAAAGTCTATCTTGAATGCAGAGTCACTTAGCAATACAAAGAATGGGGAATAGAGTAGTAATGATCCCAGTCACTTTTCCCAGCACCCCCTCCACACCCCTAAATACCTCCCACCACGCTCGCTGGCTGTCCTGTCTCTGGGTCTTACCTCGGTATAGGTCACCTCAGGACTTAACCCCAGGTCCACACCGTCCAGCCAGTGTTCCCAGCCCTGGTGCACATCAGAGTCACCTGGGGAGCTGTAAAACATACTGATACCCAGGCTGAAGCTCAATTCAGTTAAGTCAGCCTCTCCAGGGTGGGGCCTGGGCACCAGTGCTGTTTTAAAAGCTCCCCAGCTGATTTTCATGTGCATCCAGGCTGAGAACCGCTGACTGTTCTGGCTTCTTCCCAGCCGCTTTTCTGCAGAGCTGCTACAAGCAGGGCGCTGAGGACAGCCTCGGGCTTACGTCCTATCTCAGCCCCTCCTGTGTGGTCTTAGGCACCTTGCATAACCTCTCTGGTCCTTAGTCTTCTCAGCTATACACTGGGGTGATGAGGGAGGGTGCCTGGAAAACAACTGAAACCTGACACAAGGTTTCAGTGCTTATGATATGATGATACATATTATTCTCAACACTTCTGATTACGGTTACTTCCTGGTGTGAGGATAGACTGCCAATTTCCCACAAAACTTCCTTTTTTTTTTTTCTTGTGTATCCACAGTCCTTGTTATAGAATTTATTTTCTAGAAATTATTCAAATTTTTTAAACTAAAAAAGATAACAGTTCACCCATTTCTCCTACCCTCACTCCCCACCTCTGGTAACCACCAATCCGTTCTCTGTATCTCTGAGCTTGGCTTTTTGTTTTTTAATTCCACACATAAGAGAGATCACACAGTATTTGCCTTTCTGTATGACTCATTGCACTTAGCATAATGCACTCAAGGTCCGTCCATACTGTCACAAATGGCAAGATGTCATTCTTTTTCACAGCTGAATAATATTCCATTATTTATATATGTGTATATATATATACCACAATTTCTTGATCCATTCATCCATCGATGGACATGTAGGTTGTTTCCATATCTTGGCTATTGTAAATAATGCTTCAATGAACATGGAGGTATATATATATATCTTTTTAAGTTAGTGTTTTCATTTTCTTTGGATAAATACCCAGAAGTGGAATTACTGGATTATAGGGTATTTCTATTTTTTTTAATTTTTTTGAGGACGCTGCATACCTTCTTCCAGAGTGGCTGCACCAATTTACATTCCCACCAACAGTGTACGAGGTTCCCTATTCTCCACATCCTTGCCAACACTTGCTATTTCTGGTCTTTTTGATAAGAGTCGTTCTAAAAGGTCTGAGGGGATATCTCATTATGGTTTGATTTGCATTTCCCTGATGATAAGCAATGTCAGGCATCTTTTCCTCTGCCTCTTGGCCATCTGTATGTTTTCTTTAAAAAAATAACTATTCAGGAGACGCCTGGCTGGCTCAGTTGGTTAAGTGTCCAACTCTTGATTTCGGCTCAGATATCATGATCTCAGGGTCATGAGATCGAGCCCCGCATCAGGCTCTGCACTCAGCACAGAGTCTACTTGTCCCTCTCCCTCTGCTCCTCCTCACTTTCTCTCTCTCTCTCAAATAAATAAATAAAATATTTTTTAAAAATAAAAAATATTCAATCTTCTGCCCATTTTTTGAATCGGATTGTTTGGTATTTTGCTACTGAGTTGTATGAGTTCTTTATAGATGTTGGATAATAGCTTCTTATCAGATATGATTTGCAAATATTCTCTGCCATTCAGTAGGTTACTTTTCATTTTGTGGATGGTTTCCTTTGCTGTGCAGAAGCTTTTTATTTGGTGTAGCAATTTTTTAACTTGCGGTTTGTTGCCTGCTCCATTGAGATCCCTCAGATTCTGGCAAAGGCAATGAAGGAGCTGTCTCTCTTTGTCCCTTAACACGGCCCCTCCCTTGGCCAGTCACCTGCTACTCTCTTAAAGCATTCCTTTCCCCTAGAACATTCTAAATCCTATTAAGCAAAACCGAACATGAATATAAATAATCAAATTCAGATTTTTTCCTAGTGCACCTGCCAAGAAGTGTGACAGAAATATTTTTATGGGGGGGGGTGGCCCTTTAACCATGGCTTACAGGAATTTGTTCAGGCTGGTTTGAAGCTTAGGAGTGCAGAGCAGTTAACGAGTTGGTGCCAGTCTGAGTTAAACTAGGTTTGGTCCTTAATCTTCTAAACAAACCCAATTCAGACAGGCTTAGGCATGAGGCAGGCCAGGGCCAGGCCACTGGGACTGGTGGGAAAGTCAAGGCAGCTGGGGAACAGAGGGATGGAGGCTAGGAACATGCTTCCGGAGGTAGCCTAGGGATGGAGTGACCCTGAACTTGGTCAACGCAAGAGACGAGAACCGCTCCCAGACATTGTCCCAGGTATGAGTTTTATTCTTGCTTTATTTACATAAAGCATATTATTTACATAATTACACATAAAGTTCTTTTCTTTGAAAAGACCCTTCAGGGGGTTAGGTGGAGGGAGAACAGGAGTTCATAAGTAATCCAAAACATCTCCAGAAGGCCCTTTCGTGGCCAGGTCTCACTGGACAATGTTGACGAGCCCGTTGTCTGAGGGTCTTGGGACTTCCAGGTGCTCCAGGTGAGAGCCTCTCCGAAAACCATGTTTAGCGTACCTCCTTTGGGGGTGCTAACCACACCAAAGGAACTGAAGTGAGGCCCTGCCCCCCAGCCACTGTCCCAAACCCATGCCCTTCCAAGTCTTTGGGAACTTTTCTCCCAGCGCTTGCCACTCAGAGGTCTCCCACGTACCCGCTCCGTGCCTCAGTTTGCTCATCGATAAAATGAAAAAAATAGCAATTGTATCTTGCTCACAGGGTCAGGTTGTAGCAAAGAATAGATGAGCTAATATAAAGCTCTTGGCATGGGGCCTAGCACAAAGTAAGTGCTGCGTGTTAGCTTTTGTTGATGCTGCTAATCCTCAGAGTGCCCCTGACCCTCCACACCACCCTAGCTTGCCCATCCTCCTTGTAGCCTCTGGGCTCCTAATCTAAGCTTTCAAAAACAAGGGTCTCTTCCTTCTGCCCCAAGCATAACAAAATACTTCATTTTAAGACTCCCAGTGTCCAAGCTCTGCTTCCTTCTTGAGGGAAAAAAGACCCCCCCCCCCCATAAAATGCTTCTCACTTCTACCAACTCACCTACCATTACAAGGACAGATAAAAACTTCGTATCTCAATATCTTCAGCAGCTGGGAGCCTAAGGAAGAGGAGGATCCAGTGCCCCAAGAAGGAAGGCAGAGATTCATTCACTTTTTCATTTTGTATTAAGCACCTACTGTGTACCAGTAAGACAGTTCCTCTGCCCTCAAGGAGACCACAGCTTCAGACAGTATTCTCAACCCTGGCTGCACATCAGGATCACCTGGGGAGCTTGTAAAAGTGCCAATGCATCCAGAACTATTAAATCAGAATCTCTTGGGGTGGGGGCAGAGCTCAGGTGGCAGTATTTTTTAAAGTTCCCCAGAGGAGTTCAATGTGTAGCCAAGGGGAGAGCCAGTGATCTGGTAAGAGTGGCAGGAAAAGATTATTCCAATCCAGTGTTGCTAGAACAGGCAACTGATACATAGCATGAATATTATAGCTCAGTAAATCTGTTACAAACAAACAAACAAACAGGCAAGTGTGAGGTTCCTGGCACCCAGGGAGGGCAGCCAGAGACCGGGGTAGAACTCAGCAAGGCCTCCCAGGGGCGGGAAGTTTCCTCTCTGCTGTGATAGCAGAAGTAGTCAGACATGCTGAGATAATGAGGGGAAAAGTGTGCACTCAATTTTAATTTTGAAAGCAACGGCCCTGTTATTGACAATATAGGACACACTGCATAATTAAGTCCGTTAATGAGTATTCATAAAATTGGCACTTTTTTTTTTTTCATTTAGATTAACACTTCTCAAGCCTCAAGGATAGCTTTTGGTGGTTTAGTTGGAGCCTCTTGGGAACTCTGGAGGCAGAAGTCTGATGTGTGAGCAAAAACAGCAAGGCCTGGGCCAGAAAATCTCAGCAGCAGCTTTGACTCCTCCCTTCCCGCATCCCTAGGTGTGAGCAGCTCCCAGGCCTGGTAGGTCTCTGTGGGGAAGAGAGCCCAGCTATGGCCCCCAGTAATTCCTTTTCTCCTTGTGCTTTCGTTCCCCCCTCACAGTAAGAGGGGGACCTGTGTGCCCTCCCCTGGGATCTGGACTGGCCTGTGACTTGTTTTGATTGATAGGAGGTTGTAGAATTCACTTTGAACTGCCATGCCCAGGCCTGAAGAGAGTTGGCAGGGGCTACTTTGTCTCTCTAGAGCCCAGATGCCACGCTGGTCCGAGATGTAGGCTGGCCGACTGCATGATCAGATGTTATGCGTGAAGAGAGGCCTTGGAGGATGCTATGGACTGAATTGCTTCCCCCCCAAATTCATGTTGAAGCCCTTGTCCCCAAAGTGACTGTATTTGGAGAGAGGTCGTTTCCAGGAGGAATTAAGATCAAGTGAGCTCATAAGGGTAGAGCCCTGACGGGGTAGTATTAGCGTCCTTAGAAGAAGAAGAGAGACCAGCACTCTCTCTCCACCCACGTACACCAAGAAGAGGCCAAGCAAGCACCCAGCAAGAAGGTACCTGTCCACACACCAGGAGGAGAGCCCTCAAAGGAAACCAAACACCGCCAGAAACTTCTTGGACTTTCCAGACTTCAGAGATGGGAGGAAGTAAATTTCTATTGTTTAAGCCTACTCAGTCTGTGGTGTTTTCTTATGGCAGCCTGAGCAGAAATATACATAATGTGAGGCTGACTTGGAAGGTCCGGGTCTAGCCAAGCTCCCAAGTGAATGGAGGAGACACATGAAAGAAACCCAACTGAGACCCGGAGAAAATTGCCCACCTGAGCTCTGGCCAACGACTTGACCTGCACAATCATGAGGAAATTAACAAATCGTCGTTCTAAGCCACTACGTTTTGGAGTCTTCTGTTAGGCTGCGGTAGTAACTGAAAAACAAAATCCCCCTGTGGCCCCTTGTCTTTCCATTGCGTGTGGTATAGCAGTCTGGGCTAACCAAGCTCATTTTGTCATGCCCAGTTATTAGCTGGGCAGTTATTAGCAGCCTCCCAATAAGGGTTTTTAACCTGAGGGTCATGGGATTCAAGAAGGTCCGTGAATTTGGACAAGGAAAAAAAAAAAATACCATCTTTATTTCCACTAACGTGTAACTGAAATTTAGCATTGTCTTTAATTATGAATGAGCCAACAAACTACAATAGTAAAGAATACTTGTGAATTTGTCACTAGTAGAAATCACAGATAATTTTTTTCATATCATGTGACAATTGTTATCAAATATCCTAAAATACCTTTCATGCCTATCACTGCCCACTGCTAGGCATTGCTACTTAAGGTGTTAAGAAAGGAGTGCATATATTATACTAAATATGTTCATTGCTATTGTGATAACTATACTTCAGTGTAATTCATTCCATCTGTACACTAGCATTTTGTTTTACGCAGTTAGAACCATGATCCTGCAATGGTATCTATAGGCTTCATGACTGGGGAAGGGGTCCATGGCCCTACAGAGGAATAAGAAGCCCTGAACCAGAGGGGATTATGGGCCCAAATTCTCTAGTCTTCAAATTTCCCACCTGGTTTCACTGAAAGCGAGTCTCAGACTGAGTCCTGCCACCTACACAGACCTTTCTCAGCAAGCTGGCTCTAAAGTAGTTCCCATGGTGTATCCTGAAAGCAAGATCAAGTTCTGGCTCCCTCTGTCTCTTTAGGAGTTCCTATAGCATCTCATCTGAAAGGCTCGCTCAAGGCAAATATTGTAGCTGCATGTTTCAGCCAACTAGCTGCTGGACACTATAATCATGCCTTAGGAACTTTTCCAAAAAATCACAATAACAAGAGTGTGACTGAGAATAATATAATAACACTTAATTGAGAACTACTCCCCATACTGGTCTAAATGCTCAACATAAATTAACTCATTTAAATCCTCACTACTGCCCGATGAGGTAGGCATATTATTATACCCATGTCATAGACAAGGAAACTGAGCTCACAGAGCTTAGTAACGTGCTCAAGGGCACACAGCTCATAAGGAACTGAGCTAAATGAGAAGCACACTGATGAAGTCAAGTTCTGCAGGTAGAACTTGGGTATCAGAGTTTTTAAAGCGTCCTGCCCTGCGATCACAATGTGCAGCCAGGTTTGAGAACCCCAGCACGTTGGACTCCCTGGATACTTAAACTCTGCTCAGGCAAGAGTAGGAGTCCCTGTGCAATATTCAAGCCTATCCACACATCTTAAATACTACATATTTCACCGATGAGAAATACTTTCTAGCATCCATTATGTTAATTAACAAAGCCTCTGACATTGACCCGAGATAAAGATAGCTCAAAGCTTGTGGTAGCCACCTCAAGAGGTTAGACTGATTTGAAATGCTAACCAACCACCCGTGGAGCACTCTGATTAGAATGTTCTAAATGCTGTCTATAGACTGTGAATCAAAACTAACTCACATACACTTACATATTATACTATCTCTGTTCAAAATATTTTATTTGTTTTGAGAGAGAGAGAGAGTGTGTGTGGTGGGGGGAGGGCAGAGGAAGACGGAGAGAATCCCAAGTAGACTCTGCGCTAAGCACAAGCCCAACGCAGAGCTCGATCTCACGACCCTGAGATCATGACTTGAGCCAAAATCAAGAGTCCAACATTTAACCGACTGAGCCACCCAGGTGACCCTCCATTAAAATATTTTAGATTAATTTATAGACAACATGATACATTGCCATTACCTCCATTCTCCTCTCATGTTGAAAAACCTAACAAATCTTCCCACCTGCCCTATCATCACCAGCTGGAGTTTTCTAAATCACCTAATTAATAATATTAGTGGGTCTTTTGAACCCCCAAATCTTCAACAGGGAACTTCAAGATCAGTTGATATTTCCCTATCCCTTGAGATACCTCAAGCTACCCTCTCCCCCACCCAACCTTTATACTTTATACTTTATCACCACTATTCTGTCAGCATCTGAAATGCTATCCTCCTTGCAGACTATTAAGTTAGCCTGACACAGTTTCATGGATGTTAGCAGAAGACACGAGACTCCTGGGTCAGAGACAAGGGGATTTGCTACTCACAGCCTGGCAAGTAGTAGAGCACGATGCTGGCACTGGTTTTCCTATCTCCCAAGTCCTATTGGGATGACACAGGGAGGCCTAGCTCGAGGCCACACATACAGTGGATTTGCATCCCAGCAGAAGAGCATCGTGCTTGGGGAATTTATAGCTTTTAATAGTGAACAGTAAGCCAACCAGCTCTATGTGAGATGGCAAAGAAGACTGCTCACCACAAACACAATCATGAGGGAGGCCTAGTAGAGAGTAATGAGGGTCTTGTATTCTTGGCATATCCAGCAATGATGAGCAGGGCCACTCAGTGCCCATATTGGATTGCCTCTTCCAAGACCCATCATTTGGTTTTATTTTCATCTCAGCACCTAACTTCCTGATATTTTCTCATTAGTTGGTTCTTACTCATCTCTTCTAATGCAGTGGCAGCTCCAGGAGGGCAAGAGCCTGTCTGTCTGTCCTTTCATTGCTAATTCCCCAACACCAAGGATGTCACCTGGCTTGGCCCACAGAAGGTGCTCAGTGAATGTTTGCTGAATGAATGAGTAGGATTGGCTTCAACTTCCAACCTGGGCCACAAATTCTCCATGCCAGTCAAACAGAATTCTTAGTTGTCCCCACACATGTCTGGCCTCATGGCTTCTGCCTAAAGCAGCCTCTGCCGCAGGACTTACCTCCCCTCCCACTACACAGGCTCACCCATCCCCAAGCCCAGTTCAATCTCCCTCTCTCAAATTCCTTCCACCTGTATGTCTTTCTCTTTTTTCCCCAAAGTCTTCCCTTTTGGCCTCATGAATTATTATTATTGCTATCATCATCCCCTTTCTTCTCTATCATTATTGTTTAGTTGCAATGGCTTAAGGGTCTTGTTAACATGTAAACGTCCTAAGTGGGGAGAAGGAAGAGATGAGGCCAGGGAAGTAGTAACAGATCCCAGACATCTCCCTTGCTACTTACCAGCTGCATGACCTTAGGCAAGCCGTTTAACCTCTCTGTGCCTCAGTTGTATGATCTGCAAAATGGGAATATGACCGTACCTACCTTGTGGGGTTATTCTGAGGATTAAATGGGCAATTTTATAGAAATCATGCAGAAGAGTGCTTTTTTTGGTTATTTGTGTCACACCTCCTACACGTCTTCCCAGATGTCTCAGATGAATTCTTGGAGGCCCCCTTGGGAATGGCTCCCTTGGAAGGGCAGGGGTGTGGATTTCCGATTCTCCTGCTTCCCAAGCAGTTCCTGCCCCAGAACACATGGGGGAGGAAGGGCACGGAAAGCAAATTGAGCAGATATTCCCAGATGAAGTCAAATCTTTCACAGAATTGGGAGTTAGTGTTCATGCATGACTTTAATTATGGTCAAAGAGAAGAGGCTTGTTGAGCCACACGGCTGAGGAACGGCTACCCCACATTTCAAGTCTGGTCAGCAAAGCAAAATTACAGTGGGCAACCTTACTTAGAGTTGGCTTTCTGAGCTGAGAAAGGCAAATATATCTCACTAGCTCTGGACTGGCCTGAACCAGTTTTTTTCCCTAAGTACCATTTTATTGATAGCAAGAAGCTACCTGTTTATAGAACTTCACAAAGCACTTTAGCATATAGCATCCCCTTTAACCTTTAGGATCCTAGGTGGTAGTTATTTCCAGCAGCCTCATCATTATCCCATGTTAGAGGGGAGGAAACTGAGGCCCAGAGGGCTGCAAATAGTAGAGCTGGGGTTTAAGCCCTGCCCCCCTAAGGTAAACAGAATAATGGGTTCCCAAAAATGCCCTTGCCCTAATCCCCAGAACCTGTTAATGTGTTTTCTTGCACAACCAAAGGGACTTTGGAGCTGTGACTAAATTAAGGATCCTGAGATGGGAAAGATTAAACTGAATTACCTGGGTGAGCCTTAGCGCACAGGTCCTCATAAAGAAGAGACTAGAGTCATTGATAGGAAGATGCTGCTGGTGGGCCTACAAGCTAAGGAATGCAGAATGCTCTAGAAGCTAGAAATGGCCAAGAAGTTGATTCGCCCCTGGAGTCTCCAGAAGGAATGCGTTCTGCCGGCACCTCGATTTTAGCCTAGTTAGACTCACTGAGGACTTGTGGCCGTCCGAACTATGAAATAATGTCGGTGTTGTGTTAAGCCTCTTCGTTTGGGGGTAATCCGTTCCAGCAGTCACATGAAACTAATACAGCCCCTAGCTGCCAGGGCACCATGATGATGTCAGCATGTTACTTTTCCATGAAATTTCTACTTGATGGGAATAGCACAGAGGCATGTGAGATCCAGAAGGCGCCTCTGTCCACCTTGTCTTCCGCACGAGGAAAGGAGGAGAGGCAGGATGTGCGGGGGTTAGGAATGTGCCTTCTGGAGCTGGTGGCCTGGGAGGCTATAAACCAATACTTTAGCCTCCTCTGTTCCCTCATCTGTGGACACGACTGAAAGTAGGATGGACTTTAAGGACCAGGAGAATTAACAAATGCTTGGAACTGTGCCTGGCACTTGGCTGTCAGCTATCACTATTAAAGTACTTTTAGTCCTCTGAAAGCTTGTTAAAATTTAAACATGGTAGAAGGGATAGTGAGGGGAGAGATCACTTCCTGAGCCTCTGCTGGGTTCCAGACACTGTCTTGGGAACTCCAGGCACGCCATCTGATATATTCTCCTGATGGCCAAGAGGTGAAGCTCATAGGATTAAATGCCCAAAGTCACACCATAAAGAGGCTGAATTCAAACCCAAATCTGTCGGATTCCCAAGCCCTGTCCAGAACAGGCTCTCACACCTCAGCAAGAGCAGAGAGAAATTGGAAGGATACAGACAAGTTGGTTTATTTTCTGAGTCTCAGTTTTCTCATCTAGATAATGAAGTGAAGAAGAACCAGAACTGTGAGAAGAATCAGAAGAGATAATACCCACGAGCTTCCTTTGCAAACCAAAATGCACATTCAAGTGGACGGGGCTAGTGTAATTACTGGGAAAGTCAGCTGGGGTGAGGTTGAGGAGAGGGAGGGATGGAGTGGCCAAATGTGGACAGGGCGACTGGGGATGGAGAACAAAGATCAGACCGAGGCACTTGACTCAAGAGCCACTGTTCCAAAAGGTGGCTCTGGGCTGGGCACTGTGCCAAGTGCTGGACATTCAGTCCTCAGGCCAGCCCTGCCTCCCCTGGAGTGGCAGATTCTTCTTTCTTCGAGATAAAAGAAGGGGAGGTTTGAGGGGAAGTGTGCAAGCCACTAATTCATTTTCAGCAACCACAACCGAAATGCTGAGTGGAGAATGTTCTGGCCTGGAGTGTACTGGCTGATGGGTTTTCCAGCAAGCAGTGACCAGGCCATTTGGGGTCAGTGAGAAGCCTAGTCTAAAAGCAGATGTTTTGCAGTGGAAGAGAGGTCTCTGTGTCCCGTGATTTCAAGCCCTCAAGTTTGGATTTCTCGCCTGAAGCAGAGATTGCCAAGGTTTCCCAACCAATAGGAAACACTGTCCATTTGCTGAGTGCTTTACAGTTTGCAAAGTACTTTCACATATATCAAGATGTTTAATCTTTAGAGTGATTTCAAGGCTAAGGAAAATAAAAGATGGCTGTATGAGGAATGCTTTAGGCTATAAGGGACAGAAAACATAAATAGAGTGGTTTACGCAAATAGGTTGGATTGTTTCCCAAAACACGGAGTCCAAAGGTAGGCAGCTGCTGGGTTTGATTCAGTAGCACAATGATGTCTAGATGGTCACCTGCAACACTCCTGGTCTTCCCTCGTGGTTGTAAGATGGCTGCCACTGCTCAGGGCATCTAGTCACATATTCTAGGCAGGAAGAAGTGGGTGAAGGAACAATACCAGCAGGATTCTTGTTATGTTTTTTTGCCAGAACAGTGGCTTAGCTGCCTGGCTGTTAGAGAAATCAAGTACTTAGCTTTCTAACATCTATAGTAGAGGAAGGTAACAGATAAAAGGTTGGGGAATGGTGTTGAATGAGTCACCTACAGGGTCTGCTGTAATATGAGTAGACGCTACAGGCTAGAAGAGACTAGGATGACTTAGGATATTATGGGCCCCAGTGGTTCTCAACACTTGGCTGTACATTAGAATCACCTGAAGATCTTTTAAAATAGCGATGCCAGGCCTACACTAGACCACTTAAATCAGAATCTCAGGGAATACATCCTGGTATTGTTACCTTTAAAAGATCCCCAGTGGATTCAAATGTGTGTAGCCAGTTTTTCAGAGCTGTTCTGTCCAATATGGTAGCCCCTAACCCCATGTGGCTATTGACATTGAATTTAAATTAATTAAAATTAAATAAAATTTAAAATTTCGTTTCTCAATTACAGTGGCCACATTTGAAATAATCAGCAGCCACATGGGGCTAGTGGCTATGGTATCGGACAGCACAGATCTAGAACATCTCCACCATTGTGGACAGTTCTGAGAGTGGATGACACTGTTCCAGAGGAACCTAAGAGTAAGAGCCTGTTCAGAATTTCAAGGCTCCGTAAATCTGGCCTGATTTAAGTGGGGCAAGGCAGATGGGTTTGACCTGGAGGCAGCTGGAGTAGAGGGATTAAGGGCATGAACCTTGGGGCCACACCGCCCAGGTTTGAATCCCAGATCTCCCACTTCCTGAATAGGTGACCACACAAGTTACTTACCTTCTCTTCCTCCACCTATAAAATGGGAATACCATCTCCTGGGATTGCCGTGAGAACGCCAACCCCTAGCACACGCTATCTGCTCTTCGTGCCTGCAGCCCATGTTATCTAGGAGGGTTGACAGGTGGCCAAAGCCCCCAGAGGGGCCCTCGCTGGACACCTTTGTCATGTTACCCCTCAGTTCCACCTGGGACTGCACCTAGGCTTCCCGACCAGGGCTCTGACGCTGGCATTTCCATACCACCCCCTGCCCTGGATCTGATCTCCTGGGGCTCAGCTGGATGGCCCACCCTGGCCCCGGCCTGTAGGGTGAGTGTGAGAATGAATGAATGCATCAACACTGAACACATCCCGGTTTTCATCCACAGAGTATAAGCAGGCCCTTTGACTTGTAGCCTGGTCCTGGGTCTGGTGGCTGCAGAGGGTGTGGGGGCGGGAGAGGCAAGCTGTGTAGTCCTGGGCAGGTCACCCACCTCTCTGAGCTTGTGGCACCTGACCTATAGAACCAAGGGTTGGAGCGAATGCGGAGTACAACCTCTGAAGGGCACGAAATCTGCAACACAGTTTTCCTTTCTTGGGGAAAATTACAGCTTCCTAGCCACCAGGGTGCTGTATATCGGTCTTTTTCCAGGGTTTCTGATCGCCCCAAGGTGAAGTGCGAGTCCTTTCTCAGCTCCCAGGGCTGCCACCCCAGCTTCCCCTCTCCTCGCCCCCTTCCCTATCTCCAATCTCCAGGCTGTGTTAACAGTGTTGGGAATAGGGTCCCAAGGTAGGAAGATGTCATTTACTGCACCAGAAATGAACAAGATGCCCCCCTCCCTGCCACATGAGGGTTCTCAGAAAGTGGGGGTGGGGGGCTGAGGCTCCTCCAACGGCCCCCTTCCCAAGGAAGGAAGGGCATTTTCAGATGCAACAACCTTGAGCCTCAGCACATCTGCTCCTGGCGTGCGCACTCCACAGCGCGACAGACACGCCACGATGGGTCCCAGTCATTAACTGGCTGTCAGGTTCTTCAGATGATGGAGCTAAAAATAGCGCGCTATAGATAGACCCTTCGCCCACGCAGGCAGGCGCAGGCTGCAAATGGAAGTGGGGAGAAGGAGCAGCGCGGCTCCCTCTCCCCTAAAGGGAGGCTCGTGCCCATCTGCAGCCCCCTGCCACCCTCCCCAGCAATGCCCTGCCTCCTTCAGCCGCCTCCCCCCCACCCCCCTGCCTGCGACCCGCAGACGCGCCCCAATGTTCCGAATGTGCCCCGGCGGGCGGGGCGCTTGGCCAAGGGGTTCATTTGTATGCCGCACCCTGGATAAAAGTGATAAGGCCCCAAACATTCCAAGGAGACCGCACGGATGAAACCCCCGCGCCGCTCGCTCCGGAGGCGAGCTATTTATAGAATCCAAATATCAGCATTTTCCACCCATTTACACAAAGCCATTTCAGCCTTTTCAGAAGAGAAAAGAGCAGCCCGGGCCCTCATTCATTTCGGGGCCGGAATCACATCTGGGGCCAGGAAGCCCTGATTTTATAGGAAACCTCGAGGCAGGCTCGGATTAAAGATCAATGGCCGCATAAAATGTAGGCTGTCATATTCTCGCTGCGAACTTGTCCGGGTAATAAAAAATGTTGTTTTAGTAAATAAACTCGGGGAGATGCATTGCCGGCTGCCGTTTAACCCCGGCTTCACCCTGAGCGCTCGGAGCAAAGGACTCAGAGAAAGAAAGAGACGCAGGAGCGTCTGGTGGGAGTGTCTGGTGGAAGCCCACCCGCGAGCCTGGTGGGAGCCCACCCGGGACCCTGACGCGATCTCCCCCGCAGAGCCCACGCCGCGCGCCGGGTATGGCCCCGCGAACAGGCTCACTCTGCTGCTGCTTTAAGGAAAGTGTGAATGATGCTTGTAAATAATGATGAGGCTGGTAGCGGAGCTCGCTGGCTAGCAGTGCAGACTCTCCGGACCCATCGACTTGGGGTCAAGGTCCGGCCCGAGCGCATCCTAGCTGCCTGAGTCTGGGGAAGTTAACCTCATCCCACCGAAGTTCGGGTTCTCATCTGTTAGGTGGGGACCTGTGACCTCTCTCTCTCTCTCTCTCTCTCTCACTGGGCAAAGAATCTTGTGTGGACCATGCCCTCCAAACATCCATCCCCTCCCACACCACAACCTGACTTGGCAAACCCAACAGCGAAGGGAGCCGGCAAGGGGATGTCTCTTTTCCGGGGGCCATCTGCTCATTGCTCGCTTCCTCCGCCACTCACCTGTCTGCTCGCTATCCAGACCAGGGGTTCTCCAACTTTATAGGTGCGTCCTCAAAATCATCAGGACGGCTGGCTAACCCCCCTCCCCCCGCCCCACCCCCTGGAGTGCTGAGCTCCACCCCCAGGCTCTGATTCCATTAGAGGGGGGCGGAATCCGAGAATTTACATTCCTAATAAGTTCCCAGCTGATGCCAATGACATTGATCCCTTTCCGGACTCACACTTGGAGAACCGATGGTCTGGAGAAACCAATAGGAATGGTGAGGGACCAGAAAGTTCTGCTCCTACTAATCACATCCTGTAGAGTGGCAGTGATTAAGCCCTTTAGGTTTTGCTAAGTCTGGACCTTTGAAACACCAAGATAAATACATAATTACACATTGAGATGAATGCCATGTAGGAAAACTCAGCATATCCTGAGAGAGCATACAGGGGGCCCTGGTTTAGGATCATGAAGGCCTGCTCTGAGGACAGAGTAGTAGAAGCGGAGAAGGAGGATGCATGGAATGAGCTAGATGAGGAGCAAAAGCAGGAAAGGGGCCTGGCACATGGTTGGAGCCACATTGCCAAAGGAGAGAATATAGTCAGCATGAGTTTCCAATCCAAAGAAACCAACTCCCAACTGTGCTCTCGTTGAGACTCATTGACAAGAGGTCAGAACGGAGACTCGAGGCTTCCATGTCACCACCGAACTGGCCCCTCCCCGGCACCATCCCCCCCCCCCCCCCAGCACCATCAAGTCCAGCTGCGGAGTGCCGAGTATCTTTCATTGTATATCGTTTCCAGTGGGGATGGCTGCATAATAAGCCCCAACACTGAGTTCTGCCAATTCTGTGGGTTGGCTGGTTCTTCCGCAGCCTCACCGGGCTCACACAGGCGGTCACACTCAGTCGGCGGGTGGCCTGGGGCAGCGGGGCATCCCTGTCCACGTGGTGTCCCTCACAGGTTCTTTGTTCCATGGCTGTCTCAGGGCAACCTTCCAAGAGGGTGAGTTGGGAGGCCTAGGCTCTAGAACATACCTACTATCACGTATGCCACATTCTATTGGTGGAGGGAAACTGGAAGGCAGGAGGTAGGGAGAAGCGTCTTATTCCTTCGCGTTTTCTTCCTGTTCCCATCTGCTTCAGCAACAGCTCTCAGACCTCAAGACAGGGTCTGGAGGTTGACAATCTGAAGGCTGGCTTCATTTCTCAACAATGTCGCAAAGGACCCAGGTTCTATCTTCCTACTCTGCCACCTGTGAGGGTTGTCTCTTCATCTTCATGCCTGTCACCTCATGGTATCGAGATGGATCTGCAGCTCCAGACATCATGACTACATCAAAGGCAGAAAGCAGAGAGATGCCTCTGAGGGTCATGAGAAAGAACTTCTTCCTTCTCTCCCCCTCTTCCTCTCTCTCTCTCTCCCTCTCTCTCTCTCTCTGTCTGTCTTAAAATTTCCTCAACAGACTTTCCCCCACATTTCATAGACCCGAACTAGGACAGTCCACCACCCCTAGCTGCATGGGAGGCTGGTTAATGTAGTAGCAAAGGAGGATGAGATTACCATGACAGGCTGAGGTCAATCATCATTCCCCACCCAGGACTCCGCTTACTACCTGGAAAAAATCAGGGCTCTCTTCTCAGTAGGAGGAGTAGCAAGAATTGGGAATGGTGCAGAGAAAACAGTCCCCATCCAGCCCTTGGCCCGGCCTGCCTCCCTTGCCCCCTGGCCGATCTGCAGGCTCTCCGCTGCCCTGCCAAGTCTCCTTACCCCAGGCTGGCCACAGCCTCTGCCCCCCCACCCCTGAGCCGCAACCTCGGGGCCCCCCTGCAGCACAGGAAGGGAGGACAGAGAAAGGAGCTTTGGTCCTGCAGCTGCTGGGCACGCAGGGGGCTACGCAAGCCCGGGGTCCGGTGCTCCAGCCCCCTGGTCTCTCTCTCCGCCTTGGCTTCCACACCCTCGGCCCAGGGCCCTCTTTCTGGCCAGCTAAGCAGACGGAGATATCTCTCCCTCCAAGCTCTGTGTTTCCACATATGCTCTCAGTTCCCCCCCAGAAGAGAGGCTCAGGCCTTAAAAAATCCAGAGTCCCACCAGGGTCCTGCCTTCCCATTCTTCCTGCAACTGCCCACTCGTGGGCCTGCTGTGTTAAATAGGGAAATAAAGGAATTTAGAAAACGCTTTTCCTCTCAACAGCGCCTGGCGTCAGGAGGCTGTTCCCTTACCCCAGCAAGCCGGAGATCCCGGCCCAGGAAGCCAGAGCTTGCCACTTCACGGATGGTTGGCTGCCCGCTCCCCACCACCACCCATCGCTGAAGCATATGGTCGGACTGAGGGCTGGGCTTCCCTGGGGGCCTCTGTTTCCCCTAAGCCATGAGCACCCAGTGCAAAAGCTCCAGCCCCCAGGCTCTCTAGCGCACCCATCCTATCTGGATATTTCGAAAGCTACTCACCCCACCAGCGGCCGGCAGGGTCCAGAAAAGCAAAGACCCAGGCACGTGACCTTTTCAGTCTCCGTGTGGTGCCCTTTTGCTCCATGACCTCTTGGGGCCAGAAGGGTGGGAAAGGGATTTCCAGCTCCTTTGTGTTATCCCCTCCTTCTTGCCACCAGCTTATTTTGGGGGGTCCATGTTGGTCCCTGCTCTATTCCCAGGGCCTCGAACAGTGCCTGGCATACAGCGGGTGCTCACTGCTGGATGCTCACTCCGGGTGCATGAGTGCCTTTGTTCCCTTCCAGTTTCCAGCGTCCAGCTCCCCCAGCCCCGACCCCCACCCTGGCTCTTCCTGGCAGATCCTGCCTATCCTTCACTTGCGTTTTCCAGGAAGCCCTCCCATCCTCCGCAGCAACTAGAATGACTTGAGAGTTTCTTCTTTCTCCCTCTGGCCTCTCCCTGAGCCTCATCCCCACCCCATCTGCTTAGAAAGGATATATATTTTTTAACTTTGTGTTAGATCAAGTTGCATATGCACCCTACTCCCATTCTAGGTGTTTGTTCCTTGTTGAGGAGAACAAAAGACATTTTATTTTGCTTTATATTTGTCCCCCCTACCTCTTACCCCCATTTCCAGGGGCCATCGCTGTGCTTGGCACACAGTAGGTGAATATTTGTTGAACTACTACTAATTATTATTACTTTGTATATATGTATATTGTATTGTGTATAATGTATATATGTAATATTCTATTTACCTATATTAGATGTATGTTGTATATATATATATAATACATGATGTATGTTATATATACTAGTTATAATAAGTCTTCCTCTACATTCTTAGCATTTTATTAACTCATTCCATCCTCCCAGCAGCCCTGAAGTTTGCCCAAGGCCACACAGTCAATAGGGGAGAGGCCTGGGAAGCTAGCACTGGAGGGTGCCTTGTTTTAAAAGTGTGTTCTCTTTTTTTTTCCAGATTTTATTTATTTTAGAGAGAGAGAAAATGAGCGGGGGAAGAAGCAGAGGTGGAGGGCAAGGGAGGGGGGAAAGAATCTCAAGCAGACTCCCGCGCTGAGTGAAGACGGAGCCTGACTTGGGGCTGGATCTTAGGACCCTGAGATCATGACCTGAGCCAAAACGAAGAGTCAGGTGCTGAATGGGCTACGCCACCCAAGCTCCCCTAATAGTGCCTTCTCAGAGAAGGGTGTTGGCCTTTGGGGCACGGCAAATCCAGGAAGGCTTCTTGAAGGCAGGGGTAGATTCCATGGTTATTTAAAGGAGAGGAAGAATGTTTTCTAGGTGGGAGGAGGCAGGGAAAAACAAGGCAGAGTAGGAGGTCCACGACAGGAGCTGTTTGCCCTTTTTCTATCCCTCACTCATCTGGCAGCGAACTTGAAAGAGCAACTGCTGTATTTGGTTCCAGGCAGATACGGTTCCAACAGACGTTATCCCGATATGCTGACTGTACCAGTTATCATCACTGCTGGAAAAGGCGCCCCGGCTCGGCGCATCAGACCTTTGGTAAGAGTTCACGGTCAGTTACCAAGGTGCATTACCTTCCACACAGGTATTCCGTGAATTGCAGAAACGCCATCCACCGTAGCTAAAGGCTCCATCTCCATCTGCATAATTCCCGATGCTGTCAGTCGGCGTGACGTGTGTGCACTGGGCCTCTCACGGCCATCTGGCAGCCTCCCCTGCACCCCCCACCCCGTCCTCCAGCAGGAGCGGGGTCCCCGAGCCAAGACTATCGGTAAAGCAAGATGAGGAGGTATGGACGCCTGTGTGATGATTTAGCTGCGTCACTTGCTTTCTGACATCTCCATAGCTCTTCCGGGCTTCACCTCTGCGCCTGGCCCGTTGAAAGCTGCGGGAAGCAACAAGCAGAAATTGAATTTTCCGCAGTATGCTCATTTGGGAGGCTCATTCCTCAGTTCTACGGGCAGCTCCCTGGGAAGGTTCCAGCAGCTGCTACTGGCCCCGGCGCTGTGCCCTTGCCAACTCCCCCGAGGAGAACTGTCCCCACCCGGGAAGGGAAACTTGGCTCTGACGAGCCAGAGGTAGGAGTGTGCCCTTCTCTGGGGCCACTCAAGGGCTGTATGGAGCCCCCCTACCCTGCCGAGTATCCTGAGAAAGCCCAAGAGAATTTCCCATTTTGTTGACAATTTGGCTACACAAAGGCTCCCAAGAGTGTCATGGTGAGTGTGCTTATGGGAAAGGTCCATCAGCATCCACCTGGCCAACATCGGCATCCACACTTGGCTGGTTCTCTAAATCCTTCAGATGAAAGAATGTTTGCCCGCAGCAAGGTGACATAAGAATCAGCAAGACAGATTCGCTTTGCGTCTTGACACCAGAACAATGGGCTAATGTGAGGGTGTGTGAGTGAAGCGAGGGCTCCAGACAAACTGGTTATTTGCTTTTGTCTAAACCCTAAATCCTCCTTCTCTGACTGAGCGTTTCACTCTAACACCTATTAGGTGGGTGTCGCCCTGAGCGGGGGCCCCTCCATTCTGGCGGGTAAAGGAATTTCCTGTTGGGTCTGTCAGGACCCGTCCAGTCTCCAGGGATTCTGACTAAGTTGCCTTGAGTGAACCTGCGACAAGGCACATTAAGCAAGCACTGCAGGGTTCTCTTGTAGGTACCTCTCAGCTGCAGTTTAAGAAACGTGCTTGCTACTCACAGTCCCTTCCTTCCGCATGGAATCTCTCCTTGCGGGCTAGGACAATGGTGCCAACCCCTTAGACATTGCATCCAGTCCCAGGACACAACTTCTGCAATTCACTGCTTGGGATGACCCTCGCTTTCCTGTGTCCTCCCTCCCATGGTGTTGTTTGTTTCCGTCCAAAGGCAGGTGCCCCCCACTCCAGGTCCCACACTGGGTCTCCATATGGGCAGCAGCAGAAACGATGCCTAGCATGGTGACGGACTTTATAAATATTTTTGAGCTACTGCATTTCATATATATTAAGTATTAACCTTGCTTCAGGCTCTGAGCTAGTTGCTAATGAGAAGAAAGAAAGTACACAAATAATTCTAACCAAAATTGATTTTGGTTAGAAAAGCCTCAAACCCACTGGATTGGCAAAGGTTGAAAAAAGGAAAACACCCAGCTTTGGCCAAGGTGAGGAGAAGCTCTGACAGTATGTGTAGGACTATAAATTGGTAGGACCATTCTGGAGAGCAATCTGGCAATATGTGACTGAAATAAAAATGTCTATTCTCTTTGATCCTAAAATTCTAGTTCTAGGAACTTTTTCTAAGGAGATAACCGAACAAGGACATAAAGCTGTTCACTTGAGTTGTTCTGCAAACATCTACTGAGGACCTACTATACACTGAGCATGGAGCTAGGTACTGGGCAGAGTGTGGTCAAGCAGCGGGGGGATGTGAGTGTGGACGGTGTATGTGTGCATGGGGCGGGGGCGGTTATCAGAGCAGAAGCCCGGCAGCAACCTGAAAGTCCATCCATGGATGGCCCACATCACATTTTGATAGATCAGAATACTAAGCAGCCATTTAAAATGTTGCTGTGTTATCTGTAGTCACTGGTGGAGGAAGCTCTCTGTGACACTGTTGAATAAAAAAAAATGCAAATTGGGAAACAGAAAATGTCTCATTATGTCAAGTGACACATAAATGTCTACATGAGTATATACATAGAGAAAGGTGTCGAAAACTTCACTGTCAAATGTCAGAATGTTCAAAGGATTTGTTTCTGGCTCATGGGGTGTTGTGTATGCTTCTTTCTACCTTTCTGTATTTAATTTTTTTACACGAGCTGCTACACAGAATGCAAATACTATCTTTGTAAACAGAATGAACAAGTGAATGAGTGAATGAATGAATGAACGAACGAGGGAAAAAGCAAAATAGATCAAAGCTCAACCAAAGAACCCACCGCCTGGGAAGGCAAAACCCTCACACTCTGCCCTGGGAGGATCTGAGCTCCTAGAGGGTACGGACTAGGGTGGCAAGTGGTAGGTGGGCATTTGTGTAGCTGCCACCCTTCTCCTGTGTCCTAGGGTGACACACTCTCACCCCAGAGAGCCTCACGGGTCTTCTCTCCTCTGACAACTGTTGGACCCCATGATTTTCCTGGGCCTCTTCCCCCCGGGAGGCTCGGAGAAGCTCCGACCCAGACAACAAGTGAAATAAATCCAGGCCCTGTTGGGCTGGAGTTGGCTGGCTGGCCCCGGGTTGTTGTTTCTTATCTGCTGAGGCTCCGTTGACCTGGCTGAGTGACGAGACACAGCTGAGGCAGTTAAATCTTCCCCGGCCACGCATGTGCTGTCAGGATTATCACAGTGGCTTCGGTCCCCTGCCCGAGACCACTTTTCCCGAAAGATACCCTTCCAAGCCCGATGCATGGCTAATAAACCCATACCCAAATTGATCTCCCAGCTGTTCTTCAGATGCGCTGCCAGCACCCTTATCCGAGCCAAGCTGTTTGGGCTTGCCATAAATTGGGGCCATTTTTCATCCGGGGCTTTTCATCAGTTTCAGAAACTGTTCTCAGTCAGCAAAGGCTTTGTGTTTGGGGTTTTTTGTTTTTAAGATTTCATTTTTTTAGAGCAGTTTTAAGTTTACAATAAAATTGAGAGGAAGGTGTAGAGACTTCCCATATATCCCCCTTATCCCTCCACATGCATTGCCTCCCCCATTAGCAACACTTATCAGAAGGGTATATATATATATATTTTTTTATTAAGGATGAACCTACGTTGATACATCATAATCCCCTGGAGTCCATAGTTTACCTAAGGGTTCACTCTTGGTGTTATACATTCAGTGGGTTTGGACAAATTAATAATGACATGTATCCATCATTATGATATCATACAGGGTATTTTCACTGCCCTAAGAATCCTCTGTGCTCTGCCTGTTCATCTCTCCCCTCCCCACCTCCACCCCTGGCAACCACTGATCTTTTTATTGTCTCCATAGTGTCAGCAAAGGCTTTTCAGTGGAGACAGTAACACACGTTGGCAACATCATGGGTTTGGAAAACCGGCTTTCTCCTACCACCAGATATGCTGGCAAAAAAAAGACCCCCTCTATCTGTTAACATAGCTTCGTTCTTCCATGGCTGCGTGATTTGCTCATGAGAAAGAAAAGGGTACAGTGAATGGCCCCTTCCCACAGCTTCCTTCCATCAAATTGAGGCAGAACTTCAAACAACATGGCTCAGATGTGAGAGGGAGGCTGGAAATTAAACACCATTGATCTGCTCAGCACTAGGCCATTGGGGAAAGAGAAAAGGGGTGGTTCTTTGGAATGAGGTGTCTGGAGGTCCATGAGGATAAGAGCTGCAGACCACGCTAAGGCCAGCGGTGGCACAAGCCCTAGGACCCGTAGCCACTGGTGGTGGTAGCAGTGGTGGGAGAAGTAACAATTATAACAACAAGTATGTATGTAGAGCTTGACCTTTCATGCCCATACATATAATCCCATTAGCTTCCGTTGCAAAGCCAGGTTTTCCCTTAGATGCATAGCACCCAGTGGCCATGCAGGATCCATTTATTCATTCATTCATTCCCTTATTGACAAACACTGAGTTCCTACTTTTTCCCAAGGACTCTGCTAGGTTATTGTATTATCCAGGGTATGCCAGAGAAACAGAGCTGATATGATCTTTATATATAAAGGGAGAAGTTTATTTTAAGGAATCTACTTATGATTATGGAGGCTGACAAGTCCAAAATCTGCAGAGTGGACAACCAGGAAGAGCTAATATTGTGGTTCAAGTTCGAAAAACATCTGCTGGCAGAACTCCCTGTTTCTCGATGGAAGTGAGTCTTCTGTTCTATTCAACTGAGTGGATGGGGCCTTCAACTGATTGGGCGCAGCTCACCCACATTATGGAGAGCAATCCACTTTACTCACTGTCAAATGATTTAAATGTTAATCTCATCCAAAAACACCTCACAGAAACATCCAAAATAATGTTTGACCAAATATCCAGGCACCGTGTCCCAACCACGTTGTCATCACATAAAATTAAGTATCATACTAATGAAGGCACTCAGCTGAGTAAACTCAGCCCTCAAGAAGATCATAGACTAGTAGTAGAAGCAAGAGTATGTACTAGAATGGTAGTACAAGATGGGAAGTGATACATGCTTTAAAAGAGACACAGATAGTGCTAGAAATCGGAAGTGCATTTCGTTTGGCCATGGGTAAGAGGTAAAGGAGCAAGGGGTTTACAGAAGGCTTTCTGGAGTAGGAGAATTTGAGTGGGCTCTTGAAGGATGGGTAGACTTTAGATGGGTGCACATAGAGGGAGGAACATGGCACTAGGTAGATGGAAGGGCATGAGCAAATAAAGAGATTCGAATCTGTTCATGGAGCAGCTAGGAATGGATTATAGGTGTGTAAAGAACTAACAAGCAATATTGCAATCAAGAGAGCAGACAAAGGCATTGCCCCTTGTTTAAAAGTGTTCCTGTCCCTTTCTGCCTTCCTGTTCCTGTGATCTGACTTCTTTCTTTGCAGAGTTGTAGTTAACTATGAGTAAGGCAGGCTGTGGGAGACAAGCATCCACTGCTTGCCCCAGCATCTGCAAAACCCCACCTGCGATTCCTCTTGAGGGAACATTCTTCTCCAATCTCCAGCCCTACTCTTTAGCTCATACTCCGCCATTGGCTCTGAGACGGACCATCTGACCCAGTCCTGAACCAATCAGAGCCCCACACTTGCACTGCTAAAGTGATTGGTCAGGAATGGACATGTGACACCACTGGGCCAATTATGCCTTGCGGGCGGGTTTCACTCTTATTCTCAGTGTGAGAGGCAGTGGGAGTGAGCCGAGGTTCCGATGGAGGCTGAGCCCGAAGCTCGCGCACTGGTGGGCAGCGCAGAGAAGGGAGAGAAGACGGGTCCCGGTACCTCCAAACACAGCTCTCAGAACACGGAGGAGGCTTCTGCGGGACAGAGCGTGAGCTCGAGGTCCACAAGCATCTGGCAATGATTAAAAACCCTGATGGAAATATGAGCAACAACAGTTTATTGAACACTTCGTATGAGTCGAACACTAACATAGTCTGTCGTTTAGTCCCACCCTTGAAATGTAGTTGCTCTCACCCCCATTTTATCGCTGAGAAAACAGCCTCCAGAATCCAAAGAACTTCCTCAAGGACCCCCATCAAAAGGTAGCAGGAAAATCAAGTTTCAAACGCAGGTCTCCTCGGCCTGGAACCCCAAGTTCTTGCCTCCTCAGTGGTTCAGAAACACCTGGGAAGAATCTGAGAAAGTATGGAAATCCAGGACACACCCCCCCGACATGTGGGTCACTTGGCCTGGAGGGGGGCCCCTGGCACCCTAACGGGCAGCCACTGCATGAGATCGTGTAGGAGGCAGTTCCTATTGCTGGCCATTTGCACAGAAGCATGTGACCCCGACCTCCCAGACTCCCAGCAGCCCAGGGCGACCCTAACTTCAACTAAGCACTGCCCTTTGGATTACATGATTCCAGTCACCCCCGATTCAGAGAACTGCTGTGTCATCTAAAGGGTGCAAGTGAGGGGTGCGCGGGGGGGGGGGGGGGGGGGGGGTAGCGCTAAAACAGGAGACTGCTCCTTCTCTTTTTAAAATTGGCCTGTCGTTTTTAGAAAATAGGCTGTATAGTCCATGAAGTAAGGAAAAGCAGCTGCAATGGGAAACTCAGGGACGCCAGCTCCTGGCTTGTCACAGCTATGATCCACGTTCGGTTCCACTCCACTTACAAGCACAGATGTCCCTGTGATGTTCTGGGAGCAGGGTACACAGCTGGTCCCACCGCACCCCCCAGCATCCCAGATCCATACCACCCAGAGGGCCAGGAAGGGGGCTGGCTAAGGCAGGGCATGCGCCTGACTCCATGTCTGGGGGTGATTGGGCTGTTTAACTGTTGGGTGGGAGGGATGGGGGCAGGGGCGTGAGATGGGAGAGAGGTCGGGGTTGTTTGCTTGTTTTCTGGAGTTGGCCAAATGTAATCATTCAGAACTTCTTTTCTGAACATTCTTCTTGCTTAAAAAAAAAAAAAAAAAAAGCCTGGACTGCAGTTTTGCTTTTATGGCCTCTCCCATGGGACCAGCTTTTATTTCAAAAGTAAAACCCCAGCACAAAGGGTAAGGAAGCTTGCAAACCTTCTGAGGATGGCTGTGTAGCATGAGCTTTCATTAAAATGCTTCTGTAACTCCTGTGTTATCAGGAAAAGACCTTTTGCATTTACTCTAGAAACTCCAGGTTCCTTCTGGTTTTACGATCCTGTGAGTCTCGTGTGCCTAGCACAGTGCCTGGCACATGGTTGGTATTAAGCAATTTTTTTTTTTTTTCCAAAGAACAAGAGCAGAAAAGAATGCTTATTGACCAACTGGCTTTTGTCTTCATCAGCAAGTTGTCTCAGGGACTTCAGTATCACATGAAATGTGAAATTATTACCAAACTGAATTTTAATGAAACATTTCACCATTGGGGGAAATTTTAAGAAAAATGCAAATGCAAAATTATCCTATGTTTGTTATTACTATTTTAACATAATTTTACAAACAAACTCTAAAACAATGTTCAAAGGGGGAAAAAAAAACAGAATAATAGGAGTAGTGCTGGAGAGCATGGTATCTATTTCTAAAATGGAATAGAGAGATGTTTGGACCCAGGACTCAGCTCTTAAGACCTTCCTCTCAAACTGGTCATTATTCAGCATTCTTTGGCTACAACCAAGGATGAATCGACCTATCTGTGCTCTATAGCAAGACCACATTTCTCCTTCTTGTCCAAAAGGCTCTCATTAGGGTGTCTGATAAATATCTCACAAGATCAAGGTCTACCAAGTCTTCAGCATTTCCCAGATCCATATTAACCCCAGCCCCAAAAGCCTTGGAGCGGGTTTGGCATGACTTATTTATAGTGAACCCATGAGAGTACCAGGTGATCACTTCTTTCTTCTAATCCAGGGATGCCCAAAGTGTCTAATACTTTTACAAGGGATTGTAATCATACCAGTCTGGAGTTTCTACAATTTACCCTTTTCTCCTTAAAAAAAAAGAACCAGAAAAACCCTTTCCATTCCTGGCTCTCTCTCACCACTCCCATATCTTTTGATTCCTCACAGGATCCCGACAGCAGCTCTATGGCTATGTCAGCAAGTTTTTCAGGGTCCTAGGGGACAATTTAGCTGAGTCTTGGGAGTGGCACTAAAGTAACTCCATATGCTTTCACTCTCTTCCTGGTCTTTAGAATCAGTTCTGTCATTCCCTGGACAATTGTTTAAAGGTAAGCCTCTCTGAAGAAGCTAGAAACAAACTAAGTGTGGTCATGGACTTCCCCACATGCTCACATTCTGTATAATAACAGCTACATCTGCTGAGAAACATGCAACGTGTTGGACATTGTCCCAGGGGCTTTACTTACAGGCTCACAAGTGAGTCTTTCAACAACTCAATGAAGAAGGTACAGTTATTAACCTTGTCGTGCAGATGAAGAAACTGAAGCACAGAGAAGGTGAGTAATTTCTCCAAGGTCACACAGCTCAGTGGTGGAGCTGCTATCCAAACCCTTGTCCTTACCCACTGTGCTACACTGATCTGTCCATTCTTTGTCACCTTTTCTGAACTTAGCTTTAAAAACCCTTTATGATATGATGAGATTATGGGAGATGATTTTCAGTTTTCTGTTAAATTTTTTTTTATCTGATGAATAGTTTATAAAGCCTGTTTAGGTGACTCTAGTCACTGAACGGCCCCGCCTTTATGGAAGCCTGGCCCATCAGGCTCCTCTTCTGCCTTCTGCCTCATTCCCCATCAGCCCTTTCAGAAACCACAGCCCCAGACGAAGATGGTGGCAGGGACAGAAATCTCTTCTCTGGAAGCATCAGCCACAAGAAAAGACTTGATGTTATGGGTTGAATTGTGTCCCTCTAAAATTCTTATGTTGAAGTCCTAACCCTCAGTATTTCACAAGGCAACTGACCTTGTTTGGATGTAATTAGTTAAGAAGAGGTCAGTGCTGGAGTAATGTGGGCCCTAATCCGATATGACTGGTGTGCTTATAAAAAGAGGAAATTTGGACACAGACACACACAGGAAAAACACCAGGAGGAGGCATAAAGAGGAAGACAGGGATCAGGGGGATGATTCAGGAACCAAGGAATATGAAGAGTTGCCAGCAAGCCACCAGACGCTGGGAGAGAGGCACGGAACAGATTCTCCCTCACAGCCTCAGAAGGAACCCACCCAGCCGACACCTTGATCTTGGACTTCCAGCCTCCAGAACTGGGAGACAACACAGTTCTGTGGTTTAAGGCCCCCACTTTGTGGCACTTTGGTACAGGACCCCTAGCCAACTACTACACTGACTATCAAACAATAAAGAGGGATGAAGGATATCCCAGTGAAGGAAATGCTCTGACTCCCCACTTAGATGCCCCCTCTCTCAGGAAGCCTTCCCAAGGTCTTGAGAATGGTCTATAGAAGATGTGGGCTGGGGGTAGCTCCCTGGCAGAAGAGAAGGCCAGGGGATGGTGTGGAGGTGGGATTGCAAAGGGTAACGTGCTAGCATGTTTATTTGTGGTGACCTTGGGTGGAAGGATGCGAAGATAGGGGTGGGGAGTAAATCACCTATGAGCTTCCCACGTGGGCTCCTGACTGGGGGAGGTACTCCTCCCACACGCTCCCATATCACCCCCATATTTGCTTTTTGGCTGAAGTCAGGGCCATACCCACACAGTCACCGTGACCTGCATGGCCAACCACATGCCTGGCCCACAGTGTGGACCTCGAAGGTGGGTGGGTGGTGCTGGTGTGCATAGGGAGGGAAAAAGAGCCATAGAATAAGAATATGGAAAACTAGAAAGTGGAGGAAAGAAGAAACAAGATATTTTTAAAAGGTAAGGGGTAAGAAGGGGGAGAAAAGAAGGAGGAGGACAAAGAGGGAAGGAGAGAAGGGTCAGAAGAATAATGTTCAGCCATTTTCCTGATGGGGATCCACAGTTCTTTATCTGATACTATTAGAACCAGATGTTTTCCATATTCAGAACTGTGGGGTTTTAAGAAAGATACAACGGCTCTCTCCGCCTTTAGTGCCATCTTCTTGGAAACCATAAGAACCAAATGGAGGAAGAATCAAATGCCCAGGCTGAAGCGGAAAAGAAGAAAGAGGACGCAGAGGTCCAAGTAAAAGGCTGGCTTGTGTGGCCATGGAAGCCACAGGAGCAGAAATAAGGAAAGCCTGAGGCCAGGGACTGCACACCTACTTTCTAGAACTTGATTCAGTGGATTTAGAGCATCCATCACCATCTGATCGCAGTGACCACCTTTGAGAAACACCTTGCTCAGACCAAAGCAGTCCGTTTTGGTCCTTTCCCCTGGACCTGTGACTTTTGGGATTAATTCTCTTTTCATCTGTGGCTACATGTAATGGGTGTATAATAAATCATGGATTCTGTTGTCTTAGCTGAAGAAAAAAATGTAAAAAAAGATACTAGGGGGCATAGTTTATGTGGGGTAGCATCCTGTATGCAAACATATGGATATCTCTGGAGCAAAAATGGATGAGTATTCACACAAAGTGGAATAAATGAAGACTAAAAAGAGCCCTACATTCAAGTCAAGTCAGATTTTTTTTTAAGATTTTATTTATTTGTTTGTTTATTTATTCATTTGAGAGAGAGAGAAAGCACAAGCAGGGGGAAGGGCAGAGGGAGAGGGAAAAGCAGGCTCTCTGCTAAGCAGAGAGCCCAATGTGGGGCTCGATTCCAGGACCCTGAGATCATGACCTGAGCCGAAGGCAGACACGTGACCGACTGAGCCACCCCGGCGCCGCAAGTCAGATTTTTTTAAATTTAGGGTTTTCAGAGGTTTCGGGTCTGGGCTGATGTTAATGGAGTGTGGCACTCTTGTGGAGCAAAAGCCAAGCCGAGACACAGATCTCTGCTCGATTCTCATTTCAAAGAAGAGGGAGCGCTCAGGCAGAGAGCCTTTCCCTTGTCTCTGTGTTCTAAGGTCACAGTCAAGGTGTGCTTGGAGTGGGGTTCCCGGAAGCACCTGTTGAAGACAAACCATTTGTTCACTGTATAAAAAAGACAGTGCTTTGTTCTCAATCAAAAGATGAGAGGCAGGAACAGAAGTCTTCTCAGTGAAACTCAAATCTTTCCTTTAGTTCCAGACTCCATCTTTCCCTCCCTAATAAACCTCATTTCCCTGGGAAAACGTTCTACAGACCTCTTCCCAGCTCTGCAGAGCCCCGCTGTCCCAAGCTGCAGATGGTCTGGGCAGTATCTGAGTGGAGCACTGGGGAGCCCGCAGGGCAACTCCCGGGCCCTGCTAAGCATTGAGAATGCTCCCCTCCTAGAGGATTTGCCCTTGAACCTGGCTGAGCTTATTCTTGCATGACTGAGGCAGCTGTCCACATAGATCTGCTGTCACTCAAGGACCACAAAGCTGGTCCAAGCTCAACTTCCTCTCCCTCATCAAGGGGCGAGGGTTAGGACAGGGCAGAGGGAGGAAAATAAGATTCAAGGCCAGGCAGGTTTGGCCCTCAGGCTTGACCGTGCCACTTGCTTTGTGACCTTCGGCATGGGACTTAATCTTTCTAAATTTCAGTATCCCCCTCTGTAGAAGGGGAATAATGATTTCTCTTGTAGGATTGCTGTGACGATGAGACCAGATGGCATATGATAATACAGGAAAAGCCTAGGCCCTTAGTTTATAGCAGCTATTCCTACATTTGCTGCTCCGTGAACCACCCAGTGATATTCTTGGAACCAGTGGCCCACTGTGGCCTAGGTGGTGTGTGGGAGGTGGGGTGATGGGGGTGGCGGGCTTGGAAAACGTTTGGAGAAAGGCCCCTAGCTTCTCCTGCACTGGTCCATACTCCCCAAAACTCAGGCAATCCCACAGCTTTGGGGACCCTCCAGGGACTCTCCTTAGAAGGTTGTCCTGGATTTAGGTCTGGTTCCTAGGTCAGCGTTTGGAAGCAGTCACTGATGCTCCCACCAGCACATCTTCGGGTGATCTTGGCTCTCTGGGGCTGGTAGACCTCTACAGCTGGCCCTGCCCCAGTGCAGACACCCCACAAGCCTGGGCACATCTGGGCAGGGCACAGCCTCTCTGTTCCTACCAAGTCAGCTGGTGCAACGGTTGGCAGTTCTCAGGTCCATCAGCATCAGGGAGGGGACTCAGCCAACACTGAGCACTGGGATGGATGCCCAGGATAGCACAAAGGCCTCCTCAGCTTCCAATCCATGTTCAGTTAGGTTCTGGAAAGACTGACCACACATGTCCCTCTTGTCTGTGCTGTGCCCTTCGCTCCTATATCAGTTTAGATCAGGTTTGGCTATATGTAACAAACGAATTCATGACAATAGTAGTTTTAAAAGGTAGCAGTGTACCTGCCTCTTATGAAAAATGCCTGGAAGTGTATAGCCCAGGGAAAGTTTTGTGAAGCTGTCATCATCAGAGGCCCAAACTCTTACCTAGCTACTCCACCAGGCTTCGTGTGTCCACTTCATGGCTCGAGATGGTTGCTTGAGCTCCAGCCATCACATCCGAATTCTGTGTTAGGAATAAAGAAGCACAAAAATGTGTATCGCTTCCCTTCCAAGGAAACTTTCCAGCGGTCCCACACAATAGCTCTGCTTACCTCTCATTGACCTGACCTTCCTGTGTGGCTACACCGAACTCCAGAGCACGCATTGGAAGGGTGCCATGATTCCCAGTTAAAATTGGGATTCTAAGGGATAGGTGGGAATATTGAAAAGAAACTAGCAGTCTCTGGCCAATGCTCAGTAAATCTTAGACAGATGGATAAATGGTGTAGCCCTTTCCAGCCATGCCCTTGGGAGCCCCACCGACCTGAAGGCCAGTTGACCTGTAAATTGCACAGGGTATGACTATGGTCCGAGTCAGAGTCAGAAGGTCGGAAGCAGGCTCAGGAGAGAGGGTGCTGTGGCACACCCCTCCTCCCCATAAGTAAGGTCCCCCCAGATCACTGCCAGAGCTATCTCTGGGCACAGAGGAGGTGACTGACTGGCAAGAGGCTGTCTGCTGGAGTGGGCATGGCCACGAGCTGACCTTCCTCACTTTCTCTTCACCCCGGGACTTCATCTGCTCGGCGACCGATGGTTCTCACCATCCACCACCCCAGGAGGCAAATTGTCACCGTGCAGCATGGTGTGTCGGGGTCCCCTGGGCACGTGCAGACGTTCCAGCAGACGAACGGGGAGCTTCAGGCCCAAGAGGGCAGACACTCCATTGAGTCTCTTGGGTCCCGAGATCCCTGCTTTCACCTCTGGAACTGCATCCTCCCGGGCTCAGAGGTGTAGAATCACCTGAGCAGGTTGGTCTCTAGAGGATTCCAGAAACGGGTGTCAAGACACAAGCCTCTGCTTCTGAAAGGGGAGAGCGGGGAGCGGGCTTTGGGCAGATCTAGGCCAGCCGCCCACATGCTGAGCAGACAGACTCGGGACATTTTCCTGGATTCAGCTCCTCAGCAGCTTTCTGTGCTCACAAGCGTCTTCTGCCGCCCTCCATCCCGGTCTCGTCTGGGGACGCCAGAGCCCCGTAGACGATGACTCCTGGCCTGGGTCTGAATTCTCTGGGTGATAAGATCAGAACGCTATTCCCAAAGTTCACACCCTCTCCGTCCTCAGGAATCAGAGGTGCATATTTGGCTAATAGACAATCCACCCCCCACACACCATCAACACCAACCCTGGTCTCTTCGGAACCTAAGCTTGGAGGTGGGTACTGATGAGGCACGGAACAGGGAGTTCACCTGCTCTGGAAGAGGGCTGACCCCATGCAAAGCACCAGCGTATGCACTTGACACCTATTATCCCATTTGATCTTCTCCTGGAGCCTAGGAGCTAAAGACTATCGTTATTATCCCCATCTTACAGATGAGGACAGTTAAGGCCAGAACACAGAAATCCCTTATCCTGGTTTCGGGTCAGGAGACCCCACAGGCAGCCTGTACTCATTTACTTTGGGCCTTTCTTGTCACTGATGAGAGTTTATTTTTAAGGGTATATCTTTGGTTAAAAAAAAGAAGAAAGAAAGAAAGAAAGTATTTCTGCCCTGTGGGTATGTCTGGATTTCTCTTCAATACACAATCTTTCATTAGCACCAGGTGCGGAAAAGGCTGAGGTTGTGTGAAAGAGACAAGTAGATTTGGGGAGGACAAACAATTCCCCAGAATGTAGCATCATCGAGTTCTGGTACCTCGCACCCACCAAGGGCAGACTTCTAACGAACATTCTGAAAGCTTCACGGTCATGACGTTTCGTCGTCCAGCCCCTGCAGGGAGAAATCCTCACCTTTCCTGCCTTGTAGTTGAGGACACGGAGGCTTATCTAGATCATCTGGCCCAGATGACACACTTCATAAACGGCAGAACCAGCTCTAAATGGGCATCGGCACACCGTGGCCCAGAGCGAGAGCCGAGCAGCCTCCTTATTTTTGTACAGCTCACGAGCTAAGAATAGTTTTTACACTTTTAAATGATTGAAAAAAAAATCCAAAGAAGACGAATATTTCACAACTCATGAAAATCATCTGAAATTCAAATTTCGGTGTCCATAAATAAAGTGTTATTGGAACACAGCCACGCACATCATTTACATATTGTCTGTGGCTGCTTTCGAGTAATTACCGCAGAGGCCGTATGGCCTGCAAAGCCTAAAATATTTACTACCCGCTGCTTGACAGGAAAAGTTTGCCTGTCCCTATTGCACGACCCTGTTTGAAACCCCTGTTCCAAAGTGTCCAAGAAAGCTCTGAGGCTGGGGTCACAGTCCTGAGCGCTAGGGTTTCTAAGACCCTTCCCCTCAGAATGAGGCCACACAAGACATCTAAGTCGTCAAACTTCTCGGGGGCTTCGCAGCAAAATAAGGATCATCACAGGGCGCCAGGGTGGCTCAGTCGGTTACGCATCCAACTCTTGATTTTGTCTCAGGTCATGTCTCAGGGTTGTGAGATCGAATCCTGGTCTGGCTCTGAGCTGGGCTGGAGCCTGCTTAAGATTCTCTCTCCCTCTCCCTCTGCCCCTCTCCTCGCTCATAAGCACACTCTCTCTCTCTAAAAAAATAAAATAAAAAATAAATAAGGATCATCGCCACGCCCTGCCTGGCTCTGAAGACTGTCAGAAGACGAAAACTCGATAATGTATGTGGAAGTATTTTGTAATCTGGAAGCACTCTCGAGAAATGGGAGGGATTACTGCATTATTGGATTCAGAGAAAGGCGGTTGGTATGAGGGAAATAAGCCCGTGGGGCGGAGGGATGGGGGTGGAGGGAAATCTACTTTGCTTTTGCATGATTCATTAATAAAACAGACCAAACCTGCTAGAAATGGGCTTTGTCCTAAAGCGCGTGCCCCTGGCTCACACAGTGGCTTGTTGGGCCTTGCCCAGTGGAATCCACCCTCCGGCATTCATATCTGAGGCCGGTACCCCTGCCCTGAAGTGGCTTCGGGGGGCCTTCCCAGGTCTGGCCTTCTCCCCAAGGAGTGGGCTTCCTCCCCGGGGGTTCTTAAGGTGCTAGGAAGACATCCCTGCCCCCAAAGATACCCTGTTCTTTCTGCTCACTGGTTTGCCAGATTTCACAGAAATTCACTCCTATCTTTATTCCAAACGTGTTAAAACGTTGAACAGGCTAACAGTCAACCCTACTGGTTATTGCTCTAGTGTGAGCAAGTCAGTTGATCATCTGTTCAACAGATATTTACCAAAGCCCTCCCATGTGCCAAGGAAAAGGAGGAAAATGTCCGAAATAGATCAATGACCCCCCCACAAAAGGAGGCAATCCGGGGTACGGGCAGGGGACGCTGGGAGGGCGAAATCGAATCTGGTGCATCACCAGTGTGTGCTGAATCGACCCCATTTCTCAAGGTTTCTAAGCAAGTGAAAGGCGGAGAAGAAAGTGCAGCAGGGGTCTCAGGAGGTAGGGTTAGGCTCGAATAGTTTTGTAATACAGAAGGGCGAGGGCATGAGCCACATCTTGAGTGCGAAGGGCTATTTGGGGCTCCTGCCTGGTAACGCCGGGGTGGGGTCCGTGGTTGCAGGGAGCCCCCGCTCACGTACAGGAAACCTGCTGCCTTGGAGGCTCCCACACAAAGGCCAGGCTGGAGCCCAACAGCAGCCCTGCTCTCCGATCTGGGCCCCCCCCCCGGCCTGAATCCCCCCCCCCCCCCGGCACTGTGCATGCCTGACACTCAGCCGATCTTTTAAAAGTGAGAGACAAACAAAACTGTGTGCAGAATTGGATGTTTATTTGCACCATCTGCGTGGCAATACAAGTTCAAGTTGTAATGGCATCCGCTCTCCATCAGTATTAGGGGACCGTTTAAACATCCACAGCCATTTACTGATTATAAACACACACTAAAAAAAAGGCAGCAAGGGGCACGTGGCCCCCGCACCTGCTGCCTTTGTGTGCGTCAGTCAATTTCATGCCTAGGAAGTGCCGGGCCCGGGGGACGGCTGTATATGCAGCTTGGTTGGTTGTGAGTTGTTCTGTTTTTCTTTTTTTCCCAGGGAACAGCATAAACCAAGTTGGCCCCAAAATACTCTTATTGCAAATAGATGGGAATAAATGGAAAATAGACAGCGATCATAAATGTAAACCAAAAAAATAAAATAAAATAAACGGCTGAATTTCCTAATGTTAAAAGGTCCACTTGCTTGTAATTAGTAAATTAAAACTAGAGAGTATTTTTACTGGCTTTCAAGAAAAGTCCCAGGGGTCGCTGTGCAAAAGGCTCCTGTCTCCCGCCCTCCCACCGACCCTCCCACCTCACCCACCCCCACCCCCACCCCGGAAGGTTTGAGTCACCAGGCAATGGCCAATGGGGCACACATTGGACACAGTGAGGGCAGGCATTGGAAATTGAAGGAACAAAGAGAACTTGATGCATTTTACAGGGAAACGAAAGTTTACCCCAAAGCTGTGCAAATGTTCTCTGGATCTTTATATCTTGCAAACGATTTCTCCACCTCCTTCAGACCCGCCCCTGCTCAGTCATGGGTCCATCAGTGACTTCAGCCACAGTTCTGACCTTAATTAGCTGCATGATTTTGGGTCACATTCTGGAAACCTGTGTTCTTACTGGGGACAGCTGAAGGGGCTGGTGTGGGGTTGTTCCATTCGACCAGTGCGTTCCCGGGGAACTTGGGATCTCACCTTTCCAGGTAAACTTCTCCAAGGAGAGGGATTTTTTGTTTGTTTGGTTGGCTTTGTTTTGCTTTGTTCTGTTTTTGGGGGTTCCCCCTGCCGACAGCTTCCTAGCTGAAAGTACTTTCTGCATTTGTGGTATAAAGGACCCATTTATTGCCTAGGACCCAAATTTTTGGAGGGGGAGTGTGGAAGAGCACCACTCTCTCAGCTTCTTGCCTGGTCAAAAACTCCAAGTACTTCCTAAGAGTTCCTTTGTCTTTCTGATGTGATGCATGAGGCACATGAAACCCAGGCCAACTCTCGCCACCAGAGCATCACCCTCACTCCTCTGATCAATCCCCGGGGGCTTGTCTGCCTCCCCTTTCCTCTGAACGCTGGTTTTGGATGGCACTCTAGTTCCCACTGCTCATTGAACCTGGCCGGCTGGAGCCAACATAATGGCTCACTTAGCCTTCGATACATTTATTTAGAACAAGGCTTCCCTCTATATATCTAGAACGACTACCCCCACTGCCCTGTAGTCCTAATACAGTTGGGGTTCTAATTCACAGCCTTATGCTAAGGAAGCTGGCGTTGAACTTGTACACACGTATGGACAGAAGTCCATTTCTTAGGTGAACCAGCAAAACTGGGAGCAGGTCCAATCATAACTTCTCCAGCGTCCTGGGGCGTCTTTAGGAGCCCATGCGGAGCACGAATCTCCTCCATGACTCCAGTATCATGTGTCCATGAAAAAGTTGTTAGAAAAACACCATCTCAAGTGTTTTGCATCTCTTCTATCTGCGTTGGTCACATTTTCACTGGTTCCTCGAGCTGCTTCTCACCTCTTCGCCCTTTTCCACTAAAATCTACCCCCAAGAAATCTTATTTGGATCCTGACTCAAGTGTAAAAAGAAAGGTAATTAGAAAAATGGGACACTGACTGCATATTTGATGATATCAAGATATTGTTATTAATTTTTTAAAAGTGTGATAATGGTATTGTAACTTTAAAAAAAAAAGAGTCCTTTACTTTGGAAATAAATACTGAAATGAGCTATCTGTGAAATGATGCCTGAGATTTAATTAAAATAAGGTGGTGTTGGGGACACAAAATTAGAAGTAAGTTGGTAAGTGTCAAAGCTGAGTGATGGATATGAGGCTTCATTATATGGTTTTCTCTGCTTTTATATATGCCTGAAATTTTCTATAATAAAAGGTTTCTTTGTTTTTGTTTTAAATAACCCGCTCCCTGGGGTGCCTGGATGGCTCAGTCTGTTAAGTGTCTGCCTTCAGCTCAGGTCATGGGGATGGAGTCCCGCATCAGGCTGCCTGCTCAGCAGGGAGTCTGCTTCTCCCTCTGCCTCTGCCTCTCCCCGCCACCCCGCCCCGCCCCGCTCATGCTCTCTCTCTCTCTGTCAAGTAAATAAAATCTTTAAAAATAAAATAAATAAATAAATAACCCACTCCTAGGAAACATGTGATAAACTCATCTGCACTAAGATGTTGCTAACTGATAAGGACAGATGGCAGCTATTTCTTGATGCATCTGCATTTTATTAAGATTTTATTTATTTATTTTGAGAGAGAGAGTGCATGCGCAGAGTGAGGAGCAGAGGGAGAGAGAATCTCAAGGAGACTCTGGGTGCAGAGCCCGATGTGGGGCTCGATCTCACGACCCTGAGATCATGACCTGAGTGGAAATCAAGAGTCGGATGCCCAACCAACCGAGCCGCCCAAGCGCCCTGATATGTCTGCATTTTAACAGAAAACAGACTTAAGACAGAACAATGACTACAACGATGGCAAGTCGGGCAGAAAGCAAAGAGCAGGGCGGGGAGGGAGCAGGCCACGAGGGAAAAGGCCATGTGAACCAAGAACTCGGAGTACAGTTGGTCTCAATGTTCTGGTTTTCATCTGACCAAGTAGGATTTAATAAAGATCAAGGAAGCAGAGGCTGAGACAAGTCCCTGCCTTTTGTACTTGAGTCCAAGAGGCTGATGGGGAGTAAGGCCCGTCAAAGACGAGCGGGGAGGCAGGCTTTGGCAGGGAGAGCCAACAGACTGCGATGCAGACCCCACCAAGTTCAGCCCGCCCTGTGGGGGGCTCTGAAGCAAAGACAGCCCCTTCGAGGAATCCTACATCAGATGGAGTCAGGCCGTTGTACCCCTGCCTTGCTCGGAAATGGGCCAAAGGTGTGACTTTGGCTCAAAAACTGAGGTTTGAGCTAACCTTGACCTTAACCTCCCTCGTGGCAGGGAGGCAGTCAGCTAAGCGCCCTCCCTGCAGCTGGGTAGCTAATCCTTTCTTGAAGGGTGGTCCGAGCAGGGCCTCCGTGCCGGCCACAACGAGTAGGAGTTTGGGGCCTCTGTTCTAGAAGTAGTAGAAAGCCACAGAAGAGTTTCGATCAGATGTGATGGGATTTCATATATAGTTCTATATTTAGTAGTGCCTACCGAATCATTCTGACCACAAATATCTGAGGGTCTGTCACGTGCCAGGTGCTCTTTGGGTGCTTGGGATGCATGAGTGGACGAAACAAAGATCCCGCTCTAGTGGAGCTTATGTTCTAAGCGGATGGACAAACAACAGGACACAATAAATATGTAACTACATAGTAGGCGGACCTCTGCTCTTGTGCATGCTCCGTGGGATCAGTATCACCTAGGGATTTGCTAGAAATGCTGGCTTCACCCCAGACCTACTGATTCCAAATCTGCATTTTAACGAGAACCCCAGGAGATTCTTAGGCACAGTAAAACTGAGGCTCCACTCTCAATTTTAAGACCATTTTTAGGGGCGCCTGGGTGGCTGAGTCGTTAAGTGTCTGCCTTCGGCTCAGGTCGTGATCCCGGGGTCCTGGGATCGAGCCCCGCATTGGGCTCCCTGCTCAGCAGGAAGCCTGCTTCTCCCTCTGCCTCTGCCCCTCCCCCGCCGCTCATGTGCTCTCTCTCTCTCTCAAATAAATAAAATCTTTTTAAAAAATAAATAAATAAAAATTAAAAAAATAAAAAGGATAGTCTAGGTAGACATCACTGAAAAGGAAAATTTTGATTAAAAACACGACGCAGGGGAAGCCTTTAGCCAAGCATCTGGGCGAGGTATTCCCAGGCAGGGGGCAGAGATATCTGGAACCAAGGCTCAAAGCAATGTGTGCCTGCAGCGTTTGAGGAACAGCAAGATGGCTAACTGGGCTGGAGCAGACAAGGCAAAGGTAAAGCATTGGAAGAAGAGTTAGAAAGATAAAGGAGGTAGGGGTAGGATGGCCACATGCTGCCGAACCTCTGGGGACAGCAAGGACTTGGGCTTCTGTTCAGCAGCATGCAGAGCCACTGCAAGAGCCTGAGCAGACAACTGATAGGATCCATGTCTTTAAAGGATCACCCTGGATATTGTATTCCCAATAGACTGCAAAGGGGCATGGATAGAAGACAGGGAGGCTCTTTGGGGGACACGGGAAGGGGAGGGTACTGCAATAATCCAGACCAGAAACACTGACAGTTCAGATTTGGCTGGGAGCAGAGGAGGAGGTGAGGAGGGGTTAGATCCTGGATAATTTTTTAAGGTAGATCCAATATAATTTTTTGATGAGTGAGACACAGACTGTGAGAAAGAGAGGAGCAGAGGAGAACTCCAAGGTTTTTGGACTAGTAATTGAAAGAGCAGAAGTCTATTCAACTGAGAAGAGGAAGGCTGTGGGGGGAACAGGTTTTCTGGGGAAGAGATCAAAGAATCACCCTTGGCATGAGGGAGATGAACGTCTAGCACATCCAAGAGATGATCAGGCAGTTTCCTGAGTGTGGAGTTGAGGAAAGAGGTCTACTAGAGAAGTAAATTTGGGAGCTGTTAGTCATTCTACTGAATGTGGAAAGTCATCTAAGAATAGGACTAAATATAATGAACTGCTATGCTTGTGGGTCTGCTGGCTATCCCAAAAACTTTAGTCCATAATACAGCTGATATGGAAGTCACTGTGGCACGAACTATTTCTGTACATCTCTCCTGAGTTGTGATCCAAGTTCAGGGGCATAAAATAGTGAATGCATTTTAAATATGTTTCTTAAAAATAGTTCTTAAGTGTAAATGCAAAACAGAAAGAAACTCATAGAAACCAAAATAGCAAATAGAAACCAGAATAGAAACTCTGAAAATAAAAAAAAAGATGGTCATCTAAAATCAACCACATACTTTTTAATTTCCACTGGAGAAGGGACAAAATCCATTGATGACTCCCCCTCAAAGAGTTCTACTAAATTAACTAGAAAATGAATATATTTTTATTTAAATCTAGTACAAATTAACTTTATGTAGAGCATCATAGCAGTTATTAACAGAAAGTGCTATACCGAGCTAAATCTTTACATATATTATCACCTTATTTAATCCTCAATCCTGTAAGATTGTACCCATTTCACATATGATGGGACCGATATTCAGAGGTTAAATATGTGAGCTCACATGCTTAATAAGTACCCGTGCAGAGATCCAGCTCCAAATCAAATGAGAACTACTTGCAAAATTCAAACAGCACAATTTAAAAATGAAATCTGAAGAAGTAACATTATTTTATTTTCAAATAAAAGATAAAGTGTTTCTTTTAGAAAAGATGAAATGTTTCTATGCATCCAACTTTCTATAGTCAACAGATCCTTTGCAAAATGTTGCTGGAATGTCATCTCCTTCATCTTTAAACAACAACAACAAACTAGCCCCCAACCCCGTGATTCATGATTCCCATTGTAAATAGGACTTTTCTTGCTGATTGGTACTGATGACTGAATCAAAAAATGAGCAAGTAATTTGGTGTTCGTTATCTGTACTTTCAGATTTTATCTGCAGCAATGATTAGGTAAAATAAGGAAACGCACTGTCAATGATTTATTAAAAATTTATTTCATGTAATAAATTATATAATTCATTTTTATTTTTAAACAGTCTACACCAAAAATATTTTTTGAAACATCTTTTTCTTTTGGTAAAACGTACAGAGTAGCCGGCTGACATCAGCTTCAATTCTAGTAGGTAGAGTCCCCTCACAATTACACAGTGAAACATAGCTTTTCTGCACATTTCTCTAAAAGATCAAGTTGACACCGCTTGATAAAAACAAAACAGTATAAACACTTCCAGATTTTGCCTAAGGCCTTAGATTGACCTGAATAGTAGATGGGATATTATAATGATATATTCATTAGCCCTGAACTCATCACCTGACACATGTACACACCATACGGCCGAAGGAGCAGGAAAGCAAGAAGAAAGGCACAGAGGGACGCAGTGGGGAGGTCTAAGACCTGTACACTAAGCGCGGCTGCAGAATCAACACAACGTGACAGGAGAGGAAAAGCTGCTTCCGGGAATTGTTTTTAACTGCTAACAGCATATATACAGTTTTTATCAAATTATTCAGAGGGTACCTAACTTCTGAGATGACCAGGACAAGACAGATTATTTTTTCGTTCCAATATAAAGTCAACCTCATGAACGTAAAACCTAACAAAATCATTTAAGGGCTTGGGAGAAATTAGGACATCTTAGGAAACGGGAGGAGAAACCCCAAGCTTTGTGTGCACCAAACGTGTACGTATGCAAAAACCTTTCTCTGAGTGTTACACGAACGAGACTCACCAGTTTGCTGTAGTTATTGTCAAGTGTTGGCTATTCTCCTCTTTGAAAGGACACAAGAATTTTACTCTCACGATGACCTATTAATTTCAAGATTAAAGTAATATCACTGGTTTAAAAAAACTGTATTTCATTCAAATTTTACTAAAGCCTCTCATAGGCATATAGTCTACAAATGAAAACACAGCCTATAGCTCAGGCCCGATGACAGTCATGATGGGGTGCTCACAGAAATAGAACCACAGGAAAGTTATGTGCTGGGGAGAAATATCAGAAAAAACTTTATTTATATTTAAATTTACCATTCTGTGTATCAAGTGCCTATTAGCTGAACAGAAACTGTATTCAATAATTCACATTCTGTAACTTCATTCAACTAATACAAAAAGCTAAATAGAAAGATTTATGGTTGAACACTGAGCTCCTGAGGCTGGTATCACATATCATTCCCTGATAAGAGTGAGAATTCATCAACAGAGGACATAAGAGCCAAACTGAGAGCTGGATTTTAAAATACCTTTCCCTGCTGTGCGTATAAGTAACACATTGTGTAGTGACCTAAAGAATATTTTGTGTTACTCAATTTTCTTTTCTGGGAAGGCTACCACAGTCCAATGACTTTAAAAACCAAACTCCAAAACTCTACCTGAGAGCCTTAATAAGGGCAGTTGGATCATAAAGACAGGTCATCTTAGTCGTGATTGGAAACCGGATCGCCCCGTTGCCCCTCTGCCATAGTTCAAGGGTAACAAAGGCCAATTATGAGGTTTACCGATCGGTACTAGCAATTTAAAATGAATAATTGTACATACATACTTTTTTACATTTATATGTGGAAGTGGGCGAGAGTGAGCAAAAACGACCCTGGGGTGGGAGCGAAGGCAAGCCTGAATGTGCAGAATCTACAGCACCCCTTCAAAAACTCAGGAATTCCAGGACCTCAAGGTCAAATTTAAACCATCAGGAATAGCACTGTTATTCCAAAACCCCTGAAAAGAAAGAATAATAAAACTGCAGCTGATTTTATGCGCCAGGAATGAAATGTTACAACACATCTATCATTCACATGTGGGTTCATGTAATTTATCTTCAATTAGAATTATTATCTATTCAGCAGCTGAAGCCCAAGAACTGCTGATACACTACAGATGAGAAAACATTTGCTGGTCTCTCGGCTCCGGCCTTCTCAAGCTAAATGATGATCACACGGTATAGATCACTTGTTCCAGAAACCCGGCCTGGCCCCCGCGTCCAGGAAGCTGCGCCACCAGCACTGAGCATCTGCAACATCGCTCCGTTCCCTCCGGCAGACTCGGGTCTACAACTCGGTCCCAAATTCACATAGAAAACCCCACACCACCTTTTAATCCAGGATTTCCTCCTCTGGAATGTGTTGTTATAGCTATTAGAAAAAGATATCTAAAATACTGGAACCCCAAAGATAAAATAGTTTAAAAGTAACTTTTACAATATTGATAATTAAGTACTTTATCTCAACAGTCTCGACGTCCAAGGTGGTCAAGCTAGTGTCAGAGTATTTTAACTTACACACTGATGGGAGTGCTATCTGTCTGAGTTCATGTGTGAGATGGTTTACACGACCAAATCGACAGGGAAAAACACAACCCAGAAACCAAGGCTGCATTCTCAACTGCAGTGTTTTCAAAATCATGTTCAGTGGGATGTCACAGTAAGTATTTAATTGAAAAAAGGGTCCACCTTTGGATAAGGACACATTTAAGTAGGTTTCCAAGGAATTCTCAGAGCCTTTAATATGCCAACAGGCAGGTTTACGAAGGCCCAAAATGATCTGCCCATGGAACACTTTATCCCCTGAGCATCTCACAGGAATACCGCTCCACCGAGCACGTCTTGAGAAATATGGCTTTGGCATTTTGGTGTACTCAAAAGCTTCACTAATTCCTCAGGCTTTGAGACATTAGTCTATTTCTTAAAAATAAGCAACAAACAAAAATTGTTATAGCCGGTAAGTCTGGAATACCAGACTAAGAAAGTGAGCATGTGGGAGGGGGGAGGACGGGAATACACCTGTTTAGCCTACTACAACATTTTCACCTCCCTAGCAAAAATATGTTCAAAAATACCCAGGTTAACCACTCTTGATAACGGCTGTGCACAACACCTGAACAAACCGATATGCAGAGCCTGCTTAAAGCAAAAACAGTAGAATAAAGTTTTCACTGGCCCAAATGGAAAAATGCGCAAGGGCCACAGAATCTCATGTTTAGAACGGGTAACCCTGGTTATCACTTAAGAATCTAACGCGGTACAATTTGATAACATTTATAGAGCTTTCTTCTTTGAAGCACTACTGTTGCTGTGGGAAACTTCACTTGAGAAGTTGGTTCAGAGTAGTACTTCCTCGACCTCAGTACTACTGAGATTTGGGGCTTTGTTCTGGGAAGTTGTCTCGTCCACTGCAGGTCGTGGAGCAGTAGCACCCCTGGCCTCCACCCCTAGATGTCAACAGCATTCCACAAGCTGTGACCACCAAAAACGTCCCCAGATGTTGCTTCGATATAAGCAAATCATCCCCAGTTGAGAAGCACTGCTACTGAGTGAAAACTAAAGCTTACGCCTGGACTCTGCTTCCCTGGGGAATGTCCATTTCACAGGCAGACCGTGACTTACACACATCAACCTCTTGTAAATAGTAGCACTAGATCATTCTAAATTCTCTGTGACCAGAAACATAAGTAATTTGTGAATGGTAGAGAATGGTTAGGAGGAAGCAGTTTACACATTTCAAAAAGAATTAGAAGTAATTTTACTGTCACATTAGTAAGAATTATCTGAATCATAATGCTTAATTGACAAATATTCTAACAATTAGAAAAATCCTAATTGTATTTTATCTGTTAAGGATCATAATGATTGAGGCAGTCTAAGAATAAAAAAACGTAACAGTCACCAATGGCTAGCTCAGACCACATTCTGTATCTTGACCAAATATTCTCCATGACATCCTCAATTCAGAAACCGCAAGCCTTATCTTTAAACTGCTTATTTGTACTGCAGCCTCATCACTTCTCTCAAATGATCAAAAAGAAACCATTCACATGTCATGAAGAATTCTGGTACGTGTCAAGAAGCACATTATCTAGTTTTAAAGCCATTTCTTCAATATCCACATCTTCAGTTTTGTCGTAATTGTCAACTCCAGATGCATTACTCTCTTTCTTTTGTTCTTTCCTCACTGTCTTTAAACACTTGTCAAGTCTCTTCATGAACAAGTCCACATCCTGTGTCTTCATTCCGATGGCTGCTGCAGCATTGAGGTAAGCGCAAGGGTAATGATTTGCATGTGACATAAAGCCTCGGAAAGTGTGGCCACTCACGGTTTGCACAGACCCAAGAGGCACAACCCTGAAAGAGAAAAGATTTACTATGTCTGGTGATGTTAATAGAATATCACCCATAGACAACAGATTATCTGTGTTCCTAAGCTTTAGATCTACTGATAAAGAAGTTTAAAAACAGTCCATAAATCATGGCCTACGAAAACGGACTGTGGCAGCCTTAAAATAAAATTACACAATACACGGCTATTCTCTGTAGAAGAGTGCTGCCTGGAGGTGACCATTTACTATCTTCCATTAAAGAGCTGTAACTTCTAGGAATCACAAATACCTTTGCACCTTCTTCAGAGAAAAAAGAAGAAAATTATTTGTTTTTGTACTAAATATGGAATCTGACTTCACATATATGGAATCTGACTTCACACATATATCCTTCAACGGGATACTGAAATTTCTTAAGTCAAACCACGTTGACTAACTGCCGTGTATCGCCTCCAATAATCCACAAGCTGAAATTACACCTATCTGATCTGTGCTGTGCAATGGAGAGTTTTAAAAGCAAGGATCCAGCAAAAATTCCGTGACCGCTTACAGTGGAGTGGTGGTCAGTAAGCAGTGATACCCAGCAATGGCACGTGCATGTTTCTAAGCTTGATTTCTCTGGCATACTTGATATAAGCAGATTTCTAACAGTACTTTAAAAAAAAAAAAGTCAAATCAACCTAAACAAAAAGACAAATAGTGGCAACGCTAAAAGCAAGGCCAAGAAAACCATTTTAGAAGCGTCAAAACTATGCTGTATATGGATATAGTTCATCAAGGTAAAAGCTGAATTAATCTAAGATTTTTTTTCTTTTAAAAAATTGTCCTTTGATGTGAAATCTCTAATCTCTGGTAGTCAGAAATTCTTTAATAGAGGCACGTAAAGAAGAGTACTTAGAGCAAGATATTTCTTTTCAAGTCATTTTTCTCTGACCTCATCAAATATAAAATGAAAAATGAAATTCATTTTTAAGCCATGTACATATAAGAGCAAAAAGTACATTTTTCAAAGGCAGTACTTAGACAAGAATTGCATAACTTTTTGGTTCAGGAAATGGGCTTTTCCTTAAAAATGTTTTCATCTGAATTTAGTAATGAAGACAACTTATTTCTAGCACCACAACGTGACACCACTGAAGATGATCGAACAAAGGAAAATAACGATAAAAATCTGTACAGAGAGGTGATGAAACTTTGTTTCTGTATGTCCATGAAAACAGACAAGGTCCCTATCCTTCTGAGACTGCTTCAAGCGCGGGCCCTCCACAGGTGGGCCATCACAGCCTTACACACTCTCCACCTCATCGTTCCTCACCCATGATGAACTCTCAAGCTCAGCATATACCTGGGGGACAACTGTTCAGGAAAAAACACTTTATTACAGTTAACTTTTTGGAAAAGCCAAATAAATCCAGGCCTCTTTCCCACATACCTACCTGGCTCCAGAAACCTGTCTGGTAAAAAGCATTGAGCCAAGCTGAGTGATGGCTCTGTCTTGGTGTTCACCTAGTGTCTTAAGTGTCACAGCTGAAAAAGAAAAAAGGATCCCAATGTACCTTGGTTCACCAGCACAAAATCACTCAAAAAATAAATACTTAATGATGGAGACCCTACTTTTGTGTGTGTGTTAAAATACGCGTAACATAAATTTACCATCTTAACCATTTTTAGGTGTACAGCTCAGTGATATTAAACACATTCACACTGTTGTGCAACCATTACCACCATCCATCCCCGTAATTCTTTTCATCTTGCAAGACTGAAACACTGTACCTACTCAACAATAACTCTCCATTCTCCTCTCCCCTACCCCGACCCCCTGGCAACAACCATTCTAGTTTCTGTCTCTAGGATTCTGACTACTCTAAGTACCTCAGACAAAAGGAATCACATACTTTTTGTAACTGGCATGGAGACATTACTTTTTATTCATTGTCAAGTGGCATGATTTCATTTTCATGTACTTAATAAATTATAGTAAGGATCTGTTTGCACATCAGACAAAAAGATGTTAATACAAAGTAACCTACTCAGAACCAGAACAGAATTTCCCTCTCACCTTTCTAAAGAGTGAACTTTCCAATTAAAGATGGAACACTGACACGATCAATATGGCAGTTTATTAAAATTCAACCATGTTTTAAGACCTTATAAAATGAAAATGTGGGATATTTTCAGTATATATGTAAGACTAAGTAAGATCAACTTCTGCACATGAAAATGAGAATTATCTTTCTGAGGTTATGTGGGTAAACTATATTCTCACCACCACCACTAGCTACCACCTCCTGAGGATTGACTTACCATACTAGGTACTTTACAATCTCAACTGTTCTTTTTTTTTTTTTTAAGATTTTGCACTGAGTGCAGAGCCGGACCTGGGGCTTGATCTCACAACCCTGATATCATGACCTGAGCCGAAATCAAGAGTCGAACGCTAAACCAACTGAGCCACCCAGGTGTCCCTCAACCATTCTGTAACTACGTGAGGGATCATTATCTCCATTTTATAGATGGGGGAAAGGAGATGAGAGGTTAGTACATGGCAGAATTGGGATTCAAACCATACCATATCATCTTCTACAACATCTACATAGATTATAAACCAGCAAAGGACTCACTAGGGTGGGCTTTATTATATATCAGTGGTAAATGGTTTTCCATGGAAGCCGATTCCTAAAAAAGGCTTCAGTTACAAGTGATTGATTCCTTACTTTCCTTAGATATACATAAAATATGAAACATGTTATACTGTACATATTCACAGAAGGGATAATCATGAAACTTAAAAGTTAAATGCATAGGGGCACCTGGGTGGCTCAGATGGCTAAGCGTCTGCCTTCGGCTCGGGTCATAATCCCAGGGTCCTGGGATCAAGCCCTGCATCCGGCTCCCTGCTTGGCGGGGAGCCTGCTTCTCCCTCTCCCTCTACTGTTTCCTCTGCTTGTGCTCTCTTGCTCTCTCTGTCAAATAAATAAATAAAATCTTAAAAAAAAAAAGTTAAGTGCATAAAAGTCAACATTCATATTAACCTGTTTAGTAGCCCTTGTACTATGTGACAAAAATATATAGTCCTTATACAAAGGAAATTATCATAAATACAGAGTTCTCTAACATAAAGGCACTCAGGAAAACAATCATAGCATTAAAAACAATATAGATCTAATTTCTAATATTATGGTGTTTTGCTAACTGGTAGAAATTTTTTTTTAAAAATTTTTATAGAGTTCTTTACTAGTGACTAAATTATTATTATTTTGGTTAGAAGCAGGAGTTAAAATATAATTTTCTGCATATGCATCATAATACTTAATATTGATTTGGATTCTTTTCAGTGTATACTTTTAATCTCAGAAATACATTAAAGCATTCTTAAAGGCTAAACTTTTTCAATTTCCAGATTAATACTGTAATGAATTTAGAAACATCGTTGTAACCAGAAAGAATCCATACTCTTTCTAGAAATACCAGCTCCCTGGGGAGGGTTAAGAAGCACTGATTTTTTTTTCCTTAAGAAAAATATATTACCTAAAGATATGGGATTGTGAGGTGTATGCAACAGCCTTTCATTGTAGTTTTCTGACAGCTTCTTTAGTTGGCTGGACAAGTATGAAAACATCTCCTGCAACAACAAAATGTTACATTTAAAGGAAATCAAATAAATGCTTACTGCAACCTGCCAGATTAAATAAGACAAAATCCGTCTGGTGTGATGTCTGTGCTGTAAATTAACACATCTACGTGCTCTAGGAGCAATTCTTTCCTTTGACAACACAATATAGTGAGATTCGAAGCTGCCACAAGTATCAGAAACCACAGGATTTAGGTAAAGAAGGCAAAGGAATAGCACATTTCCTGCCTGGGGGCTATTATGTATCTATCACAAATCCATCCTCTTTTCAGAACCTCCAGGGCGACCACTCTAGTCCAAGCAGCCATCAACCTGTTCCCTGGACCACGGCCAAGATTCTAAACGATTTCTCTACTAGCCTTCCTGCCCCTCTACAATCTGTTCTACATGCAGAGGCCCTGAGTAGTCTCTGAAAAGCATAATGCAGACCATGTCCCTCCCGACGACTGACTCCCCTTTGTAAGGATTACCTAGAAGGCCCCAAATGAATAGCGCGGCCAACAGAGCCAACTGGGCAACTGTCACCCCCACATTTAGGACAGCACTGGCCACATCAGCCTCCTTTCCAACTGCTGAACACGCCAAGCTCCTTCTAGCACCAGAACCTTCATGCCTGCTTCCCCTGAACTCAGATAGCTCTTCTCCAGCAACATTCCATGGGACCTCCCTTCATGACTTCCCTACTAATGTACTCCCAATCTCCCTCCAACCACTACATATTCTGGGTTCTCCACTATACTTATCACAATCTGAAATTACCTCATTTACTTGCTTAAACGAGTACTCACTGTGACTACCTATTCAAAGGAAAACTTGAAAGCAGGGACTTGGTGTTCTTCACTACTGTTTTCCAAACATCAAGAAAAAATGTGCCAGACTTTTCATATGTAAGTAACTTAGGAAAAAGTAGTTTAAAATGTATTTCCTTTAAATTGCACAAACTCAAAATTAACAATTCCCTCAACTCAAAAGAATATAGCAACTAAAAATGAAAAGTTGTATTCTTGGTCCTACTCTGGAAAATAATGTATATCTAATAGTAGAAAATACAATAAAAATATTACATACATGTGCACATGTATGTAAGCAGTTTAACAAAGTTTATAAAATATTGTAAATAAATATTAAATTGGCAACTGTTTGACCTAAAATTATACTTTCTTCTAGTAAGCTCTTTATAAAGTGTTAAAATAAAAATCTGCCCAAATAAGTCTTTCCTGAAGAAGCCCATTTGCACTGACCTCCTCCAAGTCATAGTCCAAACACATAAAACTCTAAAGATACACCAAAGAGCCAATGGCCAACAGAGTTGGACCCAAGTAAAGACAATAGGGAATGATATTTCTACTTCAAAGGCCACAAAAACTGCTTCCGTTTTCTCTAAGGTAAAGGTTAGATAGTCTGATCCTACTAAATCCTTCTTTTGTTAAGATTAAGAAGAAGAAAAGCCTACCAAGTTTGTTAATTATTAATGAGTCTACTTAAGACCACAAACATTTTTACCCTTGTCAACATGGTATATTTTATACTCTGGCCTGAAAAAATATATAGTTATACCAGTTATATAATATATAGTTAGCTATTTCCAAAAAAAGAGGAAATGTTTCCTTAGTAACACCCCTAGAGGGTGCTTTTAAACTTACTGATGCACACATGGCTATTAAAAAACTGAGATTTTCCTAATATTCCATTTCTAATAACAAATCAGTTTTAACCGGTTCTAGCAATCACTTCCTAATGCCACTAGAATTCAGTTTTAACTGCAGCTAATATCTTTAGACTACAAACATAATGCTAAGGTAACTAAATCTTACATATCACTAGTATGGGAGTAATTAGACAAAAAAGAAAATATTTGTGAGTCAAGTTCACATCCTTCTGCAAATACTCTGTGTGAAGGGTTATGAGAGGTAATCCAATAAGCAAAGAAGCTTAAATATCTTAATGCACAATATACTGAATCCTACGATATTTGACAGCTTAAGGCCCTAAATGCTCCCCCATTAATATCACTACATTTAAAAAATATCATTTAGGAGACTGTACCACTATTTCCTACACTACTACTTAGCTAAGCAGTTTTTTCCTGATATATTAAAGATACTACAAAACCTGCACTATTTTTTTGCCACAGTTAAATCTATAACTGACATTTATTATAAAATACTTCTGTAAAGGGAGAAATTTATAAGCACCCAAAGCAAATGTATATAGAAAGATCTTACTTAAAAGAAATGAAATAGTATCGACTTTCTATGTCTTTTGTGCTGTATTTAACTTAATTTTAAAAGATTCTTCACCAGAGATAAACGGAACTGCATACCTGAATGCTAATGTCAGCTATATTTCTAGAGTAAAAATACAAAACTTCACGCCATAGTTCAAGATGTTAATGGAAGGGACGCTGAATTACACGAAGCATTACCTCTCACAAACTGATCTGCAGTCGTAAAGCCCAACATTTAGCCTCTCCTTCCCCATAACCCCCAAATGTGCGTGATTCACTAAATTTTGAGGGAAAATGTCTTATGTATCATGTTTTCTGAAACACACTGTTGCATGTTACAAGAGCAGATGAAAAGAGAACTTCGCAAATTATCATAATACGTCTTGGCGGGTCAGTAATAAATCAAAAGGGAAACAGACCAACTGGTCTAACACGTCCACCATGGCATGAAAGGGCAGACGGACAGGAGACTGTGGGTACAGCTCCACACACACAGAGGCCCGTATGTGCAGACACGTGGCTCTGCGACCAGCTGACAGGACCCAGGCATCCTCAGCAGGCCGGGCATCTCAGGCTAAAGCACGGCCTCCAAAAACCCTTCTGTCGAGGCCCCACAGCCAGGCCTGAAATGCCACGCTTTTGTTGAGATTCAACAACTCCACTTTTAGGGCGGCAAATCTCCTCATGTTTCCAAACTTAGCTTTGTCATAGGACAGTGTTTGAGGCTGTATGTCTGATGTTCTTCTAGAACTTAGCTTGTCTCCCAGAGCCTCAGCTAACAGATGCTAGCCGCTGGAGCAGCCATCCGCTGTCATTCCTCTTCTGCACTTGTCCAATTCAGCAGCTATTTGCAACAATGAATGATTACCTGCTTGCCCTGTTCAGCAAAGCACTCTTCTAAAAGGAAAGCTAAGCAGAATGATGGCCTTCTCCAGAAGCAAAGAGAAGTGAGGAGAAACTTCTAAGACTGATCTTTCTTTTTGCAGAGAGAAACTCATAGAAATGGTGTCTTAAATTTTAACCCCTTTTCTTAAAGGCCTCTTCAGTTAAATTCATGGCCATTTCTCCCCTCAGTGAAGATGTGTGAATCGGGAAGGGGCTAAGGGCAGAGGCTCAATTCACACACACAGTTCCACTCTCTCTGATCCTTTCACCCTTCAAAAAAGAAGGCTTGAGAAGGAATGGCTTCAAGCTGAGTTCTTGTCTGCCTCTACTGTGAAAAGATAAAGCCTTTTCTGAAGAGATATACTAGATGAAATAACCTCTAAAAATATCATTGTGATGAATAAGGGCACAGAATTAAAAAAAAAAAAAAATCCTAAGTTTTCTTTTAACACTCCTTTTTTAGTACGCAATAACACCGATAATATAAAAAGGAGCTCTCAGTGATGGTATATAAATAGCTCTGGCTGAAGCAAAATAGCTTTACCTCAGCTTCTCCAGAGCTGAACCGATAAACTATCACGATTAAATTTTCACAGTTCAAGAGCAAGTCCATTTAAACAAAAGAGGCCCTTACTTCTGCAACAAATCCAATAAAAAAACAATATTTATGCCGCATATATGCAATTACGGTTTATCGAGGACATCCACATTTTTCAATGAAAAGATCTGCCTGGGGCGCCTGGGTGGCTCAGTCGTTAAGCGTCTGCCTTCGGCTCGGGTCATGATCCCAGGATCCTGGGATCGAGTCCCACATCGGGCTCCCTGCTCGGCGGGAAGCCTGCTTCTCCCTCTCCCACTCCCCCTGCTTGTGTTCTTGCTCTCACTATCTCTCTCTCTGTCAAATAAATAAATAAAAAATCTTTAAAAAAAAAAAAAAAAAAAAAAAAAAAAAAAAAAGATCTGCCTGTTGAATGAAGTTGTTAAAGAGTAAACTTTTATTCACTTACAATGACAGAGTTCTCAAAGGAGCACTTTACTACTTTGAAGATTACTTCAGGTAGTCTCTAAGTAAAGTCTATACAACGAATTTTAAATAAAACCAATTAATATATTAGAGCCTTTGGGGTTTTACATACCTCCAGTAGCTAAGAATAAAGGGTCATGAGATCAGCATTTTTATGGCTCCAGTGCCCAGCCCAGAGCGGGAAAGCACTCCCTCAATGATGGATGAGTGACTGGAAGCATCGAGAAGAGAGTGGTGAGACATGAAGCGCAGAGGCTTTAGAATCACACAGACCTAATCAGACAGTGGCAGCTCTGGCACTTTTTGTGCTCTCTGGATAAGTACTTAACACCTCTGAGCCTCAATTTCATCTGTAAAATGGGGATAATACCTACCTCATAAACTTGCTTTAAGTAGTACATGAAATAATGAGTGTAATAAACCCCACAGAGCTCCTGGCACACAACAAACATTCATAAAAATGCTCACTTTCCACCCACCTACTGTTCCGTCCTAAAAGAGTTTTCAGGTTAAAATAACTAACATTAGTGGGGTGTCCGGGTGGCGCAGTCGGTGGAGCGTCCAACTCTTGGTTTTGGCTCAGGTCATGATCTCAGGGCCATGAGATCGAGCCCCACATAGGGCTCTGCGCTCAGTGCACAGTCTGCTTGGATTCTCTCTCCCTGTCCTCTGCCCCCCACCTCACACTTGCACGCTCTCTCTCTAATAAATAAATAAACCTTTTTATTTTTTTATTTATTTTTTTTTTTTTTAAAGATTTTTTTTTTTTTATTTATTTGACAGAGAGACACAGCGAGAGAGGGAACACAAGCAGGGGGAGTGGGAGAGGGAGAAGCAGGCTTCCCGCCGAGCAGGGAGCCCGATGCGGGGCTCGATCCCAGGACCCTGGGATCATGACCTGAGCCGAAGGCAGACGCTTAACGACTGAGCCACCCAGGCGCCCCAATAAATAAACCTTTTTAAAAAAATAACTAAAAAATAATAACTAACATTAGCTGGCAGGACTCTTACAGACACATGTTAATACCCTGTAGCTATAATCCTATTCTTGTCCTATCCCTGTGAATACTACTCTACTCCATCTAGATAAAAGGAAAAGAACAAAGTTCTGGATGTTACAAAGAGAGGTTACCTCTTGACATCTGAGATGGAGCCATCCAATTCATAAATATCACTAGAACATAAAATCTGGCCCATAAAATATTTATACAATGATGAACAAAGTCCCAATGAGAAGCAAAGCTAGGCTACCTGCTGGATCTATTTACCAGTTAAGCTACATATTCCTACAGGTCATTCCCAAAGCAGGTGGATTTTCTTTTTCATGCTAAGCAAAATGTACACATGCATGAAGTCTGGAATCCTCTAAAAGTAGCTGAAAAATTTAAAGTCAAAACCTAAATATAAAAAATCAGAAGAACTATGGCATCACGGAAATTCTTAGATTCCAACAGAGCACCCCTAAAATCAAGTCCTAAATCCTAAGGTAAGGAAATTATTTTGGAAGAGGAGTACCTGCTAGAGAGGAAGACCTACTCCCAGAAGTATAGTACCTGTTACACACAACAGGTCATCACCATTTTAACTCACTTCTTTTCACAAATTTCCAACTATAACCATATAGAGAAATATTTCTATGAGAACATCTAATTCATCATGTAAGTCAGTATCAAAAAGTTAATTTGCTTTCTAATTTTCCAGAAAGATACTCATTCTGTGTAAAATAAGAGATGACTATACAAAACTAAACCTAGGTGTTCCCAAATACCTTCCATTAGTTCCTTCAACAAACATCTGATGAGCATCTACTACATCAAGCAAAGGACACGAAGAACAGAGGTATGAATGCAAACTCCAAGGCGGACCCTAGCCTCCCAGACTACCCATAAGCAAGGACCAAGCTTCATTTCAGACACCTGATGGTGATTTTGAGGGGCATGCATTCAGATAACCAGCTTAATTTGCTAGTTAAATAAATTTAACTACAAAATCACTCTCAAGACCTACAGTAGTTTATTAGAGCAAATATACACTATTATTAGTTATCATATATAGTTTCAATTCAAGAAGAACAGAAATAGGAAATACTGAATAGTACACTTGCTTGATATGATAATAACAGCATATAAAAAGTTTTAAAGTTTCTATCTACATTATAAAGAATAATCTTTAAATGTCTAACTTAAAACTTTATGTCATAGTCTTATCAGAGCTATTATATATTCCAAAAATCTGCAGAGGGATCATTGAAAGGTAAAGAGCAGCAACAATATAAGAAAAGACTATAACTAGGATAATTGAAAAGATCAGATAACAAGTTATATTATTATTATTTTTTTAACAAGTTATATTATTAAGCTTTGATATTTGGGATATTTATGCAGTCTGTCTCAAACTCCATAAAATATTATCTACCTATGTGTTAAAATGCTAGGACATTGTTGTTTCTTCTCCAAGTTTCTGTTATACATACAAGTGACCTGTGTGCCCACAAAACAATGGGTTTCAAACTAGGATGTGCATCAGATTCATCATGGAAGTTTGTCACAAATGCAGTTGTTTGAACCCCACTCCAGACTTCCTGACTCTGAATTTAGCTAAAGGAAAGCCAATCTGATGAAGTGATCTGGAACAGACTCTCCAATAACTGGCATAGTACTTTGCTTTCTAGACTTAGTCTAAAATACCCTTTAAGAGTTCGACAGTTATTTTGGCCACCCCTTCTAGCTTATGATGACTCCACAGGAGTCTAATAAATGGACGAGTTGTACTTCTATAGAACAGATGTCGCTTCCTCAGGGCGGCCTTCCCCAACCCTGCCAGAACTGGCTGGCTTAGGTGCTACACGCTCCCATACGTCCTGCTTGTCCTTTCATAATGCCAAACAGATTTATAATTGTTTATTTAATACCTAGATTTCCCCCGACTATAATTTCCATGATGGTAGAGACTATGTGAGTCTCATTTGTGAATTTACTTTAGGGCCTATGCATAAACATTTCTTTGTCTGAATAAATGAACGAGCAGAGCAAGGTCCAATACTGCCAAAGTAATGTGAGACCAGACTATAAAGGATCATGATGGCAGGCTAAGGAATATGGACTTTGTCTTGCAGGCAACCAGAACCCAAAGCAGAATAACTTGAAGAACTTTAAAATATTAATCTGGCACTCTGCTATAACATAGCAAATTAGAGTAGACTAAGACTGGGGCTCGGGAGAAGAATTGGTCAATTACTGTAAGCATCCAGCTGTGATATGGTAAGGGCCGGAGTTAGGGTGGTAGCAGCAGAAGTGGAAAGGAGGAAATGAATGTTGGGAAACATTACAAAGGGCTCAAGGGTGTAAGAGAAATCAAAAGTATCAGTGTTAGAAATCTAGTTTATTTTTTTTTTAAAGATTTTATTTATTTGACAGAGAGCAACACAGTGAGAGAGGGAACACAAGCAGGGGGAGCGGGAGAGGGAGAAGCAGACTCCCTGCTGAGCAGGGAGCCCGACGCAGGGCTGGATCCCAGGACCCTGGGATCATGACCTGAGCCGAAGGCAGACGCTTAACCGACTGAGCCACCCAAGTGCCCCAGATACTCTAGTTTAACGGAAAAGGGAATTTGTTGGTTCATCTCACAGCCAAGTAAGTCTACAAGCAGACATGGCTGGATCCAGAGACTCAAATGACTCTTAGTTCCATTTTCCCTCTCATATTCTCGAGTCCCAGGAAGGCTTTCTTGGCATGGCCAGAAATATGGCAGCTGAGTAGTTTACTATCTGCAAAGCAGCAAACCCTCTCGCTCTCTAAAGGATCTATCAGACCTGCTGGAAGGACTCCACCTCCACATGCCCACCTGTGAACCACGCTAGCCAGATCACATGCCCACTCCTCTGAGCAAAGCAGGACGGGAGGCTGTGATTGATAGTCTCAGTAGGATCACCTGGAGTCAGGGAGGGGCTGTTCCCAACAACAGTGATTCTGCACAAGCAAATGGCTTATATCCTTTCTAAAATATAACTGAGCTTTTTTGGCCAGGATCACTAAATTTATTCATTGTTTTTGCCGCCTTTGGGTATTAGTAGACCTAAGTCTTCAGATTTATAGCTATATAAGATAACTACATAGCTACCAGGCTAGACTATTTATCCATGTAAGAGAAAAGCAGAAGAGTTTAGAGGTTAAGACAGAGGATCAGAGGCCCAATTGCCTAGCTTTAAACCCAGGTCCCACAATTTACCTCATATATGTTACTTCTCTATCCTTCCATTCCCTGTAAAAATGAGGATAATGGAAACACCTGACAAAAAAATCTGTGAGTTCAAGTATCTTTTCCACAGTGAAACAACCAGCTATAGGAGAGCTAAGGTCCACTGGCATCTAATACAACTAAACTCTCATATAAACAATATAAACCCATGATAGTTTTGCTCATCTATAATCAGGCTTCATCTGTCATATGGAAAAAAGGTTCCTTGGAGGATTTATTGAGGTCTTCTCTTAGCTACAACAATCTATGACCACGATGACTACCTTTGGGAGTTTATCAAACTGGAGTTTTATTCTAATCATTTGAAAATCTTTGTTAGGTTTATTGGGGCATAATTTACATATAGCAAAATTTCAGAGGCCTAGTTTTTAGGGGCCCACTTCCATGAATTCGGACAAACATACAGTTATGAAACTACTCCCACTATCAAGATATAGACCATTTTCCCATCCCATGAGTCCCCTCCCTCAACCCATGACTCTGGAAACCACTGATCTTTTCTCTGTCCTGATATTTTTTGCCTTTTCCGGGGTGGCATATAAATGAAACCATACAATATGTAGCCCTTTGAGTCTGGCTTATTTCATTTAGTATAATGCATTTGAGAGCCACTATTTTGTTGCTTATATCAGTAATTTGTTCCTTTTTATTGCTGAGTATATATGTACCACAGTTTGTTTATACACCAGATGATGGACATTTGAGTTGTTTCCAGGGTTTGGCAATTATGAATAAAATCACTATAAACATTCATGTATAGGTTTTTGTACAGACATAAATTTTCATTTCCCTTGAGTAAATAGCTAGGAGTGGAATCACTAGTTTATATGGTGAGCATATGTTTAACTTTATGAAAACTGCAAAAGTGTTTTCCAAAGTTACTGTACCATTTGTGTTCTTACCAGCAATGTCTGAGAATTCTCTACTTGCTTGAGATCTTTGCCAGCATTCAGTACTGTCAGTTTTCTTTATATTAGCCCTTCTACTAGGTGTGTAGTGGTATCTCCCTGGTTTTCAGGTGCATTTCCTAAAGACTGATGTTCAGCCTCTTTTCCTACATCACGTAAATCTTAAGAGATGTCCTCATAACACAAAGTAAGCAATTACTTTCCTATGGACTGAACTGGTGGAGGGAATGGGGTGACTAGAGGAAACTAGGGAACAAAACTTTTCAATTTCTGTTACATATTCATAAAGCTGTTGAGAGGATCTATCAGATAATACATGTAAAATATCTTAAAATACATAAAGTACTATTATAAATCTAGGGGACTTTAATTGCTACTAAATGTTAGAAACTTACACAGATACAAACACTGTACCAGGAGCCTCTAGCTCTCCCAGATGGGAGATGAATAAAACATTTTAGTCGGACCCGCCCTGCCAACACTGTCTCTGTCTACAATTTTGGAGTTGTCCTGAATTAATTAAGCCAGTTTTTAGTGTTGGAGACAAAGTCCAGTTTTCATTTCTTTTCACAGCCAACATAATCAATGAGTTCAGCATTCCAGTAATGACAAGGGATGAATTTATTATTTTAGAATGAGAAGCTGACCAACTTCTGACCGTTCTTCCTCCTGTGACTGACATCTCACACCTGTACAAGTCTTCAGACTTCCAAAAACAGAAAGAAAAAACTTGTCCATTTGTCTCTCAAGACCCTCTATCTTTAAGTGATACATGAACTGAATCTTACTAAACTAATAAGAATCTCTATGTAGAAGTTTCTCAAAAAAAAAAAAAAAAAGCAAACTCACCTGCCCAAGATCCCTCACAATATCTGAACACACAGGAGACAATGATTAATTGAAAACCAACTGGAGTGATTCCAGATCAAAGTAAATCCCCTAGGACCACACTAGCTATCTATACCCTCAAAGTGGCAAACCAAAAGGCAAAAACACCAATAATTTGGAATAATTTTAGTCAAGGGTATTATTTTACACCTGAAGGGAAAGCTTACCTTTCTTTCTTTTAATAGCTTCTTATAGCCATTTGATCCAAGTGATAATAAAGTAATAAGGACATCTAAAGAAGGTGAAGCTGAAGCTCTTCCTGAAATAAGATAAAGTTAACATTCAGTAAGGGGGAAAAAACCTTTAGAAATTAAGATTTATTATAGTAGCCTAGTACAAATGGATTTTTGTTTGTTAGTTATTTTTTCTGTAGAGCAACTGATTTATTTACCTGGATACATCTTGCTGATTTCCTGAATGAAGGAATCATTAAAGCCAGCAATTATAGCGCCACCTACCGGAACCATAAAATTTTTGTCCAAGCTCTGAACAAAAGCATCTATTCTGCCAACCCGAGCCCCCTAGAATGAAATAACATGTAATGTTACATATTGGCTTCTAGGAAAAGAAACAACAACTGCTATTAAGAAATAAATACTATTAAACAATGCATGAAAAATCGGAAATAGATCAAATATCTTATTTTCTTTGTAACAGTGCCAATAAAGGATTTTTAAGTATGAAAATGAGTTTTTAAATGCTGCTCCTCTTATGTGAAAGAGCACTTTATTTGCAAACTGCTTTCATAACAAAAAAAAAAAAAAAATCATTAAATCCTCACAACAACCTTACCTTGGGAGGAAGGCAGAGTTTCAGTATTAGTTCAGGTGGGAACTCAGCTTTTCACCTTAAAGTTGGCTAGGAAAGTAGATTCCTCCCCACGCCTCTCATCTGTGATCTTCTATTTGACAATAAATGCCAACAGTGGGTCCTGCAACTCTTAAGTAATTTTAAACACCCTCTGTGAGTTCAAGAGTGGCCACTGTAATCTTAGGGACAGTAGCCACTCATGTTGCCAATCAGTTATACATTTACGTCCTTCTCTTTGATGCTGGGATAATCTACTACCTGCATGACTACTTTAAGCAACAAGCTCTGTTCCCACCACCACTCAGATCACAAAAGAGAAAAAAAAAGTTTATTTTTAACATCAACTAATGGAATTTTTTTGTATACTCTTGGCAATGTTTCTATATAACTCACGTTTCCTAATGTTATAATCTTAGATGATCTCAGCCCACTGCAAATGAACTCCAAGTGAAAATCTAATATTCCAGTGAAAAATTGAATACTTACTTACCAGAAATGTAAAAACTAAGTTCTAGTCCCCATCCAACATAGTCTGTGACCTTCTATCCAATGTGCTTCAATTTTCTCCTCTTAAAGATAGAGATACTATCTAAATTTCAACTAAGATCGTTTTTTTCTTTATCTGTAGCAACAGATTTTCAATCTGTATTCACAATCTACATTCCTATTAATATTATAACCACATTTGACCTTCATCTTCACACTTTCCCTCCACATCTATATCTCAGGGAGAATAGAAGGAGCAGATAGCTGGCCTAATCTGAGAGACCAGATCCAGGCAATAGGGAGAAGCACAAAAGCAGGAAAGGGAAGCCGACTACTTTGGAAGCTACTGCATGATTGTTTAAATCTTAACCTTTCCCTGTTACTCTTCTAATTTCCTCATAAACTATGATCAAAGAAACTCTCACCATATCACAGGAAAACAGAAAAAAGCATATAATAACTAGTAGAATAAATAACCAAACAGCACGCAAAGTAGTAGAACGTAAAAATAAAGAGGAATTCTTAGAATTGTCTTTTATTAACATTTAAGTACTGTCCAAGGCTTCCTAAGAGAAATGTGAGCCTCAATCAGGAGCAGGAGTATTAAGAGAATAATCACTGCCAGGCTTTGCTAGAACCCTTCATCACTAAAACACAGAAAGCATAAAGGGCAGCACACTCCGTGGCAAGAAAACAAACAGCCTCACAAAAAACAAACGGTTTTATCAAAGAAACAGAGTGAATAAGCCCCAATATGTACCTACATATGTTTTAAAAGAAAAATAAAACTGCAAATAAATGTGGAAGTGAAGTATGGAGTTTTTTTTTCATTTTTTTAAATGAAAACACATTTTTTGCCAGTTTTATTGATATAATTGACACATTATGTATAAGTTTGAGGTGTATGATATGATGATTTGATATATGCATATATAATGAATGGATTACCACCGTAAGTTTAGTCAATATCCATCAAGTATGGCTTAATAAGTTAACTGCTTAGCGAAAAAGAAAAACAAAAAAACCCAGCAAGCTGGACCCACTCTCACTAAAGTCAGAGGAAAAAAACCCCAGAAGGCTGAAAGGGCTTAAATAAAATAGGGAACATAGGGGCATGTGCTATGAAGGGAAGGGCTGCCATTTATCAGTTCATTCGTCTCCTTGTTTACTCACAAAAGAAGTATCTGGGCACCTATCAGCTGCCAAACATTGCTTAAGGTTCTAGGGATAGTGGTAGCATTAATAAAACAGATAACTGTTCATATAATAATAACTTCTGTCGGAATTTACTGAGAACTTACTTAGCACCAGGCACTGTTCTAAGCACTCTACATTCTTAACCCATTTAGCCCTCATAATAACCATACGAGGTAGATGCTACTATAATAGCTATTTTACAGATGAGAAAATTAAGGCACAATAAAATTAAAGTGGCCTGCCCAAGGTCAGAAATGTACTTAATAGCACAGCTGGGACTCAAATCCAGGCAGTTAAAGCACCTTATTGAAAGTCACCCAGGCAATCAAAGACACAGCAGGAACTAAAACCTAGGTAATCTGGAGGAAGAGCCCATGTTTATAAAATAAAATATTATTCCTGTGGCATTTCCATTCTTCCAGCTACCCAAGCCAAAGCCCTGGAGTCCCGGAATTCTCATTTCCTCATACCTCACGTCTGATTCATCAGCGCACCCTGTTAAGATCCACTCTCAAAATACATCTGAATCCAACCATGTCTTAACCCTTAACAGCCATCACCCTGGCCCGGGCCACCGACACATTTCACGTGGGCTCTGCAACAGCCTTCCACTCTTGCCTTCCTATAGTCTGTTACCCACATAGCAGCCAGAATGAGGGCTGAAAAACGTAAATGACATGTCACTCTCCTGCTCAAAACCCTCCCGTGGTTGACGACCATAACAAGGATAAATTCCACAATCCTTAGCACACCTCAAATCTCTTTACTACCATTGCTGTCCTCATTTGTCCTGATTCAGCCATACTGGCCTCCTTCCTTCCTTACATCCTCCGAGCACACTCCTGCCTCAGTCTTGGCACTTGCTGTTACCTTCTGTCTGGACTCTAGAGAGCTGCAGGGCTCACTCCTTCCTATCACTCAGGGTTCTGCTCAAATGTTACAAAAGAGGACTTCATGGATCACTCCATCTAATCTGACACCCCCTCCCCAATCCAGAGCATTTATCAAGACCTGTCATACTTATTGTTTACTGTCTGCTTCTGCTCCATGAAGATAAGGATTCTGCTGTATTCACTACTGTATCCCCACTGCCTAACCTGATGCCTGGCACATGAGGGGGAACCCTGTAAATATCTGTTGAATGAACTGACAAGTAGGTCTGTGAATAAGTAGTATAACACCTACTTTTCCCAAATTCTTAGTAAGCAAAGCTGATGCTTCCCACACTTTGGGAGCTTTGCAATCCATTCTGACTCTAAAATAATCAATCCAAGTATTTCTGTGACTCTACAACATCCCTCTCCATTAATCTGTCCTACCATCCATATTCCATCAGTCTCCTAAATTAGTCAGTTTAGTATATAATCAGAAGTATTGGTTCTTCAAAGCCACCTTCCTGGGGATGACACGTGCATACCAGAATGTTTTATATGCTCTTCATTAAAACATTCTGGGTGTCACCTTTAAAATAAAAAAAACAGGGGGCAGTGCCTGGGTGGCTCAGTCAGTTAAGCATCTCCCTTTGGCTCAGGTCATGATCCCGGAGTCCCGGGATTGAGTCCTGCATCGGGCTCCTTGCTCAGCGGGGAGTCTGCTTCTCCCTCTGCCCCTCATCCTACTCTCGTGCTCTTTCTCTCTCTCTAATAAATAAAATCTTTCAAAAACATAAAAATAAAATAAAATGAGTAAAGCTGAAACATTTTAGTTATAGCTCTTTCTCCACTAATTGTTTGATTACTACAACACTATCTTCTCAAGAAAGTATTTGTAATTTCAGCACTTTTTTTTTTTAAGAGAAAATATGAGGCTCTGAAGTCACACTGAACTAAATGGGCCATTTTGTAGCTATGGGACCTCGGGCTAGTCACTTAATCCTTCTGAGTTTGTTTCTTCATTTGTAGAAAGGAAATAATAAGTACACCTTAAATTGTTAGGATTAAGCTAATAAACTTTAAAGGTCTAAGCAGGATGCCTGACAAATGGTGGGTACTCAATAAATGGCATATATTACTAAGAAGAACTATTTTTTTTTAAAATTGGTTTAGTACCAGGTTCTCTATGAACATCTTTTTTTTTTTTTAAGATTATATTTATTTATTTGACAGAGAGAGACACAGCGAGAGAGGGAACACAAGCAGGTGGCATGGGAGAGGGAGAAGCAGGCTCCCCGCGGAGCAGGGAGCCCGATGTGGGGCTCGATCCCAGGACCCTGGGACCATGACCTGAGCCAAAGGCAGACGCTTAATGATTGAGCCACCCAGGCACCCCTACTAAGAAGAACTACTGAGATGAATTAAATCTAACTGTCATTTTTTAGAATGTCATGAACAGCAACTAGCACTCAATAAGACCCAAGTATTTCTTTGGTTCAAAGCAACAGTGCCACTACCTCTTCTCTTCAGGGCCAATTTGGTAAAATTAAAACATTTAAGTACTGCTCTTCTTCTTTTAAGAAATGCTCATTTTGGAAGGTAATACAGTATCTGCAACAATACAGTAACTATTTAAATATCACTCACCCACCTTAAAGTGTTATTTTCTGGTTAAAATTTTAGTAAAACCACCTCACAAATGAAGAGAAGCGATGACAAAGTAGGACATTCGTGACGTACAACTCCAACAGCACCTTTTACATCAGATCCTGGGGCTCACTGTCTTTGTCTTAATCTCTCCAGTTATGCTGCCAAAGTTTCTAGTATTCAAAATTATACTGTGAGCACACCACCACTAAGGACTTCTGGGTTAAATATATAATATTTGAGTAAATGTTTTGGAGCCACAGAAAAGATCATTATGAAGATTTTATAGGCATGTGGGGAGTACAGAAATATAATCTATAAAAATTAAATATATTTTTTGCACAAAGTTTAAAAAAAGTAACATTAAATGTACACAATGACTTTCACTATGTAAAAAGCAATACACATATAAAAAAAGAGAAAAGAGTGAACACATAAATTATTAAGGGTATTTGTTAGGGTATAGGATCATGAGTGATCTACTTCTTCCTCACTTTCTGAACTTTTAGTAATGCTGATATACTTAACTTTCAAAAGAATTGAGGCTGCTAAAAATTAAAGAGGAAAGGGGGAAAAGGGAGAGGAGAAATAAAAACAAATCACTGAAATAAAATGTTTTTCAAGATTTCCAGTATAGACGGCGCCTGGGTGGCTCAGTTGGTTAGGCGGGAGTCCCGGGATCAAGCACCGTATCGGGCTCCCCACTCAGCTCAGTGAGGAGTCTGCTTCTCCCTCTAACCCTCCCCCATCCCGTGCTCTCTCTCTCCCACTCTCCCTCTCTCTCAAATAAATAAATAAAATCTTAAAAAAAAAAAAAAGATTTCCGGTGTAGAGAATTATACAACCTTTCTCAGCTATCATTCTCATTGGAGAAAATCTAGTCTAGAATTACAATGAAAAAGTTCCTTAAAAAGTTAAGGAATAATGGAAAAGGATACAAAAGAAATGATAAATAGTCTTCCTCTGACATAACATGCCTACCAGCCACTCTACCTCTGGACTTCTTATGTTATGTCATCTACCTCCTCATTGGTTAGGCTAATTTGTGTTGGGTTTCTGTTACCTGCAGCCAACTGCATCCTAACTGGTACAACCTCTGAGTAAAGCAGTTAAGCAAATCAGTTAATACTATCATATAAACTACATTTATATGAGAAATGATACTAGTACACTTCAAAAAAAATTTTTTTACCAGCTAGGATCTACTGGAATAAGAAGCATTCACCATTGCACTGGAGAAGGCCACAGATAATCTGTGAAAAAGTCTTGCCCACATAACACAGACCACATGTGTATCCAAACTGAGTATGTGATTAACACCATTATGCACATAAATTATATAACTCATACATGGATAATATCTATCCACATCTTAACACAGTATAAATAATCACTGTAACTAGATATAATATTTCATTTATTCATCCAATTTTTTTCAGGAACCGGTTACTGAGTATCAATTATGTACCAGAATCTGTCTTAAGTATTGAAGACACAAGAGTGAACAAAACAAAGTCCTTTCCCTAACAGAATCTTAATTCTAGTTACTATCAATAACTAGACAATAAAAAAAATAAACATCATATCAAATGGTGAGACGTGCTATGGAGAAAAGGAACAAGATCAACATCAATTTTAAGAAGCAGCCAAATTTTCCACACCACTAGGTAAGAAAAAACATTGTCGATTAACATTATAAGATACCACTGAATCTAAGACACCCCAGTTTTAGAGATATTATAATGTGGAAAAATATGTACCTTAAAATAAAGGAGTATGACATAAAATAGGAAAAGGGAGACAGAAAATGCAGGCAAGAAAAAGGAACCTGTAATTTTAGATAGGTGTCTGAGAGAGGTAAGAAGCTATGCAGCTCTCCACAAGAGTTTCACTGTGAGGAAGGAACAAGAGCAAAACCAGGGCAGTGGGCACACCCATGACACAATGGAGGAACAGAAAAAATGTGCCCAGAGACAGCAGGTGAGAGAGAGGGCAGTAGTAAATGAACCTGGAGAAGCTGCAGAGGCCTGAATACACAAAGGCTTGCAGGCCACGGCTATGACTCTTATTCTGAGCAGGATGGGATGCCCAGACGTATTTTCAAAATAAGAATCTAAAACAGGGGTGCCTGGATGGCACAGTCTGTTAAGTGTCTGACTCTTGGTTTCGGCTCAGGGAGTGATCTCAGGGTTGTGGGATCGAGTCCTGCATCAGGCTCCATGCTCAGCACAGAGTCTGCTGGAGATTCTCTCTCCCTCTGCCCCTTCCCCCAACACGCACGCACGCGCGTGCTCTCTCTCTCACTAAAATAAATAAATAAATCTTTAAAAAAAAAAAAAAGAATCTATGGGGTGCCTGCGTGACTCAGTTGGTTAAGCGTCTGCCTTCAGCTCAGGTCATGATCCCAGGGTCCTGGGATGGAGCCCCCAGTCGGGATCCCTGCTCAGCGGAGAATCTGCTTCTCCCTCTCCCTCTGCCTCTGCCCCTCACCCTACTCCTGCTCTCTCTCTCTCGCTCCCTCAAAATAAATAAATAAAAATTTCTTTAAAAAAAAGAATCTAAAACAGATGACTAGGATCTGGTTGATACTTATAAAAACAAAATCATAACATTTTTTTAAAACCCGCCAACTCCACAGTTAAACACTAAAATGTTTATAAATGAAGCCATTTCCAGCCTAGGATAATAAGGTTAAGTGATTCCTTAAATATGGAATAAATCATCAATATAGTTTTAAAAATACAATAACCCAGTATATTAGAAAAGTGAGAATACTGGTAATGAAATAATCTCAGAAAGTTAAACAAATAAGCTACTAAGTATTTCTATGTTGGTCCTGACCAAAGCTACCAGTCCAATTACCAGCAAAGAAGAGTGGCTTCTACTATATGGATATTAGATGCCAATTTCTAATGCTCCATGAAGTTGAAGATGCCAGAAAGTTGATTTTACCCTATTAAGTAGTAAGAAAAACAAAGGAATAATCTTGTAGTGTGTTAAAATCATTTTTTCTTGACATATCTTTTTAAACTCTCTTACCTGCTGGATGAGGTGCATACACTTTGAAGACTGCACTCCATAAGCATTGTTGACTATATGGGGAATGCCGTAATTAGCACAAATCACAGCCAGTTCTTCTAATCTACAAACATAAATATTCAACAGAAAGACATATTCCTACTGTGCTTTTATAAATTACAGTGTGAGAACTTTTTTAATTCAATAGTTATTCTTAATGTACACTAGGAAAAAAATGGGAAAACTGAAATTTCTACAGCAGTAGTTTAGCATAAAATTCAGCAGCAGGCACTTTAGGATAAACCTAAAAAAGCTTTTAAATTAATGTTACCAATAAATGGGAAAACGGGTATTTATAAAAATCTGTATAGATGGTAGCTTTTAAATCACTTTAAAATTTCCTATATAAAAAGCAAGAAGCAGATTATAATGACCCCTTAACAAGGTGGTATGTCATTTTTAAATGCTTTTGGTTGCTTATCATACTAAAGCTAATAGCTGCAAAATAATTAGCATGTCTTGAAATCTTAAGAAATCTTACATTTAACATCTCATAAAGTAAAAAATACATTTTCAAGTAGACTTTAATGTATTAAAAAATACAGAACATTAAAATGTTTCAGTACCAAAATAACATTTTCCAACAACTTGCAAACTAAAGAATCTTTTAAATAGCTGCTGGTTTTAAATTCACTCTTATTTTTCATTTGACACTCCTTATATTAAAACAATTTGAGAGTCTAACTCTATGCAAAGTAAGGTAATAAATTTCAATTGGAGTGTAATAAATGATGTTCCTTTGCAAAACCAAATACTACTTGTGACTGAGGCCATTTCTAACAGAAATGTCTTCACATGCTATGAAGCTAAAACTAAATCCTATGATTTAATAAAGTTAAATTTTTTTAAAAATGTTCTTTCTACAATATAAAGAATTTGGAAGCAAAGCAATAAAAGTTCTTTCCCATAAGGATGTATTTCAAATATATATTATATAGTTTTATTATTTGTTTTTGCAAAATACATTTTCTTTTTTAGATGCACATTATGTTTTTAAAGTACAGATAGGAATGACATTATTCATCTGTCAGAAGTTTTCAATTTACTTCCTTAAAGTATTATGAACTAAAAAGTCATTTTATCATTCATTTTCATAAACCTCACAAATTGACAGAGAAACGTTTCTATTACTCAAATTAATCAGATATTGTTTTTAAAAAATAGACTTTCTGGGATACAAACAAGTATTTTCTTCATAGAAGTCACTTTTATATGTTTGTGTACTAATAAAAGCATTTCTTAATAACAAAGCTCCTCGAAAGGAAGATGCTATAATAACATAAAGTACTATTTTTAAAAGAAAAAAAAAATCACTTGTGAGTTGTTTTAAATATTCAGAATTCATCAAATCTGCTAATATTTAGAGGATGTATAAAGGTATTTAATGAAAGGCAAGGAAAGACAAAAAATATTTTCCATGTGGATCAAATTGTATTGTAACTTAGCAGCCAATTTAAGATGTTTGTCAGGTAGAAATGATAACCTTTTTTTTTTTTTTTAAATATCCTTTGACTGATTTTGCCCCACAATACTCTGTCCAATTAATTAACTGATAAAGACAACATATATATACATATACCTATTCAAATTAAGACTATAAAAGAATAAGCTTAATGCAAAGAAATCAAAATATATTTTAAGTTTAATAAAATCAGAAATTCAAACATATTACTAATAACTGTGCATCACTATTTTCCTAAAGTTCACTTTTATCAGAAACATTCATTATATAACACAACGAAAAAGTGGCATATGAGAATTTTGCTGATAAAAACTTTTGTGATTTTTTTCCAAAGGAGAGATAATACATGTAAAAGACTTAACCCTATACCAAGTATACTGACATCTAAAAAAAAAAAAAAAAAAATGAAACAAAACTATCCTCAAGCATAAACAATCTAACACAATACCCATATGCTGTTTTTGGAAATGTGACTTATTTCTATCACATTAACATTTTTTGAGATAGCAAAATCATCAATGAGGAATGAACAGAGATGTTTATATAATATTTCAATGCAAATTTAAAAACTGATTGGTAAGTAATGAATAAACAAGGAAAGCATACGCAATATAATCTTAAAATAGAATTCAGAGTCACAAATGAAATAAGGTAAATTTTCAAGAGCATGGTCTTAAAATTGTCTCTTAAAACATGCCTATAAAATAATAAACAGTAACATACATTCATTAATGCCAAATTGTGTGATTCCATGAATTAAAACTAAAGTATAACTTGATCTTAAAAAATAGCCCAAAGTCAATATAGTTTTTACAAATTATTAGCACTTATGTTCAAAATGTTAAAATCAAACAAAGAGCTGCTGTCAAAACTAGAAATCTGTATTACTATACCCAAACCTATTACATTTTCAGAATAAAATTTGTGGATATCCTTTAGAAAAGTAAACATTTGCTTTTTTTCTTTTTCCTTTTATTTTCTTAAATATATGCATTTTTCTCAAAATGCAAAGACAGCCACTGTGTACGTTTAAGTGTACATGTGAGTTAATCTTCCAATTAAAAAATTCAAAAGGCAATAAATAATCCTAAAATTTCCTATTCAAAAAATCTGTTAATCTTACATAGGAAAACTAACTGTAAAATCAAAGAAATGGAGACAGCAATGAAAACAAGTAAATCCAACATTATGCTTAGAAACTTCTACTTAAATAATGAGGAAAAGATGCAAAGAGATCAGAAATAGAAAAAAGCAAGAAAATAGAGATGCTCTGTGTCTACACAGGTTATAAAGGGATCTCCACTTGGTATTAGTTTTTTTCCTTCTTCTGTATTAAATTTTTATTTTCCCAAACCACCACGCTGTTTCTCCACTAGTCCATTCACCTATTTACTGCCCAATGTTACTTAAGCATCTTTGAGAATGAGTATATCTGCATTTCGTTTAAAAGACCCGATGAACACCTAAAGGACAATATTTGCAAATGATTTACCTATCAGGCACCCTTGGAGCAAAACAGGATGTAGTGGAATGAACACACAGAATGGAATCAGGCCCAAGTTCCCGAACTTTAGCCTCCACTGCTTTCAGGTCTGTGCGCAGCTCGTCACCTTCTAAAACATTCTCTATCACCACAGGCTCAAAACCTAACCAAGCCAATCAGAAATCAAAATGTTAGATAAACTAAAATAAGGGAAGATCCTGGAACTCTACCAAGCAGTGCTATTCCACACAAGAACTCTAAATCTGGTCAGTGAACCCTCCCCAAGTAATAAAGACCTGGCTCAATACTGGTAGGAGTCAAAAGCAGGCCAAAATAATGTGAAGGACTAGTAGACCACAATTAGGACCACAAATCTATTTAACACTTAGATAGGACTAGAAAGACTAATTCTGGGAAGGAAAACAAATGTCAAATAGAGACCTATAAAAGTAATAACACAGTCACGGATGACAAAAAGGATCATTTGGTACAATTCAATTTCAGACCACAGAAAAGTAAATCTACTCATTTCTCCGGCAACATTTCATTTTTAAGTTCACTTTATTTCAGAGATGGACAAGAATAAAAATATAATTCAAGTACTAAAACAAATCACAATCATCAACTTAATATTTTACTCCTAAAGAAAAAGTAATGAATATTAGTAGCCTAATGATTACTGACCCATCCCATAGTTTACAAGGGCCTTCTATATAATTTAAATATAAAAACTATTTCTCAATTTTCAGTTGAATTAGCACATGATCAAACTAGCACCTGATCAAAGGTCTGCCCAAATAATAACTATGTAATCTTGTATGGTAAATATTTAGGTATCCATAAACTTCAAGAGTTTCATGTACAATATATACACTAAACAATGCCCAAAGCACTTAGATAACTAAATATTTCATAATGCTAGTAAGTACTTAGGATAAAAGTAAAATCTAATTGCTTGAGTCTTACAAGCTGGAAAGAAAATAAACTTGGGAAATTTTACATGTAAAGTTATTATGTAGTCACATCTTCAGTCTTCCCAAATAGCAAATCTATAGCAGGCTGGACTCATACATTTAGGGGCTATAAGAGATTTAGAAACCATTTAGCTCAACTAACTCATTTCAAAGATAAGGGAGCCAAAGTTCAGGAAAATTAAGTGGTTTCTCCAAGGTCACACAGCAAATTAAAGCACAGTTATGAGCAAGTAGTTTTCTTCTATGTTTTATAACCCATGTCAAGTTGTCTGCATTCTATCTATAGATATATAAAAACCTGGCCACTATAAAATGATCAATTATGTTGGTTCAGAGATGTCCAGGTTTTATATCTATACCTTCATAGCTTTTAAAACAAACAAAACTTAAATAAGTAGTGCTTCCTAATGACAGCTAATTTTCTATTATTTTTCAAATTCTCTAGACCCAACCCTATTTTTGCTTTCAAACATTTATAATGCAAGGTTTTTTTGAGAATACAACTATCTTGCTTCCTAAGAATATAGGCTATCCTAAGAAAGGATAAACTGTAAATTTAGTACAAATCCTAAGATCTTTTGGAAAATTTTCCAATTTTTCAATATGGCAATCTTTCCCGTAAGTTTGGTAGTAGTTCTTTGGTTAACAGGATGTAAATAAACAGACTTGACAACTTTATACCACTTAAAGTAAATGAGTATATCTTTTGAAAGTCTATCAGTTTCTACTATACGTCCTAATTATGAATCCCTTTACATGAATTTCTTTAGGATTATTTATGCAATTTAATTACAGGCCAATATAGTTCACTTCATATAACATACTGAAGCTATTCAAAATTAACCTTAAATTCTCAAATTCACTTTGACTTAAGCAAGCTAAATACTAAAATACCAACATAAAGTTTTTGTCTCACCTATATGTAATGATGCCTGGGTCCTTACACTCCGATTTATGGTAATAATTTATATGTATTCTACTTATGTATATACAATCACCATTCCTGAAGCCCCTTAGTACCCTTTATGCTCCAGGGATTACTGCTGGGTATTTCATATGTCATCCTGCTTAATATCAAAACAATTTTATGACAGGTAATCATATCCCCATTTCAAAGAATAGGGACATACGATACAGCCATCCCACTTCAGAGTATATATCCCAAAGAATTCAAAGCAGGGACTCAAACAGGTATTTGTGCACCCATATTCACATCAGCATTATTCACAAGAACCAAAAGGTGAAAGCAACCCAGGTGTCCATCAATGAATGAAAGAAAGAACAAAATGTGAGATATAAATATATACAGTGGAGTATTAACCTTAAAAAGGAAAGAAATTCTGATACATGCTATAACATGGATGAACTTTAAAGATATTGTGCTCTATGAAATAAGCCAGTCTCAAAAGGACAAATACTCTATATTCCACTTACATGAAGGACCCAGAGTAGTCAAATTCATAGAGACAGAAAGTAAAATGGTGATTGCTAGGAACTGGCGGTAGTGGGGAGGGAGGAGTTATTGTTTAATGGATAGAGATCCAGTTTAAGAGGATGAAAAAGTTCTGGAGATGGTGTTACCTAATGATTGCACAACCTTGTGAATGTATTTAATGTCATAGAACCATACATTTAAAATTATTAAAACTGGGGCGCCTGGGTGGCCCAGTCAGTTAAGCGTCTGCCTTCAGCTCAGGTCATGATCTCAGGGTCCTGGGACTAAGCTAGCATTGGGCTCCCTGCTAAGCAGGGAATCTGCTTCTCCTGCTCCTTCTGCCTCTTCCCCCTCCCCCTGCTCATGCTTGCTCTCTCTCTCTCTAATAAATAAATAAATAAATTTTTTAAATAAATAAATAAAATAAAACTGATTAAAATAGTAAATCTTATTATGTATATTTTATTACAATAAAAAGGTGGAATAGGAACACAGTTTCTTTTCCATTCATCTACCTCTATATAAAAAGGGTGAATTTTCTACATTATATACGTCATTTCTCTTCTTTTACCTGCAGTGATCATGGATTTAAAGCAGGACTTCTGGTCTATTCTCGGCCATAGAATATACTTTGCCTTTGGTCTTTTGTGTCGTAATGTTAAGAAACACAAGGTTAGACTCATACCAGTTGCCATGGGAACTACAAAGCAGTTGGTCACTGTAGGGACACCTAAAAATAAGAAGTAAAGGAGAAATTAGTTACTCCACTGAAAAACCAGCATCCTTCTTGAAGAAATGATAGAATTCTTCAATCAAATATAAGAGTTATAGACAGTGCTTCCTCTGTACTCGACCTCAGGAAGCTCACTGACAAATTCATCCTCCAGGCTTATGGCTCTGATTTTCTATCTTTTTCTAAAGGGTTTTTAAAAATATGTCTTTTCAAGAGCCATTTAGAACCTGTTTGGAAAGAGGCATTAATAAAAGATATTAAGCAAAGGTGTGTGTGGCTGGTCACCCAAAAGTATTATGATTAATATAATACATACCAGCCAACTTTATGATGTCCAGGACCAAAGAATTGGTAATTCTGTTCAAAAGGCTAGAACCTGCAGCTTTTGGCTGCACAGCAGAAATATCACCCGATCGTCCAATTCCATGAATGAACCTAAGCAAAAAATGGGCCAACAACTGAACAAAAATATTGGGTGTTCTAAGTAATCCACTGCATAAGTATACAGATACAATAATCAAAAAAACAGCAGAAGCAACACTTGACTATTACAGATACATTTCATAAACTATTAATAATGTAAAAACACCCTAAATTGAAACAAATTCATCAATTACATTGTGGTAGCTAGTCTCCAAAGATGGCCACCATCAATTCCTTTTCTCCCTATGCCCACACACTACTGCCAACATCAAGAGATGGATCAAATTCCTCTTCACTTGGATCTGCACTGGCTTTAGTGACTTGCTTGGCCAGGAAGAATCTAGTGGAAGTGATGTTCTGGAATTTCTGATTTAGGTCAAAGAAGCCTTAAAGCTTCACCTGGCCTCTTGAAGGGCTTGCTCTTGTGGGAGCTCCCTCCTATAATCCAGATGCCATGCCAGATCCCACCTGCGGAGGCCATCTGAGCTCCCAGAGGTCTAAGTGAGTCAACTTGGATAAACTGCCCAGTTTAACCTAATGACTAAACTCTCAGCCAACATCTGACTACAACTGCATGAGAGACTGGAAGCAATAATCATCCTGCTTAGCCCAGTTAACCCACAGAACTGTGAGAGATAATACTAAATTATTGTTTTAAGCCACCAAGTTTTGAGGTGGTTTGTTAGCAGGAATGGAAAACCAGAATATATGCAACATTAGATTCCCTTCTTTCTTTCCATTTCCTTAACCAGAGCAGTGGATTAAGTTCCAATGGGGATGAGCTGCTATTTCAAATACAGCCTTAATTTAAAAAATATTACAGGTGTGGGGCACCTGGGTGGCTCAGTCGTTAAGCGTCTGCCTTCGGCTCGGGTCATGATCCCAGGGTCCTGGAATCAAGCCCCGCATCGGGTTCCCTGCTCCGTGGGAAGCCCGCTTCTCCCTCTCTCACTCCCCCTGCTTGTGTTCCCTCTCTTGCTGTGTCTCTCTCTGTCAAATAAATAAAATCTTAAAAAATATATATATATATTACAGGTGACCCTTGAATGGGGAGGCTAAGGGAGGCCTGCACAGTCAAAAATCTATGTATAACTGATTCCCCCAAAACTTAACTACTAATAGCCTATTGTTGACCGGAAGCCTTACCAATAACATAAACAGTTGATTAACACATATTTTGTATATGTATTATATACTGTTCTCTTACAAGAAAGCAAGTTAAAGAAAATGTTATTAAAAAGATCATAAGGAAGAGCAAATACATTTACAATACTGTCCTGCGTTCAATGAAAAATATCCACTTGTAAATGGACCTGCACAGTTCAAACCCATATTGTTCAAGGGTCAACTGTATATACTCCTTGAAAATCAGTGTGCAAATCCATTCATTTTAAATTAGATGACATTATACACTTGCAAGATACCTCTGAATATTTTTCAAAATTAAAAGTTTGTTTGTACTTTATAGTTAGATCAGAAATCCGTCACTCTGGGATTATCAGAGAACACTAGTGTCATATTTCATCACCACTGAAACCTAATGTATGAAGCATTTTTTTACAAATATTATAAATCATGTTAGCAGCCCATTTTAACCATGAATTTTTCATCCAAGTTCTAGATTCATTATCATTAGTTCTGACTGCAATGGTTTTGACTGAAATAAAATTCTACTATCCACAGGAAAATTTCACCACTGAAAATTTCAAGACAGGAACTTTTAAAAGTTCACCTATATTTCGCATAAAACTGGAAGAACAGAGAAATGATATTTGGAAACACTACCAATTAAATGATTAGCAGATTGATGAAAAGCTTTCTAAAATATTGCAAAAGAAAAAAGTGACTTAATAATCTTAAATCAAGTTTGGCATACCTTTCCTGCATCTACTGCAACAAAGAAAGCTATTTATAAAATAGGATTCAGTTTAGATACTGATGAACATTTTAAAGTTCTACCGACGTATCATTCTCTAAAAAAACTTGCAGTATCAGAAAAGAAATATGGCAAACTATAAACAACCTTAACATATTTTAAACTCTTACAACCAAACAGGTTTATTATGTTAAGTGTATAGGCAGTATTGTTATTAAACACCCAGAACATGACAGGATAACTAGAACCTTCACCGGACTGTCTTGAAAAGCAACTACTCAAACTGTTTCCATCTCCCTGTTGCATCTGGTTTATATGCCCATTTGAATAGGGAAGAAGCAGGTCACCAACAGATATTTTATAATTTAAAATGATTAGTATTAACACCATGGTTTTTAACAAAAAAAAAAAAAGAAAGAAAGAAAGGCTTTCTACTTTAAAAATATACCTGTAATGACGCCGAGCAACTAAGGCAGATGCCACTCTCCCTTCCCTTTCTCCCACACCACAATTGCCCAGGAAATTGTTGCTATCCATGATTGCAAGTTCATGTAAAAAAAGTTCAAGTGTACTTTCATCCCAACCATCCTCTGGACACTTGCCCTGAAAAAAAAAAAAAAAGCAAAAACAAACAAACAAAAACTTTTATTTCAGAAAACCATCCCTAGAACCGTACTTCAATGAATTTTTTTAAACTTTGCAATGTGTATTTTGCCATGCTTCTTGCTTTCTCAACTTCAGACATAAATTCAGCACAACGAAGAAACCTCGAAGAGGCAAAGCATTTGTTACACTGCATTACAATTATCTACAGATTCTCAGAAGGGATAATAAATGAATACGATGACATTTACTCAGTTTAAAGTTGCAGTTAAGGTAACTGAAAACCAAAAACCGTATCTTCAATGACGATTCTTCAAACCGGACTGCTAAGACTACGGCTTGTCAAACTTGAGTGCAATTAAAATTCGGGGTACTGGCAGGAACGAGACCTGCGAGGTTCTGCAGCAGTTCTTGGTTCGAGTTACTATATCCTGGTTTACAAACACAAAGCGTCCCCCTTGGGAGTAGTGAAAGACGGAAGATGCGAACTTTGCCCTTCTCGCAAACAAAACAGTAAAGAACTGGGACTTCCCCTCCCTTCCACATCCCGAAGTTCGGGAAAAACGGGACTCAAAATCCTGACTCCCACAAGCTCCCTAACAACACTCTCTGGGTTTTGCTGGTTTATGGTGAGACTGAGGAGCTGAGCGCAAGTCAGCACAACGCACGCCAAGCTGCGAGAGACTCCGGGGACAGGTCTCAACCGACAGACGGGAGCGGGTGGGCAGGACGCCGGACTAAAGGGGCGCTGGGCGGAGCCAGAGGCTGTGGGGGGCGCGGCAGCTGGGGAGGGACCCGACAGCTCGGTACCTTCTCCAGAAGCAGCCGTATGAGGTGCTCATGCGAGCGGCGGGCCTCACAGCCCTGTCGCACATAAGCCGGCGACACCAGCCGCTCGCCCGCCGCGAAGCTCTCGCGGTTCATTTCGGCGGTGCCGACAGTGGCGAGAGAACACTCGACACACGCCGTACGCGCTTACTGAACCCAGGATGCAACTCGCCGCCCGGACGGTACGGCAAGGCCTTGGGACAAAAAGCTTGTCTCGCTTCTGCACATGCGCAAACCGCCGTAGCTTGTGCGCCAGAAACCGTGGACTTGATCATGCGCGGCGGTGTCCGTTGCGTTTAGCCGGTGTCCGAGAGTGTTCCTGAGACGGACTTGAAGGAAGAATTTTGCACTTGTGCAGAGGGGCTGGGGAAAGTAAAGGGGAACTGTGTGGGCTTCTCTGCAGGAAAACTTCCGTAGCTTACTCTGTGTTCCAACCCCGTTGAATGGTGAGATTTGCGCAGTCTGTGCTTCAGTCTTACACCGTATTTCTCATATTCTAGAATCTTTCATCCTTACTTTCGTAGGTCTCAGCATGTTCTATTGCCTGACAGCCCGCTATGAAATAGCAGAGCCTCACTCCTTTCGTCCTCTGCACTACAGAATTTTTAGCCCCAACACTTATCACCCACCACCTGACTACATTTTCTTGTACCCCACACCCACACACCTATGGATGTAAACTTCCGAAAGATACGGACTTGGTTTTCGCTGCTGTGCCCCCCAAGCGCCTAGAACGGTGCCCAGAATATAGTAGGGGCTAAAAAAATATTTTCATACTGAATTAATAAATAGCTCTGACCATTCAACAACCTAGCGCTCGTTATGCGAGATACAGAAATGAAAAGGTAGGATCCCTGCCTCCAGTTTCCTTGCACTCTTCTGCTTAGGTGAGCCTACAGTAATTCCGGACCTTGTTCGTGTTCAGTGGTGTGCTGGAGTCCACTCGAACTGGTTCATACTTGCTTTGCAAGAGCTGATTGTTAAATGTTCAGGAATTTTGTGAGCTGGTTTTTAAATACAGCTGCTTTTCAACAATAGATTATGTAAGTTTACAGTAAACTATATGAAAGGCAAATGTGGTAAATACACAAACTTACCACTTCCTAGTTAATGTTTTCTACACTTTACTGTTATCTGCACTTTTGAGATCATTTACATCTCTTGTATCTGGACAGTGGAAATACAGCATAATGGTGTACGGCTGCATATGTCTTTCCAACTCACTTTTTAGTGGCATCATGTTGGAAGTTTGAAATTGACCATGGTGGGAGTATTTACACCGTGGAAATCAACAAATGCTGCAGATCAGGCTCTGACCTCCCTGCCACTCCCAGGAGTGTTTAGCTACATGTTCCCAGGGTATCGATACCCACCATTTGTCAGCCTGGCACTTGTCAAACTGCATTCCAGTTGTTAATTTTCTGCTTTCCTCAACTAGACTGTGAGCCGGTTTGACAAAGGCAATACTTGATATCTGTGTTCAAAGCACAGAACTAAACACATAATAGATATTTGACAAATATTTATTGAATGATAGACCATTTGAGAACTTTGTAAAATTACACAGAAAGATAAACCACAAAAATAATGAGAATTTAGCTTATTTTTTTAAGTAAGCATCAACCTTTAAACTTGTGAAGAGTTCTTACTCCCCAAATACAACTATTCTTGCAACTTCTCCTTTGGGAAAGCCTTCAAAGCTGATTTGGCGATCACAGGCAAATGTGCAAAAATCACAAGATCCATCTCATTACTGAGTGGACACACTAGGTTTCTGAGCCAGCAGTTTCTCTCACCTTCTTTACTGGTCTTAATTTGGAAAAATCTTTGTTTCTAGAAACTAAATCATCATCAAGCTCTGCCTTCATATAAGTTATTTTTTAAAAAAATACAGGCTCTGGAGGCAATTGCGAAAGAAGTGTTCTGAAATTATTTTCATCTATTCTCTCACCCAAGGAGTACTTAGTGAGCATCTAATATCTTTAATAGGGCAACATCAGAATAATTTCATTGCCCTTATAAGACGTAACATGGTTAAAAATAGATCCAACATTCATAGGTCTGAATTTTGCTGATGTTACTAGTTGTGTGACTTTGGATACATTACTCATATTCCCTGAGCTTTGCTTTCCTCACTTGTAAAACAGAGACATGGAGGAGATCGTTATGATGATTAAATGAGATGTAATTGCTCAATGCCATCTTCCCTTGATAGACTGGACAAGGACCAGACCCTGTCTGAGAGGATAAGTACCCCCATCCATAATCTCTGCAGCAAGTAGCCCAGGAAGCCAAACCAAAACCCCTGCAGCAATCTTGCCAGAACAGTTAGGACTCGGCTGATGCCTGCCAGCTTCCCAGTTTTTTCACTCGCTTCCAACTCAGGACCAAGCAGAGAAAGCCAAATATGCTCTCCCTAAACCAATGATCTAAGATGCTCTTTTCTAATTAGCCTACCTCCATCTTCCCCTTGCCAACAACCCCCAATCAGAGCACATCTGAACCCTTCCCATTTTTTCACCATAAAGCTTTTCCACTTCCCTGGCTGCCCTTGAGTCTGCCAAATGCAAGTGATGGTGACTAACTCCCTTGCCCTAGCAAGCTCTGAATGAATAGTCTCTGTTTATTACTTGGGTGGTCTTTGTTTCTTGCCACAGCTTTCCTGGAGACTCCACTGAGACACGGTCTGCACTGTCCATCACCATGGACCCCAGCCTCTGACCCGATGTGGTCCCCACAGAGGACCCTTGTACCTTGCTGTGTGTGGCTTGTCACGTCTGTGCCAACATCATCAGAGCTGGGTCTGAACTCTGCTATCTTTGCATTGAGTTCCTCAGCTATTTATTCTACTTACACTATCCTGGGTGGAATCAGGCTATTCTTTTTCATCCTTTTTGGGGGGCTCTCTTTTGTACTTTTATTTTGTATTGTGTTATCTGAAAGTACTATTTGTCATAAGAAGGAGAATGATAGGGTAGAACACAGACATAGGCCCTATAAGCCTGTTGTTCGAGCCAGCCTCACAGACCAGTGAGTGCAGTTCTCACCAGATGGGCATCCATTTGGACAGACTTCACCATCGGTCACTAATAAAACTGGGTGAGGCACTCCCTCCACCTTGATTTTTTTTTTTGTCCTGAGAATTTGCCTTTAATTTAGAGAGAGGGCTCACTCTACTATTCTACCTGCCAAGGGGTCAGTGTTTGGAGGGGGCCAGCCCTCAGGTGGGGGAGCCTGACACACAATGAACACAAGCATCACTTTCAACCAAGCTTTGCCGGCTCTCCTGGGGTTGTCCAGGCCTAAATCCGCTCCTCCTCCAGGAAAAACTGCTGCTTCTTATATGTTTTGTCGTTACAATCCCAGTTCTGGTGGCTAGCTCTCTAAGTGGCATAACTTCAGCTGTGGCCAGTCTGTGGAACATTTGACTTGAATAAATTTTGTATTTAATAGGCACCCTAGAAAAGAAGGGGAATTAGGATTTCTTAGGTCAATGGACAGCAGTTTTTAATTGGTATACAGAAGCCTCCAAAAGAAATTCTGGTTCAAAAATTATTTCATTAAAAGATACTTTGGCCAAAGCTAGTGAGCAATTTGACAAACCTAAGCAACAAGGAACTAGACGCATTTCCTAGTAAATCCTCCCTCTCCTTGTCCTCCACTTGCCTCCCTATATCCAATTTCCCTCTTCCTCTTTATCCTTCTCATCTCTGTCTTTCATCGCTCCTGTCAACTACATCTGTCTCTTCCTCTTGAGCAGACCCTGTATGTTTTCCCAAGGACCTCCTAACACCATAAAATGTCAGTTGCTTAATGATCCATCTCTCTTATGAGCCAGATATGCAGGCAACTGTAGAATTTAAACTTTGGACCCAAGATGAATTAAGAGCTATAGTTAAGGACCTCCCTACAAGACCCCCAACAAGACCAGCAACTATTCCTAGAACAATTCTTTTGGGTGCATATGATTCAGGGTTACCTAACCTACATCAGCTTATACATATGTTGGTCAGGACCACAGATGCTAAATCTTGAATAGCAAAAGCTGATTGGATTGACCAGAGAGGGATCTGTAGGATCTCGTTGTCCATAATGAAGCTAGGGTCAAAAAAAAAAAAAAAAAAAGGCCTGAAAAGTAGGGCAAAGCCTCTCACCAGTAGTGTTCCTAAACATTTCCAACAAAAATTGATTGGACCATAATTTAATCATGAAAACAGAAAAATGGTAAAAAATATATATATATATATATATATATATATATAAGAGATTTTTGTGCTAGACTAGAAAATCCCTCTGACAACATTCGGGAGTTCACAAAGGTGTCAGTGTAAAAAACAGCCCTTTCATCTCAATCTGTCAATGGAGTTAAACCTGAAGCTGAAACCTGATTCAAAAATAGAAAAGGAAATAGCACCTTTGCTGAACACTTGTTAGAACATTTTAAGAAGGGTTTAGAATAAATGGGTGATGGGTATTAAGGAGGGCACTTATTGTGATGAGCACTGGGTGTTGTATGTAAGTGATGAATCACTAAATTCTACTCCTGAAACCAATATTATGTTAACTAACTAGGATTTAAATCAAAATTTGGGGAAAAAAGAAGGGTTTAGAATAAAAATGAGACAGAATCTAAAATTATGATCTTGCAGATCAAACAGCTAGGTGGCACAGCTCCCAAGCAACCATTTTTGACAAGGATATTGTAGGTGTTCTAAACAGAAGGGACACTGGCAAAAAGAATGTCCCGTCTTACAAAAGAAAAACCAGGCACAAAGAAAAACCCTCAATTCTGATCAAAGAGGGTACTCTGAAGAAGGAAACAGCTCCCAATATCCTGACTTACCCTTAAACACTCAAGTTGAATAAATATAGATGGTCAACCTAATCAATTCCTGGTAGATAAGGGTGCTACTCTTACTATGTTAAACCCCTTGCCTTGCTCAACGTCTTCCTCAGAGTAAACATACACAAGTAATAGGTCTTTCAAACAACCCCCAGACTTTTTCTACCTGCTAGCCCTTAACTATAGCGCTTGCACCCTTGAATGAAAAACATTACCTTTTGCTCTGTGATAGCACCCCTGCAAATTTAATAAGGAGAGACTTACTCTGCAAATGGAATTGTAATATTAAATGCTCAACAGAGGAACTATTAGGGTTCCAGAGGACTCCTCTATTCATAATCAAGTTGTATCTGTTATGTATATATATATATATGCCTTTGTCCTCCCAGATAAAAATCTTGCCATCATACCTGACATTCTGTGACCTTCAAAGTCCCCTGATGCAGAAAAAATAATTGGAGCAGAAGCCAGAAAGTAGATAGATCCTACCAAACTGCTACCCAACATCTCCAATATCCCTTGAAGCCAGAAGCAAAGGAAGGATCCAAAGCTATAGTTGAAGGTCTTATATCCAGGGGCATCTGAGTGGCTCAGTTGGTTAAGCATCTGACTCTTGATTTCACCTCAGGTCACGATCTCAGGGTCATGATCTCAGGGTCGTGAGATGGAGCCCTGTGTCTAGGCTCTGCATTCAGTGAGGAGTCTGCTTGAGATGCTCTCTCTCCCTCTCCCTCAGCCCCTCCCCTAAATAAAATCTTTGAAGGTCTTATATCCGAAGATCTTCTCAGACGTGCACTAGCTAGCCCTTCTAACACTCACTCTTGTCAGTGAAGAAACCAAACAGGTAAGGATTATCAATTTTTTCAAGACGTCAGAACAATCACTAAAATTTTTGTCCCTTGCTTCCCACTAGTACCTAACCCAAATACCATCTTGGAATAATTCTACCTAAATTTAGTTGCTTTCTTGTAGTCAATCTTTGCTTTGCCTTTTTCAATGTGCCAATCAAGGAACGCATATTGCATTCAGTTATCATGTCTCCTTTGTTTCCTTCAGTCTATTATAATTTCTCTGATTCTTCTTGTTTTCATCGACTATGACAATTTTGAGGAATACTGGTCAGGTATTTTCTAGAATGTTCCACAATTGGAGTTGGATATTTTCTCATGGTTAGACTAGGGTTATTGGTTTTGGAGAACACCACAGAGGTGCAGTGCCCTTCTCATATCAGGTGTACATGATATTCAAATGACTTAATCACTTATGGTATCCTAGATTGGATTCCGAAGTGGAAAGAAGACACTAATGAGAAAACTAGAGAAATCCAAATAAAGTCTGAAGTGTGGTCAAGAGTATGTGTCAAGTTGGCTTCTTAGTTTTGGCAAATGTATTATGGTAAGATAAAATTAACATTAGGGGAGACTCGGTGAAGAGTATGTGAGAAACTTCTGTTTTATCTCTGTAATTCTAAAATTATTCCAAAATAAAAAGTTTATTTTTAAAAAATTAAGGGGACATTTTCAGATAAAAACAGAGAATTTTCACCAACAGAACACCATGAAAGGAAACCCTAAAGGGTGTCCTTAAGGCAAAAGGAAAATGGTTTCAGATGGAATATCAAATGCAAGATGGGTAAAAAGCAACAAAAATGGCAAGTTAATTGTGAGTGAATGTAGGTTAATATTATCTATATAAAAAAACTACAGTAACGTGTTGAGGGGTTTATATATGTATAGGATGAAAGCACTTAATTGACATTTAATTACAGAGGGGCTTAGTAAATAGAGTTGAAGTGTTCTAAGGGCTTTGTACTCCTAGAGTGGCCCATGGAGGTTATTAGAAGGGAGAATCTTGGGCCTTTCTCCAGACTTGCTAAGTCAGAATTCCCATTTCAACAGAGTCCTCTGTGCTTTATACACATTAAAATTTGGGAAATTCTGTTACAAAGCTATTTGTATTGTCTCAAAAGAGAGTAAAAATATCAATTGCCAGTAGATTTTTGCAAATGTAGAATTTATTTTGTAATCTCTAGGGTAAGCAATAAAGAAATAGTAAAAGATTATATAATTTCCAAATGAATACAGGAAAAAAGAAAAATAATAAAAAATGATAGGTTCAAAAGAAGGCAGGAAAGAAAAAGAAATGGATAGGACACATAGAAACCAGTATTAAATATAAGTGAGCTAAATATTCCTTTTAGAAGATGATGATTATCAGACTAGATTTTTAACAACAAAAGCAATTACATGCTCTTTACTGAGAACACATCTAAAACCAAAAGCTATGAAAAAAATTAAAAGTTGAAAGAAAAAGAATGGGAAAAGATATAACTTGCAAATATTAACAAGAAAACCAGCATAGATTACTAATATTAGATTTTAAAAGTAGATTTTAAGACAAATGGCGTTATTAAACATAAAGAGGAAACTTCATAGTGATAAAAGATTCAATTCACCAGGAAGATAGAATATTTCTAAATTTGTATATACATAATAACATAGTTTTAAAATACATAGAGCCAAAGCTGACAAAAGGAAAAATAGACAAATTTACAGTCATACTGGGATATTGAACTGACAGTAAAAGTTAACCCCAAAATTAGTAAAGATACGGAAACACCATATTTAGTACCTTGACCTAATGTACACTCATAGAATACTATATCAAACTGCAAAGCATACATTCTTTTCAAGCTCACATGGAACATTTACCAGAATTGACTATATCCTGGGTCATTCAAATCACAACAAATTTCAAAGCTGTGAAATCAGGCAAAACACACTCTCTGACACAATGCAACTTAGCTAAGGATCAATAACAAAAATAAGGCTTATTTGGAAATTAAATGTAATCCATATATCAAAGAAAATTTATAGTAAAAATTAAAAAGACTTTTGAACTGAATGGTAATAAAAAACACCACGTATCAAGATTTACAGGAAATAGCTAAAACCACACTTAGAAGGAAACTTTAAAAGTATACAGTAAGGGAGTGGGGTAAGTCGGGGGGGGGGGGAAGCATATAGTAGAAAAAAAAAAGGCTTAAAACTTTCTGAGCTAAGATTTTATCTCAAAATCTAGTAAAAGAACAGAAAATAAACCCAAGAATATGGAAGGAAAGAAATAAGAAAGACCAGAAATCAGAGAAATAGAAAACAAAGAGGAGATTAGCAAAACCATTAGTGGTTTCTGTGAAAAAAAAGCTACAGGTAAAGTGAGGAGAGTCCAGGTCCAAAGGCCAGGGGAGCTGCAAGAAGGCAGTGTGGGGGAGGTTGATGGGCAGCGAAGGGCCAGGGAGGGAGAGAAGGGGCCAGATTTTCAATGAGGGATTTGAAGTGAAATGCTGTACGTTCTAGAGAAAATCCCCATCCTCCATCTCCCTGTGAAATGCTTAGTAAAATAGTCTTTTCTTGTTAATCCACTCTAGGTTTGGGTCTATTTGGGGGATGCCTTGAAGCGCTAAATCCTGCTGTCAGGGCGGTCCCAGAGTGAAATAAAGGCAGTTCAAAAGCACTTGGTCCTTTGATTTACACTAATAAGCATTCGTAGGGAGCCCCTGTGCTAGGCGCAGCTCTAACTTTACCTGCAGTGGTTCATCCAATCCTCCCAGCAACACTACAATGCAGGTATGAGTATCCTCTCTCCACTTTACAACTAGGAAGCTGAGTGTCAGAAAAGCCGGGCAGGATGGCGCCTCTGGTCAAGGGAAATAGCGTTGTGAGCAGGCTTCTGACTCCAGAGCCTGTACTCTCCCACTCCCCCACCCTGTCAGTACGTAGTATCAGGGCTCTGTCCACTGCGATGTGGATGGAATAACAAGAGTAGAACCAGAACGGGAGAGAGGGCAAGCTGCCCAGAAGTGTACTGAGTCACAAAGCCCATTAAACTGCATGAACAGAAGAGCACCCCACCATAGTGGTGCTGGGATTCCTTGAGGCTGAAAGTGCGGAGGGCATCATAGATGCCTCTGCTCCAGCATCACTCACACCTCATCCATCAGCAATGTCATCATGCCTCACCCCACCCATTTCTCCCCACGTCCCATGCCACCACCTGGACCAGGCCTCTGCCATCTCTCCTCGGACAAATGCAGTGGTCTCTCCGCTTCCACTTTGGCTTATCACCCCTGATCCCACTCCAGTCCCCACTCAGCAGCGAGAAGTACCTTTTAACTATATATCAAATCACATGCTTCCCCTTTAAAGTTTTCCCATCACACTGAGCATGCAGTCCAGACTCCTGATCTTGACCTGTAAGGCCCTGCAAGGTCTGGCCCCCCACTGACACCGAGCACTGTCCTCCCTCAACTGGTGAGCTCCCACCTCACTGACCTCCCTACAGACCCTGAAATACACCTGTTTCCTTTCTCACCTCAGGACCTATCCACATGCTCTGCTGCAGCCCTCAGTGATTTTGCCCTCTTCATTTTGCATGGCTGGCTTCCAGGTCCCCTTCAGGATAGAGGTCACCTCATCTGAGAAGCCTTCCCTGAACGTCTTATCTAAGCAGGAACTTAATTTGAAGTAAATGCTATATATATTCACTTAAAATTCTTTTATGAATTGATTGCTTATGTAATGTCTAGATGGAAGCTTCTGGAAGCTTCTATTTATTCACCTACTCTTCCTAGCACTTAGCCCAGTGCCTGGCACATGGGATGCATTCACAAACATTTTTGAATGGAGAAACGATAAGAATGGGTTCCAAAGATTGTTTATCATTTGGTGGTTGCTGAATGAACCCAGGTGAGGAGAGAGGACAGAAGGCAGACACCAGGGAACAAATCGGTGACATCTCAGATTATGAGGGCATTTTGAATTGTGGAGGAGATATTTTCCATTGGCAGATGCAGATAAATAAGGACCGTGACATTTTGTCATTCCATTCACATGTGTTCCAGAATGTTTGGGGTAAGGGAAATGATAAGTGTCTTGAGAAGCATGGCAGGATCTGGCTGTCATCAACCTCATTAATGAGGCCTCTTAAGCAATTCGAAGCAAAATAACTTCCACGCCAACATCAAGCTTCAAAGAGCAGTTGGAAGGAGGGAGGGAATGGGGGAAGAGCAGAATCAGTAACTAGGTTGCTCAGAGAAGTCTCCTGTGATTAGGGGGGAAAAAAGTAGTAATTACATTTTGCTGAGACTCAGAATTCAGAAAGCTTGGTCTCGCCTTCATCTTCTCTATTTCAGATGGAGAGAGATGAAACAAAAGTCGATGTGGATGTAGCAGAAGGTAATTTAAGACCTTCCCTGGGATGAGTAAAGCAGTTCTCTCTCCAGAGGGTGGAGAGGTAGGTAGAGAAAGCTGCCTCTGAGCACTAAAACTGCGGAGATGGAGATAATCCCCTGTAAAAGCAGAAGCAAGAGAAAAGCTGCAGGAAACTTGTCAGGGGTGTGTGAACTGGCCCAGAGCCTGGGGCTTGCTGACACTTGAAAGAGAGTGAGGACGAGTTTCCCAGGCCTTTGACACAGAAAGAGGGCGGGTGGTAGAGCCGGGATAATGGTGAGTGGTCAAGCAGCGTTGGGGACAGCGGCTCTGGAATCAGACAGATGGAGTCCATAACTGGCTCTTTTTATCCTCCCTACAAGTTCGTGCAAATTACCCAATCTCTCTAGGCCCCAGCTTGCGTCTCTGCAAAAGGGGCATCATAATAGTGAGGGGAAGGCAATGAGGGATGGCAGGGGCTCAGCCCAGCATGTGGCCCAGAGGAGCGCTCAGAAAATGTGACACCATGATCCCTGCTATTACAGCAAGTCATGGTCATGGTAGTGAGGAAGCCACTGGACCCGCATGTGGACTGGCTCGCTCAGCTTCCTTCTCGAGGACCTTACCTGAGGCTGGATAACTACAAACTACATTCTCCAAACTCCTTCCCAACGAGCATTCTAGAAACAAATTAAGTGTAGCCCATTAGATGTACATGCATGAGACTTGGAAGGTGGAGGGCATTTTCTTGCTTCTTTCCAGTGTGTTGTCATTGGCAAGCAAGGCAGCAGAGACGTGAGGGTTTTTAGGGTCTGTCCTCTGGGTGTCCAGAGGCAGTGTGGCTTCCTGACACAAGAACGGTCTCAGGCATGTCTTCTTGGCCCCATTGCCCCCACGGTGGTCTGAGAGGTGGTAGCTCCCTCGGTGGGTCAGTTCTGCAGTATTCTGGGAGTCAGTTCTAGAAGCCCAGTCTAGAGTCCACATCTCTAGACCTCCTAAAGATTTTGTAAACGTCTTACTCCCTACGCTAAGTCCCTTCATAGTTAAAATATCTAGAGTCTTGTCTGTTTCCTGCACTCAATCCTAACTGCTACTCTAGGAGTTTGCATTTCTTTCCTTCAGAATCTCACTTATGTACCACATTTTTTATAAGTGAAAAACAAATTTAAAGCATCCATTCACTTCACCAAAAATAAATAATTATTTTGCCTGTGTTATTCACACCTACAGAAAGACTGACGAAATGCCCTATCCCTGAGTAACTAAGCCTAAGGCGTTGTCATCCCCTATGACAGCAGCCCAAACTGCAATCATAATTCTGGGAAGGGAATATAAGAGTCAGAGTTACCAGAATACAGTCAGCTTCACAATCCTAAACCAAGGAAATGAAGCCCATTCAATACTGACTTCCCTATGGAATGCTGAAAACAGAGACGTTGAGAGAAAAGAATTTGTCTGGTATTGCCCGAGAAAGATGGAGCACTGACGACTCAATATGAGTCTTCCCATTGGCTTGGCAGATTCAGCCTTTTCATCAAGAATGACTCATCATGCCTCACTGGTGACTGTATTACTTAAAAATAGCCACTCCCTTTGCAATGGGCTCAGATTGTTTTTGGAAAGGGGCAGGAACTAAACACGGTCTGCAACCTTCTCACCTTAGTTTCCCTATTGATAAAAGATCGTGCTGACCATCTGACACCTATGCTGGTGTGGTTATCACTTCTCTATCTCCCCAAACACTAATAAGTTAGCATTCGAGACTTTCTTCAAGCCTTGTGAGTCTGAAATCATCATATCAATGACTCAGTTCTACAGAGCCTGAGAACCATTTCTACAGAGAACTGAGAACCATTTGTGAACCTATAGACCTGAGTCAGAATCTGAGCTTGACTCTATGAAAGCCCATTAACTCTGGGACTGTCTTCTGTCCTCAAAGCCTGACTTGGATTCCCAAGAAGACAAACATACACTCTTTGGTCAATTCTTAATTACCTGCATGTGGCCTATTCAAAACCATGCTTTTCATTCAATTAGGAGACTAACTGAAAAGACCAAGCTCTTGGACTTAAGGGATATAGGTTCAAATCCTGACTCTACAGCTTCCTGGCTCTGTGCTCTTAGACAAATTATTTTACTTCTCTGTTTCACTTTCTTAATCTGTAAAAAGGAGCCAATGTGAATACCTCCTTTGTACGAGATGACAGATATACAAAAGAACTGCACTCAATAAATAGTAGCACTCAATAAATTGTAGCACTCAATAAATTGTAGCAATTGATATTATTTGCTGAATGTTGCAGGAATACAAACATGGGCAAGCCACAATCAAAAACTCTTTAGAAATATCTGATCTAGTAGAGGAGGATGCCATCTGTATATAGGTAACCATAATAGTCTGAATGAGATGTGCTATATGGTTGAAGACCCCATTCAATTTAGACATCAACCTTAAGTGGGAGGTAGCATTTGAAAGTGGATTAAAGCTCTGTCCAAAAATAGGAAGAGTGCTCCAGGAGAAGAGAAAGGAAAGAGCAATAGTGTGGAGACAAAAACAAGCCTGGTAAGCCTTTCTGGGGAAGGCCTTCAAGACCAATTTGAACTTGAGTAGTTGGATTGCAAAAGCAACCACAAATGCCTCTGCCTCCCACCTCCATACCCTTAGGTAACTGTCATACTGGTGCTGAAATTGGTCATTCAATTTGCTTTGACCAGTAGGGTGGATGGTAGCAAATGTGATTCAGGTAGAGGTATGAAAAGGCCTCGCACATTTGGACTTACCCTGATGCTGCACGTGGAATCTTTCTGCCACCATGTGAACAAGCCTGCTCTATCTAGTTGGATGATGAGGACAAACACCTGGTCCAGTTCCTCTGCGTGCCCTAGTCAACAGTCAGCACTGCTGAGGGGACAGTGACCTAGTGCCCCGCAGCTGGCTCTAGATGCAAGCCTCAGCCCAGTGAAGACCAGCAAAAGAATCCTCAGGTGGGCTCAACCCAAATTATAACCCACAAGACTGTGAGCAAAAGTAAATGGTTGTTGTTTTAAGCCGCTGCATTTTAGGGTGGTTTGTTAATGTGGCAAAATTTTGCTGATAATGTGGAACCATTAAAAGGTAGGGGCAGGTGAGAAATAGGATATGCTTTCCGGATAGAAGTGCACTTGGGAAATTGGAGGCCCGTCATAAATACTAGATTAGGCAGAATAATTATTAATGTAAATAGGCTTCAAAATAAGTAAGTTGATAAGTGATTATTGAGTATGGAAGGTAGCAATTCATAATATCCTACACCCTTGCTGTTTAAGTGTTGTCTACAGGCCAGAGGCAGGAGCATCACCTGGAACTTACTGGAAATATGGAATTTGGGCTCCACCCCAGACCTGTTGAATCAGCATATGAATTTCAGCAACATCCCCAAGTGATTCTTTGGCACTATTAAAGTTTGAGAAGCAACTATCCTATCCTAAAAATGCAAACTGAACCCACACTGAGCACTCACCTAATCTTTCCTATTCTAGTCAGATTGTTTTACTTCTTTAGATATTTCAGTGTACCCTCTTCCTTACCTGCTTCCTACCATAGCTTTAGTAAAAAATGAAGAAAGTCAAACAAAAAACCACCTCTATTATTACTAAGTTATATTATCAAGAAACTCACGTGTGTGTGTTTTTCTTGGGAACTTTGAGTATGGCCCAATAAATAAAACTGCTTTCTCCATCCAGGCTTTGAACCAATTAAGAAATAAGACAAATGATAAGGCAGATAGAGGCCAAAATATCATTTTTATTACTGATAAAGTCTATATCAGAGACATCACCAAATGGGCTTCCTATACAGCATCCAGAATTAGCCAGATTTATCCACAACCAGTCCCAGCCCAGGGCAATCTCCCCATAGAGAAGGAAGAAGAAAGGCCTGTTTGGGAGGAGGGAGAGGAGTGAGGGAGGGACTGGAGAAAACCAGGAGACTTACTCCTACATAAAAGGAAACACTGGGAATGGTGATATGTATGTGTGTGCTGGTGGCGAGAGAGATATGTTCCGCAGAATGTGGTCAATGCACCTGCTTAAAACCCCAATTCTTTAGAAGTGATCTTTAATGATGACTGATTGATGGTATGATCTTCTAGTAAGATGAAATAATGAAGATTGTAATTTGCAATTTTTTTAATGAGATCCGAGTTTAGGTTGGATGGTAATAACAAAGAACCTCTTTGAAAGTTTATGAACAAGAATAGTGCTGAAACTGAGATGAAACCAGAGCAATATTGATGTGGGAGAAGCAGGGCTTTCTTTATGAAGATTGATATTTGGCTCTGGAGTGGAGAGAACATTCAAACACCATCATGTTACCCCAGGACCTTAAGTTGCCCCAAGACACTCTACTATTACTACTAATAATGGTCATAATAACAGGGGTGAAGGCTTGCGAGCACTTACTGTGGGCCAAGTACTGAACTACAAGAACAATATTTTATTTAAGCATCACAGGAAGCCAGGGAGGGCATATTTTCATCACCAGTGTTCTCATTTTATGGGTGAAATCAAGATGTAGAAAGGTCGATAACTCATCCAAGGTCACAAACTGGTAAGTGGTAGAGCAAAGATTCAAACCCAGGTCACCAGTTCAGTTCTGTGACCTTGTTCTTTTTATCCTTGTTTTATGGTCACCTATATCAATTCCCTTTTTAAAAAAAATAACCTTTTATAATTATTATTTCAGGTATGACACATTTTGGGGTGCCTGGGTGGCTCAGTCGGTTAGGCATCTGCCTTCGGCTCGGGTTGTGATCTCAGGGTCCTGGGATGGAGCCCCGCATCGGGCTCTCTGCTCAGCGGGGAGTCGGCTTCTCCCTCTCACTCTCCCTCTGTGCTCTCTTTCTCTCAAATAAATAAATAAAATCTTTTAAAAAATAAAAAAATTATTTAAAAAAGTATGACACATTTTTGTTATATTTCAAAAAATTTAGAAAATACAGATTAAAAAAGAGACAAAAACAAGAATCAGCTGTAATTTCCCACAGAGGGATAACCATTTTTAAAATCGTGGTGTATGTTCATCCAGCCTCTCTTCTGTGCATGTATTTACCAGTTTTGTTGTTTTCCAGAAAAGGGAATATGTCATATATATGTTCTGTTCCCTGCTTTTGACACTGAACAATGCATTATAAATGTTTTCAATGTACTTCTAAACCATGTATTCTTCTAAAATACCATTTTCTTTTTTTTTAAGATTTTATTTATTTATTTGACAAAGAGAGACAGCGAGAGAGAGAACACAAGCAGGGGGAGTGGGAGAGGGAGAAGCAGGCTTCCCGTGGAGCAAGGAGCCCGATGCGGGGCTCGATTCCAGGACTCTGGGACCATGACCTGAGCCCAAGGCAGAAGCTTAAAGACTGAGCCACCCAGGCGCCCCTAAAATACCATTTTCAACATCACATTTTTTTCTGTTGTATAAATCCATTATAATGTATTTAGCCAGTCTTCTGTTATAGCTTATTTAGGTGGTTGAAACATTTTTTTCTTACAAACGATTCTACGATGAAAGTTTGTAGCCTTATCTAGGCACTCATCCTTATTTCAGACACTAGGTTTTGCCTACTCCAAAGCCATTCCCTCTTCCCTCTCTTCCCTTTAAGAAAACCTCCCTTTTTGGGAGCTAAGGAGAGAGAACCTTTGGTCTAGACAGCTTTTCTCATCCCCTGTTGCAGTCGGGTGTGGCCATAGGACTGAGTTCTAGCCCACGGAACATGAGTGAACATGAAATGTGCCATTTTCTAGTCCAAGCCAGAAGAAGAAGCCGTGTCTTCTGTTCCCTCTGTCCCCAGCTACTAGAGAGTTGAAACTGCAACTACATCGTGGCCCTAGAGGGTGACTGACTGTATTAGGCAGGGTTCTCCCGAGAAACAGAACTCATAGGATGTAGAGAGAGAAAGAGATTTACTATGAGGAATCGGCTCACGTGATTATGGTGGCTGAGAAGTCCAAGGTCTGCTGTTAGCCAGCTAGAGGCCTGGCAAGCGAGTGGTGCGGTGCCAGCCCAAGTCCAAAGACCTACGAACCAGGGAGCTGATGATGTGGCTCCGGTCCAAGTCCAAGCCCAAAGATAGGACCCATGTTCCAACTCAAAGACAGTCGGGCAGAAAGAATTCTTTCTTACTCAGCCTTTTATTTTATTCAGGCCTGTGAGAGACTGGATAAGGCTTCCCCACTAGGGGAGGGTAATCTGCTTTACCCAGTGTACTTCCTCGAATGTTAACCTCACCCGGGAACAACCCTCACAGACACACTCAGAAATAATGTCTTACCACATATCTGGGCACTGGTCCAGTTGACACAGAAAATTAACCATCAAAGTGGCAGAGTGACAAGATGAAAAGAGTCTGGGTGACTTTGATTGCCAATTGGAAGAGAAGCGCTTGCCAGACAGAACACCTTCCTTCTGCTTTCCTATAGGTAAAAAATAAACTATTATGTTGGAGCCAGATATTTTTGCTATGACATGAAATAGCTATTGCTGAAAAACACACATTCAGCAAAATTGTCCATTCAAAATAATGCTTTTAGGAATATTAGAATTATAGTCAGACTACTAAGCACTTATGTAACTTTGTAACCAGGGCACTAACAAAAACAGTCATTGGGACCTTGAGAGACAACTTGGACAGTCCAGGCAAGAAGTTCAGCGTGGTTGGAGGTTGCCTCAAGGCTAAAAAAAAAAAAAAAAGCAATGTGACCTTGTCACATTGTGGGAAATTATAGAAGTGAAACTGGTGAAATCTGCATCAGCTCCGTGGAATGTGCAGATGACCAACCCCGTTTTCCTGGCTTTGATATTCTGTTATAGTTGTACAAGATGTTATCTTTGGAGAGACTGAGGACTGGATATATGGAATCTCCCCGTATATTTGTTTTTGTGCAGTTTCCTACAAATCTACAATGTCAAGAGCAAAAGTTTAAAAAAAATATGCAGAAATGCTGTCTGTGCTTATAGAAACAATATAGATGGAAATGGAGTTCTGAGCTAGTGGGATCGCATCCAGGTGGCCAGAGGAAAGAGGGTAACCTGCCCTAAGCAGGGCCAGAGGTATACCTGTCTTGGAAGGTGCTACACTTTTAATTTTCTTAGCAAATGCCCAAAAGAGCTCTTGCCTGTGTATCAGCCAAGAGGGCTTTTTCCCTTCCTGCGGAAGTTGTAATTCTACTCCCACTATTCAAGCTCCTCCTCCTTCAGAGTATGTTAATGTTTTGAACTTGATTTGTTTGCTGTCTATCTAGCCATTGAGAAAGATATACTTGATTGCATGTGAGATATTTTCAAAATATAAGCCATAGTATATTTAAGGGATAGAGAGTTTTCTGGGAAGATTTGAATCGTATGAACAGACTTACTCTTGGTGATGTTCAGGTGTATTTCTGGGAATAGGCTTCTGCAGATTGTTGATGTCCCTGTGTGTAAAGAAATACACGAGCCTCAACCAGAACAGAGTTGGTGATTGCAAAAGCCCTCAACTCATAGATCTTAACCATTGGTGCATCACCGGGGTGTTTGTTTAAAACACAGGTTATCTGATCTCCCATTTAGAATTTCAGAAGGCCTTGGTCTGGGGATGAGGTCCAAGAGTATGCCATGTAACTAGCACCCCGGGCCATGTGGCTCGTGCCTGCCTGTCTGAGGATCACTGTTTGAAAACACACAGGCTTAAATCCTCAACAAGAAGAAGGCTTGCCCACTAGCTTTTAAGTATTTAGTTGAGTTCTTGCTGAAATAGTACAATTTGGCTGAACAGTGAGCTGTGGAAGACACGAATAGAGGCGATGCTTCAAAGACATGCTGAACAAACTGAAAAGCAAGTTAAAGCACCGTGACATTGCTTCCAGAAGCCCGGGATTGACAGCAACTGAGAGTCGTGCTGCTACCAGTGTCACCTCTGAATACAAAGAACTTTGGGTATTTTGACTTATTTCAGAAGGAATAAATGTTCGGGAGGAAAATATTCCCCTAACTAGTTCCCTCCTCTGAAGCATCAGTGTGGAATAATAATGCCTTATATTCAGGCATCAGCTTTCCAATCACTAACTTATTTGAAGCGATCACAAGAGAGATGTTTTAAATCATCTGCTCTTAGGCAAATGGTACATTTCTTGAAATTCCTTGAATGTTGAAAAATGTACTTTTGAAAAAACACATTCCAAGTTCTTTATAGCTTAGAAACATTTCCTTCTCAGGATGTTAGGAGATGTCCAGCTGAAATAAAAGTGAACGCAAACGGAGGCAGAAAGTTGGTTAGCAGATGGTTAAGACATCAGGGGAAATTCTATCCCCAAGCAACACTGAGCTGCATTTGAATTTGTAAAAATTATGAGACCTAGGTTTTTCCAAACACTATCCGGGACATTCGTTGAAGAACAGCCTCCTTATTACACTCTTAGATATTCTGAGGTCTGGTGCATTTTTAGAATTTGGGTTTCGAACATTCTTGGCTTCTCAAAGACAAAGACCACGATTCATTTGTTTTGTTTATTCTGCATTTAGTACATGATCCAATGTACAAAAGATATTCGGTAATTTTGAAAGAATGAAAGATCTCTCCTAGAATGCGCTAACCAAGGGGAATCTGGAATGGGTGGGGAGAGTACCTCCTGGCCCCTTCCTTCTTTCTGCTAATAATTTGCTCAGATGTGCAGAGTTAACCGAGCTAAATGAGTTGGTGGTGGGACTTCTGTAGGCCAGAGGGAACCGTGCAAAGAACCAACAAGCACTCCTCCTAAAGCTGGACATCTTCAACAAAAAAGACCAAGTCCCTAGTCTGGCTGCTTCGATTAGGCATTTGAATCACATACAATTTAAGGTTAATAGTAACAATACCAATGTATTCTGTACTGGACCCTTTATTTGAATTACCCCCATTTAATTCACACAACAATACTATAAAATAGAAATTCGTATCGGTAGGGGACTGTGTTTGTGCTTGCTCATCATTGCATCCCCAGCCACTACTAGGTATTTGAATGCCCAAGTAATAATACTTCGATAAGGGAAGTGTCGAGTGAGTGAAACTCCACCTTTGCAAGTGAACAAAGTGAGGCTCAGGTCATGATCCCAGCGTCCTGGGATCGAGCCCCGCATTGGGGTCCCTGCTCAGCGGGGAGCCTGCTTCTCCCTCTCCCACTCCCCCTGCTTGTGTTCCCTCTCCCGCTGTGTCTCTCTCTGTCAAATAAATAAATAGAATCTTAAAAAAAAAAATAAAGTGAGGCCCAGGGAGGGAAAGAAACTTGCCCCAAGGGCACAGCCGGTCAGAGGCAAAGCTGCAGTGTGAACCCGGTTCGGCCTTCTGCAGAAGCCCACTGGTCTCTTTCCCTCACTTCATCCCTGAAGAGAAGATGTGGTTTTGTTGTATAACAAGGGGACTTAAATGATAACCTAGTATTCTGGTGCCTGTTTAAGATTATTTGTATCTTCTGCATAAGACTTGTTTCCTCAAACATGCCAAGGTCATGACTTGGAAGACACGCTGAGTCCCTGAGAAATGACAGACAGCCTGTCCATTCGCAGAGGCAGTTCCGAGCGTAGAGACATGACTAAGCTTGTCCAGGTGGAAGGAACGAGATCAAGCGAGATATCCTAATGAAGGAAATGGTACAGACTTGGCTTAAGATGGAAGCACCAGTAAGAGCTAACGGAGTCAAACACATCACGGGTGCTCCGCAGGGAATCGCAAGATTTCATGGAAACCCCACGAGTAACTGAAATTTCGTTTCCTACATACCTTCTACTCTTATATTTAAGGCATATTTACAAAAATTGGTCATATACTTGATCAGAAAGACAACCTCAATAAATTCTGAAATATATTGTTTCTAGAGAAAAAAAAACAACCTAAAGCAATTTGGGAATGTTAAAACTGAATTTTAAAAACAAAGCAAAATTAAACAAGGAAACAATAAGGAAATGATTTCATACCTAAGCCTACGCATACAGGTAGCGTGATACTCAAATGGCAATTTGAATTTGGGTTAATGCTTACATGCTTTCATTATTTGAAAAAAAAATCTGAAAACAAATGAAATAGATGGCCAAGTTAAGAAACTAGAAAGAGGGGCACCTGGGTGGCTCAGTCGGTTAAGTGTCCAACTCTTGATCTCTGCTCAGGTCATGATCTCAGGGCCGTGAGGCTCCATGCTCAGCGGCGAGTCGGCTTGGGATTCTCTCTCTATCCCTCTGCCCGTCCCTCTGCTCTCTCGTACACACATTCTCTCTCTTAAATAAATAAATAAATAAATCTTTAAATAAATAAATATTTAAAAAAATAGGAAGAGAACAAAATAAAGGAAGTAGGAGAAGGTAATGAATAAAGATAAAAGCTAAATTTAATAAAATAGAAGATCAAAGACAATAGACATAAAATACCCTTAACTTATTTTTGGAAGAACATTGAATATTAATAAACAAGTTAGCTGGATAATTAATCATTAGCAAATCAAACCCAATAGTCTATTGAAAGGATTGTATATCATTTCCATATGGATTTTATTTCAGTACTGCTAGGATGGTTCAACATTATGAAATACACCAGTAAAATTTACTACATCAAGTGAAAAAAGAAAACTGTAATTAAATGAATAGATAGCAGAACTGACCAGAGAGGCCTAATTGCATTCAGCACTGCTCTGGTTTTAAAGCTTATTTATCATCCCTACATCTGTTCTGCTGACAACTCTCCTAGTAAGAATAAAAGCAGAATGTCCCTGACTGCAACCTCCCTTACCCGTCCCCTCCCCGCCAGGAATATTTCTTATAAAACAGTAAGTACATATTTGTATTAACTAAAATACTATCTCCTCTACTTTCTTCTCGGACATACAGTGAAGGATTCCCCCACGAAACCATGTTATTATACAAGACCTCTGCCTTGTGCACAAGAAATTCTAGAAGTCTGTAAATGGGGAGAATGTGCATTTCAGTAAATGGTACCACCATCGATCTATGTGCTCAGGCCAAGAAACCAATGAGCCACCTTGATTCTGTCCCCATCCCTAGCCCCTCATATATACATATATATACACTGTAGACTGGGTGGCTTAAAGAACTGAAATCTATTTCCCACAGTCCAGGAGATGGAAATCCAAGATTGGGTGCCAGCAGGGTCAGTTAGGGTGACGACCCTCTTCCTGGCTTAGAGATAGATGGCTCCCTTCTTGCTGTGTCCTCAAATGGTAGTGAGAAGTTCTTCCTCTTCTTGTAAGGACACTGATCCCATCATGGGGGCTCTAACCTCATTACCTCATCTGATCCAATTACCTCCCAAAGGCCTCACCTCCTAATTCCATCATAGTGGGGCTTAGGGCTTCGACATATGGATGGGGGTGGGGGACACAAGCATTCAGTTTATAACAATCAGCAGGTCCTAAGGTTCCAACTTGAAAATACATCCCCAGATGCAGCTACTTAACCCATCCACACTGATCTAAGTACCATAATCCCTCTCCTAGACTATTACGATACCTCTTCACTGGTTTCCTGCTTCTACTCTTTGCCCCACTGCAGTCAGGGTGATCTCTTTAAACCTAAGTCAGATCTTGTTGCTTTCCAGCTCACAACCTTGAATGCTTCCCACTGGGCTCAAAATAAAAGGCACCTGTCTGGGCCTCTGATCTCACCCCTCACAACATGCCTTGCTCACTCCACTCCACCATTCTGGCCTTCCTACTATTCCTTAAAAAACCAATGTTCCTTCCCACCTCGGGCCTTTTTGTTTTAGCTGACTGCTGAGAATGCTCTTTTCCTGAATCCTTGCATTTACTGACTTCCTTCAGGTTTCTGCTCCATGTCACCACCCATCTCATCTCAAAACTCTTCACCCTGATTTGTTTTTCTTCAAGTATATAACTCTGCCTGACATAGTAAATTGTTATCCAGTTTTGTCTGCCTCCTACACTAGAAAGTTCTCCAAGAAGGCAGATACTTTTCTTATTCACTGCTCTATTCCTAATTCCTAGAAGGAACTTGGCTCATCATTAGTGCTCAGTAAATAATTGTTGGATGAGTAAGTGGAGATTTCTTCATTGTCATTTCCATAGATTGCCAGGCCCTAAGGTTAGAGGTCTCTGATTTTGAGGCTTGAGTGGGACTGGTTAGGGTCTCCAGGAAGCAGACTCTGAGATGGAACTTAACAGGCAGGAAGTTCATCAGCGTCTGGGGGAGGAAGAGAAGAAAGCAGGCTTGGGCAGTGGGAGAAGTCGAGTTTTGACAGTCTTAGTAGGAGCCCCCAGCAAACCTACAGGGAATTCTGAAGATAGGCTGACCTTTGAGGCTGTCTCAACTTGGAACAAGGGGACAAGGCGGCACTCTATAGCTGATACAGTCCATTTGGACAGCTGAGGGCTAGGGGCCAGGGGCACTCCCAACGGCTGGGGAATTAGTCCCTCACTTCTGAGTGGCACAGCAAAACATCTTCCGCAAATGGGAAAACATGGTTTAACCATGGTAATGCCAAGGAAGTTTATGGCTCTTTACCTAAAGACCTCATAATGTGGCATCTATTCGAAACATTAAAACTCTCTGGGGACTGGTTCTTGGTCTGCCTAATCCAAAACTGATGTGAGCTCTGACAGTGTCAGCACATAAAATATGGACTAGTCTTAGTAATATACTCACATTAACTAAGGTTCAGAGATAACAATGCATACAACTGGATGCCAATTTATTTTACGAGTGATGTAACTTTCATTAAAACTATAGGCATCAGCAAGAATTGCCCATTCTTTCCAGAGCCATCTACATACAGCTTCCCAGGCTGTATAATGCAGAACCCTAGGGACCGCCATTCACGTGGACTGTAATGTCCCTCACACACACAATTGTGCAGTGTACCAGCTCTGAATAACCAATAGGTTGATTGTTGAACATGGAATCAGGGCGAGGAAAGTCAGATGTGGAGAGTTTAGAAGTGGGCATCAGATAACATGGTTTGAGACATTCTTCCCTACAGCAAAGATGGTCTTGCCAATAGAACCATAATATTATATGAAGTCTGTTGTCCAAGGTTCCATCCCATGTGCAGCTTTGGAAAGTGACCTCCCTTTAATCATGTTTATAACCAAGAGAAAAGGGTACACTTCACAGGCAAGTTCATTGCCTCTCTGCATATGATTCAGTTTCAGTAACCAAATATTAACTAAATAAAATAAGCTAAAGTTTATTTTTCAGTATTGTTCCAATAAGGCTTAAAAAGCATTTTTGTGTTTTTCAAAAAGAAATAAGAAATATATGCTAATATATACTATTTTCCTCATGGTCCTTGGTGTGTAAAACTCTCTGTGCTAATTTAGGTAATTAGGAGACCGAAAAGCTTGCATATAGTTTGATAAATGAAAACTCGTGTTTAGTAATCAAACAGACATCCGTTCAAGCCCCACCTACTAACTTAGTAGTTTTGTGATCCAGGTCTGGGTCCTCTAAGCCTCAGCTTTGTCACCTATAAAATATCAATAATAATAATAATAATAGTCAATTCAGGGGCTCCTGGGTAGCTCAGTCATTGGGTGTCTGCCTTCAGCTCAGGTCATGATCCCAGGGTCCTGGGATTGAGCCCCACATCCGGCTCCCTGCTTGGCGGGAAGCCTGCTTCTCCCTCTCCCACTCCCCCTGCTTGTGTTCCTGCTCTCGCTACCTCTCTCTGTCAAATAAATAAATAAAATCTTTAAAAATAATAATAATAATAATAATAGTCAATTCATAGCATACTAGGAGGATGCAATAAAATTACATGAAACAACACAGCATCTAATCCATAATGTATGTTCCAAATGTTAAATATTATTGATTGAGTGGAATCAGGGGTTGGCCAGCTTTTTCTGTAAAGGGCCAGATAGTAAATATTTTTTGGCTTTGAGGGTCATATCTCTGTCCCAGCTATTCAACTCCGTAGCGTAGTGTAGAAGTAACCACAAATACTGTATAAATGAATGGGCATAGCTATGTTCCAATAAAACTTTATTTACAAAGTCAGGCAGTGGACTAGATCTGGCCTGTGACATAGCTTGCCATCTCCTGGCCTGGATGAGCGGACTGATTTCATGGCACCATAGTACTATAAATGCCGTACTTTCCCATCCTTTTTATTGTAAACTCTAGGGTTGATGCTCAAGGATTCCAAGGGAGTTCATCTGCCTCTCCTTGTTTCTTAATGAACATGAAATATCATCAACTTGAAGGGGGAAAAGTGGACTCTCTTCAAGCTCACGGCTTCAAAACCCTAGAGAAACTAAATTTGACAAGTGTCTTTACTGGACTCAACATATCCAATGTGTTTGAAGAGCCATCTTACATTTTCAAATGTGCTAACAGGTACCACGTAATTAGGTTTATTATCTGTGCAACCACACGTCGCGCTACATTCAGTGCTAGATCCAAGTTCTGCCAGCCTGTAAATCTTTGCAGCCAATAGGTGGCATTCCCATTTGATATCAATACTGAATGCTCAAAAACAAAAACAAAAAAATACTAAATGCTCATTCAGTTGCAGCTCCTTCCAACTTGAGGAAATAAGACCCCCCCACACACACACAAACATTTCAAAATAGTTATTTATTTATAATTAAGGTAAAATAATCATGTTCCCTAGAATTTCATCCGGATGGCTTTTTTTTTTTACTTTACAGTTCTATTTTAATTTTTTTTATTATGTTATGTCATGAATGGCTTCTATAAATGTATTTAAAATTACTCCTTACAGTCTACAGTAGTAGATTGAATTATGCCTCCTCAAAAAAAAAAAAAATAGATATGTTTGTGCCCTAATCTCTGGAATTTGTGAATATGACCTTACTTGGAAAAAGAGTCTTTGCAGACTTAATCACGTTAAGTATAACAAGGCAAGATCATCACGGATGACCTGGGTAATTACCTAAATCCAATGACAAGTGTCCTTCAAAGACACAGAAAAAGAGAGATGCAGGGGGAAGAGGAGAAGGCCATGTGAGATGGAGGCATGGATCGACAGGTGCAGCCACAGGCCATGGAACACCAGGAGCAACCAGGGGCTGGAAGAGGCAAGGAAGGATTCTCCCCTAGAGTCTTCGGTGGGGGGAGTGCAGCTTGCCAACACACGGTTTTGGACTTCCGGCTTCCAGAACTGTGAGAGAAGAATTATCTGTTGTTTCAAGCCACCAGGTTTGTAGTAATTTGTTAGAGTAGGCCTAAGAAACCAATATACAGTCCCACTAAATAAAACCGAGTCAAAAGCAAGGCAGAATGTTTAAAAAAATCATGAAGTTTCAAACTCAACTACTTAACCAAAATGTTCAACCTACTGAACATTCTATGATCTTCTGTGCAGCTATCCCTGTGAACATGAATGTTTATATCATTTGTAAGACAGAATGATATTGGAGACTTGTGTTCCGACTTCTCCAAAGATAACAAAGCTGTCTCTTCTAACATCTTAGCACTCCCATACATCATCCGGGAACCATGAAGCATTCGATTGTCCACAACAACTTTTCCAAGTGCAGCGTTAGGAATGAAGCAGGGAGCACATGCAGATAAACATGCATTAGGGCAGCTCTGAATTAGCTATTCTTGTCTTATGTATTATGACCTTGCCTAGGCCCTCCTTCAGATATACTCAGCAAATATTTACGGTGCCCCGGCAAGGTGCTGAGCCGTCAGAGACCAATCAGGTATAGTTCTTGTGGTTTAGCTGAGAAAATCAAAGTTGACTGAGAGAGCTGTAAGGAGTCAGATACGGAGCATGTGATGAGGGAGAAAGTGCAGGAGCACAAAGAGGGGCACCCCTCACCCAGAGGGCAGGAGGAGGAGGACATGGAACCTGGGCTGAATCTTGAAAGCTTGGTGAGCCGGACTGGGGGGCTGAGACACGTGATGTGTAAGCAAGCAAGAGTAGGAGCATAGAATTCTGGGAAACTGCCAGAGGGTTGCCAAGTCGGGATGGAGGAACTATATCATAGAAAGGCCAGGTGTGCAAACAGAGCCGCAGTGGTGAAAGGCCTGGGTGAAGGGTTCGAATTTCATCCTTAAAACAATAGAGCACCTTTAAAGAGTTCTGCACTGGGTTTACACCCTTTACTGGGTGTTATGATCAGATTGCTTTTCCGAAACGTTCACCTGCTGGTGTGTGGACACTGGGTCACACGGGGCAGGGGTAGCCAGGGAAACCAGGTGAAGAGGCCACGGCTGCCATTCGTCCAGACTTCCAGAAAACCTAGCAACAGCAGTAGGGGCGGAGAGGAGGAGAAGGTCCAGACAGCGTATGAAGGGGCTTGGTCTTAGGACTAGATATGGGGGGCAGGGGAGGGAAGAGTAGTGCTGTGAATGACTCTGTGGAGTTTTTGAACTCCTGAGAGATTAAGTACTGTCTTTTTATTCATCTCTGTGCCGGACCAGCCACTGGTACAAAATAAGTCTTCAATGTGTTCATGGTTGAACCGGATTTCCTAGGTTTCTATTAGAAACTGAAGTTCCAGGTACTTTCCACCGCGCTCCTGGAATACCCTTCACTTTCAAGTATATAAAGCTGTTATGAGAAATAATTTACAGCTCTCAGAAGGGCCTCCTGTTTTTGCTCGTCTGCCCATTTAGCGGCTTCTTCCTGGATTAATGGCCTGGTGCATGAATCACAGTGACTGCCTTTGCAGGATTAAGTGCTAACAGGAGGGTTTGGGAGAACCATCTCCAATGCTGCCCCAGCAAAGCCCAGACACGGCTGGAGCCCCCCACACCACCCAGCCTCCCTCAGCCCCGGGTCTCTCACAGGCATCCATAGCACACATATCTTACTCATTCTATAGAAGGGCCCCCTGTTCTTGTCTCTCTGGCTACAGATACCTAGAGAAATTCCTACGACACTGCCAATGGAAGCCTTTTTAAATCATTCTGTGATTGGGTGACCGAGCCAGTGAAGCACGGTAGCCCCGAAGTGCTGGACACAACTGGATGGCAGACTCGCTTCCTGAAGCCACAGTGCCTCCAATGTGCTTTGACAGACCGGTTTTTACAGCAAGAAGAGAAATAAATAGAAAAGGTAGGACGAAAAGTTATGCAGAAGAGCAGAGGTTACAACAGCAGTCATTCGAGAGGGGGAGGTGACTTGGGGCCAGGTTGGGCAGAGAAAGCCTTGCAGAGATACCTTGATTAGGTCTCTAAAGACAGGATTTAGCCCAAGTTTTGGTGGGGGGGAGTGCTATTGGCAGTTTGGGCTGGATGATTCATTCATGGGCCACGCCTGGCATAATGCTCACCATCCCCAGCTTCTGCCCACTAAGTACCAGTAGGTCCAAAATGCTCCCTGACACACACACGTTTTCAAGTACCCCTTAGAGGACTGGACTTTCCTGGGGTGTGAACCTCTGATGGGTAGCGAAGGGGTGTGAGAGATTGATTGAAATGAAGGAGATACAGGGGAGCCTGGAGGGCTCAGTCGGTTAAGCGTCTGCCTTTGGCTCAGGTCATGATCTGGGGGTCTTGGGGTCCAGCCCGCCTCGGGCTCCCTATTCAGCAGGGAGCCTGCTTCTCCCTCTGCCTCTGTGAGGGCTCTCTCACTCTCAGATAAATAAATAAATAAATCTTTTTTTAGAAAATGAAGCGAAGGAGAGCCAGATGTGAAGGAGGGACCCCTGAGACTCATTCTGGGACCACTGATAGAGCATAGTGCTGTAGTAGAAGATGTGATAGGAAAACAACATCTAAAACAGGCTAAAAAGGAGGTTTCTCATTAAATACTATTCACAGCATGTTCAAGTGGCCCCAAAAGATCATGTTAAACACTAATGTCAGGTCCAATTAAGAAGTCAAAGGTATGTAGTAGATGGAAGTGAGCTCTGAATTCAGACCTAATTGAATCCCAGCCTCACCACTTAGTAGCTATGTCCTTGGGCAAGTTACTCATGTTAACGCACTCTGCTTTATCATCTCCAAAATGAAGATCATGTTTTCTCAAAGAGTTGGTGGAATGGCTTCGTGCTGGAAGAGGTCATCAAGGGGACGTGACCTGAGTGACCCGGGCACGGGTGGACATGGGCCATTGGAGGCTCCTCACTCCTTCCCCTGTGCTTGGAATGTACGTTCTGCCCACTGTTCCCACAGCAAGAGCCACTTCAAGAATGTAGCCTTGAGAGAGTAAGGTGTTGTTGAGACCATCTGGACTCTACATATGACTGAACCCCACTAAGGTGTCTATATAAACTCCTGAGATTCTGGTGAGCAGGTGCAGAGATCTACTCATTTTCCTGTTGCCCAAGACAAGTTTTGTCTGTTCAGTTCCTTTGTTTATTAAAACGGCCACCTACCCATCTGCAGTGGCATGCCTCTTTCTTCAGTCTCTGCTTGCCCTTTGCAAATGGAGGCCAGTTTTGAATTTCACCCAGGGAGCGCTTGAGGCTGCAAACCAACAACCAAGTGATCTGCCACTAAATCTGATATCAAATCTGCTTGTCCTGATACCAGTGTGTCAAACATTTTTTTGTAAACAAGTCCTCTAAATTTTGATTGTATGTTGTTCAAAACTAATTGGAAATTTTTTCCTCTTTTTTGTTAATCAAGGTAATACAGTAATTTTAAGTGTCCGGTTTGATGAATGTTTGTAATTTTGTACAATCATTTAACTGCTACCACAATCAAGAAAGTAGAACAGTTCTCCCACCCTAAAAAGTTTTCTTAGACCCTTTTGTATTCATTTATCTCCCCTTACTCTGGCCCCAGGCAACCGTTGATGTCCCTATCATTATAGTTTTGCATATTACAGAATTTCATATAAATAGAGTCATACAGTTTGGAATCTTTGTGTTTGACTTTACTTAGTCTAATATTTTGAGATGTATCCATGTTGTCGTCTGTATTAATATTTCCTTCTGGGGTGCCTGAGTGGCTCAGTTGGTTGAATGTCTGACTCTTCATTTCAGCTCAGGTCATGATCTCAGGGTCATGAGATTGAGCCCCACATTCGGCTTCGGGCTCAGCAGGGAGTTTGCTTGAGATTCCCTCTAGCCCCTCCCTCTGCTCTCTCTCTCTCTCTCTCTTTCTTTCTTACTCTCTCCAAAAAAAAAAAAAAATCTCCTTCCTTTTTATTGCTGTGTAGTTTTCGATGCTATGGATACACCGCATTTTGTTCATCCATTCAACAGTGATGGACCATTGGCTTGTTTCCAGTTTGGGGCTATTATGAATAATGTTGCTACATTCATGTACATGTTTTGTTAGGACGTATGTTTTCATCTCTTTTGGGTAAATAGCCAAAAGTAAATTTCTGCTTGTATGCTTGTATGGTAATGAATCTTTAACTTTGTAAGGTAATGCCATACTGTTTGCCAAAGAGACTGTAGTCCCACCGGCAGTGTATGAGAGTTCCAATTGCACCATATCCTTGACAACACTTGGTAGTGTCCGTCTTTTTTATTTTATCCAGCCTAGGATATAGTGGTATCTCATTGTGATTTTAATGGACTTTTCTCTGATGATCAATAAAATTGGACATCTTAGCATGTGCTTATGAACATTTCTGATCAAAGTATTTATCAAATCAAGTTCCAAAATTGTTATTGGAAGCATGACTTGTAAACAGAGAGCCTGGAAATTTATCCTTTCCTAAGCACAGGAGGTTCTGAACAAATTAAACAATGAGCCTTCAACGAGTGTACAATATTGATACTGAAATTCTGTAATTGCATTTTGAAATATCTCAACTTGTAAGATAAATCATTTACTAAAGCACCTATTTTTTTAAAAGATTTTATTTATTTATTTGACAGAGAGATAGAGAGAGAGCACAAGTAGGCAGAGAGGCAGGCAGAGGGAGAGGGAGAAGCAGGTTCCCCGCTGAGCAGGGAGCCGGACGTGAGGCTCGATCCCAGTACCCTGGGATCATGACCTGAGCCAAAGGCAGCCGCTTAACTGACTGAGCCACCCAGGTGCCCCTAAAGCACCTATTTTTAATTGGGCCAATTTATGTTCTGAACAGGAATGAAATGAAATGTAGGAGGCCTATAATTATGCAACATCATAAATAGAGACAACTTCTTTGATGAGGTTTTTCTTATAAAATATTTGTCAAAGAAAAGTACTCTCAGTGAAGGCAAAAAAAGTCAGTGTTTGTGAAAATATTTGGGCTGAAAAATTTACACATTGCAACATGCAAAAACTTAAAATCATGAATATCCTTGCATTCATTTCCTAGGGCTACTGTAATAACACAGCATAAGCAGACATTTTCTTATAGTTCTGGAAGCTCTGGAAGATCAAGGCATCAACAAGTTTGTTTTCTTGAGGCCTCTCTCCTTGGCTGCCTTCTGGCTGTGTCCTTACATGGTCTGTTCTCTGTGCTTACACACCCTGGTGTCTCTCCATGTGTCTAATTTCCTCTTCTTATATGAATGCCAATCAGATTGGACTAAAGCCCACCCTAATGGCCTCGTCTTGGCCTAATTACCTCTTTAAAGACCCTATCTCATACAGTCGCATTCAGAGGTGCTAGGATTTAGGGCTTCCACATATGAATTTTAGGGTAAAATAGTTCAGCTCATAACACTCTTCCTTTAGCAGAACCAGTTTCTGACATCCCTTTTACTGCCATGTGACACACAAGGAAACATGACCGCTAGCATCTAGAGAGGGGTATTAAGTGGACCAGAAAGTAAATGCCCTCTGCCCTGCAATCGGCAGTCAGATTGTGTTGTGTGCTTTTCCACGTGTCATCATGGACCAGCCAGGCTCCAAAGTCCACCTATTCAGACCAGTAATATCTACCTAACCCTTTCACATTGACATACCTAAAAAAAAAAAAATAGTTTTGTTTCTTCCTTTTATAAAGTAATATATGCTCACAGGAAAAAAAAAGATCAAACACTGGTGAAGTATAATAAGAAAATAAAGTATATAATAAGAAGATAAGGATCACCTCTGAAAACACACCACCCAGTGGTAGCCAGTTACCATATTAGTTGTATGCCTATCAAAATATTTTGTCTTAGGGACACCTGAGTGGCTTAGTTGGTTAAGCCTCTGACTCTTGATTTTGGCTCAGGCAGGTCATGATCTCAGGGTTGTGACATTGAGCCCCACATCGGGCTCCCCACTCATCAAGGAGTCTGCTTGAGAGTCTCTGTCTCCCTCTCCCTCTGCTCCCCCTCACCCCATGTGCACACACGTGTGCTCTCTCTCTCTAAAATAAAATAAATAAATCTTTAAAAAAATATTTTGCCTATACCAATACTTGTATGCTTTTTAATATAAAAAAATAGAAATCACAACATACATAATTTTTCAGCTTTGTTTTTCCTACTTAATATATTATGGATATAATTATTTTGTAAATAGATATCATAGGACCTGTTAAAATTCAGGCTGGCCAACCCTGCCTCCACCCAGAGCTAAGTTTTACTTAGACTCATTGCAATGAAGTGGAATTTTCAGGGCCAAAAGGGGCAAAGTCGCTCAATGTGAAGCCAAGTCTAGGCAATAGCCCATACGGTTCCAAGCATCTCCCTAAAGGTGAGATGCAGAGATTGCCAAGGGATGCTGGGCCTCAAGTCAGGGAAGCTGTCTCGTGATTTGGGAGCAGACAGCAAGCAACCTCTGGTATCCTGCAGGCTTATGGGGACTCCCTCTCCCAGGCGGGAGCTGCCCTCACCTCTTCTATTGAACTTTCTCCAGGATGAAATTGTGAAACTTGTCCATTCCCAATCACAGTCCTCTTCTCTCATTTAGGACACCGAGGGGCATCTTTCTTCCCCCAGCTCTCAAACAGACACATAAAAAGCAACTCAGCATCACCCCCCAACCTAGGAGAACTGTCAAAAAAGAATTTGCAAACATCACACATTCTCCTCCTTTGCTTCAAATACACAGTTCATCTTCTGGGAATTGGGCCCAGGGGTACAAAAGAAAAAGATGTTTGCCCTAGTCTGTTCATTTCATCTCCACAAGATAGGGAAAACTACAGGAAAAAAAGCTCAGTAACACAATATCCTCTTAAAGAAGTGCTAAATGTCCCACTAATAGAAATTATGTCATAACTGACTTTCTATTTCTAGATATTTTACCTTATTTCCAAATCTATTAAATGACACTTCAGGGAATATCTTAGACATGTATTTTGCACTCATGCCTTAATATATTTCATTAGAATATATTCTTAGAAGTGAAATTTATGGGTTGAAAGGTATACACATTTAAAGTCATGATAACTATTTCCGGAGTGCGTGGGTGGCTTAGTCAATTAAGCGTCAGACTCTTGATCTCAGCTCAGGTCTTTCATGATCTCAGGGTTGTGAGTTCAAGCTCCACGTTGGGCTCCACACCCAGTGTAGAGCCTACTTAAAAAAATAAAATAAAGGGGCACCTGGGTGGCTCAGTCATTAAGCGTCTGCCTTCGGCTCAGGTCATGATCCCAGGGTCCTGGGATCGAGCCCCACATCGGGCTCCCTGCTCAGTGGGAAGCCTGCTTCTCCCTCTCTCCCACTCCCCTGCTTGTGTTCCCTCTCTCGTTGTGTCTCTCTCAGTCAAATAAATAAATAAAACCTTAAAAAAATAATAAAAACAAAAATAAAGTAAAATAAAATAAAGTCATGATACCTATTTCTAATCTGCTCTCTAGAAATGTTATAGCAGTTTATATCATTTCAGTTATCTTGGGTATATACCTTGAAGTAAAATTGAGAATCATTTGGTATATGTATGTTTAACTTTTAGAGTAACTATCAGATGGTTTTCCAGAGCAGCTCTGCCATTTTATATCCCATCTACAATGTATGAGCGTTCTGATTTCTCTAGATCCTCATCAACACTTGTTATTATCTGTCTTTTACTATAGCTATACTAGTAGGTGTGATGGGCTATCTCATTGTGGTTTTGATTTGCTGTTCCCTAATGATGAATGATGTGCTCATGTGCTCATTGGTCATTTGTATATCTACTTTAAAAAATCTCTATTCAGATCCTGTGCCCATTTATCAAATGAGTAATCTGTCTTTTTAACGTAGAGTTAGGAGTTCCTTATATATTCTGAAAACTAATTCCTTATTAAATATATGACTTGAAAAAGTTTCTCCCATTCCATGTGTTGTCTTTGCCCTTTCTCGATAGTGTTCTTTAAAGAAAAAAAGTTTTAAATCTTAATGAAACCAGATTAATTTATGTTTTCCTTGGTTGCTATGCTTCAGGTTTCACATCTTAAGAAACCATCGCCCAGAGACTATGGACTCTGAAAAACAAACTGAGGGTTCTAGAGGGGAGGGGGTGGGAGGATGGGTTAGCCTGGTGGTGGGTATTAAAGAGGGCATGTACTGAATGGAGCACTGGGTGTTATGCACAAACAATGAATCATGGAACACTACATCAAAAAGTAATGATGTAATGTATGGTGAAAAAAAAAAAGAAACCATCGCCCAATCCAAGGACAAGAGCATTTACCCCTACAAGTCTTATAGCTTAAACTCTTACATTTAGATCTTTGGCTCATTTTGAGTTGTTTTTTTGCATATAGTAGGAGGTAGGGATCCAACTTCATTCTTTTGCATGTGGATATCCAGTCATTTCAGCACTATTTGTTGAAGACTAATCTTTTCCCCACTGAATTGTTCTGGGCACCTTTTTCAAAAATTAATTGACCATAAATTGGTTTATTTCTGAATTCTCAGTTCTATTCTATTGATCTATATTCTATCCTATGCCAGTACCACATAGTCTTAATTACAATAGTTTTATAGTAATTTTTGAAATCAGAAAGAGTATGTCCTTCAAGTTTGTTCTTTTTGTTTTTTAGGACTGTTTGTATATTCTGGGTCCCTTGCATTTCTATATGTATTTTTTTTAAGATTTTATTTATTTGAGAGAGAGAGAGAGAGCACAAGTGGGGTTGAGGGGCACATGGAGAAGCAGACTCCCCACTGAGCAGGGAACCCGATGAAGGGCTCAATCCTGGGAGTCAGGGATCATGACCTGAGCTGAAGGTAGACACCCAACTGACTGAGCTACCCAGGCATCTCTCCATATGTATTTTCTACCATTAATCTGTAAAGTTTTTTCTATGTTGATAGTAACCTTTTATTAAATATATTATTTTTCTTGTATATTGTTTTTTTTCTCTTCAGTAATTTTAATACTTAATTAGCTTAATCTATTAACCTTTCATTCACTGTTTTGGGATTTGGCTATAGCTAACCTTTTGGAACGTCGTCTTTGCTCTGCTGAACCTAAGCTAGTCCTTTAATCCTCCCATCCTTGATCACTATGGAACTCAGACTCTACCTGAGTCATGGTCTTGTTAGCTTCTTCTTATGTAAATAGTGCAAAAGATAAAAATGGCCAAAAATTATTTGCCACTCCTCCCATCAAGAAATAAGGTCTATGTGCCCTCCCCTTCAATTTAGGTGGGCTCTGTAACTGTTTTCATCAATAAAATATGACCAAAGCTCACTCTGTGCCTGGGTGTAGGCATTAAAAGACTGGAAACATACATTTCTTGGTCCTTGGAACATTCTCTGAGAGCCCTAAGCTGCCATGTTAGAAGTCTGACCACCCTGAGACCACCATGCTCTGTGTGGGAGCCCCCAACAGCGGGGGGCGGGAGGGGTGGTCCCAGCCTGCCAGTCATCTTCCAAGAAACCAGACAAGTGAGTGAAGCCTTTCAAAGCAGTCATCCACAAGCTAAAGCCACCAAGTGACCTGAGTTGACAATCATTATGTAGAAGAGTCATCCAACTAATCTTGCCTGGATTCATAACCCACAAATTCATGACATATAATTAAATGGTCGTTGTTTTGAGTTTGGCGGTAATTTGTTACACAGTGATAAATAACCAGCAGTTAGCTTGGGGTATTATCCACCCACACACTGGGAGGATAGATGGAGAAAAAAAAGAAGCATGTAATCCTTTAAAGAAAACATTTCCCTTTTGAAAAGAGGAGGAAAAATAATGGTTGCAAATAAAAAATGGAAGCTCTGTCAAGCTCTTGTCCTCTTTGCAGATTCTGGATGAGAGATTAAGACTATATGGGAGGTAGTGGGCGCCTGGGTGGCTCAGTTGGTTAAGCGACTGCCTTCGGCTCAGGTCATGATCCTGGAGTCCCGGGATCGAGTCCCACATCAGGCTCCCTGCTCAGCAGGGAGTCTGCTTCTCCCTCTGACCCTCCTCCCTCTCATGCTCTCTGTCTCTCATTGTCTATCTCGCAAATAAATAAAATCTTTAAAAAAATAAAAATAAAAAAAATAAAAAGACTATATGGGAGGTAGAGATGTATAAAAAAGGTGAGGCTTTGAGGAAGTCAAATTAAGGTGGTGGCTTCCTTCCTTCCTTTGGTTAATCTCCCTGAATTCTCCTCCCCCATATATTATCTAGGAAGAAAATTCTTTTTAGTCCCCATATTTCTAGGATGGAACAGATCCTAGGAAGCATACACTTGGGCTAATTCTAAAGGGCACCTTGCTTGCTTTCAATGCAGAATCTACTTTAAAACTGCTTTGGCTGTTGGTGGAAATATAAAGATGCAGCTGCTATGGAAAACAGTATGGCGGGTCCTCAAAAAATCAAGCATGGAATTATTATATGATGCAGCAATTCTACTTCTATGTATATATACCAAAGACCCGAAAGCGGGGTCTCAAAGAGGTGTTTGAATACCCACACTCATTAGCAACATTCTTCACAACAGTCAAAAGGTGGAAACAACCCAGGTGTACACTGACGGATGAATGGATAAACAAAATGTGTTACATACACATGACGGGAAATTATTCAGCTTTAAAAGGGAAGGAGATTCTGACACATGCTACAACACGGATGAGCCTTAAGGCATTATGCTAAGTGAAATAAGCCAGTCACAAAAAGACAAATACCACTTAATTCCACTTATATGAGGTAGGTAGAGTATCAGATTAATAGAAACAGAGAGTAAAATGGTGGTTGCCAGAGGCCAGGGTGAGGGGTATATCGGGAATATGTTTAACACTACTGAACTGAACACTTAAAAGTGGTTAAAATGGCAAATTTTATGGGGTGCCTGGGTGGCTCAGTCAGTTAAGCATCCAACTCTTGACTTCAGCTCTGGTCATGATCTCAGGGTCATGAGATGGACCCCCACATTGGGCTCTGCATTGAGTGTGGAGCCTGCTTGGGATTCTCTCTCTCTCCCTCCCTCTACCCCTCCCCCCAACATGCGTGTGCTCTCTCTCTCTCAAAAGAAAAAAAGGCAAATTTTATGATATGTGTATTTTCCCACAATTTAAAAAAAAACAAAACCTGCTCCAGATTTTTTCCTGGGTGGAGGTTGGAGGCTCTGGATCTTGGAAAAACAGCTACTCTGCTGGTAATGCTAAATCCTCAGTGCTCCCAAAGATCAGTTGTCTTCATTGTACAAAGAACTTAAAAGGGACTTGTTATTTATGGAACATTGTTCAGAAATTATACATTTTTAGCTCCCAAGATTTAAAGAACGGACACTAGTAGGAAGCTTTTTTGTAATTTAAAGCTGATCTGTATATATGCTTATGTTTCAAAAAAGTGTTTATGTTATAGTACTAATTTCTAGTAGCTAATATTGAGCATGGCCCTGTGCCATGCTTCATCCGTTAGAATGGGTTAGGTTACGCTCTGACTACAACCAATCCCAAAATAAGTGCAATTTTATTTAAAATTAATTAGAGTTTATTCCTCACTCATGGTACACAGGTTGGCCCAAGGACTGTGTTCCAGCATATCATCTTCTTTATCCTAAGAGCCAGGCTGATAGAGCTGCCAACATCTGGAACATTGCCAGTGCCCTATCAAAAGAAAAAAAACAAAAGCATATACCCAGAGTTAACCAAACTGAAAAATTGGAGGGCACAGTCCCCAAGATTATCCTCACTTCTGACACCAACTGCAAGTTCAGAGGTTCCCCCAAATACCTTTAGGTTCAATAATTCACTACAAGGACGCAGAGAACTCACTGAAAGCTTTTATGCTCACAGTTACAGTTTTCTATGGGGAGAGGATACTAATCAAAATCAGCTCAGGGAAGAGACACATAGGAGAGAACCTGAGAAGTTTCCAGACACAAAGCTATGCAGTCCTCAGGATGCATTACCCTCCCAGCATCGATGTTCGATGATACACACAGAATATTACTGACCAAGGCAGCTCACCCGAGATTCTGTGTCCAGAGTTGTTATTGAGGTTAGGGAGGTGTGATTAATTGAATGATTTAAGGATTGATTGAATCATTGACTCATAACATGTAACCCTAAGCCCCCATCCTAAATCACATGGTTGGTCTCTCTGGTATGGCCAAGCCCCGCCCTCACCAAAGACACTTCTATCAAGTAGGACATTGAGCACCTGCTCGAAGCTGAGGGCAAAGGCCAGTCCTTTCTTTGGGCAAGGCCAAATTCTGTGCTACACAGCGTATGTCAAAACACACACTAGCCTTTAAAGCTTCCACTCAGAAGGAACATGTGTCACTTCCTCTCATGTTTTTTTTTTGCTAAATCAAGTCACAAGGCCAAGCCCCACAACTTCAAAGGAGATTGGGGAGATACATTCTTCCCCTAGATGATTAGATATAGGTGATTAGAGATCCAGTCTATCATGTAAGTATTTTTATGTGCATTATTCACTTAATTCTCTCAACAATTCCTATTATTATCTCCATTTTTCAAATAAAGAAACTGAGCCATAGTGAGGTTAAGTGACATGCCCCAAGTCACACGGCCAGTAACGCCAGGGCTAGAAATGCCTGGTTTTAAGCCCAGGCACTTCAGTTCCATAGCTCGTGCTCTTTAAGAAAACTACAGAGGGAAGGAGAAAGGTTCCTATTTAAGAAATCAGAATAAACCAGGGCACCTGGGTGGCTCAGTCGGTTAAGCATCTGCCTTCAGCTCAGGTCAAGATCCTGGGGTCCTGGGATCGAGTCCCGAGTCAGACTCCCTGCTCGGTGGGGAGCCTGCTTCTCCCCTCTCCTCCCCGGCTTGTGCTCTCTCTCACTATCTCTGTTGCTCCCTCTGTCTCTCTCAAATAGATAAATAAAATATTTAAAAATAAAAAAATTAAGAAATGAGAATAAACCTGAAGAAGGCAAATGCGGCTCACAGAGGATGAGACCAATTTCCTAGGCACCAACTGCGAGCGAAATTATCATCATGTCTATGCATACTCACAGCCTGCAATTTTTAGAAAAGCATGAATAGCGACAGAAGGAGGAATTGGCCACCAGGAGCATGGAGAGATACCAGCATACTGAGTATCTTATCTCTCTACTAAAAAAATTTAGTACTAGAAAGCTGAAGTGAAGTCTCATATCCTTAAAATTCATTACAGCCATAAAAAGCACCACCATATTTTCATGAGCTATTAAAACAAACAGTTAAAAATAAAGCCCAAAAGGAAAAAAAAAATAAAACCCATTTGGTATCCAATAGCCTTCATGTGATCATATTTTTTCATGTATTTGTGAAGCAACAAAATTTGGCTAACTGCACTACATCTCCTTGTAACTGATTTAGCTTTCCACATTCTCTTTTGCATCCTAAAATAATAAGCTACAATTTCCCTAGCCATATAATTTCTAAATTACATAGACTTATATCACCACATGAAATGCATCCCCTGCCTTTCTCCTCTTCACTTTTCTCAACCGATCTTTTGTTTTAACAATTCTTTTTGAAATCCCCCACAAACATCGAGTGACATGGGCATGGGCATAAGAACAGCCTAAAGGGAGAGTATTAACATTTATTTGGCGCCTATTATTTGCCCATCACATCGCATGTTCTTTTATTTCACTTAATACTGGTCCAGACTTTAGAGCAGGTGTTACTGCCCCCATTTTTCTGATGCGCAAGCCTCAAAGACAGCAAGTCATTGACCCAAGTTTGAACAGATGTAAAATAGCTATAGCAGACATTGTTATTGCTCATCAACAGCTGGTTCCCTTTTTTTTGGCACGTTGAACATGCTTCTCGTTTAAAAAGTTGAAAATTCTGAATACACTTTATTTCAGAGTTCTTTCCTGCTAGGATATGCATGAATATATGACAATCTAGCCAATAGGGCCTGAAGGAGAGTGTGCTGGGGGTTTAGAGGAAAGTTTTCTCCCGTATTAAAGAATAAAATTCACAGGGGCGCCTGGGTGGTTCGGTCGGTTAAGCATCTGCCTTTAGCTCAGGCCACGATTTCAGGGTCCTGGGATCAAGCCCCATGTTGGGCTCTCTGATCAGCGGGGAGTCTGCTTCTCCCTCTGCCCCTACCCGCCCCCCCTGCTCATGCTCTCTCTCTCAAATAAGTAAATAAAATCTTAAAAAATAAAATAAAATTCACAAAAATAAAAAATAATAAATAAAATTCATACACACAAGAAGCACCCTTCTTCTCCCTACTTGTTGTTTGTGGATGAGATCTTGTAATGATGTGATACCTGGAGCTGCAGCAGCCTTCTTGACACTGAGGGTATAAACCTGATGTTGAATACTCTAAAACCCTCTAAGGATGGTGAAAAGGAAGAGTGGTTTTTAATGACATCTTTGAAGCTCTTATTTAACTAACCCTGGCACCCCTCTACCTTAGGATTTAGAACAGTGCCTGATGCTGATTAGGCACTTAACAAAGCTCTATTGAATGAATAAATGAATGGTTTTAACTTTTCAAAATTTGTCTTCAAAGAAGATAAAAGAAATATCCAGTCAAACTAAATCTTCATCTACTCTGTGACTCAGCAATTCTAGGTATGTATCCAAAAGAAATAAGTGTTATGTGTCTATAATAGACATGTGGAAAAGGGTTCATAACACCTTCACACTGGAAACAATTCAAATGTCCATCCACAGGAGAATGGATAAGTAAATGTTGGAATATTCATGCTTTGGGATACTATACAACAATATAAAAGAACAAACTATTAATACAATAGCATGGATGACTCTCACAGACATAATATTGAGCAAAAACCACTGTACACGTGAGAGTACATATTACATGACTCAACTAAATAAAGTTCAAGAGCAGGAAAAACGAATCCATGGTGATAGAAGTCAGTGGTTACCTCTGGGAGGTGGGGATGGTTATTAAGGGGTACAGAGCATGAGAGAATCGCCTATGGTGATAAAAATGTTCTATGTTTTGATCTGAATTGTGATTAGGTGGGTTTATACACACGTAAAACATCGTCAAGCTGTCTATTTCACAGGTGTGCCCCTTACTGTTTATGTTATGCCTCAATTTTTCCTAAGGCCAAAAAAAGTTTTGTTTTTCTTTTAAAGGAGGTATAGGAAACATTTTTTTAAAAGATTTTTTTTAATTTATTCATTTGAGAGAGAGACAGACAGAGAGAGAGCGCACAAGCAGGGGGAGAGGCAGAAGCAGACCCCCCCCCCCACCTGGCTGAGCCGGGAGCCCGATGCAGAGCTCGATCCCAGGACCAAGAGATCACGACCCGAGCTGAAGGCAGACCCCCAACTGGCTGAGCCACTCAGGTGCCCCGAAACATTTTTTTACTCAGTATTTATTTAGGGAAGGTATTACTTTAAGTGCCTTACAAAATAACCTCCATAGTAACACCATCAAGTAGGCATTGCTATCTATATACTACAGATGCAGATATGAGACTCAGAGAGATTAAGTTACTTTCCAAGGTCACACAGCTAATCAATGTCAAAAATGGTATTTGAATACAAGTGTGTCTGATCCCAAAGCCCATGATGCTTTCTCTGTGTTACTACAAAATGTACTCTCCCAGAATGTGGATTTTTCTATAGAAATTGCCTAAGTAGAACAGAAAAGGCTTTATGTACAAAGATAGTCATTGCAGAATTTATAATAGTGAAAAACTGGAAACAACCTAATTATCCAACAGCGTATAATTAAGCAAACGATAATACATATATTCAGTAGAATATTAGGCAGCCATTAGAAATTATGCTCAAGAAAGCTTATGATGTAATTTTCAATGGGCTGAAATGGAATGAAATTGAATTTGCTTTAAGAACACAACCATGAAAAGCAAAAATTTTTTAACTTAGGCCTATAGAAAGAAAAAGCCTGAAAGTGTTTGCATTTAAAGAACATTAGCAATGTCTGCCTCTAAAGAATGTGATTTGGCGGGAGAGATGAACCATGAGAGACTATGGACTCTGAGAAACAAACAGGGTTTTAGAGGGGAGGGGGGAGGGGGGATGGGTTAGCCCGGTGATGGGTATGAAGGAGGGCACGTACTGCATGGAGCACTGGGTGTTATACGAAAACAATGGATCGTGGATCACCACATCAAAAACTAATGATGTATTGTATGGTGACTAACGTAACATAATAAAATTAAAAAAAAAAGAATGTGATTTGGCAAGGTGGTTGTTGGAGTTGGGTGGGTGGGGGTTAGGGAGAGGACAGGGACTTTTTTTTTTTTTTTTGCTTTATAAACCCTGCATTTGACTTTTCACAATGAATATGCATAATTTTATGATAAGATTGTAACTCATTAGAAAGAGCTGGCAGGAAATTTGTAAAATATTAACAATGGTTGTCTTTGGATAATGGGATCTGAGAGATTTTTAATGCCTTTTTTTTTCACTTTTCTATACTTTGTAAAATTCCTCTGATGACCATATGTTTCCTTGTATCTGAAAAAAAATAAATTTATTTCAATGAGATGATGCATTTGAAAGCACTCTGTAATCTGTGAAGCAATTCAATTACGGGTGATTTTAGAACTACTGTAAAGCGTATGAAATGCTGGCGATGCCATTTGTAAGAGCAGAGGGCAGGTCCCCTGTCCTACCGCCCAAGCACTCAAGCGTTGCCACAGCTGCCCCTTCGAAGGTGCAGGGAGGCTGAGCAAACCAGCACCCGCCCCCGAGGGACAATTGTAATGTGCAAAACAACAGGCAGACGTGAATGTAGAACATCTCCTGGGGCTGTGCTTCCCGGCCCAGGCTGCACAGTAGAACCACCTGGAAGTGATTTTTAACTGTTTTAAACATCCTATCCCCAGGGGCTGCAATGCAATTGCTTGGGGTGAGAAACCCAGGTACAGGTATTTTTAAGATGTATTCCAGTTAATACTAATAAGCAGAGTGGAGAGTGATGCCTTCCAGAAATGCTGTGGATACGTTTTTCTCCCCAAGTGAAGGAAAGAGTTCTAAAACTCCTCTGGGAATGTTTAACGCTCTAACCAAAAAACCAGAAAAAAACGTTGCTTTCTTCAAACCAACCTGAGTTTGATTTTTTTTAAGATTCTTAATCCCCACTACTACATTGACAGTTTATAAAGGGCACTGAAAGAATTAATCTTGTTTGATGATCTGATAACGTATGTAAACTGCTAACAGGTGTAAGTAACTGCCTCAACAATCCTGGGAGGTGAGAGCGGCTGAAGCCATTATCTACCTTTTGCCCAGGAGGGAACTGAATAGAAAGAGCTCAGAAGTTTCCCAAGATCTAATAACAGACTTGGACCCAAGTATTCTTTCCTCCAACTACAACATGCTGGTTTTGAACTGCAGCACCATTTTACAGAGAAGGTAACTTGAGACTCCAAGAGGAACGGTAACATGCCTGAGGTGGCAGGACTTGTAAGAGACAGACATGGAAGAAAAGAGAACTAAGGACAGCCAACCTTGTGCTTTTTTTTTTTTAAGATTTTATTTATTTATTTGTCAGAGAGAGATCACAAGCAGGGGGAGTGGCAGGCAGAGGGAGAAGCAGGCTCCCCTCCGGAGCAGAGAGCCCAATGCGGGACTCAATCCTAGGACACTGGGATCATGACCTGCACCGAAGGCAGATGTTTAACCGACTGAGCCACACAGGCGTCCCCCAACCTTGTACTTTTACCCACTATACTCAATTACCAACTGGTTGTAGTTTTTAAACACCAAGCCCTAAGGATCACAGCGTTAAAGATAATTTAATGGCAACTCTACTCCAGATATTATACACAGATATTATAATAGGAGGAGTATTAAATAGGAGTTGGCAGCAGTGATTTGCTATTATACTGTTTTATTGAAAACAATTTATTTTACTTAAGATTTACTTCCAGAATCCTTAGTCTGACTAATGACAATCTTCTGAAATGATTAAAAAAAAAATTTTTGCTTCCTGAAAAATTCACGTAATATAATATGTGACAGATCACCAGAGTCCATATATTTATATCCACAATTACTAAATACAAATAAAAGAGAGCTGGAGAAAGGATTTCATATATGCTTTTAATCAGGAAAGAAAAGACCTTTCTAATCAACGTCTTGCAAACCCATTAGTCAAAATCCTAAACGGAAGCTCAAATAATTGAAAAATGAAATGATCCATCTACTCAGGACAAGGAGATTGAAGTCTTACAAAAAAAAGTTGAATGCATATATGGCTGAAAAGGACTGACACTGCCATTTGGTAATTGGCTAAATAACAGTCATAAACAAAGGGAAGAAATAACTAAGTTGAGAGCAGAAGTCAGAATTTTCCCGATCATTGCCAAGAGGCCACAACACATTCATCCAGAATTTTGATGCGGAACAGAATTGACAAGGCATTATAATTCATCCATCCATTGTCTATCTGTCCGTCCATTTAATCATCCATCCAATAGGTTTAACCACATTGAGTTGCCATTATTTGATCTTTTTTTTTACTTAAAAAAGAGACAACTTCATGCGGTTCAATATAAAATATTCAGTTAACACTTGTTTTATATAGTGTATATACTGTAATATAGTAATACTATTATTCAATGCACTATGCAAGGTTTGGGGAGTAACGGTTGAATGAGAAATACACTCCATCTCTGCAAAACCTCAGTGGGAGAAATACACACCAACTACTCTTTATAAGAGAGTTATGAATGTACAAAGTACTATGAGATTATACTGATATATATGCATAGGAAGAATATATAGCAAATTGTCAGTAGGAACATGGTTGGTGGGAGTTTATAAAATTATTTTTCCATTTCCTTATTTCTATTTTAAAACCTTTTATTCAATGAACATGCATTATTTTGTTCATTAAAAGTTCTTGAAAATGTACGATGAAGGTTGCAGAATTGATGGCTACTAATAAATATGTAAAAACTAAAGGATTTAAAAGTTAAAACAGATGAAGCACCCTAAGTAAAACAAATGAATGAGAGACTGAATATACAAACAGACAATGGCCAGACCATATATAAAAACAGACTCTGACCCACAATTTGCAGCAACCAGCCTGGGAAACCAACCTATTATCTATAGTAACTAGCCCAGGAAGCCAACCTTCTATCTATAAGTCAGATCACTATTTCTGTCAACCAGCCATTAGGCTAGACAACAGTCTCTGTAACAATTGACCCAAAACAGCCAGGACTTGATTAATAAGTGAACTTCCCTATTTTTTAACTTTGGACCAGCAAAGACAGCCCAATACATAGAATGCCCCTAACCAATCACATAGAATGCCCCCTTCTAGTTAGCCTACCTCCAGCTTCCCCATGCCAACAGCCTCCAATCAGGACATACCTGAAGCCTTCCCTTTGTTTCACTATGAAACTTTCCTGCTCCTCTGCCTGCCTTTCAGTCTCTGCCAAAGTGCAAATGGTGGTGGCTGACTCCTTTGCTATAGCAAGCTCTAAATAAAGACACCTTGCCTGTTCTCATTTGGTTTGTCTTCATTTATTCTGCAGAAGAGAAAGAAAAATAAACTCAGGAGAGAGCTTAGCACAGAATGCAAATAACAAAGGTGACAAAGGCATATGCATTTATGAGAAATGAGCATTATAGTAACTCTCCATACCCCACTGACCACAGAGACTAGCTGGGTTCTGATTAAGCCCCAAGAAGATGGAGTTATTTTACTTCTTTGTATTTCCTTCTTCACACCCTCTTTCAACATGGTTTACCCCCAACCCCTTAACCTGGAAAGGAAAACCCAAAGCCACGAAATGCTTCTGCTGTTGTTTGATCTTTGAAGGCTGAATCAGAATCAGAAAGACCTAGGAACCAAATTGAATCACTAAAATATCAACTCCATGAGGGAAGGGAGCATGTCTGTTCAGCTCAGTTGAATGATTGAAATAAACACATGGATGCATCCAGAGCATAAGCACCACATGGAACCTGCAAGAAGACAACTCACATGACTAGATCTTATCAAAAACCTATCTTACTTCCCTGAAGTCTCCAAACCAAGGCATAGTCAGAGAAAACCGATGATCCAACACACCAAATGTGGCCCAGACAGACCAGCCACACAGGAGCCAAAGATTGGGGTCATCACTCCCTAGTAATTTGCCCTATGATGCTCAGTGCTTAGTTGGATACAGCTGCATTTCTAAACTCTTATTTTTCTCCCATGCTCACTGGATAGTAAACATGAATCGCTATTAATAATAATTTTCCACTACACATCCAGAATAATCCATCCAGAGAAAATTGGAACTTCTTCTTTGCTGAAGTCCAGTCCCATCAATCTGATGCTCATTTTATAGAAAGGCCATTGAGAAAAATTAATGTACCCAAACAAATAGAGTTTGTCCTTGTAACTGATTCAGAGTATGACAGGAAATAAAAGGCCTGCCTTAATGGCCTCCTCTGGGAAATTTATTTTCAGAACATTGAGTTATTTTCTTCTACTCTACCAGATTACATTAAAATCTTTACAAAAAAAAAGAAAGGAAGAAAAATAAAATGTCGTTGTCTGTTTTCATAGAAATCACTTTGAGATTTAGCTTCATTTAAATTCACTTGTTATTGTCCAAGTCAAATAATGTTATAATCTCAGGATTATTTTACTTCTTTCCATTTTCCATTTTTTCCCCATTTTCTTCACACTGCCCCCAGCATGTTTTACTCCCAGCCTCTTAACCTGAAAAGGAAAATCTAAAGCCACCATGTGCCAGAAATGAGGGCACCTGAACCTCTTTAAAATACTACCATACCTTGCCATGAGATAATACTTTGGACCATTATCCGAAAATTCTGGCCATCTCTTTTCTGCTGTATTTGAAAGGTCAGTGAAGGTACCTGCCTCACTCTCGGTCACTGGAAAAGAAAAAAAAAAAAAAATGCCCCCTTGCAGTCTCCAGAATGTTCTATGCCACGTGATATGCCTGCCTCCAGACCACCTCCACCACAACTGACTGGACCTAAAAGCAGCCCATTCATGGGCTAAACTTTGAAGTGATGAGGCATGAAAAACTCTATCCAAACAGGAAAGATAGTAACAAAGAAGCCAACCAGAGTGCCCTGTTGGAAATTAGATTTAGAAAACAGAAAGAGAGAGTCAATTGGGTGGCAGGAAGAGACTCTGGAAACTTGTAAGGAGAAGGCATGAGTGAGCCCATAGTACTCATTAGCAGGGGCCACAAGGTCAGGAAAGCACGACCAGATGAGGAGTCGGCAGGTAGCAGGAAAAGAACAGATGAGATCGGGCATCGCTGAATCAGCAGGATGGCAGGAATTGGTGACCCCTCGCTGCTGGGGGGCAGAGAGAGAAGCTACTTCCTAGCCAGGATTCCCTCAAGTTCAGCTAGACTGTAGTTTCTGTCACATGAGCTTCCTATCATCATGTATACACTAAAAAAACAAACAAACAAATAAACAAACAAACAAACCCACAAAGCCCTATTGCAGGAACCTGAGTGCGAATCCCCTTTTTGATACAAAAGAGCTGGACACACACACTCCTTTAAAAACTAAACCTGTCACATCTGGTGGACCTTAACCTCCCTGCACAAATAGGAGGAGCAAAGGGGAAAGGAACCTGAAGTTATAGCCATGAGGTCTAATCAAGCTCTGCTACTGATTTGTGGGGTAATCACGAGTAAGGTGTTTTTCATCTCAAAACCTGTTACTTTCACCATAAAATGGTGTTGCACCCCAGATGTGTTCCCTTGGTAGCTTTTTATTGAGCACCTGCTATGTGGCAAGTTCTGTACTAGCTGATGGGGGTAGGACAGAGAACTAAGCACAGTTTTTGCTCTTTAGGCTTATGTTCTAGTTGGTAATCAGACAAACAGCTTATTACAATATTGGATGATGTTAGTGCTAGTTAGAGAGTTTATTTGGATTGGGGAAGGAGGCCTGCAAAGAAGTCTTCCCTGGGAAATTGAGACCTGGAAGAGGGAGTGGGCATGTTCTGGCTAGACAGGAGGAGAAGAATGGTCAAGTGATGGTTACTTTTATGTGTCAACCTGGTTAGACTGCAGTGCCCGGTTATTTAATCAAATACTAGTCTAAGTGTGGCTACGAAGGTTTTTTGGAGATATGGGTCACATCTATAATCAACTCATTTTGAGTGAAAGAGATTACTCTCCATGATGTGGGTGGGTCTCATCCAATCAGTTGAAAGGCCTGAGCAAATGCTGAAGTTTCCCAGAAAGGAAATTCAAGACTACAGCATCAATTCCTATCTGAGTTTCTAGCCTGCCGGCCTGACCTACAAATTTTGAACTTGCCAGCCCCCACAATCACATGAGCCAGTTCTTCAAAATAAATATTTTCTATCCCTTTGGTTCTGTTTCTTTGGAGAACCCTGACTGATAGAGTCCATGTGCAGGTGCAGATGCAAGCCCTGAGAGAGGAAACCAGAAGGATGGGCTACAGAAAGTGGAGAGGGAAGTGTCCAGAGCTTGCAAAGCTTTGTCAACCCAAATAAGGTTTTTGGGTTACATTCTAAGTATCAGGTGAAGCCACTGAAGCTTTAGGCAGAGGGGGAACATAATTACAAATGCAAATTGAGAAGAGAGACATGGAATGGAAGGTCTGGCGGACACCTCCTGTGACTGGTATCTTTTCCTTCCTTACCTCTTACCTTTGCTCTGGTGTCCATCTCTTCAAGGTGACTCAGGAAAGTGGGATCATATTCCCAACTTCAAGGATAAATTATGATTGTCCAAGTCAGTACCGTGGTCTCATTCTCCTTGTCAGAGACTGGTTCCACTGTGGGCATGTGAACCAGTTCTTGGCAATGAGCTTTGAGGGGAGGTCAATCATGGGAGACTTACGGGAAAGGTATTTTCACTTGTAGGAATGCACTAGGGGACAGTCTCTTCCTGCTTCTGGATATGGCCATGTCTGGGTTTGAAGCTGCTTACCACAGCTGCATAGCCATTTTCACCCATAAGGGTGGCAGGCTGAGAGTAAAGCCAACAAACTAAGCATGAGCTAAAATGGTAAAGAACCCAGGTCTCTGGTGACAGTAATGAGTCCCTGAGTCAACCAGCTCTCAAACTTGCCCACTTGCTGGCCTTCCTCCTTTGCAAGATAATGAATTTCTTTTAAACCAGTTTGCTTTGGGATTTCTGTTTTTGCTTTCCATGACATCTTAACTATTTGGGGGGCTAGAGTAGAAGTAAGAGTCTAGTTAAGAAACTATTAGAGCGGTCAAGGCAGAGATGATGATGGTTTGGACGGGGCTGCGAGTGATGAAGGGAAAGAGAAGTTGATGACTTAGGAGATATTTCAGGAGTAGAATCAACAGGGTGGAGGGTGGGTGGATGGAGGGATGGATAGATTAAATCATTAGGAAAGTGCCGTCCATGTTGACAATGACTGTCCTAGTCCATTTGGGCTGCTGTAACAGAAATATATGCTGGGCAGCTTATAAACAATAGAAATTTATTTCTCACACTTCAGGAGGCTGGGAAGTCCAATTAGTGGATTTGGCATGTGGTGAAAGCCCACTTCCTAATTCATAGGTGGCCATCTTTTTGTTTTGTCCTTATGTGGTGAAAGGGGTGATAGGCGCCCATCTTTTGTTGTGTCCTCATGTGGTGAAAGGGGACACCGGAGCTCTCAGGGATATTTTTTTTGTAAGGATACTAAATCCTTTAATGAGAGCTTCACCTTATGACCTAATTACCTCTCAAAGGCCGCACCTCCAAATAGCATCACATTAGGGATTAGATACCACCATATGAATTTTGGCAGAACACATTTAGCCTATGCTAATTTCTTAATAGCTTAATATATCATTTGAAAATTTCTTGTGGGACACAAATGATTGCATTGTACTTCTGAGCTTCTTTTGCATCTAATTCAATGGCCAACAATACTAACTCTAAGGTCAAAGTTAAAAATAGTATCAGCATGTAAGTTTCTTTGGTAATCGATGTCAGCGTCCAGAAGTCTAACTTGGAGCAGAAATAACTACGCAGCCACTCTCAAGGGTTTCCTCAGAGCCGAGAGTGACCATTTCCAAATGGCCAGAGCTTCCTCGAACAAATAAACTTGTCCTTTATTCTGAGGCCAGCTTAATGAGAAAGCCTAGCAGAGGAGCAGCTTCTAGAAGAGGGTGGCTGGAGGTCATTTAGCATAGGTGGGACATCTTCATGGATGGCTTGGACAGGTTTGGATATGTTTATGAGCATATGCATCCTGTTCCCTCCTTAGCCTTTGATTGCACCTGGATCCCGGCAGGTGGGCCTGTCACACACTCAGTAAGGGGGGCACTGTGTGAGGAAGCCCGGAGAGCATTCGAGATATCCCAAAAAATGAATGGAACCACATTCGGCTCGTAGTGTTCCATAGGCAAATTTTCTGGCAGGTTTCCTTCAACAAAGAGCTTTCATTGTGAAGTTTAGAATCATGGTCTTTGCATCCAAGGAAAAAAACATAAATCTGGTCACATGCCGGAAGCAGTTTTGCTGTTGCTCGCTCTGTTTTGTGACTACTTTTTAGATTGGTTAATGTTTTCCTTTTTTGTAAAGCTGTACTAATACACATACCAAGGTTTGATGGGGGAAACTTCCATCTGATAACAGGTGCAAGTTACTGTGATGGCAGTTTATAGTGGATTGCATAGCTCCCCTCGACACTCCCATCCCCAAAATTCATGTCCACTCAAAACCTCAGAATGTGACCTTATTTGGAAATAGGGTCTTTGCGGATATAATTAGTTAAGATAAGGTCATACTGGATTAGGCAAGGCCCTCAATCAAATGACTGGTATTCTTATAAGAAGAGGAGAAGACACACAAAGATACACAGAGAGAAGGCTGTGTGACTTTGGAGCAGAGATTGGAGTGATGGGTCTACAGGCCAAGGATGGTGGGAGCTACTGGAAGATGCAAGAAGCAAGGAAGAGCCTTTGGAGGGAGCATGGCCCTACCGACACCTTGATTTCCAAGTTATGGCCCCCACTGTTGGAGAATAAGTTTCTGTTGTTTAAACCACCCAGTTTGGGATAATTTGTAAGGACAGCCCCAGGAAATGAATACAGGCTTCAAAGGCTGAGCTGCAGACTCTCTGGAGGCCCGAACCTGTCACCTGTTTCTTTCTCTCTGTTCGGGACTTAAGGATTTGACCTATTTTCCTTTTCTTTCAGCACCTGTTGTCACCCACTCACCTGCTGTCCCCCAAGCCCAGCCGTGGGTGGTACCCAGTTTCCCCAGCTCCCCATTTTCCTGCTGACAAGTTCATAGCCCTCTCCTTGTTTTCAGTGGCTTTTTGTTGTTGTTGTTCTTTACCACAGACAAACAGGCAACCACAGAAATAAGGATCCTGGGGAAATGACAAAGTTTATAAAACTTGTTAAACCGTAGTCCAGCTCTCTGGTTCCTGGATTTATCTAGCGCCTGCAATTAAACTGGCACTTGGGGATTTTAGCTTTTTCTCTGCTGAAATGAAAAAACAAAATTTGAGTTGTCTACATCTATACGGTTATAAAATATTTTAAATTTTTCTTAATATAAGTTGCACAAACAGGAAGTACCAGTGCATTTTAATGAAGTACATGCATTTTTAACAACCACCACAGCTATGCATCCCGTGAACCAATCCCCATCCCTATCCCAAACCAGGATTTTGGAAAAGCAAATCTGACAACTCTTTTCTTAACTCCCTTCTGAGTTCGTCCCTGAGGAACTAGGCTTGTGTCCTTTTTGTTCATTTGGGAGCTCGGGGCTGACCAACCCCCTCCCTCTTTTCTTGCTGAGCTGTATCCTTCCCTGCAGGAGCCCTCTTCTCATTTGGTAGTTGTGATCATCTCTGAAAAGGTCATGATGGCCCTTGGCTGACATCTGAGAACTTGGATTTTGGGAGAGTTCCCACCATTCCTGGTAAGAGTGATTCACTGTACCCAAACTGCTTGCGGAAACGATATGGTTTATGCTGAACACTTGCTTTGCTTCTAGGGATCTGGAGTTTTGATAGATGCTAGGCAGAGGGTGCCTATATGACCAGGCCCAATAAAAACCCTGGGTACTGAGTCTCTAATGAGGTTCCCTCAGAGACGATATTTCACAAATGTTGTCATCACTTATAGTTTGGAGGAGGTATGAGAGTCCGGTGTGATACCACAAGGAGAGAGCTCTTGGAAATGAGTGCCTGCTTTCCTCGGCACTTCATCCCATGTATCTTTTTCCTTTCTTGATTCTGCTTTGTATCCTTTCACTATAATAAGTCATGATGAGTATGATTACATACTGAGCCCTGTGAGTCCTCCTAGTGAATCGTCAAACCTGGGGGTGCTCGTGGGAACCTCCAACACAAATTGTCTTGGTGATATTTGGAGAGCGGCTATCAATGCCACCAAAGAGGAGTTGGGGGTGATGGCTTCTACTACAAAATTCATTTACAGAATTCATTTAAATATAATTTTACTCATTCATTCATTTGTTCATTAATTTCCAAAACTTTTGTCAAGCACACACTATGTTCTAGTCACTCTTCTACTGGAAACTAGAGGAAGAGAGAGAGAGAACTATGGAGAAGAGAACAACGTATCTCTCTTTTCAAGGGGCTCATATCTTCATGGCACCTTTGAATAGGGAAATAATCCAACTTCAGTGGAAGAGGGCTCCATCAGAGGTCAGAGCAAGGGTTTGGGGAGAATACAAGGCAGAGACATGATGATCTCTGTTTAGGAAACTGGGGACAGTATTCCAAAGGAATTGACATTCAACTAGGATTTAGATGCCAGGTAGATGTGGATCAAGTAAAGAAGAGGGTAAGGATATCCTAACAGCAAGGATAGACACAGAGACATGAAATAACTGATTCTAGAAAGAGGGAGAAGTTCAGGATGGCTGTAGCTGGGATGAGGTAAAACATAAGGCTTATGTCAGAGATTAGAGCCCAGTCTTTGGGAGGAATTACGTACCATAGTACATTGTTAGTTTGTTTTTGTGTTTGTGTTTTGACAAGCAACGGGATAGCATTAGAAATTAGTGACAGTGATCAGAATTATGATTCTGAAGGAACTTTCCACTGGTATCCTAAGTGAAGAGAGTCTGCTGAATAATAGAGTGGCTTAAGAAGATGAAGCCAGACCCCTGTATTCGGTGTTAACTCTGTCACTTATGTCTGGGTGATCTGGGACAGATTACTTAAACTTTATATGCCTTAGTTTTTCCACAGGTAGAGTGGGGATAATAAGAACCCCTGCCTCTATAAGTTGCTGTGAGGGTGCATATGCTAAAAATTAGAAGTACATGGGGCGCCTGGGTGGCTCAGTTGGTTAAGCGACTGCCTTCGGCTCAGGTCATGATCCTGGAGTCCTGGGATCCAGTCCCGCATCGGGCTCCCTGCTCTGCAGGGAGTCTGCTTCTCCCTCTGACCCTCCCCCCTCTCATGTGCTCTCTCTCATTCTCTCTCTCTCAAATAAATAAATAAAATCTTTAAAAAAAAAAAAAAATTAGAAGTACATGGAACAGTAGCTGATTTTCAATAAACTGTAGCCTTCATTAAAACTGTACTAAAGCAGCATTTTATTTGTACATAAGTTTTTGAGAACAGATTCTGCTTAAAGCAAGATCCAATATTAGTATAAGATAAATTTTGGAAATGACAGGAAACTGGGAGTTAAGTTTTTCTTAAATATATCTGTATTCAAATCACAACATACACATGTAAATATTGAAGTGAAGCAGAATACAGATTGAAGGGCTCATCTAGAAGATCTCTGTGTTTTCTCAACGTAATAATAGATTCCCTATGAAGCAAAAGTTCACTGCAGCTAGATCAACAAAGCCAAAAACAGATTATCAATCTAGTGGCTATTATCAGATTTGCTTAAACAGTAGTGTTCTCTGTTTTCTATACTTACTGATTGCACAGCAGTTGAACCACGACCTTTAAAATCACATCTAATTAAAACTTTCACCTCAGTCAAATAGTTCTTGTTTTTTTTTCCCCCATTGCTATAAAAACTTTGTAATGCACTAAAATCATTTTGAATGTAATTTTTTTAGTTAAAAAAATTCAAATAGTGTGAAAAGGTATACAAAAGTAGAAGCTCCAGAATTTCTTCCTTTTTTTTTTTTCTCAGAATTTTCATATAGAAAGAATTTAGTGTATTTGGAACATTCTCCCAGTTAACCTAATAGCTATCACTATCACACTCAATTCCATCAAGATTCTCCTGGAGTGCTTGACTACTGTACTTGTTTATTGTGGCTGTTGGCATTCCTTGGCTTCCCCGGCTTGTGGCCACATCACTCCAATCTGTGCCTCATCTTCACATCTGCTCCCATGTGTCTTCTCTCTCAAACCTCCCTCTGCCTTTCTTTTATAATACATTTGTCGTTAGATTTAAAGCCAACCAAGATCATCTCACCCCAAGATTCTTAACTTAATCACATTTGTTGTGATGATCTCATCCTAAGATTCTTAACTTAATCACATTTGCAAAAACCCTTTTCCCAAATAAAATAATATTCACAGGTTCCAGGGATTCGATGTGGACATATCTTTTGGGAGAACCACCATTAAACCCACTACAACTACCTTATGTAAGATAGCACGTACCCATTCATACCACCATCATTCTGCATTCCCTTTCCTGCATTGTCCTTTTTCATAGCATGTGTTATCATTTCATATGCTAAATCCTCTTCATTATTTGTTATTGTTTATCTCCCCCATGAGAATGGGAGCTTCTTGAGACCAGAGATGGGTTCACTCCTCCCACTCTAGCACTAGAATAGCACCTGTCACACAGTAGGGGAATAAGTTTTTGCTGAATGAATGGAGGAACTAGGACGTTTTGAATCTGTGTCTGCTTAGTAAGTATGGTTTTCTACTTAGATTGGGGTGCCTTGGAGGAAAGAAGGTTACTGATGGAGCCCAACCAGTAGCAACAAGCCCCCCATGGTCCTGCCACGTGTATAGAGAGAAAAGCAGATCTTCTGCCCGCCCCAAACTCTAATCTCACATTCCCTTTCCAGAGGCAACCATGGTTATCACTCTTCTGTGTATATTTCCAAAAACATTCAATGCATGTATATGTACTTAAGATTAATCTTCAACAGTATTTTAGAGTTATGTGTTCTGTTCACTTATTAGAAAAATCAAACTTTTGTTTAAAATCCTTTAAGCTATCCTTAAAATACCTTTAAGCAAAAGTTGTTATCCTTTTTGAGAGGGCTATGGACTCACTGGATTTCCAATTCAATCCAAGCTCTATTCAGACCCACAAAGCCCAGCTTCATAAATGCCCTAAGTCTCTAATCTCATCTTTTGTTATTCTCCACCCTGGGTTCTAGCCAGAGAGCGGAGGGGTGGTTAGGACCTTCAGCAAAAGGGTGAAAATGTTGGCATGAGATTTGTATTGAAAGGCAACACAATGAAGCCCTAGACTACCTTTTGAACCCAGTGTCATGCTTCTCTCTCTCACAACCACCACTCCTCCACTCTCTTCTCTTTTTTGGTGCCTAATGCACAACAGGCACTCCTCAGGGCCTTTGCTCAAGCTGCCTCTTATGCCAGGATTGCTCTTTCGCCCATTCTTTTCACAAACAGCTGTTTTTCAGCCCCCAAGTCTCCTTCTAAATGTCATCTGCCCTTGGGGCACCTGGGTGGCTCAATCGGTTGGGCATCTGCCTTCAGCTCAGGTCATAATCCCAGGGTCCTGGTATCGAGTCCCATATGGAGCTCAGTGGAGAGTCTGCTCCTCCCTCTGGCCCTCTCCCTCACTCATGCTCTCTCTCTCAAATAAATAAATAAAATCTTAAAAAAAAAAACAAAAAACCAACAAAACTAAATGTCATCTGCCCTGAGGGCCTCCCCTGTAATCTATTTGCCCAGCAAAAGGCAACAGCTGGATTGCTGAAAGAAATGTCAGCAATTTCAGGTGGGATTTTACTCCAGCCAAGTCTCTCCACTACTCCTGGATTCTCTTTCTTAACCACCTTTCCTGATCTTTGGCCCTCTTACATGACTTCATAGTAGCCTCCACATGGCACTTAGCATACTATATGTAACTGCCTGTTTCTTTGTAAGTTCCATGTCTTCATAATCTCCATGAGGGGAAGAACCTTGAGCCCTTTGGAGAGTTCTGTGTGTTGTTCTACAAATTATAGAATCTGGGGAGTCATAGGATCCCCCAAATTTGTAGACAGTTGGTCATAAATGCAAGTGGCCCGGGGGCCCCCTGAAATGTGGCTGGCATCTGAAGTGAGGGCAGTTTTGTGGGGGACTGACCCCTTAACTTGTGGAATCTGTGCTAACTGTGGATGGTTAGTGCCAGAATTGAACTGTGGTATACCAGTTGGTATAAGAATGTCTATCCTGAATCATCCAAAGCCCCCTTGCTTCAGGGTATAAAAAACCTGAGGCTCCCAACAAAGATTAGATTTAAAATACAGGTTTTGGAAAAGCCTCCTTAAACAAAGGCCCCATAAGGTAGCAGCAATGCTTCCTGCATTTTCTTATTAAAGAAGCATCATTCTAAAGGTGATGGCAACATTAGACATGGTGCATTTAGGCCTGTGTTAGGATGTTCTGAATACATAGATATTGTAGAATGAGATTGTGGGAGTGGTGACAAATTTCATTTAAAGATCTTGCTTCTTCTAGACCTTACTACTATCAAAAAATGCACCCCCCTAAGGGAATATGCCATGGAAACAAAGTAAATATCTGTGAGAAACACTGAAAGTAACAGAGCCTTCAAAACTGAGATATTGACACAGGGACATATTTTACCATATTCATGTGAATTTTTAGAAGTCTGCTTTGATCGATTGCAGCCTGGCTTTACCAATTAACTTTTAAGTTAGATGTTTTACATACACTGAATGAGTCAAACCTATAGTTCCAAGGTTTTAATAAGATAAAAGCATTTTAGCAAATAATATCATATTGGCAAAAGTTCTATAAAAATGTTAATATTTTTCTTTTTCCAATTCTGAGTTAAAAAATAAGGTGCCTTGATGTGAAAGAGTTACAGTGCAATTATTAATAATTGGATACATCTTTAAAAGCCTTTTTGATATACTTCTTAGAAATTGAGAAAGTGAAAAACTCAAAGGAGGACCTAAATGAGGTACCTGATGATTGATCATAAAAATAATTTTTGGTAATAAGATAAAATACTCTGAGATTTTTAGCACATATTTTGAAAGAAAGATCAAAGATTTGAGTGACATAGTTATTATAAAATGTTTCCCATATTCATCTATTAATTTGAACAGATTTTCTCAGCATTTATGTCTATAAAAACTAAAACTACAAATAGAACTGATGCTGAATCCTGCCTTATCAAGCAATAAGTAATAGTCCAGTACTAACATGTAAACTACTGACAAAAATATAGTACCATTTATTTCATTAAAGGATACATTTCCAATAAAATATGTCAAAGGAGGTTATATCAGACTAACCCCTTTATGGATAAAAATGCTAAACTTTGGGGAAAATAAAAAAACAATTATTTGAAGATACTGGAAAGCAATCAAAATCAGGCAGGCAGTAATTGAAAGGATGGCCACTCTTCAAAGAATTGAAATACAACAAGTATGATTTATGCTTATACATCTTTTCATGTGGGGAGATTACTCAGTCTGTACTGTGAAAGGTACCTGGAAGTCAATCAGAAAGCCACAGTCTTAATAACTTAAGGATGGAGTCTGGCTATCAGAACAGCTAGAAACTGAAAAGGGAAATCCTGAAAAGGAAGGAGTAACAGAGGGAAAGAGCTCCAAAATCTACACATACACCCTACCCAAATTCTTGGTTGACTCCTGAACTCTGCATGAGGGAGACTCCAAGGAGCCCAGCAAAAGGCAACATCAGGATTGCTGAAAGAAATCATCAAAAATTTCAGGTGGAATTTGACTCTAGACTACTTAACTATATACTAGAATATATTAACACTCATCAGAGGAAAATTGAATCTAGAGGCTCTACAATATATCATCCACAAAATCCAATATACAATTTAAAAAATAACAAATATGTAAAGAAATGGGAAAATTTGACCCATAGTCAAGAAAAAAAATAATCAATAGAAATTGACTCTAAGATAACTCAGATGTAAGAATTAGCAAAGATTTTCAAACACTTTACATATATTCAAGGACTTAAAAATATATACAGTCATAATAAATTAACAGATGGAAAATGTTAACAGATATATAGAAACTCTTAAAGAAGAGTCAAATGGAAATTCTAGTACTGAAAAGTACAAAATTTGAAATACACCCACAGGGTGGGTTTAACAGTCAATTAGAAATGGCTGAAGGAGGGCGCCTGTGTGGCTCAGTCGTTAAGCGTCTGCCTTCGGTTTGGGTCATGATCCTAGGGTCCTGGGATCAAGCTCCACATTGGGTTCCCTGCTCAGCGGGAAGCCTGCTTCTCCCTCTCCCACTCCCCCTGCTTGTGTTCCTGCTCTCGCTATCTCTGTCTCTGTCAAATAAATAAATAAAATCTTAAAAAAAAAAAAAAAAAGAAATGGCTGAAGGGTTGGCAAATTTAAAAACAGATTAAGAGAAATTATATAATCTGAAAAACAGAGATAAACCTATTGAAAAAAATTAAGAGTCCTATTTACCTTTAGGACAATATTAAAAAGTCTATCATATATAGAATAGGAATCCCAGAATGGGACAGGAAAAAGTTTGAAAAAATAATGGCTGAAATGTTTCCACATTTGTTGGAATACATACATTTACAGATCCAAGAAACCCAAGCAAAACTCAAGCAGGATATATATAAAGAAATTTATATCAAGAGCATCATGCTCAAGCTATTGAAAAAGCAATGATAAAGAAAAAAATCTTAAAGGCAACTAGAGAAAATGACAGTGCAAACTGGGTGGGTGGGTGGAGGGACAGAATTCAGAAATAATGAAGGGTAGAGGACAATGAAATTACATGTTTAGACTTGAACTTGGAGGGGGAGCAGGGAGACAACATAATCCAGAATTCTATATCTAGAGAAAGTATATTTTTTAAAATGATGGTGAAATAAAGATAATTTCAGATAAATGAGAACTTAGAATTTATCACCAGCAGATCTCTATTACAAAAAATGCTTTAAAAAAATTCTTCAGAGGGAAGGGAAATTATACTAGTTGGAAACTCAGATCTTCGGAAAAGAAGGAAGAGCACTGGATGAAAAAAAGAGCACTGGAAATGGTAAATATGTGGGTAAATATAAAACACTATACATTGGTTTCTTGATTTCTTTATAAGACATGTAAATGTTTAAGACAAAAAATATTCACTTTATTTAAACATATGTGGACCTAATATATGTGACAATAATAACATAAAGTATGGGGGATAAATAGAACAAAACTTTTGCAAGGTTCTTATATTTTACATCAGGTACAACAATATAAACTCTATGTACACTGAGATAATTTAAGGACGTATACAGTAAGTGCTAGAATAAGCACTCAAAATTAATGTAAAGAGATTTAGCAGAAGGTCAATAGAGGATTTAAGATGAAATACGAAGAAATATTTATTAACCCAAAAGAAAACAAGAAAGGAGGAACAGAAGAACAAAAAAAGAATGAAACAAATATAATACAATTGCACATGACAGTAAATCTAAATCCAACCACATTAGTATTACATTAAATGTAAGTAGACTAAAAACTCTAATTGAAAGGCAGAAATTATCAGACTAAATGTAAATAATAAAATCAAGAACAACTATAAGCTATTAGAGGAGATACATATTTACAAACATGCACACATAAAGACACAAACTGATTGAAAAGGATGGAAAAAGATTTATCAGGCAAACAGTAAGCCTAAGAAAAGTGGAGTGGTTATATTACTATCAGACAATATAGACTTCAAGGCAGGAGTATTAAGAGAGACAAGGAGGGACCGTTCATTATAAAAGGAAGGAAGGAAGGAAGGAAAGAAAGGACAGGGTCAAATCAAATCATCAGGTAGAAATTAAAACCCTACTGAAGACATAAAAATCCTGTGTATGCGCCTAATAACAACTTCAAAAATATATAAAGCAAAACTTTACGAACCTAAAAGAAGAAATAGATAAATCTACAATCATAGAGTGTAACCCTTATCACAGTCAGTGATAGGACAACTAAATGTAAAAATCCATAAGGATAGGGGCGCCTGGGTGGCTCAGTCAGTTAAGCATCTGACTCTTGATTTTGGCTCAGGTCATGATCTCAGAGTTCTGGGATTGAGCCCCACATGGGGCTTGTGCTCAGCCTGGAGTCTGCCTGTCCCTCTCCCTCTGCTCCTCCCCCTTCTCTCCCTCTGTCTCTCTCAAATAAATAAATAAAATCTTTTTTAAAAAATCCATAAGGATATAGCTGATGGGAATGACACTATCAATACTGAATTGATATTTATAGAAACAATTGATAGTTATAGAACCACTCAGCCGCAGAATACACATTCTTTTTAAAGAGCACATAGAATGTTCACTAATGTAGGTAATATGCTAGGTTATGAAATGTCTCAATAAATTTCGAAAAAAGTTTAAATCTTGGTGTATCTTCTCTGGTCACAACATAATTAAATTAGAAATAAATACTAATTTCTAGAATAGCCCGTAAATATTTGGAAATTACACACACACTTCAAAGAAGTGAGTCTAAGAAGAAATCATAAGGGAAATAAAAAACTATTTTGAAATGATGAAAACGAAAACACAATAGCAAAAATTGTGAATGCAGATAAAGCAGCGCTTAGAGGGCAAGGCATAGCCTTTTTTTTTAAAGATTTTATTTATTTATTTGATGGATAGAGACATGGCGAGAAAAGGAACACAAGCAGGGGGAGTGGGAGAGGGAGAAGCAGGCTTCCCAATGAGCAGGGAGCCCGATGTGGGGCTCAATCCCGGGACCCTGTGACCACGACCTGAGCCGAAGGCAGACGCTTAATGACTGAGCCACCCAGGCAACCCAGCATAGCTTTAAATAGTTATATTTTTTAAAAATAGAAAGGTCCAAAATCAATAATACACTCTTCTACTCTAAGCAGCTAGCAAAAGAAGAGGAAATCAAATAGAAATTAAGTAGCAAGAAGGAAATAATAAAATTCAAAAGTCAATGAACTAGAAAACAAAATCATTGGAACCAAAAGACAGCTTTTTGAAAAAAATTTTTTTAATGATAAACTTCTTGCTAAATTAGTCAGGGGAAAAAAGAGACAGTATACAAACAACCAATGTCCAGGATGTCTGAACAAAAGACAAGGTCTCTACTCTCGTGGGCTTATAGTGGGGGTAACAAATGTTAGTCACAGAAATAAATGTGTAGGTATGAATTGTGGTAAACTCGACGAAGGAATTCTGCGGTGGAGGAGAAACTGATTTAGATTGGACGGGGGCTCCTGGGCTGAGGTAAATTAACGCTAACCCAGGCGCTCCTCCTGGACATCCACCCCACCTCGCGCCTCCCCGCTCCCGCCGCTGCAGGTGACGGCCCCGCCCCGCGCCGCGCCCACCACCGCCCCCGCCCTTCCGCGCAGGCGCAGGGTTGGCGCGAGGTGGGGCGCGACTGGCGGCTGCGCGGGGACAACCGCCCGGCTGGCGCTGAGCGGGGTGGTACGCCTGTGAGGTGTCCTCGACCTGACCCAGCGGCTGCGGTCCCCCGCGATGCCGAGGCCAGAGGCGGGCAGCTCGCCTCTCTGAGCCGGTCTCAACGCGGAAGGCACAGAGGGAGGCAGGCCATGGCGGAGTCCTCCGAGCCCGGGCGGCTGGCGTCGGCGGACGGCGGCGGGAGCCTGGAAGAGGAGGACGACGAGGAGCGGGAGCCACTGCTGCCTCGGATCGCCTGGGCCCAGCCACCTAAGGGCGCCCCGGGGAGCGCCGTCAGGCTCGTGGAGGCTGCGGGCGAGGAGGGCGCGGCCTCCCCTCGCGAGGCTGGAGACAAGGAACTGCTGCTCCCGTCCTGGGACGCGCCCAGCGGGCCCTCCGGCAGCGTGAGTGGCCTCCGGAGCTCGCCCACCCGCCCGAAACGGAAACGCCCCCGAGGTGCAGGTGCGACCCGGCCCTTACCACCACCCCGCAGTCCTCCACGCGCGCGCGTTGCCGTCGCCGCCCAGCCCCTCCGGGGTCCCATCTCTGTCCCACACCAGCGCTTGCCTGGGAGGAAAGGCAGCCAGCCAGGCAACCCTCCCCTCCGGAGCACCGGCCAGGGGGCGCGTCGCCGGTCGAACCTCGGAGCCCTCGCCTTTCTCTCTGCTCCCCTGTTTCCTCGCACCTTTTCCAGGGGGCACTGGCCACGTCACCTAAGGCCTGTGGTTGTCACGGAACTGATCCTTGGGGCCTCCCCTAAGAGTAAGCCTAAACTTTTGAAATCAGACCCTGAGAAAAACTTAGCACGATAAAATGACGTAAGTTGTTGGCTCAAGTTTGGACTTGAGGTTTGGATTAAGAACCCTGAACCATCAGGAAAGTTCCCCGGGTTGTGAATTTGCAAGGCACATGGATGACAGCAGAGAGATGCACAGCAAGAATATCTAGGTGCCATTGGGACGCGTTTTCAAAACTTTTTCTGGTTAGTGTTATTGTGACGTTAGCCAGAGGGGGCAGAGGCAGTTGAATTTCTCTAGCTGCCAACTCTCTTGCAAAGTTTTCTTTCTTGAGTCATTTCTATTCTTATACTAAGAGGTGGACTGGTAGCCTCAGGTGGAAAAGAGGGTAATTGATATGATATGATGTTGAAAACTAGTAAAAGTGTAGGCATGCTCTTGCAAGCATGGGTATTTGTTGATAAAGTAAGTTTTTTGGCAAGTTGAGTCGACGTAGGCTACTTTGATAGTAAAATAGGGTGGAATTGTATGAATCGTAGCTGGAGATGAGACGGGCCAGTCTGTAAACTTATGATAACATCTGTTTGTTGGTGGTTGGGATGGTTTAAGAGAGATGGTGTGTGCACTGTGCCTGTAGTAGAAGTCCATATGTGATGGCTTAAAGAAAAGCCACAGACAATGTCACTTTAATTAATGCTGCTTAGTTTTCCTGGAGTTTTTAGATTGTACATGTCCTGCTACCAGTACAGTAATGGAGCTCCTACAATTTAAGGAATTTGGGATAGAATAGATTATTCAAGCTGTAGTTGAACTTAACATTCAAACATCCTCTCAGGCAGGTAAATCGAAGAGGCCCCAGACAACCAAACTTTCCCCTTCAAGTGTTTCATGAATAAAGCTTTAGCAGACTGGTCTGACATGCATTATGCCATTAGGTTAGCTAACAGGTGCATGGACAGTACAACACTGAACAGAACAAACATGATGATCACAAATGGACCCACATTCACCTAGCTGCGTAATTTGTTTCTGTATTACCTAGAATCGCTTCTGTAAAGTAACTAAGATCTGTGTGGCTAGCTTGCTTTTTTCTACCCTCAAGTTACCTGTGTAGCTAGATTTTAAAAGACCCTAAAACCTTGAGTGTGTTTATTCTGTGAAAGTGAGGTTTTGTAAAAAAAAAAAAAAAAAAAAGTATTAAGGCTAGAAAAAGTAACAGTGGAATAGAATATAGTACTCAGAATACAAATGGGTTACTAAAGAGAATTCCTCCCTTTTTAAATGGTAATAATTTATTTGTATCACAGTTTACAGTTTGCTAAGATCTCTTTTTGTATAGTTCATTAATTCTCACAGCAACACGACAGGTTGTTATTCACCCTCATCCATGTTGTGAGGATTGAAAATGAATAAAACTGTAATGACTAGTCGGTCATAGAACTTCTGCGGTGAGCCAAAGTCAAGTACACAGGAAGTGGTAAAGCCAGAACTGAGCCTAGTTCTTCTTCTTATGTCCTGCACTTTTCCATTTTGCTGTAGATCACAAGTATTATAAAATAACTGTTACTTGTGGTTATTAATGGATTTAAAATGGATTTTTAATGGATTTAAAAATAGTTTTTGAATTGTAAAAAGTTTTTACAGTCTCCAAATAGTTTTTGAGTAATATAACTAGATTTTTAAGTTATTTTTTAATGAGTCCATTAACTTTCTTTGCCCTTTACCACCCAATTTCCATGAAGCCACCTCTCTAGTTCTAAGAAATTCCTACCTTTAGATTGATATTAACATCATTTATCTTATGCTTAATATAAATGCATTTATGCTTAACTATTTTGTTTATGTAAATAGGAGCTTTATGTACTCTAGCCAGTGGAAGAATGTCTGTAACCTTCACTTGAGCAAGACACTGACAAAGTCTAGAACCAGCATAAACATGGTGGTGTTGGGTCATTATCAAAGTGGAAAGATTAGTGGCATTCCTTGTTCTAGTTGTCATTTTAATCAGTGAGCTGGAGAGTAATAAAGATGATAATAGTTAATACCTAGGTAGCAGTATGTGTAGGGCATAGTTCTATGAGCTTCACTTATATTAATTCATAGCTAACCCCATGAAGTGACTACTATTTGTTATTCTCATTTTAAGGAAGCACAGAGAAATGAAGTGACTTCTCAAGGTCCCAGTTAATACAAACCAGGAGCACTTAACAGTTTTGTTGGAGAACCTACAATTAGAGAATGGTGTTAGAACACACAAAGAACTACCAAAGTAAAAGGAAGTGTGTATTTATAAGCCTTTTAATGATTCATGGTGCCTTATAAATGTATGAACAAAATAACATCATTTAAAAGTAAGGAAGAGAGAGGTGAGTGGGAAATAAGGTGATGAAATAAATAAGATGGAGGTTGGAATAAGAGTACACAAAATGCACGAGACGCTTGACGCAGGCAGCCCAAAAATCTGTTCTTTGAAGTTCCTGAGGAGGCAGCTTGAGAGGAGCACAATCAATGTGCCCATAAAGTTAAACTAATTATTTGAATCAAAACAGACGAAGGAAAACCTGTCATGTGTCTTTTGGAGAAGAGACTATATGATGAATAGTATCTTTGTAATAAAAGTGATGAGTTTCATAGGAACATTTCTTGTAACTTCCCTGAAGCCCATTTTAATAGAAGAAAATTCTAATGGGTGGTGCTATCAGTATTGCTGGATCCGTATTCTAGACACTGATAAGCTGGCTGAATTTAGAGGAAGATATGAGAAGAGTAGATGCCCTGTGTGTCTTGACAGTTCTCCATAGCTGAGCTTTTGAAAGATAGTGAGCAGCCACTTCTCCCTGTCAAGAGGTCATTCTTCAACCAGTAATGAGAAGATACCTACTCTTTGTTTTCCATTTATTGCCGAGATACATCATTCTCACATGCTTGAGTGCCTGCTGGGTGCCCGTGGAAATTGAGGCCTTGGGGAAACAGTAGTGACCAGATATCAGATGCATGTTCAGTCACTAGCCTTGTCCCCACATAGCTTTATAGCCTAATAGTGGAAATGGTCAATTAAAACAGTTCCAACAGCCGGTATATTTGGATGGGGGAAAACTGAGGGTTCCATTGAACTGTGCCCTGGATTTAGGGACCAAGGAACACTTAGCAGAGGAAATAGTATCCAATTTGATACCTGAAAAATGGTTGGCCCTGGAACTCGCAAGGGCAGGGTTCCGATCACCAAACTAGTGAGCTAACCACTTTTCTTTTTAGAGAATATTCCGGTCAGTGGGTAAGATAGAATCCCAACCCCTCAAGTGAGTAGGGGCTCATTTTGGCTTATTTATTAAAATGAGAACTTGATAATTATCACCCATACCTATATAAAAGGTTTATAAAATGGATTCTCTTATTCTGTTTTTAAGTCTGGTTACTAAAGGACCAGTGATAACCCTTATGTGTGGTCAAGGGGATAGTTTGTTAATAAATAATTGTCAGATTTATCGAGGGCCCACTATGTACCAGGCACTGTTTTTAAGCACTTGGAGTATACCAGAGAGCAAAACAAAGATCTGTGCCCTTCTGGAACTTAGATCTTTTTTTTTTTTTTTTTTTTTTTTAGTGTTACAAGTGAGGAGATGGAGTTCAAGGATCAATAAGAATTAGCCCTGGGGAGGAAGCTTGGAATATACATGGGGAATAGCATAGGCAAATGTTGAGAGGATGTGCTGGATATCTTAGGAAAAGTGAGGAGCTCATGTAGGACTGGAACTTGAGTAGAAGATCACCACATCTTAGAGGAGACCGAAAGGGAGTACATAAACAATACTGCATTTATTCAATTAAATATATATTAAGTACCCACTAAATGCTGATCCCTCATCCAGGTGCCAGGGATATACAGTGAATAAAGAAAGATAAAGTTCCTCCATTCTTAATTACTTTCATGGGGTAAATGAGAATGATTAGGAATTAGCATATCAATTGTATTGACATAACTACAATACTTGGATTATTTATTCGTCTTTTAAGTAAGTTAAATATGCCCAATTGCCCTTTTTGTAGTATTTTTCTTAGCACATACTTTTTTTTTTAAAAAAGATTTTATTTATTGAATTGACAGAGACACAACGAGAGAGGGAACACAAGCAGGGGTAGTGGGAGAGGGAGAAGCAGGCTTCTCACCAAGCAGCGAGCCCGACGCGGGGCTCGATCCCAGACCCAAGCTGAAGGCAGACCTTCAAGACTGAGCCACCCAGGTGCCCCATTAGCACATACTTTTAAAAATAAATAACAGTTTTATTTCTGCCTAAATTAAGGCAAATCTTAAATTAAGGTAAATTTATGTTTTGAATTTTCATAATGTTGAATGCATGTAATAGCCTTTAAATACCTTCCAAAGTATGAATAATTTTTGCCTTGTGTGTCACTTTAAATGATTAATTGTTAATTCATTCTGCAAGTGTGTATTGAGTGCCTGTTATGTGCCAAGAACTATAAAAGTTCTGGGCATACAGCAGTGAAAGAAATCCTTGTCTTCTTATAACTCACAAAGTAAATTATGTATTAGGTGATAAGTGCTAAACAGGAAAATAAAGTGGAAGTTGGGGAGGATTATATAGGGCCTTGGGGCCATTATAAGGACTGGACTTTTAGTGAGGTGGGAAACCGTTGGGCTGTTTTATACAGAAGAGTGACACGATCTGACATTGGGGTTTTTTTAAAGATTTTATTTATTTGAGAGAGTGAGCATGAGCCAGGGGATGGGGGCGGGGGGGCAGAGGGAGAGGGAGAAGCAGACTCCCCGCTGAGCAGGGAGCCCAACTGGGTCTCAATCCCAGGACCCTGAGATCATGACCTGAGCGGAGGCAGGCGCTTAACCAACTGAGCCACTCAGGTGCCCCAGATCTGACAAGTTTTAAAAGGATTACTGCTATAGCTTCTCTGTCGAGTATAGAGAAGGCATGGGTGAAAGACGGAGAGTGGTTAGACTTATAATTATCCAGGTGAGAGTTGATGGTCACTTGAATCACATTAGGAGAATGGAGATGGTTGGATTCTGGGTGTTTATGTAAGGTAGAGCCAGGCAACCTGCTGATGGCTTGGATGTTGGAGGTGAGAGTATAAGATCATGGATGATTCCAAGGTTTTTGGCCTGAGCAGCTGAAAGATTTGGAGTTGCCAACAACTGAAATAGGGAAACCTGGGAGGGAAGCAGTCAGGAGGGGTGACGAAGATAAGAATTGAGTTTTGGGCAGTAAAGTTTGAGCTGTCCATTAAACGTCCAAGTAGAGATGTTGAGTATAGTAGTTTGGAGTTCAGGGCAGAAGTCCAGGCTTGAAATATAAATTTGGGAGTCATCAGTGTTGATGAAGAAGAGAAGAGGACCATGAACTGAATCTGAGGCGTTGCAAAGTCAACCTGTCAGGGAGATAAAAATGAGCCAGCAAAGAGACTGAAAAAGAGGAGCCAATGAAGTGGGAAAACCTGGAGAAGGGGGATCCTGGAAGCCAAGTGAAGGAGGAGGGAGTGACCAACAGGGTCATATGTTGGAGTTGGGCAAGGAAGGTAAGTTCTAAGGTTAGATTTAGCAATATGGATGACTACATACCCCAACAAAAGTTTTATCAATGGAATGGTTGGGACAGAAGCCTGATTTAAATGGGTTTAAGAAAAAATCAGGGAAGAAAATTTGGAAATGGTAAATATAAATAACTATAGAGGCCTTCTGCTATACAGAGGGTCAAAGAAAGTGAGGAAACATCTAGGAGTATTGTGGGAGTTAGATTTAGGATGAGAAGAATTACAGCATGGTTTGTATGGTGATGGAAATGATCCAATAAAGAGGGAAATATTGATGTAGGGAAGAACTGCTGAAGAAATGCCCAGGAGTCGTCAGGAAGAGATAGGGTCTGGTACACAAAGTGAATGAGCTAATCTTGGAGCTTAGGTGGTTCATCTATAGTAATAGGTGGAAGGCAGAGGATGTCGTGGGCAGATGTGGTGCAGAGGGCTGATGATAGTTTTTTCTGATTGCATCTCATAAGGCTCATCTGAGAGAGAGGAGGTGTTGGAAATTTGAGAAGAGGGGAGGGTGTGAGAGTTGCCCAGAACAGTGGGAGAGACTATGTACCGCGAGTTGTGCTAGTTCAGACTGCTAGAACAAAATATCATAGACGAAGTGGTTTAAACAACTTATTTCTAACAGTTCCAGAGACTGAGAAGTCCAAGATGAGAGTGCTGGCATGATCAGGGCTGGCTTCCTGGCTTGCAGATGGCCACCTTCTCGCTGTGTCCTCATGTGACACAGGGCGAGAGAGAGCATGCCCTTGGCACTAATCCTGTCGTGGGGGCCCTACCCTCATGACCTCATCTAAACATAATTACCTCCCAAAGACTCCGTCTCCCAATGCAATTCCATTGGGAATTAGGGCTTCAACATATTTTGGGAGGACAGTCTGTCCATAACAGGAATGTGGTATGCTTCCCAGGCACCATGAAGGGCCCACCTGAGATTTCTGGTGATGAATTTAAATTAAAGTGAGCCATCGGGCATTGTGTTTGTGTATGTTTGTCTAGTCGAGTTTAGCTCTCCGGGCCTAGGCATACTTAGCAGACAGTTGAGTTTAACCAGGACTGATATTTTTCCAGGTGACCATGATGAGGGGAGGGAGGAAAGGAAGAGTGATTATGTGATGACTGACCATAATTTAAGCTGGCCAAGGAGGGACATAAGGACACAAAGATCAGTTGACAACATGGTAGATCAGTGCTTTGTAGGCCCTGGGGGGGTGGAAGAATTTTTGGATTCAGGGTACCAGAGGGAATGAACTAGGAGATAGAAGGTGCTTGAAATTGAGAGGTATGGAGAGGTTGCAGATATTAGTAATGACAGATCTGAGGTATGACTGTGCAGTTGGAAGTTGAGATAGGCTGGAGAACAAAATCACTGGAAGAGAGGAATTCAGAGTAATGTGAGATATTCATTAGTGTGATTATTTCAACAAATAGGGATTTTGTTTTTCATGTGTCATTACTTGAAGTTTAAAGAGAAGTAGGGTTAGGGGAAAAAAAGGAAGGATCCAAGCAACCCATACAATGCTTGATTACATTTTTTTTCTGTACCTTAATATCCTAATGCTAATAACCTAACCCAGTATTACAGGTCCCTGTCATGAGCATTCTCATAGCTGGCCTTTCTGTTTTCTTCATGTTCTATATTAACATTGATTTTTTTTTAATGCAATAATTGTTGATTCTTCAGCATTGAATACATTCTTGGATGATCCTGAATTTGCTGATATTGTGTTGAAAGCAGAGCAAGCAATAGAATTTGGAGTTTTTCCAGAAAGAATCTCTCAAGGTTCAAGTGGAAGTTACTTTGTGAAGGATCCTAAGAGGGTGAGAATTTCACAGATCTGTAGTATACATAACAGAAATTTTGGAAAACACTAATTTGAATGTGAAATCACTGTGAGCTTCTGAAGATATTTTCCTAATAAATCTGATTGCACCCTTTTCAAAAATAAAGATCAGGTTTTTGTTATTTTTAACTAAAGCACTCTACTATTTAGAAATAAAGCTCTTCATTTTAAGTCATAGTTTGCTGTCCTACTATTTTAATACTTGGTTTCAAGCATTTATGGAATACTCATATTCAGCAAAGGATTTGTTGAGTTTATATTCATAAGTCCTTACTTTACAGTAACTGTATTAGCCAACCAAAGTAGAAATTTAAACTTTCAGAACGTATTTAATGTCATTTCCAGATCTTTTTCAAAGGCTTATTTTGCCCTAGGAGTATTTTTTCCTGCATTATGCCAGAGGAGCCTGGGCAGTCTGAAGATTGAAGGCATTGGAATGTGACATAGTGAAATGAACCAAAGTATAATTCTAGGGCGGAAGAGAGAAGTTGATATGGGACTTTGTTCCACTTAGTCTAGAATTTTTCAGAAATCTATATTATTATCTCTAAAAGCTTTCTGAATGTTACATAGCCAGCAGTTCTTTTTTCAGGAGTAAAAAAGATTATGATTTCATCCTAATATTTTTTGCAAAGATCAAAGATGTATTTTAAAAAACAAAGTCTTTTTTGAGTTTTAAATGTATATGTAGGTAATGTCAATCTATCAGCCTAATTCCAAGTATGATTTTGTAATTTGTTCTTGTTGACTTTTTTACTAGTGACTTAGACTTTATTACATTATATAGCAATTATATACTTAAAATTATAAAGCAATTATATACTTAAAATTTTAAATCTTGTCTAAGGATAATTCACCCTCTAAATTTAATATGAATATATTTTATCAGACCAGTAATAAAGATTATAGACTTTAGACATCCATGAGCAATTTTTTTAAGAGGAGAGAATTTATTTAAAATTGATTCATAAAAAAAATGGAGAACGATTAGGGTAGGAGAGTCTCACAGCATAGATATTCACATATAGCTATCATTACCTTTGTATTTTAGAGACTACTTTTTATCATGGGATTTATTAGATCATTTAACAAATGCTTGAACTCCTACTGTGTACCAGGCACTGTTCTGAGTACTTGGGATACAGCCCTAAAAGGAAAGTCTCTGTCCTTTAGAATGTACATCTAATGAGAAAGTAGATGATAAACAAATAAACATATAATTTTGATATTTAATAGATAATGAATAATAACATCGTTTGACCTAGAGCAGTGGGTTTTCAAACATTGTAAATCAGTGTAACCCTTTCATAACTTGGAAGTCCAGTAACAAAACAGATGAAGTCAGAGTTGATTTAGTTAAGTGGCATGGGGTCTTAGAGCCCTCTCTCATCTCCACTCTCACCTTCCCTAGTGTTTCTCAGAGCACAGTTTGAAAACTACTAGCCCAAGGGATTATTGATTTTAGATTGTTGGATGAGAATGAATATAAAAATATAATTAAAACTGAACCTCTTAATATGTAAGGGTAATGCCCAAATCTGGTGGGAAGAAATACAAAAAGATTTCTCAAAATGCATTTTATGGATTATTGTCTCTCTATATTAAAAATCTAACAAAATTTCTACTTTTTTATATAGAAAATTATTGGTGTGTTTAAACCCAAATCAGAAGAGCCTTATGGCCAACTGAATCCAAAATGGACCAAGTATGTTCATAAGGTCTGCTGCCCTTGCTGCTTTGGTAGAGGCTGCCTGCTTCCTAATCAGGGATACCTTTCTGAAGCTGGCGCCTCCCTTGTGGATGAAAAGCTTCATCTGGGCATTGTACCTAAAACAAAGGTAAAGGAGTAATTGTTTTTAATTATGTACTTCTAATTTATAATCTACTTCTCTGTGAACACTTTAGTAATATTTCTAACGACAGAGCCTAAAGTTGAGCCCTTGTTTTGGTAATCCAGAGTCATGAGTAACTAATAAATTGATTCTAGTGGAGATCCACAAAGTGTCCAAGGGGAATATCCCTTGCTCATACAAGCTTCGGTGGTGCTGACAAGAGGGAAAAAAACTAACATTTAGAGAGCAGAAAAATATCGAGGTTCTAGATACTCTCTTGAAGGTAGAGATAACTAATGCGCTCAAAAGACTATTTTTTTTCTTTTTAGCCTTTATAAATTTTTACTTGAAGACTTCCTCAGAATATTCATTCCTAATTCTACATCTCTGGACGATTACTTCTTGCTTCCACTGGCCAGTTTTAGGCTGTCCCTCCCAGAAATATATGCCATTTAACTGAGTTTGCAAAATCCCTAAGCCTTTCTATTTTAGATTCTCTGAGACATTTAGTATAGGGTTAAACTCTGTTAATTTACAGTTTTAGAGTACATTTCATGTAGTATATGAGTAGAAATACTATAATGCAAATTCTGATAACCATTTTTCTAAAACTGTATGTTTCCAGGTGGTTTGGCTTGTCAGTGAGACATTTAACTACAGTGCAATTGACCGTGCAAAATCTAGAGGCAAAAAGTATGCTTTAGAGAAAGTGCCAAAAGTAGGTAGAAAATTCCATCGGATAGGACTCCCTCCTAAGGTAAATTACTGTGCTAAGTTTTATTTTGGGGGGCAATTCAGCATGTATTACCTGAGCACTATGTGCTGTAGGCGCAGATATAATAGTAAATAAAATGGGTTTTTCATACTCAAAGAGCTTATAGTGAATAAGCCATCTCAGTGCAGTATGATAAAGCTGTTAGGATGGTTAAATGCAGGAAGGTTGGAGATTTTGGGTTGTCTAACTCGGTTTAGATGGCTAGGGAGTGTTTTCAAGAGGAGTTTGCACCTATGGCTTTTTAAAGTAAAGGCTAAATGCACAGGTCAAGAACCAGACCTGGGTTTCCCTCCCAGCCTCTCTACCAGTTAGCTCTGAGACCTTGAGCAAGTCCCCTACTCTCTAAGCCCTAGGCTCTATAAAACGGGGGTGAGAAAAACTGCCTCCTGGGGCTGTGAGATTAAATGAAGAAATTCATGTCAAGTCCTTGGTATGGTACCCGGCACACAGTGTAGTAAGTGGTAGTAATTATGTTACTGGCTACATACTAGATTTTATTCTTTCTTACCACTTTTAAATAAACCTCAGGAATGATTAGCAGCTAGCTAAGCAAGAGTGGGGAGGATTAATGGGAAAGCATTCTAGAAAAACTTTAGGCTTTTTTTTTTTTTTTAATATATTTGTGATTTTCTTTTGTGGTTGCAATGCATTTGTCTAGATAAAAGAATTTGAATAAAAATTCATGGTTAACATAAATTGTTTTTATAATTGTACTCCAGGTAAGCAGGAAGTTTGAAAATTTTTACAAGGCCTGTTATTCCTTGGATATGCTGAGATTAACTGTGACTAAAGAAGGATATTATTATTTCCATATTTATGACTACTAGGACTTAATTATAAGTGCTTTAAAGAAAACCTTTTAGAAATAGTTAAAATTTCATGCCAACAGCAAGAACATAGTATTAAGATAAGAAATAGATTTTCTTTGTGGTAGTTTGTATTTATGAGACCAACTAGGTGACCTGTATGTCCTGTGCTGTACATACATGCATGTAGTAATTTTAGTGACAGAAATGCATTTTAAAATGGACATATTTTCAGGGAAAGGATTTTCTTAAAAACCACTCTAGAGTTTATGGTTGATTGATTAGTTATTTAAAATTTATGACAGGATCTGTAATCTGCAAAGTCAAAGAATGCATTCTTTTGTAAAATAAGGCTATATTCTGTATTTTATGTTGTAAAGAAAAAATCCTGAAGTATTTCTTCAGTAAGATAAAATTGCACTGTTATTAAATGACCAGGAGAGGTGTACTATTTGGCTTCCATAATTAAAGTCATTTTAATGAATATTTTTAGAAAACAGCTTTCTGAGTTGAGATTATCACCTTGAGAGGCATTTTCTTTTTTAATTATCCTAAAATAGTCTCTATGCTCCTTAAAAGCCTAGGGTTGAGCATTTTTAATTTGCTATGTATTCTTTGTGTGATTATTTAAAATCAGTGTATAAAAATGGTTTTGATAAATGTGGCTTATCTAAATTAGTGTTAACTCTTTTGTTTTTCTTACCATGTTTATATAGCATATTTTATGATGATACTACTGAGAAATTGAAAAAGTAATCCCTTTTTTCTTGTACTTTCTTTTCTAACTATAGTTCTTAAAATTATAGATTGGTTCCTTTCAGTTATTTGTTGAAGGTTACAAGGAGGCTGAATATTGGCTTAGGAAATTTGAAGCTGACCCTTTGCCTGAGAATATTAGAAAAGAATTTCAGTCACAATTTGAAAGATTAGTTATTTTGGATTACATCATCAGAAATACAGGTATTGAAGTTCTCTTATTCGTTCACTCAAATCTTGTTAGCTTGCAAATTGTATTCAACTCTTTATTTTTTTTAATTTTATTTATTTATTTGAGAGAGAGAAAGAGCAAAGCAGGGGAAAGGGCAGAGGGAGAGGGGAAGCACACTCTCCCCCGCTGAGCAGGGAGCCTGATTCTGGGCTGGATCCCAGGACTTGAGATCCCAGGACTTGAGATCATGACCTGAGCTGAAGGCAGCCGCCCAACTGACTAAGCCACCCAGGTGTCCCCATATTCAACTCTTGATGCAGAAGTCTTGAGGCTACTTTTTCTCTACCTGCCTTGGAAAACAGAGATGTAGTACTAACTCCCCTGGGCAAAAAGTTAATCCTGTACCGGAGATCCTAACTCCTAGCAGGCTCCTGCCCCGGTGATAGAAGTCAGTTCCTGTCCCTACTGGGCAATTTCTGGGCAGTAGGACAAAGCCAGACACATTATCTGTGTAATATGAATAATTAAAACTTGATTGTGTAAATTACTTTAGATGCTTATTTTGATGTTAGGTAACTGTTGGTATAGTCTATAAATACATTATACTCTTAATTTTTTCTGTTCTAGAAGGGAGCAATGATGTAGATAATCTGAAACAGTGGTTCCCAAATGTGGTTCCCTGGACCGACTGGGTCAGCATTATATGGGGACTTGTTACATTTACATCTTCTCAGAGGAGTGCACCCCAGCCCTACTAAAGCAGAAACTCTGCAAATGGCAGCCACCAGTCTGTTTTAACATGTCCTCCAGATAATTCTGATGCACTCTGAAGTTTGAGAACCCCTGGCTCAAAATGCTTGCTCATTTATATCGGTTTCTGAAAAAGCATTATTATACTTTTCCAGAGTTACCTTTTTAATTAATATGGTCCTGGATTAATGTTAAAATTGATGTCGAGACTAGAGAACTTCTATATAGACATTAGGTGAGAATCTACCCAGAAATTTTGCCTGGCAATAGAGGTAGATGTTTTTTCTTACTAAGATGAAGAGAAGTTATCCTTGATTTTAACAAACTTGATTTAATAGTTCTTTTTTTTTTTTTTTTTAAGATTTATTTATTTGAGAGAGAGAGAGAGAGCAGGCACTGAGCAAGGGAGAGGAGCAGAGGGAGAGGGAGAAGCAGATTCTCCACTGAGCTGAGAGCCCGATGTGGGGCTCAATCCCAGGGCCCTGAGATCATGACCTGAGCAGAAGGCAGACACTTAACCGACTGAGCCACCCAGGCACCCTGATTTGATAGTTCTTGATAATAATTATACATACCTCACAAAGTGGTTGTGAGGATTAAATGAATTAGTACATGTTAAGTACTTACAACAACGCCTGGCACAGAGTAAACTCTCAAAAAGTGCTAGCTAACATTTGTAAGTATTTTTTAGTTTGTATGTGTTAAATTAGAGCTTTTAATATGTAAACATAGGCCACAGATAACCAGTCATGGTCTTAAAAATCAAAAGGCGACTAGATTATTCCTTTTTCTATTAAGCTCTGATACCCATAAAAAATGAAGTAACAAATTTGTTTTGTCTTGAAAGACAGGGGAAATGATAATTGGTTAATCAAATATGAAAAGCAGAAACAGGGAAAGGAAACTAAGGTAAGGAAATTTCAAAATTATACACATACACACACAATCAATTTCTGTAAAAGATTCCTTAAATTTTATGTTATTCTTCATTTCCTTCACTTAGATCCTTGATTTTATCTCCTTTTTCCGTTTTTCTCATCTTTTTTTCTTCCTCTGTTTACATTGTATTTTTTAAATTCTATTTTTCTAAATCTCTATGTAGCTTTTATGTTGTATTTTTTTAAAACTTTTTTTTTTTAGAACTTGTGAAATTTGTTGTAGAACCACTAGATTTATTTTGCCTTTATGTAATAAAAATAAAGGCTTCTGGTATTTTTGGTCAGCATGTTTACATTTTAGTAATTCGCTTCTTTCTGAGTCTTAAGACTACTCAATAATGTGGATGAATCTCAAAATCCTGCTGGGTGAAAGAAGCTACACACAAAGGGAACACACTGTCTGATTCCACTTATATAAAAATCTAGAAACTGCAAACTAATCCCTGGTGACAGAAAGCAGACCGTGGTTGCCTGCAGGTGGGGCAGAGGGAGGGAGGGACTGCAAAGGACACCAGGAAACTTTTGGTGAAGGTTTCACATCTGCAAATGCTTATCAAATTGAATACTTTAATATGTGAAGTTTATTGTGTGTAAATTATACCTCAGTGACATTGTAAATAGAAAAAAAAGAAATGGCAATTGTAGCAGAAATGGGTTTAAAATACATAAATATACACATTCAAAATAGTTTCTAAATATATTTTATTGGTATATCTTAAGCAATTAGATTTTACTGAAAACTTCATTCTTTTAAGTATTTTGTGCATTTTCATTGAGGTCAGATATTTGATATAAACTAAAAGAAACAAACCAGACATATATCAAACAGACTTTCATGCTAATACTTTTAATTTTATCTTTTTCACCTTTTGTTTTTATGTTGGCCACTTAATAATGGCAGCCATCTATCTTTACATACTCCTTAACATGAAAACCCTCTTGCTCTCAAGGTCTTTGTTTCAGCTATGGAAAAATGTAGAAGAAGTTAGGAATGGCCTACATTCTGTAATGAATAGCATCTTGAGATTCCTTCTACTGGACCTTATTATATTTGGTCTTTGGGTAATTTTATTTAGAAACATTTTGTATTTGGACTATTTCTAGGGGACCTTAGGAAAGACTAAATTTTTAATAAGGTAGCTTTGTTAAGTTCTCTTAAAAATATCAGTATTTTGCAAATGTCATACATTTAAGCAGTGCATATAGCAATAAATTACCTGGAACAACATATTGTTAAGTCTTAGCATTTCCAGGTCCTCTTCCCCAAAGAGGAAAAAAAATGAAACCATTACTATCTAAATTTATAATAACAAATTTAAAAAAAAAACAGTGATTATGAAATTCTTACTGATTTATAAGACAGTTTCTTCCTTTTGAAGGTAAAAATTTATATTTTCTGGCAACCTATTTTTTATTTTTATAGGCTCTTCCAATGAAATGTCTTTAAACCTTAGTAATTTTTAAAAATTTATTTAATACTTGATCTTTTGGAAATACTCATACAAATTTTTTATCAGCAGACCATTTTTTTCTTCTTTAGGAAACGCAATGGATTGATAATAAAGAATCACTTATTAAAATAGCTGCAATTGATAATGGTCTGGCATTTCCTTTTAAGCATCCTGATGAATGGAGAACATGTGAGTATTTAGAACCACCTATAGATTCTGTAATTACCCTTTTCCAGAATAAGAAGGGAACAAAAATTACAGATATCAAAAAAGGAGAAGAAAACCTGGGTGAAGGATAACCATTGATTAGGGCTGTGGTCTAGAGTCTGGGGATGCAGAAATGTGTATTGCGTGGGCCTTGCCATGTATTGTTTGCTTAGCTTTGAATGACTGGGTCTGGTCTTGGTTTTTTGGCTTGTGTTAGTCTTCTAGAATAAGTTTTTAAATATTAACAAATTGGGAATCATCTATTTTAATATTTGGGTAGAATTTAACTTTAATGTGTTGGGTAGTATTCACTTACAAACCAGTTTAGACTTACCTACCCCCTTCCAAGTGAGTAGTGTTTTATCTACCTTTTCAGTCTCCTCTGGTTACTGGTCTGGTTTGCTACATCTTCTTGAGCTAATTTTTGACATTTTTATTTTGCTTAAAATTGTTCATGACAGGGCGCCTGGGTGGCTCAGTTGGTTAAGCGACTGCCTTCGGCTCAGGTCATGATCCTGGAGTCCCTGGATCGAGTCCCGCATCAGGCTCCCTGCTCGGCAGGGAGTCTGCTTCTCCCTCTGACCCTCCCCCCTCTCATGTGCTCTCTCTCATTCTCTCTCTCTCAAATAAATAAATAAAATCTTTAAAAAAAAAAAAAATTGTTCATGACATCTTGAGATCTAGATTTATGGGTACAAAGTTTTTTATAGAATTGTCTTATAATTAAAAAAAAAATCCCCTCTATGTATATTAAGTATTCAGGTGTGAAAGGAAATGGTATCTAATTTGCCTTAAAATATTTAGGGGGAGGGAAAACAGGGATAGGTGAAACACGTTTTGTAAAAATTTGGGAATAGTTAGATTATTCAAAATATAAGAGTTATTGTACTAGTTTTTAAATTTTTTTATATTTCTGAAATATATGTAATATATTTTTAAAATAATCTCTTTATCGAGGCACCTGGGTGGCTCAGTTGATTTAAGCATTCAACTCTTGACCTTAGCTCAGGTTTTGATCTCAGGGTCGTGAGTTTGAGTCCTGCATTGGGCTCCACGCTGGGTGTGGAGCTTACTTTAAAAAATAAGTAAAAAATAAATAATCTCTGTATCTATGACTGTGCCTTTTTAAATTCCTACTGTTTATTAGTGGGCTTTTTTTTTTTTTATCATTAGGCTTGCCACAGACTTGTAAAGCATTGGCCTTTTTACACTTATTTATTTTCTACTTTTTTTTTTAAGATAATTGGCCTTGTTTTTTTTTTTATTTTATTATGTTATGTTAGTCACCATACAGTACATCATTAGTTTTTGATGTAGTGATCCACGATTCATTGTTTTCGTATAATTGGCCTTGTATTGATCAGGTTTTCATTTTGTTTGCTTTTTGTCTTTCATTGATTTGTGTTTTCCATCGTTATTCTTTTCTTCTGTTGTGTTCATCCTATTTTGCTTGCCTATGTATTTTTCTGTAGGTATCCTTTTGGCTAAGCCATAGATTAGATAGGGGCTGCTCTGTTGTTCTGCTCTGCATATTCATACTATCAGATTTACCCTTTGGCGGGAGTAACTTAGGAAGATTTTGTTTGGTTTTAGATTTTCTATGTCAATTGATTTAAAAAAAAAAGAATCGCCCATTGTCATTTTCAAGTTTTATTGCTTTGTGATCTGTGAATGCAGCTGCGTGAATTCTCTTTGAAATTTGTTAGTAATTCCTTTATAATCTTGTAGATGGCCAGTTTGAAGGCACTTGAAAAGAATGTGTTTGGACACAAAGTTCTGCATCTGTCTATTAATTAAAGTGTGTTAGTTGTTAGTCAAATCATAATTTTTTTTGATCTGTTAATTTTTGAGAGTTAGAGTTGAAGTTCACTGTGACTGATTCTGGCAATTTCTTATTGCATTTCTATACGTTTTTTGCTGTGTATTCACATACATAAAGGCTCAGCATTTTATCTTGCTGGTGGCTTGTTCTTTTATTAGTGTGAAATATATCCCACTTTATCCCTCAGTGTTTTTTGCTTTTCTTATTTTATCTGTTGTTACATTGCTACACCTCATTTCTTTTTATTAGCATTTACCTGGTATTATTCTATACTTTTATTTTTTACTTCCATCATTTTGTTTTAAGTATATGACTTATAAACAACACTTAACTGGATATTTTTTTTACCCAATCTGAGATTCTTTTAATAGGTATACTCAACCCTAGTTAAAGTCTCAATAAATTACTGATGTGTTTGAACTTTTCCTGCCATCTTGTTTTTTTCTATCGACCATAAATTCCAGTTGTTTTTTTTTCCTTTCCTATCTTTTGTTGAACTGACTTAAGATGTCTTTGTTTCGTTGTTTTTTTTCCTCTAATAGTTTGGAATTTATATGCAAATCGTATTTTAAAAGTGTTAAGTTTAAGGTGCCTACAATACATCTGGGAAATTTTGCCAAGTATGCAGATGAGAATTAAGGATCTGGAACTTAAATAAGGAATTGATATTGAGGATATAGTTTTTAAACTGTCACCATGGTAGTGGAAGCTGTGGTGGTGGTTACTGCCCAGGGAGGTCATGGTGAACAAATACCATCACTAGGACAATATGAGATACACAAATACTCAGTAAATGTTTCATGAATGTTTAGCAAATGAAGGAGAGAAAGGGGGAATGGTGGCATTGAAGACGAGAGGAAAAGCCAGCAAACAAGAGAAGTGGCTTAAAAGATAGAAGGTACACTTTGAGAGAGTAGTATTTCCAAAGCCACACAGAGAATTTTACAGAGGGAGATGATCAAGAACAGTACTACTTGATAAGTAGCATGAGAACAAATGGGCCTTTGGAGAGACTCTTATGAAATGACTGGTGGTCTTAGGGGAGAGAGGTTTTTTGTTTGTTTTGTTTTTTATTTAAGGAAAGAGTGCACTTGAGCAGGGGAGGGGCAGAGGGAAAGGGAAAGCCGACTCTGCGCTGAGTGCAGAGCCTGATGCATGGCTTAATCCCACAACCCTGAGGTCATGACCTGCGCTGAAATCACGAGTCAGATGCTCAACCAACTAAGCCACCCAGGTGCCCCTAAATGAGAGAGTTTGAATGGTGATAATAGAAATTGAGGGATAGGGATTGGAAGTAAAAGCAGGCTTGGAATAGGGCTTTTATGTGATTGGTCAGGGAAAAGGAAATTGGATATAGCTTCAGGGAGATGTGGGCCAGAGGAATGGACAGTGTACTTCCCACAGTGTACAAGGATATAGTAAAAGAGAAGTAAGAAGGAATGACTGTAGATACAGATTTTTTTCCTTAGGGCTTTCTAAGTGGTAGGAGCCATCAAAGCTGGAGGTTGTCATCATATGAACCCACAGTGGTTTTGTGGGTGATCATATTGTTACAAGCCTTACACTTTCTTGCAGGAATCTGAAAATGCACCCTCTCTAGAAGATTCTACTGCTTTACAAATCTTTCTAATCCTAGTACTGCATATATTTAACGGTCTTCTTAGGAGAAAACTAGAATTAGCCTGAGTAATGGATCTTTGATCCCTTAAAGCCACTTACCTATTTACCTACTAATGACTTAAAATTTTGGAACATCATATGTTTACGTGCGTATGCAAGTGGTCAATTCCTGATGATTTGTGAGTAAGAGGGCAGGGAAACGTCAGCCATGGTATTTGATCTGGGGCTGTGAATAAATTATAGGTGTCCCGTAATTTCCAAACTCAGGAACCAGAGATTCAGATATATTTTTGATGTAGGGCTGTTTGAGATAGACTCATTATTGAAATTCTTACCCTTTACCCTTAACAGGAACCTAATTAATTAGTTCCAGTAATACCTTCCTGTGCTTTACCATCTACACTTGATCTTAGCCAAAAGGCTAAGAAGTGATTGTGCTTTACCGTCTAAATTAACCAACCAAACTTGGAATCAGGATGATCATTCTCTGATAACTTCTTTCTCTCTCTCTCTCTTTTGTTAGATCCATTTCACTGGGCTTGGCTTCCTCAAGCAAAAGTTCCTTTTTCTGAAGAAATAAGAAACTTAATTCTACCATATATTTCTGACATGAACTTTGTGCAAGATTTATGTGAAGATCTTCATGAACTTTTTAAGGTAAATTTTTAGTTAATTGCGGAAAATGAAATAAATCTTAGAGGAGATTTTCTTAATAGAGCTAATTTGCAATTTACTGCTTCTGGTATCACTACTTGCACTAGAACCTGACTTAAAAAGGAATTAACAGTTTTACCTTACAGGAGCATAAATTTGTGAAGTTACACTGATTATGAGTGTTCTCTGAAGTGAGATTGTATTAAAACTTGACAAGTTGTTTTCTTCAAAAGTTGATTTTTTACAGAAGTACTCTATAATTTATAATAAATGCTTGGTGAGCTGCTAAGATTGAATCCTCTCAAAAAAGCCTAAACCCATTGGCTGGAAGGTCATTTTAAATCCTTTTGGAACCAGTTGGGAGTATAAATATTCTTGTCATTCTAGAGGCATCCAAAAATAAATCAAGGAAAAATACTCTTTAAAACATTATTTTATCTGTTAGGAAGGCTTCAAAATGGCCTTACGTGCTAAGTTGAAGAGTACATTTCTTTTCAAATGTTTGTTTCAAAGATCTTGATTTTTGGAATTATAATGTGGGGTTTTTTTCTGTTCCATGAAAGACCGACAGAAGATTTAACAAAGCCACTTTTGAAAGTCAGATGTCTGTGATGAGGGGTCAGGTAAGTTAACCTTTTTATGATCTTGTTCATTAAGAAAAAAATCTCTTTGAAACAGTTGTTAACTTTTTTCTCCATGGTGACCCAAAGATGCAGTTCTTTTATGCTGAACCAAAATAGCTCATGTGATTAAAAATGAAGTGGATTTCAGTAGCGGCTTTCCTTGTGTTCTAAATTAGATATTTTTTTACCTTTTTGTTTATTGTTTGTTAGCCAGTTTCCCCTCCTGTGAATTCTTTGTCCTCATTTTGATAACTGTTTTCCCGAGTGTTACTATATTTTTCCTCCTCAAATCTACTTGCTTGGATGTTTCAATACCAAGTTCCGTTGCCTGTTGATTGTCTTTCTCATAGAATGTGTTTGGCCTTTCCTGGAGCAGTCAGTGAATCATCACATCACCAAGGTTGAGCACTGATTGAGGCATAAAAGTACTGATTGTAACTCAGTCCTGTCACTCCTTACCTCCTTTACTTAGGGATATAAGGTGTTAGGTCTGCTGGTGTGGACCTGTAGGCTGGCTGACCTACTGATAATGTCTGGTCCTTCCACTCTATTAGTAGTATTTAGATTCCAAAAGGAAGACTTGACATGAAAATAAATTAATGTAAATAATTTTGTAAATATTGTAAACAAATAAATTACTGTAAACATTGTCTTTTAGTGACTTACTAATTAACTTTTTCTTCCTAAAGTACGCATTTAAGGTAGCTGTTTGCTGCATGCATGCCTGGGGCAAAGAAGTCTAGTTTTTGTACTAATTATTACATTATATAACTTTAACAAATATATATAATTAAATTAGAAAATCATTCATTCACCAAACATTTATTGACAGAACTAGTGCCAGAAAGTGTTCTAGTGATTGAAATAAAACCATGAGCAAAACCCAGTTCCTTCTTTCCTGGAGCATGTGCTGTGATGACAAGGCCAGGAGTCAGGGAAAAGAGATGGATTATTACTTCATACACCTCTCTGTGCTCCACTGTATGTATGCAGTCCTTTGCTGGAATCATAAGTTTTAAATAGTAAGCGAAATGGCTGGAGAAGTAGGCTATAGCCAGATCTTGGAGGCCGTAAGTGCCAGAATACAGATTCCATGTGGAAGGGATTAGAGCCGTGAGAGATTACCATTCAGAAACGTTGTGTGATGAGACAATATTTCTAGAGAGGACACCTCCTGGATTGCTTTTGTGAACTACCTGAACTTCTGCTAAATTCTGTTTATATGTGCATTTTAGGGTGGGGGATAGGCAATAGGATTTATATGTCAGCAAAAGGAGTCTGTAACCCAAACAGAGATTAAGGATCACTGCAGAAGGTGGGGCTGGACAGTGAGGTGTAGATTTGCTCAGCAGAAGAGGCGGCTGAAGCCAGGGAGCCTTGCAGGGAGGTGAGTGAGGTAATTCAGGCATGTATGAAGGGCTCAAGTGATCGGTGATTATGATTATGTTGAAGAGTGTTACCATCCCAAACTATAGTTGAGCTAAGTTTTCTGGCATAGATAATTATCCCCTAAGTTGACCCTTTCGCTTGAAACAAAATTGATTTATCAGTATGCTCCATCTCCAAGAATTCTCTTATCCCTAAAGATATATCTTAGGAATTCTTTTTAAGGAAAAGCTGTAAATAATTGTGTCAGCTTTAATTATAGATTAAAGTCAGTACCTGAGGAATTTAAATATAAATTTTAAAATGCTTGTCTGACAAGATATGGGGGCATTCCAGTTCTGAGGTCTGTCACAAAGCTAGACCAGAGGCTACCTGCTATTTTAAGTTTATTTATTCATGTCCTGTCTCATTCACAAATGAGTTAAGGTATTACACAAATGTGTATAATATGTAAAAATGACAAGCTCAAGATCTGGGGAAAGAAAAAGATAAAATGATACCTTGGCTATATGTTTTAATTTGATTTTGTTTTGGTTTTTTAAAATTTTAATTTGGTTTTGTCTTTCTGATAGCCAAAAAGAATAAGGTACCCTGACCATGTACATGATTATATATATATAGCTTTTTGGTTTTAGCTGTTTTTTAAAAAAAGGTTGTTTGAAAAGTTAGATAGTATTTTATGTCCTAAAGTAAATCAGTGTTTTGAAACAGAAGCCTAACAAACAAAAACAAATAACAGCAACCTATGTTCCCAGCAACAAAATCATTATTCAGCCGGTTCCTTAAATAAGTCAAAATACTTATTTTATTTCTATTGTTTGTAATTTTCTTTAAACCTCTTTGCCCTCCAGTTTTCCACTTAACTTCAGATTTGTGCTTTGGTACAACCAAATCTTTTGCCCTAGTTTATGGTAAGTTTTTAGTTTTGCACACATAATCAGTGACATGTTCTAATTCTTCTCATAAAGATGTGGACTGGAACTAAGAACTTATATGAAGGCTTTTTTTTTTTTTTTTAAGTCTGGGACTGGTAATGTTTATTAAAGTTAAAGATTTTGAATGTTACTTTAAATACAGTAGGTCATGGGGCGCCTGGGTGGCTCAGTCGGTTAAGCCGCTGCCTTCGGCTCGGGTCATGGTCCCAGGGTCCTGGAATCGAGCCCCGCATCGGGCTCCCTGCTCGGCGGGGAGCCTGCTTCTCCCTCTCCCTCTGCCTGCCTCTCTGCCTACTTGTTCTCTCTCTCTCTCTGTCAAATAAATAAATAAAATCTTTAAAAAAAAAAAAATACAGTAGGTCATGATCAGGGTCAGTAAGATCGTTCATTTTGTTTTATTATTTTTTATGTTTCAAGTTTTTATTTAAATTCTAGTTAGTTAACATGTAGTGCAATATTAGTTTCAGGAATAGAGTGTGGTGATTCATCACTGACAGACAACACCCAGTGCTCGTCACAAGTGTGCACCTTCATACCCATCCCCCATCTAGCCCATTCCCCACCCACCTCCCTCCATCAACCCTCAGTTTGTTCTCTGTCTTTAAGAGTCTAAGGTCATTCATTTTGTGTTCTATCTATGCCAGGCATATTACTATTACTGCGCCTGTTGGGAACACTGGACTTCGGGACATATTTATGTGAAATGTATTTTACATGTGGTCTGAAAAAATGGCAGAAATAATAAATAAAACTGCCCTAGGAATACACAGTGAACACCTATTCAGTGACTTTTAAACCAGAAGCTCATTTGCAGATTCAGTAATAAATGATGTTGAAGAAAAGAAAACGAACACTTGAGTAGCTCCTGAGTACTTTACCCCTGTGATGTTTGGTATCACTTATCCTTACAGCAGCTCTTCATAGTTCTCTGCGTTTTATGTGGAGGAAACTTGGCTCAACGGGGTTAAGTAACATGTTGAGTCTGTAAAATAAGGAGCTCTTCGTCTGGCACATCAGCTGCATTTAGGCATTGCCTCTGCCTGCGACCCTTCCCATCTCTTCTCTGGATTTAATGATCTTGTAAGTCGTATCCTGACCTCTTCTCCTGTCTTTTACAGTAGTCCAGAACCATCTCTCTAGAAGCACATCTGATCACGTCTCCTGTGACTTACGACTCCATGACTCCTGGGTGTGCATTGGTTCCAGTGCCGACTTAGAGCACAGGCCACGGGACCTTTGGCATTCTTCCTGCATCCATCCCATGCACCTGCCTTATCTCTGGGCAGTGGTGGCTTCCCCTAAGCCTGACCACTCCTAGCCATCCTTCCCTCCCGTTTCCCATTTCCCAGTGGCACCCTCATGTGCCTTCTTACCACTCCTCAGTTGCCTTTTCTTCTTCCTCTGGAGGACGGTTTTCCTACAAGCTCCAGCCCTATCTTCCTAGGCTCAGAGTTCTGTTTTCTGCAGCACTCCCTGGAAATACACTGGTGTCAGCCTTGACTCAAAAATCCGATGTTGAAACAGCATGTTGGGCATATTACTATTGCTTACTATCACTTAAAATCAACCAGAAAATAGGTGTGGTTTTACATAGTGCAGTAATTCTTATACCCACTAAAATTTGAGGACCAGTGAACTAGTCTAAAGGAGAGCAAAGTCTGTATGTGGAAGTCTGTGAGTTTATATCATCTGCCTTTGGCCTAACCATCACATCCCTACCCAGTTCTCAAATGTGGCATCGATGGAGACTAGAGTGTTTCTCCTTGCCTGCAGTGCTTAGTCTATTTCTAAAAATAGTCTTCTCTGATTAAATATATAATAATATATTTGTTTGTTCTTTCAGAAATGAAAAAATGGGTGATATCTAGGGGTGGGGGTCAGATTTTAAGTCAGGGCATAGGTCCACTGTTGTTAAAGTGTTCATTGCTTTTTATTCTAGTTATTTGTTCATATGGCTGTTTGTTTCTAGAATGTGTGTACTTTAAGGGCTCATATGGGTTTTTTTCTCCTGTTCAGTCTTCTCTCTGCCCCAACACAGTGCATGCACCATAGATGTTTCTTTAATAAGTAAATCCAAGATCATCAAGTGTCTTCTCAACTTTCAAAGAAACATTAATATTTAGGATAGTTTTAGGATTGAGTAATTTTTGCTATTATATATTTAAAAATTGTTAAGCTTGTAGAATGACTTTCATTTTCTTTATACTATTCTATTTTCCAGATTCTCTACAACAATCATGTCTTTAGAGTCAGGAAAATATTAGATATTACTTAAATTAGTGTGTTTAGACTAACGTTTTTAGAATAGAATTTTTAAAACCAGAAGAAGAAACTAACCAGAAGAAGAAACTAATAAATGTGCCCACATTTATTTTCATGATAAAAACAATGCTTATAAATGTGAATTTCATGAATTCTTTGTGTCTTGTTATCCAAGTATAGCCAGCCTAGAAGATTTTAAGGGAAGAACTTAAAAGGGATCCTAAATACAGTGAGTAACTACTGTAGCTAGTAAAGATTTATTTCCCTGAGGTGTTAAATACTTCAGATTTTCTAGGATCTAAACCGTCCAGTTTTATACTATTCAAAGTATTTGAATTTTATTTATTAGTATGGCTTTATGTTGAAACCTTTATGCTATCACTATTAAATAATCTTTACAGGAACCATTAAAATATATACTATCTGTATATTAAATATTTTCAAATACCTGAAGGAGACATCTTTGTTTCTAAAGTACATAACAAAGGGAGTTTTTTACCTGATATGCAGGAAAAAAAGAAATGAATTATTAAAATTTTATTTTATTTGAACAGAGTAGAATAGGCTGTAATCTATGCATTGAGTTTCATAACCTTATTTATGTGGTCAAGTAGCAATTCTGAGAGTATGTTTAAACATGGAATGTAATATATTTTACTCTTCCTAGTTTTATCTTTTCTATTTAAGAGTAAACTCTTAAATGAAACTTTATTTTAAATGGCTACCTTCCCTAAATCTTTAACCCCCTGGCCTTGCCTCATGCTTTCCCATCACACTTTTACCCTGTAATACTTGGTATAATTTACTGATTCATGCTTCATGACTCCTCCCCCTGCTAAAATGTAAGCCTTATGGAAGCAGGGGTTTTGTTTGGTTTTTTCCTGTTGTAGCCCCAGCGCTTGGAGCCTAGCACGTAGTAGGCGTGCAATAATTTTTTTGCTGGATGAGTGGATAAGGCAAGTATGTAGTTAAAAGCAGACTATTTTTTCTTTAAGTTTTTATTAAATTCCAGCTAACATACAGTGTAATATTTGTTTCAGGTATACAATTGAGTGATTCAACACTTCCATACAACACTTGGTGCTCATCACAAGTGCCCTCTTTAATCCCATCCCCTATTTCCCTCGTCCCCCCACCCACTTCCCCTCTGGTAACTATCAGTTCTCTATAGTTAAGAGTCTGTTTCTTGGTTTGCCTCTCTCTTTTTTTCCCCTATGATAGTTTGTTTTGTTTCATGAATTCCACATATGAGTGAAATCATATGGTATTTATCTTTCTCTGACTTATTTTGCTTAGCATAATACTCTCTAGCTCCATCCACATCATTGAAAATGGCAAATTTCATTTTTTCTTGTGGCTGAGTAATAATCCATTGTATATTTTATATATACATATATATATATGTTCCACATCTTCTTTACCCATTCATCAGTGGTGGCCGTTTGGGCTCCTTCCATACACTGCTGGTGGGAATGCAAGCTGGTGCAGCCACTCTGGAAAACAGTACGGAGGTTCCTCAAAAAGTTAAAAATAGAGCTACCCTACGACCCAGCAATTGCACTAATAGGAATTTACACAAAGAATACAAAAATACTGATTTGAAGGGTTACATGCCCCCTGATGTCTATAGCAGCACTATCAACAATAGCCAAATTATGGAACAAGCAGACAACTTAGACCCGTCTTGGTTTAGCTTCTATGTCAGATGGAGAATGTGGAGCCATTTACTTTACTCGGTCTGTTGGGCATAAATGGATGAAATAAAAATTGTAGTTCTGAATAAATGGTTAAAATCACGTCAGTGAACTGAAGGAAGGTTTTTTATCTTACTTGAACTAGTGAAAATCTCTCTTCTTCGTACAGATCTTAAATCTTACGCAGGCGCTGAAAGACGGGAAGAGTCCTGTGCAGCTGGTGCAGATGCCGTGTGTGCTTGTGGAGCGCAGTCAGGGTGGAAGTCAGGGTCGGATCGTCCATCTGAGCAGTGCCTTCACCCAGACCGTCCACTGCAGGAAGCCGTTCTTTTCCTCCTGGTAGCAGACGTAAGAGTAAAAGAAACAAACCGTTTGGCACAGTGTCGTTAAAACAATACAGTAATGCAAATCTGCTGTTCAGAGCTCCCATTGCCAAAACCTCAAATAATGTAAGTCTTTTTAAAAGGTTATCTTTTGAATGTAATCAAAAGTTTACAGTTTTTTTTGTCCAAATATTAAATTTCTATTTCAGGGAAGCAGTGATAAATCTTCTATATTGTATTTTTGTAGAAAAATTGTATTTTATGTTGTTGATGTTAGTTTAAAAGGTAATTTCATGGTTTATACGTTCTGAAATGACTGTAACTACTTTAGAATTCCAAGTAGAAAAATAAGGTATTTGTTGACTTTGAATAACTTTTTATATTCTTTTTTAAACATTGAGAAGGATGTTCATGTTCACTCTTCTTACATTATAAAAGGCCTTCGAGGGTGAAACTGCTCTTACAAACTTTAATAAGCGGTTAATAGAAAAACAGGTAAGAATAGAGCAATGTTGCCTTAATTGAAAAAGCTGCTATTTTAGAACTTGAATAAGTCCCTAAAGTGACCATTGTTAGGGACCAGAAAGTTATATTTTGGTTGAGTAAAAAGTGACCATTTTATTTTCTGTACTTCAGAATATTTTTGGTCAATTATTTTGTTATAGTAAGGAAACAAATCTAAAGATATTCCCCCTTCTTTTAAAAAAAAAAAAATGGAAACAACTGAGACTGGAGGGGACTAACATGAAATTAAGGCAGATCTCCAATATTTTGAAATTCCAAAATAGCATTAAAAGTCCCTTTTGTTTCTTGCATGGGATCAGTTACTTAATCAGTTAGTACTTTAGAGTACTGATATTACTCAGTTTAGTAGTTCAGTTGGTATTAACTTCACTGAAAAGTAAACCATACCTCAAAGTGTATATTGGATTGCATTTTGGGGTTCTAGGGCATAAGTCCTTAAAAATAACAGTCATATTGTAGGGTACTTGAAATTACCAGTGTTAGTTTAATTAAGAGTCAACTTTAAAATATCAGCCCTAACTAACGGGGAACATGACAAAGATAACCGTAAAGTCATTTATATTTGATTTTGAAAATCAGTATACCAGACATCCTAGGACTTTGTAGCACCTTTAACTCACCAAGTGATTTAAATTGAGACGAGCCCAGTCCAAAGATTTGATTACAAGGAACCAGAAGCTTCATTCTTTTCTTCAGGCCCAAACAAGTAACATTACCACTCAAACTAAACTGGCAGTTTGAGTTCTGGGCCTTTTGGTTTTTTAGCTTTCTGTCTTGTGATTTTTTTTTAATTAAATATTTTCGTGTAAAAAATATTTCATGAAGGTTAAATTAGGACAGAAGACAGGTCTGCAGATCCCCCTTCCTTCACCTCTTTCTCCTGGTCTCTGTGGATGTGGCGAATAAGAACACTGCTGTCTCAGTACACGCCCCCTAGACACCGTGGTCGCCTGCCTCCCCCGACCTCCTGCCGTCTTCATGCTGAGAGCATGGGAAACTGACTGGAAATTCAAAACTCAACTACCATCTTCAGATAAATACTAGTGATTAAAATGTGCCTTTTGAAGATGTGTTCTTAAAGAAATAAGTTGTTACAATGTGAGTACTGCTTTCATAAAATGGTTTTTTAGTATTTTGAGAATTGCTATATTAATTTTTATAATGGAAAACTTAGTAAATTCCTACTGTTTTATATCCTGAAGTTAAAAATAGTGTGGAACTATTTTTTAAATGGCCTCATCAGGCTAGAAGAGTAAAGTTGAAATATTTAAGATATGATCATAAGTCAGAGTACATTGGTTATATTTTGTAAATTTTCATGAACTTGATTCTTATTTAAATATTGTGTTAATTTTTTTCAATGAGTATATTTATAGTGTCAAACTTGGTAGACTAATCATTGCTTAAGGTCACGGTTCTCCTGAAGTACGTATATTGAATATTTAGAATATTTGTGAACACATTTATGTTTATGAATGATGGCAAACCACCATTTCCCTCGTATATTAGTAGTATAGTTTAATTCTTTAAAATTCTAAAAGCCATATTTAACTGGAACCTTTATAATTGGAGACATTTTACTTTTGTTTAATTATATGCTTTCTTATTCTCCTCCGAATTTGTCAGCAGTTGGAGGCTGTGGAAAACCTGTGGAAGGTTTTTTGCAGACTTGAAAACAGTTTGAGTCACAATTTTTTTTTTTATTTAAAGTTTTGTACCGATGGAATTAAAGCCTTATTAAAAACAGATAGCGAGTGTTCTTTAATCACATTACATCCGAAATCCTCTTACAGACGCATGAAGAGCTAGGCAGGGTCTTACGTCTGATAGTCCGTCTTTTCTCCCAAGGTGCTTGGGCAACGGTACAGAGTTGTGGCAAAGATTGACAGAGTGTCGCTCTGCCTCTGCCCAGCCTCTGTTGCAGTTCGTCCAGGGCCAGTGACACGTGGGGACGAGTGATTGACGTGACTTCTGATCTGGCAGTAAAACTCACTGCCTTCACCTGCAGTGGCCATGATTGACCACCTCTTCTCTTCCTGTTGGCATATATACAAAGAATTCACAGAATGCACACGGCCGGGGCCTGTTGGTCACGGCTTAGGGAACCACCAGGAGAGCGCGCCGACTGACGTGAGCAAGAAACAAGCGCTTGTGTTGAGTCACGGAAGTCTGGAATTTATGTGTTGCTGTAGCATAGTCTGCCCTATTCTGGGCATTATAATAGAAAAATACAAATCATTTTAAAATAAAAAATCACTTTTAGGAGGCGCCATGGTAGCAACAGCAGGTGGTTTTTTAATCTCCCCAAACCCCCAGGTGCTATGTTATAGCAAAAGAAGAAAACACCGTGACACCATCTTCACTAAAATTAGGTGGTAAGTAACCCTGTGAATCCCAGAATCTGAGCAGTTTGGGCTAAAACCATCAATAGCAGTAAGATCACAGGGGAACAGAGGTTTTAGAGGAGTGAGCAGAAGCAAAGTAAGGGGACTAGTGGTGGGGAAACAGACAGGTCTGTTGAGCATTCGGCTGCCAGCTGGGAATAGGAGCCCACAGAAAGGTACGAGAGTGCTAGGGTGACCTGGTCTGCAGAGTTCTCAGAAGTAGCCCCGGGGAGCACGTGGGCCTGGCCTGAGGGAAATGATGGGTGTGGAGCACACATTGGCAAAGGAAGGACTGCGCGGGAACAGGTAAAGGAGAGAAGGTTCGGACGCGGGTGGAAGAGGGGATCCAAGGAGACCGAATATGGAAAGTACTAACACAGTACACAGAAAACCATGTTCTCCAACCCTGCGTAGTAACTGCAGCAGAGAGAAGCCTCGAACCACAATTAGGAAACTATTCTGGCCCACCTCACCTCCTACACAGGAATCTTCTAAAAAGACAGGGAAATCCTTCTCACTTAAACACAACCCACATCTTACACTGTGCTCTAAGAGAAGGATAACGACCTGTGTAACATACCCACAGGAAGCGAAGATACCCAAAAACATTTGCAAAGCAGAGGAAATAAGTGATCTAATATTTTTAAAAATTATGAAGAAATTCAAGGAATGATAGAAGCTTAAGAAAGAAGGCTGTAACATCAATATTGGAAAAGCTCAGATTAGATAGCAAGCAACAGGAGGAAATAAAATGAGAGCTGACAGGGCTCAGAGCAAATATTAGAGTTAAAAATACACTTCAGAAATAAACTGGAAGGAATACAAGAGCAAACAGACAACAAATCCACAAAAACCCTACGGCAAACATCATACTGTTGGAAAGTCTCAAGGATCTGTGTTAGTTTTCTATTGCTGCTGTAATAAATGGCCACAAACTTTAGTGACAAAACCAATACAGATCCGTTATTTTAAAAGTTCTGCAGGTTTGAAGTCTGATGCAGGTTTCACGGGGCTAGAATCACGGGGTGAGTCTGTTTTCCTACCATTGCCGGTTTCTAGAGGCCTCACACATTCCTTGACTTGAAGCCCTCTTCCTCCCATCTACAAAGCCAGCGACAAGAGGTTGAATTCTTTTCCCATCACATAGCTCTGACACTGACTTCTGCATCCGTCTTGCATTTTTAAGGACCCTTGTGATTACATTGGGTCCACCCAGATGACCTAGGTTTTCTCCCTATTTTAAGGCCTGCTGATACACAACCTTAATTCCATCAGCAGCGTTAACCTCCCTTGGCCATACAACATGTTCACAAGTTCTGGAGAGCAGGACATGGGCATTTCGGGGGCGCTATTATTCTGCCTTCTGTACTTTCCCTCAGAGATTGGTTACGTGGTAAGGATGCCTGCTTTCGTTGCTCTTGCTCAATATTGTACTGGAGAGCCTATAACCAGCGCAGTCAAGGCAGGCAAGAGGCAAAAGGCAGGAGGATCAGAAATTAAGAAATGAAACAAGGAAACAGATTTCCTTGAGTTGGGATCCAGTCAGATTTTATTCATTGCATTTGTTTGTTCCATCTTCTAATCTAGAACAGTTCTTTCACTTTCCCCACAACAGTAACTTTTGGAACATCCTCCCTTCTGAATTTGTGTAATTATTTCCTCTTACTGTTTAGCTTGATCTTCTATTCCCTACATTTTCTATAAACTGGAGGTGAGATCTGAAAGCTTGACTCAGTTCAGGTTAAACATTTTTGACAAGAATATTTCATAGATGACTCTGCACATTTCATACTGCATTTACATCAAGAGTTAGATAAAAGAGATCTCATTTTTATTGAAGAATTCATCATGGTAGGGGAGGAAGTCCCAAAGGAGCCAGAGAGCTATGGCGGTAGGAACTCTGTTCACAAATCAAATCATCTTGTCTGTGTAGAGGATGGTTAGATTCCCCCCGCCCATTTCTTTGAAAACTTAATTTTTGTCCCATCTTCTTTATCAATGACTTTTTCTAAGTTAGCTCTCTTTTCGATGATGATGATGATGATGATGATGAAGGATGGATGATAAAGACGAGTTGGTTTTCATCAAGCAAATGTACTAATCTGTCACAATATCAAAAGAATATTGTCATGAGTGATATTCATTAAGCCTAAAATCTCAAGAATAAAATTCATAACTTAAAACAAAGCTGTATTTCACTTCTGTGAGCTTTCATTCTTTGCTGTGAGCTATTTTGCTATTTACTCGGTGCTTTTCATAGGAAGATCCCTAAATATTAAGTGGGCTCATGGATTGAACAGTGTAAGTACATAACAAAAATGAATTTATCTAAGCAAACTGCATTATTAATCAGAATCATTTTATTCAGTAAGTTTTTAGCCTGTTTCAAAATCCATGTAAAGAGTTTTTTGAGAAAGTAAATCCTAACCTTTAGAGTTTTTATTCTAACACCAAATAATGCAATAGATTTGACTTTTGTCATTTCAAAATACTGTAAACTTACTTATGTTCTAATGTTGCGTATCTTCAATAAATGGAAAGTCTGCCACGATTCTCTTTTGACTAAGAATTTTAAATTGGAATAGACCTGTATTTAAGTCCTGGTTCTGCCCCTTATTAGCTCTGTGTCCTTGGACAGAACTTGCGAATCTCCCAAACCAGCTTTCTCACCACATGTAAAATACACAAGCTAATGGTAACTTCAGAGGTTTGTAACAAGAACATTTAAGACACATTTTGTGAAAAGTGTGGTACAAATTCTGGTAGTTAGCGGCGCCTGGGTGGCTCAGTTGGTTAAACAGCTGCCTTCAGCTCAGGTCATGATCTCTGGGTCCTGGGATCGAGCCCCACGTCGGGCTCCCTGCTCAGCTTGGATCCTGCTTCTCCCTCTCCCTCTGCCTCTCCTCTGCTTGTGTGCTTTCTCTCTCTCTCTCTGTCAAATAAATAAATAAAATCTTAAAAAAAATTCTGATAGTTATGGATTGGGTTTCTATCCAAGCATCTGCCTGTATGCATTAATGGCATTTTTGGATTTTAGGCTTTAGATGATGAAATAAGGCTATTTCTGTGTTTATGGGTTTGGATTATTGCATAAAGAGCATATGTGCACGTGCAAATATATGGATTTGAAAAACATCTTTCCTGGAGCATTGGCCACAGATTTAGAATGAAAAGGCTATCTTCAAGCTCTCCGTGATGTGTGAGAGGGAAAGGCACCTGAGGTCACTGGATAAAAGTAAGCGATTTCTCCAAACCTGATCCTCTGAGAAACTAAATGACATCTCAAAAGGTATTTGTTTCAAATCCTGACGCCAAGTTCCAGCCAGTGAAATGCTCACGTGGCCGTCGATGGCTGTACTTCTGCCTGTGGGTTTTTTAGACCTAAAAATTGAAAGCATGTGAAATCAAAAAGAAGCAGCGAGTCTACTCTGTATACAAAGAGGTGTTCATTTTTCCTTTGACTCCGAGAAGCCTGGCTGCTCCTCGGCTCTGTTACACAGTTCCCACCTGACAGTTCAGGCCTCTGAAACTACAGAGGCTTGCGGAAAGAGTGGGAAAAGCAGATAGCCCTGCCTTTCCCAAGAGTCAGACAGTCGTCCACACATTCAAGGCTGATCCCTTGGCTGCCAGGGAACTGGTTTAACCGGATTCAGAGATGCTCATGCCTGAATGCCTGTCATGACAAATACGACGGCCTTTTATCTCAGTGGGGCTTTGGGACCAATCCAGAAAGCTATTCTATCCTTCAAGTGCTTGTTTTAAATTGCACTACTTAAAGGTAATCAGGAACTGTATTTAAACCAAGGTACTGGTTTAATCCAAGGTCGCCACTGCCCTAGCATAGGTTGTTTTTTTTTTTTTTTTAAGATGTTTATTTATTAGAGAGAGAGAGAGCATAAGCAGGGGGAGGGGCAGAGGGAGAGGGAGAAGCAGGCTCCCGGCTGAGCAGGGAGCGCAATGCCGAGCTGATCCCCGGACCCTGAGATCATGACCTGAGCTGAAGGCAGACGCTTAACCGACTGAGCCCCCCAGGCGCCCCCCAGCATAGTTTCTAAGCGAGTTAACATCTATAGCTACACTTGCTATCCGTGCTGCGCGAGAGGAGTTGGAAATGCCGAATTCCCGGAATCACTAGCTAAAATGCTGCTCGTTTTTCTGGATGGCATCCCCCCTGATATGTTTCAAGGGTAAATATTATGAAGTTTCAAACATCTGTGGTTCAGAGAGGGCAAGTTTCATTGTTGATACAGAAATTTAGCATAATCTGTAGAAGAATGCAGTTAAAGAAAAAGCCTTTTGACTCGGACTTGGAAACGTGTTTCATATGTAAATGCTTAGCATGACCTCATTGTTACATTATAACAAAGTAGTCAGATGCACATGCTTTCTTATAATGAGTACACTTAGATTTAAGATAAGTAAGGTTGAAAGGTAGCAGAATAGGCCACTCCCAAATATGTCACTTTGGCATAAGGATGATCTTGAGCTGAAGGCAATTGAGAGGATGCAGATCTAAGAAGAGCCCTCTGCCTTCCCCCTATATTTGCCTAAAAGCAGGACATAGGTAAAGATGCCACCCCCTCCCTCCCCCACACACACCTACAAGGACAGAACTTAATCAGTGCAGACAATTCTAGACCCTTACCATTGTTTCCCCATATCCTTGCTTTCCCCCAGTTTGGGAAGCTCAAAGTCCTTTTCCTTTGTTTTGTCATGTCTCTAAAAATACACTGTTCTTTTGTGAAGGCGCTGTCTAAGCCCCATTTCTAACCAGCCCTTTGAGTTACTCATCTCTAAGCTCCCCTGTGTATGCTGGACACACCTGCTAATGAACTTCCGCTTGCTTTTTCTCTTGTTAATCTGTCTTTTGTTAGTCTAATGTATGGGGCCTCAGCCAGAGAACCCAAGATGGGTAGAAGAAAAAGATTTTTTTCCTTCCCCTCCAAGGTCAACTAGATTCTAGTGGAGGTTCTATTCATAATTCGGGGTGGTATTTGAGTTTCCCATGCATGTATGTATGTGTGTACGTGTGAGTGTTTATCTAACAGCGCTACCACTTATAAAGTCCTTACTTTGCCATGGGCTGTGTGGAGTGTTTTTCATGCTGGACATCTTCTAATTGCCCATCCAGATCTGCTTTCCACTTTTCCCCTCCTGCTCTGTGCTCTGGCAGGCTGACCTCCACGGACGCCGTCAACAGGCACCCCCACATCTCATCTCTGTTGGTTTTTGCCAGTAGGAACCATTGACAGATGAAAGCTCTGGGGTCCGAAGGGGGAGAGTGAGGTTGGAGTATTTACCCCCGAGCTTCTTCCCTGTGGGCTTGTCATGGTTGACCGAGGTCCTGTGCTGAAGGTCATGGCTCTTGTAGGCCTGCCCCTTCCATGTCTCCCCTCGGCCCTGAAGACCCAGGGGTGGGAACGGCACTCTGCTGCTAATAGCCCTAAGAGAATGCACAGTCCCTGGGGAGCTGAACAGAACTTAGCCCCTAAGCTGGTGAACAGCCCCCTTATAAAACACCCCTCCACTTCCCCACTGGAGCATGTCCTCTGTTTCCTGCCAGGATCCTGAATGTCCCACACATGATCTCATTCCATTCTTCTGGCAAGCAGGAAGATTTGTATTATTACCCCATAGTATGCCGGAGAAAGTCTCGGAGATGTTAAACAGCCTGTCTGAACTTACATAATTCGTTTGTAGGTGACGGGGCAGGATTCGAAGGAAGATCTGTGTGACTCAGTCGTCCTGCCTGCCCCTCACCCACCTGCACAATATTGCATTACCGCTGTGGTCCCAACCTTTTCCCTTTGTCCTCTTTCTGTAAATAACGCTTTGTAGACCCCCTTGATTGTCGTAAAATGAAGTCATACATAATAGATCTACCTCAAGGCCTAATTTTAAATAAAATACATAAAATTTTTTTCTTTTGTTCTTTTCTTTTTTTAAGTAGGCTCCACACCCAGTGCAGAGCCCAACATGGGACTTGAATTCACGACCCTGAGATCAAGACCTGAGCTGAAATCAAGAGTCGGACGCCTAACCAACTGAGCCACTGAGGCACCCCTGTAAAATATTTTAAAATAAGAGGACAGTTACTCTTATTTTAAACACATATGAAAACATGTGTTTCATATGTAAATGCTTAGCATGACCTCATTGTTACATTGTAACAAAGTTAGATGCACATGCTTTCTTATAATGAGTATACTTAGATTTAAGATAAGTAAGACAAAACTGAATTTTTTACTTATACAGGACATTTTTTTTAAGACTTTATTTATGTGAGACAGAGTGTGTGAGAGAAAGAGAGCATGAGTGGAGGGTGGGGGTGGGAGTAGGGGCAGAGGGAGAGGAAGAAGCAGGCTCTCCGCTGTGCAGGGAGCCCGATGCGGGACTCAATCCCAGAACCCTGGGATCAGGGCCCAAGCCGAAGGCAGGCGCCCGACCGACTGAGCCACCCAGGTGCCCCTATATAGGACATTTTAAAATCAGAGCTAAATTAGGAGATTCGTGTAGGATCACTCCTAAGCTGGACTCAATTTTTTTGCTCAAAAATATTCACTCTATCCCTCCACCTCCAAGGCAGGAGAATACTTTTATTTTTCCAACCCTTGATTTTTGGGCTTGCCAATGTGGCCTGCTTTGACCAAGTGGCATAATAGCAGGCAAGACTGGAATAAGGCTTGAAAGGTGCTGTGCAGTGGGACTTGCCCTCTTGTACCTCTGCCCTGATCGTGAGAGGAGCTCCTCCCAGCTATCTGCTGGCCCTGCAGCCTGGGCCCATGGTGAGACACGTGGGGCAGACCTGAGCCCGACCCAAGTGCGGAGCCAAGCACAGCAGACTGAGTCTGAAGCAGAACCACCCAGCTGAGCCCAGCCTAGATCGGCCAACCCCCAGCCAACCCAAGATGCATGGGGGAGAATGACTGCTCTTTTTAGCCACTTTGCTTTGGACTGGCTTGTTCCCCAGAAGTTGCGGACAGATATAATATGGTGACTGTAACAGCTATAAAGGCAGGTACAGAGGGATTGTTTGGGGGGCACTCAGATAACATGAGCCATGTGGCTATCGTTCATGCGAGTTTTCCACAAGGGTGAACGATTCTTTTTTTTCTATCTGGACAAAAGCAAAGTATAATTTCCCCCTTGATACGCACAGCAGTTGCATTCCTGGCATATTCAGGTATGTTAAAATGGTACAAAAATATTTTGTGTTTGTGTAAATCAAAGTTAGATTCTAGGTTCAAGTAAGTAGCAATATATTATTTGCCTACATACATGTCTTTCCAGATTCTAAAAAAAAGTTGTGCAAGACTTAGTGGCATGGGACTGTCCCAACTGTTACAAATCATTTGGCACCTAACCCCTAACCTTCCAAATTCCAGTAGGGCCCCCCCAAACCTTGTGATGACCAAAAACACCTCTGCACATTTCCAAAATGCTCCCTGGGAGGTGGCATGGCCCTTGTTGGAATCACTAGATGAAGAGACTCAGTGGTCCCTTCTGAGTCTGATTTTAGTTGTCATTTAATCAGTAAATATGTATTAAATGTCTGTTAGGTGTCAGCACTGCGGATAGAAGAATATACAACCATTGCTGTCAAAGGGCTTACAGCGTAGAGGGAAACACAAGCCAGCAATCAGACAATTGTAATGTGGAGTAATAATTAAAACCACTGAGGTACATTCGGGCTGCGGCAGGAGCACCTAGGAGGAGCACCCAACCTGATCTTGGGGGCTCGGGGCTAAATAAAATCCTAAAAAAAAACCAAAACACGCAAGTAGCTTAAATAGATGAGGGTTTATTCTCACATAAAAGAATTGTAGTCAGACCAGTTCCTCCTATCTTTTTGCCTTCTTTCTCTCGGTTACCTCAAGGTCCAAAATGGCTGCTGGAGCTTCAGTCATCACAACTGCATTCCACCAGAAGGAAGGCAAAGGGGCAAAGAATAAGGAGATAAATCTCCCAGTGGAGTCAGTTCCTTTAAGGGTCTTACAGGGGACGTCTTCGTAGTCTGGGGTTGGGATTGACTGATGGTGGGGTACAGTAGGGCTCCCCTGAAAGCAGGCAACGCCACGGGGCTGGTCACACACCAGGGCTCCCTGTGCATCAGGCTGAGGATCGACTCCGGCTGCAACGACATCTCTGCCTCGGCTCTACCCCTGCCTTTCCAGCTCCCCTCACTTCTTTACAGGGTTTTTCCTTCCAAAGGCCACTTGCAAAAGAATCTACATGCCAGGGTCTGCGTGCAGGAACTCCATGTTCATTTTTAGCCTAAATCTGCCTTCTTATAATCTCACCTGGGATCTGGAATACATGGAATTCTCTTCCTTATAGGGGCTCCCTCAAACATTTGAGCACAGCCATAAAACAATAGTGTAATAACTAATGTGTACATATCACTGGGCTGTTGACAGAGTGCTCCGCGTTCTTTCTGTCATGTCCTCCAATGCGCCCAGTCCTTGATGGTAGTCATGGTTATTTCTACAGGCGAGGACACTGACGTTCAGATAGCGACCTCCCCAAGGTCACTTGGAAGATAAACGGCAGAGCTGGGCTCTCTGGGAGGAGGACTTAAAGCACCCAACGAGGTATATTACTTTGCTAGGGCTACTGTCACAAAGTGCCACAAACTGGGGGGCTTTAAACAACAGAAATGTATTCTCTCAAAGCTCTAGGGCTGTCAGCCATGCCATGCTCCCTCCCAAGGCTCGGGGGGACGATCCTTCCCTGCCTCTTCCTAGATTCTAGCCACCCCAGGCGTCACCTGGCTGGTGGCCGCAGGACTCCCATCTGTGCCTCCCTCTGTCTTCATGTGGCTTTCTCTGCGTGTCTCTCTGTGTCCTTTCCGCTCCTCAAAAGGTCACTCTTGTCAGATTCAGGGCTCACCGGAATCCAGTAGGATCTCACCTCTATCCTTAACCCATTACATCTGCAAAGACCCTATTTCAAGGTCACATTCTGAGGTTCTGGGTGGGTACAAATCTTTGGGGGAACACTACTTAACCCACCACCCATGGAGCTTTGCTTTTCATAGATTTATTTATTTTTAAGTTTCATTTCTTTTCTTTTTTTTTAAGATTTTATTTATTTAAGAGAGAGAGAGAGGGTGAGCGAGAGAGCACAAGCAGGGGGAGCAGCAGAGAGAGAGGGAGAAGCAGGCTCCCCACTGAGCAGGGAGCCAGACACAGGGCTCGATCCCAGGACCCTGAGATCATGACTTGAGCTGAAGGCAGTCGCTTAACCAACTGAACCACCCAGGTGCCCCTTAAGTTTCATTTCTCTGTGTTCCCAGGACCAGTCACTGTCACACACGTAAGCACACATTCTCTCCCGCCCCTTGTTCTCAGCTCTCATGCTAGAGGGGCGAGCGCAGGCAGGAAGAGACGGGTTGGTACAGCCCCTTCTGAGCTCGGAGTGCTTCCCAGGGGCTCCTTGTCTCTGCTGTTCTCTGAGGCCCCTTCCCCCGGGGGCTCCTGTCTGTCTGGCCCCAGGATGCTGGCCAAGCCCGCATCTCAGAAATGACCAGTGAGGCTCAGTAGCTTATCCAAGTGTCCTTACCTTCAGGGTGTTTGGTTCAGCGTGTCCTTGCTGTTTTTCAAAGATCTGAGGAAAACCCCACGAAGTCCCTTTGGATCCAAGTCCTTCCCCAACCAGGTTGTCAGAGTTCATGCTTTCCAGGGGTGGGGAGAGGTTTGGTGAGCTTTTCCCTCAGAAATCAAAGCAGAGAGGGAAAGTCAAGGGGATGCATGACTCTCTTGGTCAAGGGGTTGCCACAACAATACCACAGACCCGTGGCTTAAGCAGCAGAAAGTTACTTCTCACAGTTCTAGAGGCTGAGAAGCCCAAGATCAAGGTGCTGGGAGATTCAGAGAGCCTGCTGAGAGCCTGCTTCCTGGCCTGTGGGTGGTCTGCTCCTTCCTGTGTTCTCACAGGGCAGGGGGAGAGAGAGAGCCAGAGAGAGGAAGAGAGAGGGAGGGAAGAAGAGGGAGGGGGAGAGGTATGGAGGGCGAGCAAACTCTGGTGTCTCATCCTCTTCTTATAAGGGCATCAGTCCTATTTGGGGGCTCACCCTCATGACTTCATCTAAACCTAATTATATTCCAAAGGCCCCACACCATAACATTGGTGGTTAGAGTTTCAACATATGAGTTTGGCGGGGTTTGGGGTGGGGGGGACACAATTCAATCCATAGCAATGACCCTGTGAGCAGGGAAGCTAGGATCCATAACCAGAGAGCAGAGACAGCCACGGTGAAGTCTTTGTAGATTTCCTTCGGTTTTGATGGTCTCCCCCGACAGTTTTCCCTTTAAAAAGAACTAGGTCTGTGGGGTGCCTGGCTGGCTCAGGCTGTAGAGCATGCGACTCTTGATACCAGGTTCGTGAATTGGTGTAGAACTTTAATAATAATAATAATAAAGTAGGTCTGTGTACTTGCTTTGGGGCAGCAAGAAAAAGGGCAGGTGGGGAGACAGGGTTCCATGACAAGGGCCAGAAAAGATAGCTGGGGAGGAGGACAGGCAGACTGACAGGGGGTGTGGCAGGGAGAATGGAGAGCAGGGTTGGCTGGTCTTGACTGGCAAAGGGTTTCGAGGCATATTAATACACAGATACATCCATCCCATATAATGGCTACAGCCATAGAGCCATAGATTTGGTGTTCTTGGGTGGTGATTGATAGAACCAACCCCATCTCAAACTGGCTTAAAGAGACAAAGGAATTTATGACCCATATAAGGGAAAATTTCAGGCATGGCTGGATCTAGGTGCTCACATGGTATCCTCACACGTTCCTATTTCCTAGTTCTGCTCTGGCTTTTCTGCCAAGGCAGGTGCTCCTTAAGTGGTGGGAAACCACAACAACCGTAACTACCACAAAGACAACAGCCACGTGGTTGCTGCAGTGAAAGGTGCTTCAGGGACGGACTGTACCACTGGCCTCACCTCTTCACCCCCTTCTGACCCACGCCCTTTGCCAGGCTTGCAGCGCTTGCCCATGTGACTCGCTTGACCCAAAAGCATATGGCGGAAGTGACAGGGGCAGCTCCAAGCCTAGGCCTCCCGATTCTTGTCCCTTTCTCTTAACTCTTGTGCTCTGGCCATTCCCATGAGAAAGACGTTTCCAGGCTGGCCCACTGGTTCCAGGAGGGGGATGAGAGACACATGGGGCAGAGACGACTTACCCCTGCCAAGGCAACCCTAGACAAGACAGTCACCTGGCCCAGCCAAGATGGGAAGGCTGAACCTGTGTGACACGTGACCAATCAACATGACAGATGCCACTAAGATGACAAAATTTAACTATTGTAATTTCTTTCCTAACCATTCCAGCAGAGGCCCCCAGTCATCTGCCCAAACCCAAGCCAGCCCCTCTGGCCCTTTGTATTTCTCCCACTACATGGGCTAAAACTGGGGAGGGTTGGATTTCCAAAGGGAAACTGGGGGTTGGTTATAGAATACAGAGAAGTTGCTCAGCTGTGACTTACCAAATGCTCCTCGGGATTGAACCATTTTCTCTGCAGTAGCTTTGGAGGTGGGTAGTGCTTCTACCCCACTAACCAAGTAAGGAGTGAGTCTTCCTCCTGTCCTGTGGGAAGCTCAGGGGTTTGTCCACATCCTCCAGAGGGGGAGTCGCTGAATCCGAGCTCATTTTAGTGGCTTCAGGGATTCTGCTCTGTGAGATGGCGCGTACCCAGGGTCTGTCTCTGCGCTCCAGCCTCAGGGGACCCGTTTCCAGCTCTGCCACTGGTTTCCTTTGAACCTCCCGCTGATGTCCCTCAGCTTTCCTCTGCTCAAGGATTTTCCTGTACAAGTAGACAATAAAAAGAAACATTCCCAACTTACTGTTGTGAGCTCCTATTTATGCCCCTCTCAGCAAATATTCAGCGTACATGACTTTTACCGTATATGTCTGAATTATGAGGTGAGGTGGTGTTTGTTTGGTTTTTTTTCTTCCCAAAATTATGCCCCAGAAAAGAGGGAACTGCCTTATTTTTGACACCTTCACATTCTCTCACACTAAGGGGTACTCTCTCATTTGCCTTATTTGGGTCAACCCTTGTTGTACTTTTACTGTTTGGGGAAGGTTACCTGTAAAGCCTGCAAATCCATCCTGGTTTGGCCTGCTTCTATAGGTCACCCCACAGAATCAGAGTTATTTCAGAAAGATTCAGAAAATACAGATTCAGTGACTATTTTTGGTGGTATGATTTCATGAACTCAACCACAAATTTTGTAAAGAAGTCTTTCAATGACCACAAATCTGTACCTACAAGAAATTTTTTTTAAAATTTCAAATAAATTTTATTTATTTGAAAGAGAGCAAGAGTGAGAGTGATCACAGAGGGAGAGGGAGAAGCAGACTTCCCACCGAGCAGGGAGCCCAATGCGGGGCTCCGTTCCAGGACCCCGAGATCATGCATGACCTGTGCTGAAGGCAGAAGCTTAACCAACTGAGCCACAGGCACCCCGGAAATTGTATTAAACTTGTACATGCACTAAACCTGGGGAGAACTGACATCTTCACTATGTTGAGTATTCTTAACGTAGTGACACAGTCTCTACATTTATTTAGATCGTTGATTTTTTTCATTAACATTTTGTTGTGTTCTGCATACAAGTCCTGTACATATTTTGTTAGATTTACACCTAAGTACTTCATTTATCTGAGCAGTTGTAAGTGGTGTTTTATTTCCAGTTTGGGTGTTCATTGCATCATTCCTAGTACATAGAAGTATGACTGGGTTTTGTGTTTGTTTACCTGGTATCTTGCAACCTTGCTGAACTCAATTTCAGCTGGAATTAGTTTTGCAGATTCCTTGGCATTTTCTAAGTAGACAATCATGTCATATGCAAAGAGGGAGTTTTATTTCTCTCTCTCTCTGATGTATAAATGTTGATGGATATGCAACTATAACGTGCAACAGGTAGCGTTGCCCAAGAGGTAGAAGAGAACAGTGTGACTCTGACTTTGGGGAAAAAAAGAAGAGGATGTTTTCCGCAAACGCGGTTGCTGCAGCCATCTCTATTGTCAGGTGCTGGTGGTGGTGATGCTGCCTTTGGTCTTAAAACCCTACCAAATCTTTTCTCCGAAGAGTCATCTCATCTCCTGGCTGTATTCTTAGGAGAGGAGGGTACTTGCGGTGCTGAGGGTAAAGCAGAAAATAGGTGAGCTTATTGCACAGATCCAGTAAATTGCCTGCAAACACCCCCAACCCTGTCCCCCACTCCCAAAACCCCTACCCCTGCCCGCCCGCCAGGGATCCCATAGGGGCAGCCAGGGCAGAAGGGACGGCTTTTCGGGACTCAGTTCCTCCTAGGCGCGCGGGGGCGCTGTGAGTTCTCTCCCGGCGCGGCGGCACTCTTTCTCAGCCTCCTCGGTATGCACTGAGGCTTTCGGGACGGTGGCGGCAAGATGGCGGCATCCAGGGATTGGCTGGGAACAGTGGAGGCAGAGGGAAGCGCGGGGCGCCAGGCGAGCTCAGGAGTGGAGGTGGTATTTCCTTCCGATCCCGCCACCCCCGCCCCGCTGTGTCCTCACGGTGGGTGTGCGTCTGGGCTCAGCCGAGCTGTCGGGCGCGAGGGGCGGAAGTTAGCCTGAAGATGCCTTGGGCTTCTTAGGGCTCCCAGATTTGTATCTTCCTCGGTTTCACCATGTGTGATGCCAAAAAACGCCCTTTCCTGGGGACGTAGTGTTTTCAGTTTACTTAAGAAACTGTCATAGAAAGTCCTCACTGTGGTGGTTTTTGCTCCGTGGCTGTTACATTTCCCCCCCCCCCCCCCAAGGGAAGAGGCAGAGTCTAGGCAAAGGGGATGCATGTTACTGAGTAAATCCATTGCCGAATACTTGGGGATTTCATTGGTTGTTTTGCTGTCTTTTTATTTTAAAAAGTTAGGGGGAAGGATAGCATGAATTATTGCTCAGAGACCAGACCTAGTTTTTCTCTAATTTGTGGAGAGAGGATGTGCCCACATCCGACTCCAAAAGCTCAGATTTTCACTGAAAGGATAACTGGGTGGAGGTGGCAAAGTGCTCCGTTCTCTGGATCCCTTCCGTATTTTTCGTCTCAGGACCCAGATCATTCACCATGTAGACAGCAACTGACAATGGCATTTTCTTTCTGCAGAGACTAGTTTTCAAGAGTTACGCCTCAAGTAATCAGTGCCTAAATGTGATGGGGGGGAAAAAAGTAAACAGAGTGGGCTTAATTATGACAAATTGTGCATAAAACCAAATCAAGTTTTATTTAAGGGCAGTGAAAACTAGGAACTTGATGTAGATGACTATTGTTTGACATGTTTTTTTTCCCCATTCTGGAACTAGGACCTACTCTTCTGTTTGTAAAGGTGAACCAAGGGAAAGAAGAAACACGGAGATTTTATGCCTGCTCGGCCTGTAGAGATAGAAAAGACTGTAATTTTTTTCAGTGGGAAGATGAAAAGGTATATCAACTTTTTAGACATTTTTTAAAATTTTTGATGTATGTGACAATTTGAGAATGTCTAAACCAATAAAAACATGCAACTTGAGCATTAAATGAGCTAAATCTCTTCAGATAGATGAAGATACTATGCTTTTTGATTCGACAGACTGGAGTTTATACTTACTCTAAACTTACTCTGGGTGCTGATGTCGTAAACGACTGTCTCAAAGACCGTTCCCTTTTAAGACTCTGAGGTGTCAATACTGGGTGGCTGATCTTTTATTTGCAAATACAGATTTCTCCCTAAAGAGTTTAGGTTGTGATCATTCCAGGCAGTGTTTTAGAAAAACATTTTTTTTTTTTTTAAACATTTGCATTGAGCATCCATTACAGCTGCTGTACAACGGATGAAGGCACTTAGAGATAGAGTTATGAGCTTGGTATCCTCTTGGTATCTAACTCAGCTCCAGTTAAAGTTTCTGAAAGTTTTGTTTAGAAAAATTTCAGCTTTGTTAGGTTTATTAGAAAACCGTCTTGTTTACAACTCTTCTGCACACCTGTTAAAATCACCATGTGTAAGATAATCTCTCAGTGCTTTAATATGTTAGGTATTGCTTCATGCTCCTCTAGAACTTTCCCAGTTTAATGTGTTTTGTTTTTGTTCTCCCCTGAAACAGATGCTTGTTTACAACATGGAGCTGCTTTAATTGGCTTCTTGATGTCAGAATGTGATACCAGTTTTTCTAGGATGATAGCAAGTTTGATAGTTTATTAAATGGTGCTTTTATTCCTTTTCAGTTGTCAGGAGCTAGACTTGCTGCCCGAGAAGCTCATAACCGAAAATGTCAGCCTCCTCTGTCCCGAGCGCAGTGTGTGGAAAGGTGCTGATGTGTTGTCATTTTTATTTATTATTTTTGTTTTGTTTTGTTTTTCCCTGTGCCTTTGCACTTACTTTCATTTAAAAAAAAATTTATTGTGGTAAAATATATGTAACATAAAATTTGCCATTTTAATATTAAGTATACAGTTCGGTGGCGTTAATTATATCCACAGTGTTGTGCCATTTCCACCATTACCTATTTCCAAAACCTTTTCATCACCCCAAAGAGAAACTCTGTTACTATTAAGCAATGACTCCCCATTCCAATTCTTCCCAAACCCTGGTAACCTCTACTATACTCTATGGATTTGACTATTCTAGCTACCTCATGTAAGTGGAATCATATATTTGTCCTTTTATGCCTGGCTTATTTTACTTACCATGTTTTTAAGGTTCATCCATGTTGTAGTATGTGTCAGAACCTCCTCCTTTTTATGGCTGAATAATATTCCATTATACACACACACCCATCTTGTTGATCTCTTCATCCATCAGTGAACACTTGGGTTGTTTTCCCCTTTTGGCTGTTGTGAATAATGCTCCAGTGAACATTGGCATACAAATATCTGTTTGAGTCTCTGTTTTCATTTCTTCTGCGTATATACTTAGGAGTGGAATTATTGGATCATATTGTAATTCTGTGTGTAGTTTTTCGAGGAACCACCAAACTCTTTTCCACAGTGGCTGCACCATTTTACATTTCCCGCCAGCAATGTACGAGGGTTCCACTTTTTCCACATCCTTGTCAACACTTACTATTTTCTGTTTTTTTGGTTATCTTAGTAGTTGTGAAGTGATGTGTCATTGTGGTGTTGAATTTTGGGTCCACAGTGAGTAATGATGTTGATTATCTTCGTGTGCTTATTGGCCATTTGTGTATGTTCTTTGGAGAAATGTCTGTTCAAGTCCTTTGTTAATTTTTTTTTTTTTTTTTAAAGATTTTACATTATTTGAGACAGAGAGTGAGAGAGCACAAGCAGGGGGAGCGGCAGGCAGAGGGAGAAGCAGGCTCCTTGCTGAGCAAGGAGCCCGATGCCAGACCTGATCCCAGGACGCTGGGATCACGACCCGAGCCAAAGGCAGACGTTTAACTGACTGAGCCACCCAGGCATCCCCCTTTGTTCATTTTTAATAGGATTGTAATTTTTGTTGATGAATCATAGGAGTTCTTTATATGTTAAGGGATGTTACACCCTTAACAGATACACGATTTGTACAAGCTCTCTCCTGTTCTGTAGATTGCCTTTTCACTTTCTTGATGATGTCCTTTGATGCACCAGAGTTTTTAAATTTGATGAAGTCCAATTTATCAGATTTTTGCTTTTGTTTTCCTTGCTTTTGATGATATAGCTAGGAATCCATTGTCATATCCACTGTTAGGAAGATTTACCATAATGTGTCTTTTTTGAAATACTAAAAGAACTAAAACATTTTTTGGAAGTTGTGAACATCTCTTTTTAAAAAAGCTACATTGTTGAAATGCTTTATTGGGTGACTGGGAATTGAATCCTAGATTTAATTGTTTGGAGACCTGTGAAAAGCCACCTTCTCCTGTGTCATAGGCCTTGTTCGTAAATGCTGGGAGAAGCTCCTTAAGAAGGCCCTGGTCTGGGTTGCTGGTAACGAATAGGTTTTCACTCTCAAGGCAACTCCTTTAGTTACCTGGGCTGCTGTGTTCAGGAGGATTCTGAGGTCTTATCTATGTTAAGTGGAAAGGAGAACTGGGCTCTATTAAAAATACCTTTCTTGAACTTGTTACATTGTGAAGTCTTTTGATAGAGGAGGCTGTTTCTTAAGATAACTTGATCACTCCTAACTAAAGTACTTAATCAGTGATAACTACTTGCTATATGGAAATTCAGTCAACAACAAAAAATATTTACAAGGGAATTAATGTAAATTGAGCACTACTGTGAGCCAGCTAGTGTGCTGTGTTTGACAGGAGAATTATGTAATCTTGCTAAGGTGGGTCACTTAGATGAGAAAATTGAGGCCTGGAGAAGTTGAGTGACTTCATTAAGCTATCACTATTAGAATGACTTAGCAGTGACTCCGACTTATGCCTCTGATTTTAAAATGTTGTTTTTAGACATAAAAGCAGATCGTAGTTAACATATGGTGCATAATGATTTAAGGAGATTTAAGAAGATAAAACATGAGTTACATAGAGATACAATGAGATTATCATAATGACATAAAATAGAATATCAAAGTTGCAGAAAGTAGAAAGTAGAAAAACATCACCCATTGTTTCTCCCTTTGAACCCATCACCTTGTTCATTTTGTAGTATTTTCTCCTGGCCTTTTTTTTTTTTTTTTTTTTTTAACCTGTGCCAAAGTTTGTTTTACAAGATCGTAGCCATAATGTATACATAGTTTCTTGTACTTTGCCTTATGGATTTTATCTGATAAGCCTTTTTTTTATGTTATGACATAAGGATATTGGTAATTCAGTTAAACTCTATAAGAAACTCTAGGTGATCTTGTTTCCTTGTGTAATAAAATTTTAGTCGGGAGCTAAACCACTGTTCTTTGTACTGCCAGGGTGTGTTTTTTTGATAATAATTTTGGAAATTCATATTTCATGTTAATTAGAAAATAAAAACACTGGCTAAAATGTGAAGTATTAAAGAATTTTCAAAAGGTCATTTCTTGGAGGTCATACTTTCATCTGTAATCTAGTGCTGATTCTTGAGAGCAGGTCTTAATAAAATAATCCTCCACATTTTAAATCATCTGTAACCCATAACCTTGGATTTTGTTGCCCAAGCTTGCTTGCTTACTTGCTTCCTTCTTTCCTTCCATCCATGTATTCATTCTTTATTGAGGGCTCAAAAAGAACTTAAAATGCTGGTAGTGGAGTTGAGATATGCAAAGATAATGCAATGCTAAGAAGATTGTGCTAAATGTAGAAAATATTGATAGGAAAAACTGAGTGCTCTGGAAAGTCAGCAACGACGCAGCTACCTCGTGCTGTCGCCAATCAATACAGTTTAAGGACTTGAGCAGGTTTTGAAGGGTGGGGAGAAGTTGACGCTTTTTGAAATGTATCATTGATTTCGCTGCCTCACTTTGGGATTGATGCGGTCATGTTTGCTTAGGGGCCTTCTGTGGAGAAAAACATTTGAAAGCAGGCATTCCTCTAAAAATTTAAACTTTTGGCTTTTTAAAATCAAAAGTTTACTAACTTACTTATTCCGTGTTCCTAAGTTCCCTCTTCTCTTAGATGAGAAAATGGAGACTAGCCGTTCATCGTTGTGTGTAAATGAACCTAAGGATGATGTACTATTACTTGAGATTGTAACCGTTTTCAAAGTTAACTTTCTACAGCTCATTTATAAATTATCTTATGAAATAAGTAGTCCATTTGAAAGTATTAAATGCATTTAAACATGATTCCTGTTCTATAATGCAAACCTTCATCTGTCGCTGTTGAAGTCACAATAGCTTTTCATTGATAATTCCTTCTCCAAATTGTTAGAAAGGAATTGTGGTAGCTAGCAAGATAAATTGGCCCGTGTTACTTGATTTTTATGGAGCTGGCAGTGCTCCGCAGACGTCTGCGTGCTGCAGAACAGGATTTGATATTCGTTTTTTAATCTCACTCTTTGAACCATGCTTTATATTTCATGTGTTCAGTTGACAGATTTACATCTTGTGTCTGAGATTTGACTTCCTGATAGTTTTTAGCTGCCTCTTAACGCCCTGAAATGTCATTCTGTTATGTAGTATGTTGGCACCTTATTGTGACCTATGAAGTCTTAGGGAAGATATATTTTAATGCTAAAATAAGCATTAATTTATGTGCGTCCGTATAGTTTTGTTTAGTTGATATTTCATTTGGTTATGTTTTTTCAGAGCTCATTTAAACTCAGATTTTCAAGGTCTGCTATTAGGGAAATGCCATAAACATAATTCGTCTACTCCAAGAAAGGCAAATGGAACATCAAACGGAGATCAATAAAAATGACATTTCAAAATGCTAGCCTGCAAATTGTGAATCATGCTGAGCCATGCAGTGGAATGAATTTCCTCTGCCCCTCGGGTATGTGTAGAAAGTACAATGAGGAGAGAGCGCTGAGTAAGCCTCAGCCCTTACGCTCTCATGTTCTTCCTACCATACTTCTAAAAAACCTTGTTTCTGAATGTTAAATTTAAAGCAGTATACTTGAATGATTATGATGTGCTTTTGAGTAGAAAGAAGTATGCATGAGATCTCCGTTTATCTTTTGTCAAGAAAAGGTTAATAAACTAGCAGAAAAGCTTTCTGAGAAACGGTTTTGACAAGGCACAAAGATATATAAGTGGAGGTTCATTTAACAGTATTCTTCTTTTCCTTTGTTTCAAAGTAATTAAACTTGGTGTCCTAAGCACCGTCAGAGAGTCCTGTGTATGAGCGAATTGTACCCCAGTCCTTCATGGTTTCAAACCGTCTTTCATCTCTTCCTGGTGATTTGGCAGCTTCCCCTGCCCTCAGTGGGCATCACTTGGTGAGGGATAGGCAGTCCTTCTGATTGTGTTTAAGTAACAGAACCTGACACAGCTTTACCTGTGGGGATCTTCCTTCTCTTTTTTCCTTTAAGGCCCTTGATTGTTGTTGTCATTCTTTCAAGGATGAGTGTTTGCTTCCCTAATATGAAACGTACGCTCTGTTGCTCCGTTTTAGTTCTGACTGCATGTATAATACTTTTGCGTTTTGGGGACTGAAATTGTAGGTGATGGCAGTGACCCTCGCGTGTAGTTCCAACAGTGCACTGTGCCGAGTTGAAGAGATGACAGCATGAAGGCCTGGGACAGGTTTGCACGTGGGGGGACCATCCCAGCTACGTCATGACCTCTGTCTGGCTGATGGCATTACATATCATATCTCAGTGTCATAGATGCTAAAATGTGAAAGCATATGCGTCTTAGAAGCGATGAAATGGAGGGACTCCTGGGTGGCTCAGTTGGTTAAGCGGCTGCCTTTGGCTCAGGTCATGATCCTAGGGCCCTGGGATCGAGTCCCGCATCGGGCTCCCTGCTTGGCAGGAAGCCTGCTTCTCCCTCTGCCTGCAGCTCCCACTGCTTGTACTCTCGCTCACTCTCTCTCACCCATGCTCTCTCTCTCTAGCAAATAAATAAATAAATAAATCTTAAAAAAAAAAAAAAAAAAGAAGCAGCGATGAAATGGGATGGTTGGATTTTGCTTTGTGATCCAGTCTGATAGGCTTTCTTTTCGTGGGTAGATTTAGCTCATTTGCAGAGTGGCTATAACAGACATGCTTGATCTTGGTTTTGCTGTATTATTTTATGCTTTCTGGTTTTTTGCTTCTCTGCTCTCTTTCACTATGTGGCATATGTTTTCTTTTTTTAATGTGTATTTCTTCTATTTTTTTGTTCTTATGGTTGCCTTTGTAGCTTTTTATGCTATATTTAATCCTTCTGTTTTTTTTTAGATTGTCTTCATACATCTAAAAATGAGAAATGATGAACTTGTATATTTCATCTTCTCATCTCTTTCTCTACAGTCACTGTCCAGTTTTGGTTGATTATTTTTAGGGATAACCTTTATGCCTTTCAATATTGCTTACAGCTTTTACTTGATTTTTCAGTTTTAAATGTTATCTTTTGGCCTCTGACTCTTAACACATGAGAAAATCAGTATACTTACATGATCTCCCACTTTCTCTGGGACTTCCCCCACCTCTTATATTTGGATTTATATTATTTACATTTTATACTGTAACTATTATACTGATATTGTTCTGTTTTTATTCTGTGGTTAAATGGATTCGGTGCTTACTGACAGCCCCTTTGCTGTAGTTCCTTCATTTATCTCCTATTTGGCTAAAATTCATCCTCTAGTGTTTTTTTCTTTTTAAATAAAAGTCTTACGGTAATCAGAAGTTTTATTTATTTATTTATTTATTTATTTATTTATTTTTAAAGATTTTATTTATTTTTTGACAGAGAGAGATAGCAAGAGAGGGAACACAAGCAGGGGGAGTGGAAGAGGAAGAAGCAGGCTTCTCGCTGAACAGGGAGCCCGACGTGGGGCTCGATCCCAGGACCCTGGGATCATCACCTGAGCCGAAGGCAGACGCTTAACAACTGAGCCACCCAGGCGCTCATAATCAGAAATTTTAAATCAAAATCCCTATGTGGCTATTGTATGGTTCCGTTTACATGAAATATCCTAAACAGGCAAATCTATTAAGACAGAAAGTAGATTTGTGGTTGCTAGAGGCTGGGGGTTGGGGAATGGGGAGTGACTGCTGATGGGTACAGGGTTTCTTTTTGAGGTGATGAGATTGTTCTGGAATAAGATTGTGGTGATGATTACTCCATGAACGTTCTCCATGAACATTCTAAAAACCACTGAATTGTGCACTTTAAAAGGGAGATTGTATGGTATGTGAATTAAATTTCAGTAAAAAAATAAAATCTGTATGTGGCAATGGAATCAAATAGTTCAAAAACTAAATAGAGGCTTTACAAAGAACAACACCCCTGCCTCCACCTGTGCATTTCCCCTTCTCCAGAAGTAACTATAGTCAGCTCTTTTGGCTAATTATTTTAGAACTTACCTTCCTGTCTCTGAAATATAAAACATGCTCATATTGCTACTTCCTGATTTATCAAGTTTTGAAATTATCTATTTCCTATGGAAGTTGAGGGTTTATCTTTCTTTCTCTCCTCTCCTCCCCTCACCCCTCCACCGCCCCCCCCATAATCCATACCTTTTTCCTACCCCATTTGAATATGGTTATATCACAATTTTGGTTAGATTCATGTTTTAGTGTTTGCGTTATTATAACCATATAAGTGCTGCTCAGAGTTAAACCATGTAATAAATCAAAATAAGTTTTTTCTTTTCTACACAGCTTTTTGTTTTCTTTGGAGTTAGTAATAGTCTTGGGTTTTTTATTATTGTAGCTGCTATTGGCTTATTTATGTGCTTATCCCTGCTTCAACTGCAAACTCTCTGCCAGTTGTCTAAATCCTTTAAGAACATTCAGATATAGCATAATCAATCCATTGGTTTCATCTTCTTAGAGAAATCTGTCCTACGGCTTTCAGAAATGCTCTAGTCTGGAATGTCCTCTTCACCTGGCACCCAGCTGTCCATCAGTTTCTTCAGTAAGGACCCAGATTATATGATTACCTAACCTGAGTTCTTCCAAGTCCCAAAATATTTGTTTACTTCCTTTATTCTTGAATGGCACTGATCCAACTATAAAATTATTCAGATTCCATGTTTTCCTTGGGGCAATTGCGGGATTGCTTCACATCCTCCAGAGCAGTACTTCTTAAATGATCTCTGTGAAAGGATCAGTCTTTTGTTTGTTTGCTTGTTTTATGTTCTTGTTTTTATTCTCTACCCATTGGGATCAGATACTTCTGTAAATATAATGAAAATAAATTACTAGAAAATAAAATGAAAAAAAGAGAAGACATACAGACTACAAGCCCACATTTTTTTATTAGTTTGAACAGACATAAAAGTGCTCTAATTGGTATAAAAATTTCTAAACGTAGACTCTTGATATCTGTCTTTGTCTCATCAGGAACTGGTAACAGTTGACCGCCAGCACTGGTGCGTGGCCAGTCTATGAGGAACACTGTTCTAGAGTTAAATTTGGTTTTACCACCCAACAATTCTGAAATCTGCGTTTCTGCAGATACCTTTATCTATGCTGATACTTGATGATCCCTATGCAGATGATGGAATTCTAGGTTGGAAATATTTTTCCCTCAGGATTTGGAAGGCAATGTTCCATTTACTTTTGTCTTCATTATAGCTGTTGAGAAGTTCAAGTTCAGAAAGTTCATTCCTGATCTCATAAATGATCTGTGAGCCATTTGATCCCTTTGTCTTTTTTTTTTCTTAGAATCTTACTATTCCTACAGGTGTGACATTTCATGATTACCTATCTTGATGTGAGTCTGTTATATCCTATTTTGCTGGGTATTAGGTAACTCCTTTCAAACTGGAAACTCGTGTCCTTCAGGTCTGAGAAATTTCCCAGATTATATTCCTGTTGCCAAAGAATGAAAAACCAAGTCGCATGTGATTTAGGGCTGAGTACAACCCATTTCTTGCTTAGTATTTTCTGGGGTCCTCTTTGCTTGTTTTCTTTTTTTTTTTTTTTTTTTTTTATTTTATTTTATTTTTTTTAATTTTTTTTAAAGATTTTATTTATTTATTTGACAGAGAGAGACACAGCGAGAGAAGGAACACAAGCAGGGGGAGTGGGAGAGGGAGAAGCAGGCCTCCTGCGGAGCAGGGAGCCCGATGCGGGGCTCGATCCCAGGACCCTAGGATCATGACCTGAGCCGAAGGCAGACGCTTAACGACTGAGCCACCCAGGCACCCCTTTGCTTGTTTTCAAAGCAAGCAAATTCTTGCCTTTTCTTTAAAGCACTTTTAAAAATCTTTTATTGTGGAAAATTTCAGGCATATACAAAAGCAGAGAGAACAGTGTAAAGAATCTCCCACACCCACACACAGCTTCATCAGTCATCAGTATGTGGCTAATTTTATTTCACTTATACCTTCTACCCTGACCTTCAGTGTAGATATTATATAATTGTACCCATAAATATGTTTCTATGTATCTCAAGAAATAAGGCCTTTAAAAAAAAAAACATAATCACAATACTGTTAAAATACCTAAAAAATGAAACAATTCTTTAATGTTACATAACATGCAGTTAATATTCACATTTCTCAGATTAGCCTGTAAATGCCATTTTATAATTGGTTTTACAAATCAGGATCCAGACAGGGTTTGTGCGTTGTAATTTGTTGATATCTTTAATCATTTGTTGAAGAAACAGAGTAATTTGTCCTATAGAATTCCTCACATTCTGGATTTGTTGATTGCATGCTGTAATGTTTAACATTTATTCTATCCCTATATTTCTTGTAGTGCTATTATCAGACTCAAGTTCAGTTTTAGGGGGCAATACTCTTTTGTAAGTAATGGGGTATATTTCCTTTTGTATTACATAGATAATGTCTGGCTATTCACTTTGTGTGATTTTAAGATTGATCATGTGCACATTAGCCAGTCTATAAGCAGTACAATTGATTTTGTATATTAATCTTTGAGTTTACTTACTAGTTGTAGCAACTTATTTATTTATTTATTTATTTATTTATTTATTTATTTATTTATTTGACAGAGAGAGACATAGCGAGAGAGGGAACACAAGCAGGGGGAGTGGGAAAAGGAGAAGCAGGCTTCCCGCTGAGCAGGGAGCCCGATGTGGGGCTCGATCCCAGGACTCTGGGCCCATGACCTGAGCCGAAGGCAGACGCTTAACGACTGAGCCACCCAGGTGCCCCATCAACTTTTTAAAAAATATTTCCTCAGGACTTTCTACATATATGATCATGTTATCTGTGAATAAAATTTTTATGTTTCCTTTCCAGTCTGTGCCTTTTATTTCTTTTTCTTGTCTTATCAAAGTGGTTGGAATCCCAGTCAGTGTTGAATAGAAATGGTAAAAGTAGACATCTTTGCTTGTGTCCCAGTCTTGGGAGGAATGTGTTCAGTCTTTTACCAGTATGGTGTTAAGCTATAGGTTTTTCTCAGATGCCCTTTATCAGGTTGTGGAAGTTCTCTTCTGTTCCTAGTTTTCTGAGAATCTTTCTCGTAGATGAGAAAGTGCTTTTTTCCTGCATTTAATGAGATGATATATATATATATTTTTAAGATTGTTAATATGGTTCGGGCGCCTGGGTGGCTCAGTCGTTAAGCGTCTGCCTTCGGCTCAGGTCATGATCCCAGGGTCCTGGGATCGAGTCCCACATCGGGCTCCCCGCTCTGCGGGAAGCCTGCTTCTCCCTCTCCCATTCCCCCTGCTTGTGTTCCTGCTCTCGCTATGTCTCTCTCTGTCAAGAAAATAAATAAAATCTTTAAAAAAAAAAAAAAAAAAAAAAGATTGTTAATATGGTGAATTGCATTGATCAAATGCAAACATTGAAGCAGCCTGGCATTCCTGGGCTAACCTGCACTTAGTCATGCTCTTTTACCTTCTTTATATATTGTGGCTTTGACTTGCTAAAATTCCATTAATTTTTGAGTTTGTGTTTATGAGGTTTATTGTTCTTTGGTTTTCTGATAACATTTTTTTTCTGGTTTGGTATTGGGGTCATGCTGGCCTAATGAAAGGAATTGGGAACTGTACTTTCCTCTTCAGTGTACTGGAAGAATTTGTGTAGAATTGGTATTGCCTCCCTGTCTTCTTTTTGGCATTGTTTCCAGTGAGAAATCTGATATTATTCTCTTAATCTTTGTTCCTCTGTACATGTCTTTTTTCTTCTGATTTTAAGATTTTCTCTTTTTCACTGATTTTGAATAATTTTATTATGATGCATCTTATAGTTTTCTTTGTGTTTCTTGTACTTGAGGTTCTCTGAGCTTCTTGAATCTTTTGATGTAATTTTTGGAAAATTTCAGCCATAATTTTTTCAAAATTTTTTCTGCCCACCTCCCTTGGGGGTCCATTTTCATGTATTTTGGTCCCTTGGTGTTTCATTTTGGATAATTTCTAAGGCTGTTCCTTCATATATATTGTTCTTTTTTCTGTGATGTCTAAATTGCTGTTAATCCCATCTAGGGTATTTTTCAGCTCAGACAATTAAAAAAAATCTTTCAAGTTCAGTTTGGGTCTTTTAATATTTTCTGTGTTTTTACTTAATAAGCTCATGCTTTTTTCTACCACTTGAACATGTAGAGTATAGTTATAGTAAATGGTTCTGATGTCTCTGTCTACTGATTATAGGTAGCACCTCTGTCATCTGACTCAGTATCAACTGATTGGTTTTGTTGGTGTTTATTTTGCCCCTTGTCATGGGTCATGTTTTCCTGTTTCTTATATCCCTGGTACTACTTGATTCAGTGCTGGCCCAGTGTCCATTTTACCTTCTTGTATCCTGGGTAGTTTTTCTTCCTTTACATATTTTTGAGCTTTGTTCTGGAACACAGTTGTTACTTGGCTATAGTTTGATACTCTTAAGCAGGATTTGGCACACTACAGGGCGCAGGCCAACTCTAGTCATGCCTGTTCATTTACATTGGGTTTGTAGCTCCTTTTGTGCTACAATCACAGAGTAGGTGTGACAGAGAAACCAGATGGCCTGCCAAGCTCAGTATTTATTACCTGATCCTGTACAGAAAAGGTTTGTTGTTCCTTGCTTTTGAAGGCTCACCTTTAAGCTTTTTGGCAAGACTAGAGCACTTTGTGGGGTAGAGTTAATTGCCCCCCCCCCCCCCCGAGTTAGTTACCCTCTTTAGCACCATACCTGATGCTTGTGTTTTATGAGGTTTCTCACTCGGGCACGTTGGTAGACAACCATTCTGTATCCTGTTGGGTGTCTGGTGATTGTCCTACCTGCTCCTTTCTAGTGCTTCTCTCCCTCGTTCTGGGTTCTTCCTTCACATGCACGTGCTGCTCAGTACTCAGCGACCGACTTGAGGGGAATCACGGCAAACCGTGCAGCTCTCTCTCTCAGTGTCCTGCTTTCTGGCCTGTGGGCTCCATATATGTATTCTCTAGTAGTCGGCCTGTGAATTCCAGCCGCCCTCGCCTCCACCACTTCTCAGCTCTGCCTCATCAGTTTGTTGAGCCGTGTTTGGGTTCTCCGTGCCTGTGACACTGGCTCGTCACAGGCAGTCAACTGGGCAGGTGTAGACTCCCTCCTCTGGTCCCTTCTCTTATTCACTGTTGGACTTCGGTTGTCCATTATGTTACTTTGTCTGTTTAAAAAAATTTTGAGGGCCAGGATGGTAAAACTAGTCTCTGTGACTCTATCATGGCTGGATATGGAGGTCTTCGACCCTTAGCATTTAATAACGGAAGGTAAATTCGGTGTTTCTGTTGCTGGAGAATGTCCTGGTTCTTTCTGCTGCATTTCGTGTCTTAGGGGCCCTTTTCTCTACTGACATTCTTACTTTGAATTACTATAAAATTTCCCCTGATACCACTTTCCCTTTTCTTCCCAACCATTGATAAAGCTGTCAGAAGCACAGTTATCATGGAAATAGAAACATTTAAATTACTGGCACGATAAGCTTATTTCTTGCTGTAGCCATTCAGAATATCGATTTGTCACTGCCTTGGGTGCTTTGAAGTGAAGCTCTGCTTAGATATAAAAAGTTTTAAAACCCACTTTGATTCTATGTGAAGTTCACAGTTTTTACAGTGCAGTTCTAGAGGTTAGTTCAGTTGAAACTCTGTGACTCTTCTTAAACTGTTAAGAATCCTTTAGTGCACTATTTGACATGCTTAGATTTAGACATTGCCGACCTGCTGTAGGCCTCGATACTGTTGTTTGTTTTTCTTTGGTTTTCTTACTCTGACTTCATATCTGGTACACCATATACAATATCAGCAGTTTTAAAATAACGTACTGTGATTATTTTCTCTCTGTAATTATCTCTAATAAAATGAAAGGAAAAAAAAAACCAAAGTGGTAACTTTGAAATCAGATAGGAGTATGACTTGAAAGAGATCAAATGGGCTATCAGTATGGGTTTTTTTTAAGGCTTTGGATATTGTCTAGCTTTTTTGGGGATGAGCTTTTTCAGAACTGCTTTCCTCAGTGCTGCTAAGAATAGAGGAACTTTGTAGGAACATTTTTTCTTTTAGGAGGTAATTTTTCTTGCTAAGTATGCCATAAAAAATTGAAGAATGACCTTAATTTCTCATTTTAAAATGACTGTCATATTGAGCCAGACTATTTAACACTTCAAAGTTAGAACACATGGATTTGTCAATAAATTTAAACGTGATAGTAGTCTCCATTACTACTAAGTTGTTTGAGTAATATATTATGTTCACATTTTAAATGGATATTGATCCTCATTCAGTGACTGAATTGGAGCATCTCAATTCTTATAAAATTGCTGATTCTTTTCTACTTTGTAGGTATGCAGCTGGACATAAATTCTAGCCAACATTCCACAGATTTTTTTTTTACCTTGGCTTCTTTACACGATACTCTTAAGGAAGTAATAGTACTTTGTGCATACTAAAAATAGCAAACAGAAATTGTCTTTAAGACCACAAACTTAAAATATATTACTTTGTGTTTAATTATGTCTTGAAGGTACTTGAAGTTTATTGAGTTGTCCCTGTCTCAGAGAAAGTTTTGTCAACGATGTCAGCAATTGCTGTTGCCAGACGATTGGGAGAAGCATCAGGAGCATCGAGTAGTAGGCGATATTTCTATCACCCAGTTGAAAAGGCCCAGTCAGCTTCTTTATCCATTGGAAAACAAGAAGACAAATGCTCAGTATTTGTTTGCTGATCGGAGCTGTCAGTTCTTGGTAGACCTACTTTCTACCCTTGGATTCACAAGAGTACTATGTATTGGAACACCAAGGTATGTTGTATGATTTTTTAAAAAACTTCTACTATGCCCACTATTTAAACTGTAAGAAAAAATTATCAAGTAGTTATTTACTATGTTCTGGGACATAGCATTGCAGTTTTAAATATACAAGAGAAGTATAAAGCACGGTCCCTCTCTTGAGGAGTTTGTAATCTATATTACATTTGAGAGAAATCTTTATAGATTTCTGATATATGATAGGAGATTCCTTCTGATTTGATTTTTTAATTGCTTATAATTTTAGACTTCTCCTTTTCAAATAAGTTCTGCCTTTTAAAAAAATATTTGAAAAACTGAAACCTTGGTTATATCCGCCAAATTCTCTTCAGTGTTTCATTGAAATATTAGAAATACCGGGAGAACATTGGTGGGGTTGTTTTGGTTTATTTGCTTATTATCTGTGGCATTTGTAATTCCTTATTAAGTTTGCTTTCATTAATTGTTTTAGGTTGCATGAGCTGATCAGATTGAAAGCATCAGGTGAAAAGAAGTCTAACATTAAAAGCCTTTTATTGGATATTGATTTTAGGTAGGTTTATAAAGTATGATATTTATTCTTATTCATTGTCTCCTGTTTCTGTTTAATGTTTTTCTCTTATTAATTGTTTATTACCTATTACAATCCTTTAATGTTCAGAAGTAGTAATTGGTTAGAAGCCACCTTTTTAGTCATATAAACTCCCCTTGTAATCTTCCATATTTCAAACAGGAAGGCAGTGGATTTCTTTTTGTTTTTTTTTTTTTGCTGGGTGTGCTTCCTAAATTTTTTCAATGAATGTGTCTCATTGACTTGGGCTTGTAATTTAGAGATAAATTCTTACTGAGTGAAATTTCTTCTCATACACTTATTTTTCAAAGATAATTCTTTGAAATTTTTCAAAGATAAATTCCAGGATTTTGTTTCATCATGATGTTTTAATATATTTATTTTAATATTTAATTAATTAATTTTAATTCATTTTATTTGTTCTCATTCTTTTAATATATTTTATTTTAACACATTTTATTCATTGTAATTTATTTTAATATATTTTACCAGATGATGTGCATATTGTCTTTCACTGGATATAGCCTGAGGTCAAGGGAGTGCAACCAGGGAACAGACAGGTCTTAAAGCAGAGGATTAGCAAACAGATGGAGTCTGTGGGAGAGGGTCAGAATTAAATGGCATCTGACATGTTGGGACAAACAGCGATGAGACTGCTGGAGGAGCACAGGTTGTGGCTCCCTTTAGGTGGTAATTTGGTAGCATATGTGTCCATCCACAGTCTCTGGGATCCTATAAACTTGGAGTAGTCTTTCTACTTTCTGTAGTTGTTTGAATTCCACAAGATCGTGGTGAGACTCTAAAACACTGTGTTGTTAGTATCTTTTACTGGTTCTTGAATATATTGAAGGAGGCAAGTACTGTGTTTCTTTTTATTTAATCTGACAGGGTCTGTTTGGCTAATATTCCAGTATTTGTTGGAGAGAACCTATGAAATTACATGTGCTTTCTCTCTAAAAACAAGGTGGACAGATTTTTGACGTGTAAAAAGTCACAACAAGAAGAACAGCTTTTATAATTTATTTTTTATTTTTTTTAGATTTCCAGGTCAACTTTAGGGTGTCTAATAGAATCAGCTACGTTTCTCAGAAAGAAGCCACACTTTCTGTAGCCTTTCATTCCCTGTTAACAGGACTAGCACAGTTCACTAATCTCTGCTTAACATGAGTGATGCTTGGCACAGTGGAATTCCATAGGTGATAATACAGACTTTTTAAAGAGAAACTCAGTTTCTTTTTCTTAAATTGAGATACAGTGCCCTGAAAACCCACCAGGTTAAGGTGTATATGCCAGTGGTTTGGGGTGTATTCATTATGTTTTGCAGTAATCACCCCTATCTGGAACGTTTCTATCACACTGGAAAGAAGCCCTCTCCCCACTTGCCCTGACGATCAGTGATCTGCTTTCTGTCTCCGTGGGTCTGTCTGTTCTGTGTGTGTTCTGTACATGGCATCCTGCCATATGTGACCCATGCTTGTGTCTTCTTTCACGTGTTGCTGTGTTCGTCCAGCTCACAGCACATAACAGTACCTCACTTCTTTTGTGGCTGTATTAATGTTCCACTGAATAGATATATCAGATTCTTGTTTTACATCCCTTTCCTAAAGAATGACTGTTAAATTATTGTAAATGTATTATTTTAAAGGTAGAAGTTTAACTTTGGGGTTCTTATCGTAACAATACAAACAATAAATGGTGTTTACATTGAGTGCTAGTCCCCTGTGAAACCCTGCTCTACCTCAGTCAGTCCTCACAAAAGCCTCTCCTGTACGGTAGATGCTGTTACCCTCCTCATTTTCCAGACGAGAAAATCAAGGTATGAAAGAGGTGAAATAACTTGACCTCACAGTGATGAGTGGCCAACTCAGGATTCAAACCCAGTCAGTGTGGCTCCAAAAATGAAGATACCCTCTGGAAGTAACTTTGCTTTTGAACTTGTATATAAGCCTTTTTTAATATAGCCCATTGCTCTGGGGTGCCTGGGTGGCTCAGTCGTTAAGCGTCTGCCTTCAGCTCAGGTCATGATCCCAGGGTCCTGGGATCGAGCCCCGCATCGGGCTCCCTGCTCTGCGGGAAGCCTGCTTCTCCCTCTCCCACTCCCCCCGCTTGTGTTCCCTCTCTCGCTGTGTCTCTCTCTGTCAAATAAATAAAATCTTTAAAAAAAAAAAAAGGGGGCGCCTGGGTGGCTCAGTTGGTTAAGCGACTGCCTTCGGCTCAGGTCATGATCCTGGAGTCCCGGGATCGAGTCCCGCATCGGGCTCCCTGCTCAGCAGGGAGTCTGCTTCTCCCTCTCCCGCTCTCCCCTCTTGTGCTCTCTCTCTCAAATAAATAAATAAAATCTTTAAAAAAAAAAAAAAAAAAAAATATAGCCCATTGCTCTTTTGTTGTCCTAATGTCTCTCCCTGTCTCCATCTACCCCCATGCCTATTCCACAAAGATTCACATGAGTCAATAATGGGTTTGCAGGTTATTCGTATATTTAGAATAAGGCACTTCTTTATCAGGCACGTTTCATTGGAGCCCTGGAAATCTGTTTCTGTCGAAGAGGACGTATTGGCTCACGTGATGAGCCTAGGATATAGCAGACCTCGGAGCAGGCGAGAGCCTGGGCTTTGCCCATTGTTGTTCGGGCTCTGTCTTACTCTCTCCAACCCTCGTTTTGTCTTGCTCTGGATTGGCTCTCTGCTCCAGTTGGCTTCATGCTCCCTGCCAAGGATTTTGGCAGCAGCAGCTTTCAGCTTCTGTAGTCTCAGCTTAACTGTCCAGGAGACATGGCTCTCTTTCCTGAGAGCCCCAGCAGCATAGCTTCCGGGAAGGACTGGCTTGACGGGGGCCATATGCCTGTTCCAGAACCACCTCTGTGGCCTGGCAGGTAGGGTGCCCACACGTGGAGTGGGTTCACCAAAGGAAACCCCTCTCTGACCATAGGTGCATGAGACACACACATACACACACACACAAGTCACATGTCCAAAACCGAATTATTTAACATAATGTGTCTCAGTTGTCAGTAGCACTCACCTTCCTCCCTTTGGGACTTTCACCTCAGTGAAAATGGTACAGTGTTATCTAATAGTATGGTTCTTTGAAGTTACCATACAATTTGTATTCCGATTTCATTCAAATCAAGCTTTTTCTAAGGTAGTTGTAGTGGACTGGTTTATACACAACCCAGAAAAAAATCAGTGATTCATCTTGTTCAGATTTCAAGGATCTCTGGTTTACTTTTTTTTTTTTAAGCTTTTTAAAGAGACATGATCTTTAATTCTGTCACCCAAAACATTGTGGATTTTGGCCTTTTAGACCTTTTTTATGCATATAAACATTTTAAAAAGTAAGAATCAGATAGTCTTTTTTTCCCCCACTATGTATCAGGCATATTTTTGTCTTTTAAATTGAGACATATATATTTCACGTAGAAAAAAGACGTTTTTAGTATTATTCACAGAGTTGTACAACCATCACGACTACGTAATTCCAAAACATTTCCATCATCTTTGATGGAGGTGTCTCCATCAAAGTGGTCCCAATTACTGACCTCTCCTCTTTTCCGAAACCCTCTCCCAGCCCTTGGCCACCACTAATCTATCTTCTGTCTATAGATTTGCTTATTCTGGATATTTCATAAAAATGGACTCATACAATATGTGGCTTTTAGTATCTAGCTTCTTTCATTTAGCATAGTATTTTCAAGGTTCATGATGTTATACCTTTTTGTGGCTGAATAATACTCCATTATAAGGATATACCAAATTGTGTTTATCCGTTCATCAGGTTATGGACATTTGTGTTGCTTCCACGTTTGGCTACTTTGAATAATGCAGCTGTGAACGTTTGTGTGCAAGTTTTGTGTGAATGTAGGTTTTATTATCTTTTGGGTATTGTTTAATTTGTTAGGGCTGCAATAACAAAAGAGCCATAGATTGGGTGACTTAAACAACAATAATTCATTGTCTTAGTTATGGTGGTTGGAAGTTCAAGATCAGGGTGTCAGTAGGTTTGGTGACTTCTAAGGCCTCTCTCCTTTGGTTGCAGTTGGCCTTTTTCTTGTGTTCTCACATGGTCTTTCCTCTGTGTGTGTACAGCCCCGGTTTCTCTTTGTGGGTCCAAATTTCCTCTTTCATAAGGACACCAGTCATCTTGCATCACAGTCTCCCCTAATAACCTCATTTTATTTTAATCATTTTTTTAAAAGCTCTGTCTCCAAATAGAGTCATGGTCTGAGATACTGGGGGCTAGGGGTTCAATAGATTAATGTTGAAGGGTTACAATTCAGCCCATAACAGGTATTTATCTTAGGACTGGAATTGCTGGGTCACGTGGTAACTGTACATTTAACTTCTTGAGGAACTGATAAATTGTTTTTTAAGGTGACTACCATTTCACATTTCCACCAGCAATATATGGGTGTTCCAAATTCTCGACATTCTTGTCAGCTCTTGTTATTGTCTGTCTGTATTTTTAAATTATTTATTTAATTTTTTGAGAGAGAGCGTGAGTGCACACAGGCAGGGGGAGGGGCAGAGGGAGATGGAGGGAGAGAATCTTAAGTAGGCACCATGCCCAGCACGGAGCCCAACGCAGGGCTTGATCTCACAACCCTGATGTCATGGTCCTGAGATCATGACCTGAGCTGAAATCAAAAGTCAAACGCTTAACCAACTGAACCACCCGGGTGCCTCTATTGTCTGTCTTTCTAATGTGGTATCTCATTGTGATTTTGTTTTGCATTTTATTGATGGCTCATGATGCTGAGCATCTTTTCATGTGTTTACAGGCCATTTGTTTATCTTTTTGGAGAAGCATCTCTTCAATCCTTTGCCCATTTTTTAATTGGTTACTTGTCTTTTTTTTGTTGTTGTTAAATTGAAAGAATAAATATATTCTGGATACTAGACCCTTACTAGATATATGATTTATAAATATTTTCTCCCTTTCTGTGGGCTGTCTTTTCACTTGATTATGTCCAGTTTTCCTCCTTTTTCTTTGGTTACTTATGTTTTAGGTGTCATATCTTGCCAAATTCAAGGTCATGAATATTTACACAGTGCTTTCTTTGAACAGTTTTATGATTTTAGCTCTTACGTTTAGGTCTTTGTTCTGTTTTGAGTTATTTTTTTTATATATGGTGTGAGGTAGGGGTCCAAGACCTTCATTCTTTTGCATGTGACTATCCAGTTACCTCAGCACCATTTGTTGAAATGATTATTCTTCTCTCATTGAATTGTCTTGGTACCTTACTGAAAACCAAATGGCCACAAATGTATGCATTTATTTTTAGACTCACAATTCTTTTCATTTGATCTATGTTTATCCTTATGCCAGTTCCACACTCTCTTGATTACAGGTGTGAGTCTTCCAGCTGTATTCTTTTTCAAGATTGTTTTGGCTATTGTGGGTTCCTTGAATTTCCATATGAATTTTAGGATTAGCTTGTCAAGTCCTACAAAAAAGCCAGCTGGAATTTTTATAGGGATTTCGCTGCATTTTTTTTTATCAGTTTGGGGAATAGTTTTAAATATTAAGTCTTCCAGTTCTTGAACATAAGAGGTCTTTCCATTTATTTAGGTCGTTTTTAATTTCTTTAAACAATATTTTGTAGTTTTCAGTGTACAAGTCTTGCTTGTCTTCTTTTAACTTATTCCTAAATATTTTATTCTTTTTGTTGCTATTATACATTAAATTGTTTTTTAAATTTCATTTTGTATTGTTCATTGCTAGTGTACTGATTTACTTTTTTAAAAAAATTGTGGTAAAATACACATAGGTTAAAATTTACCATGTTAGTTATTCAAGTGTACAGTTCAGTAGTGTTAAGTAAGTTAAATGCCTTCACATTGTTGGGTACAACCATTCACCAGAACTCTTTTCATCATAGCTGAATTACTTTTAATTTGAAAGATTTACATGGACCCTTAACTCTTAATTTAAGCTATATGTCTTGTAGTTTTACCTTTTTTGGGCCTGTATATTGAAATCTCCTGCACAGAGTAGGGGATGTGGATAAAGTTATTTTGTAACTTATTGAATATACTGATATTTTTTTCTTTTCTTATCAATAAACTTCTGTGTATGTGTGGAAACAAAAACTGAAGGGGTTGTATTAGTTAGCTTAGCTTCTTTTATGCTGAGTCAGTTCTGTAAAAGGTCGACATTGGGTATTAAGAGAGAGCTCGTTGGGGCACCTGAGTGGCTCAGTCGGTTAAGCGTCCGCCTCTTGATTTCAGTTCAGGTCATAATCTCAGGGTTGTGAGACTGAACCCCCAGCGTTGGGCTCTGTGCTGGGTGTGGAGCCTGCTTGGGATTCTCTCTCCCTCTCCCACTGCCCCCCCTCCAATAAATAAAAAAAAGAGAGAGCGAGAGAGTGAGCTCATTTATTGAAACATGTTAGTGGCCAGAATCAACTGAGTCTGTTGCCTGTACACACAATATTATGGGGTGTGGAGTTGGTTCAGATTTCTCACAAGGACCACAATTAAATCAGGAACAAATTCCTATGTGATAGAGAGTAGTGAGTAGTTAAGTTTTGGCACTTTAACTTTGGTTTATTGTTGCCCTACAAAAGGTCTGTCCAAGGCTTCAGAAAACTACCTCAACTCCAGTGTTACATATGCTATAAATATCCTCTTCGGGGGGTCTAAAATATGAAGTTAACATTTGCTAAGATGGATTTTTAGATGCTCTAATTTTAGCATGAAAGATGTGAAACTCTATTTGGCAAACTATCATCCAAATAAAGTTATATCAAAAAAATGAATTTCTTAGGTTCATTTCATGGACTAATTTTATTCAGCTCTTGATTACATTTCCTGTGTATAGAGCATGTTTCACACTTGGTAACTGACTCTCATTTAAAGAGAATGAATGGCCAAATTAAATGAATGTCCTTTTGCAGTTTTCAAGTGCATGCATTTCTGATTGGTTTTGTTTGCCTTATTCAATAGAGAGAATAATTCTTCGAGGCCAATTTCATTTTAAGAGGGTAATGTTCAGTGATTTTTCATAATTTAAAATATGAAAAATTATGCTCCCTTGTTTGTATCTGATGGAAACTCAAAGCTGAAATCTTGGCTTTTTTCTCTCTCTGACTCTGCCTACTGCTGCCCAGAATGTTTTAGACAAGTGTGCTGTGCTGAATTTTATGTAAATAAAATTTCTTTTTTAATTTTTAAAAAATAGACTATTGTGTCTTTGAGAAGCAATACGAAAAAGTGGAGAGGGGGTAGAAATATATTTTAAAAGGGATTGTATTTTCCTTTGCTCACACTTACAAAGCAATACAAGAAAGAAGATCATCAAATGATAGTTGATCCACGGCAGTACTGCTACTGAGATACACCTGTAGATAACTGATATACCTATATTATCAGTTACTTGGAATTGAGTTAGTTAGGAAGACATTTGCTTACGAATGCTAATTGACATTTTCCCACAGGTTTTGGAATGTTCATCAGGTTACAGTCTATAGTTTAAATGTGTTTTCAGTTATCTAAACCTTTTGTTTATTTCTTCAGTGCAAATTTATGTTTTATGAAATCAGCAGATGCACTAACAGTATCTCAAATGATATTAAGGGACATTGTACTTAGAATGAACAGCTGTTCTTCTGTTTCTACAGAACAAGAAGAAAGGGGTTTAGATTATAGGAGGAGAAATTTTGGTTGGACATAAACATGATACCCTAATATGAGGGGCATTAAGACATAAATCTTTATAGCTGATATTTATTAAAATAGTGATGCCTAACATTTTAGTATATGGTATGTAGCTGCTTTGTATTAAGCACTTTACATATATTATCTCACTTATATTTACCAAGTCCTTTGGAGTAGACACTATTATTTCTTCCATTTTGTAAATGAAGAAACTGAGGCTCAATAGGTTAAATAACTCACTAAGGTTACATAAGTACTAAGTGAGACACCCAGGCTTTTTTTTTTTTTTTTAAGATTTTATTTATTTGAGAGAGAGCATGTGAGTGAACACAGGGAGGGGCAGGAGGGGAAGGAGAGGGACAAGCTGAGCGCAGGTCCTTTTGTGGGGGCTCAGTCCTACAACCCCAAGATCATGACCTGAGCCAAAATCAGGAGTTGAATGCCTAACCAGCTGAGCCACCCAGGCGCCCTAAGACCCAGTGTTTGAAACCAGATCATCTGACTGTAGAGCCTGTACTTTTTTTTTTTTTTTTTAAGATTTATTTATTTATTTATTTGACAGAGAGAGACACAGCGAAAGCAGGAACACAAGCAGGGGCAGTGGGAGAGGGGGAAGCAGGCTTCCCGCGGAGCAGGGAGCCCGATGTGGGGCTCGATCCCAGGACCCCGGGATCATGACCTGAGCTGAAGGCAGATGCTTAACGACTGAGCCACCCAGGGGCCCCTAGAGCCTGTACTTTTAACCATAGTGTAATATGAAGAGGGTAAAGCAGGGCTGCCTGTTAGACGAAATAGTCACCATGGGTGGTCAGTTATGGACAGTAAGGGAGGAGTAGAAGTAGAAGCAAAGTGCTGCTCTCACGATTTGGTTAAATAAATTGTGTAAAAAGCATGTGTCCCTGATTTTTTTCACTAGGTTATGAATTCTGTAGAAGGATGGTGTGATTCATATGTGAATTGTTTATAGCAAAATTTTGGAAGTTCAGAATCCTATTGTGATAACAAACATTATACAAAAAACTCAGAGTTCAGCCAGAACTACCAAGACCCATATATGTAAAAATGGGGAAAACGTAGAGACAGACAATTAAGGTGTAAAGAAAGCTCAGTCTTATAAGAAATCAAATAAATGTAAATTTAAATCATAATGTGCTATGAATTTTTAGTAAATTAGCAAAAATTTATAAAATGTTAATGCCCAAAGCTGGTACTCTCATTCATTACTGATTGCATTTTAAAGTAGTATCTTAGAAGAATAAAATGTTTCAATCAGTAAATAAATATCTCTCTTTCCTGGTACTAATTCAGTAAATATGAAAGGCACATACTTATTTTTCTTATATATTGAGAAGCATATTTTATTGAGCTAATCTGCAATAGACAAGAAATGCTTTGTATTAAATATTTTTTTTGTTAACCACAGAAGAAAATAATTAACAGCTGTTGAGCAGAAATGTTGATTCAGTGTTTTTCTTAAAATTATTAAGTATGAAATGTATTTTAATTGCCAACCCATCTCAAACTTAAATTGCATAACAATCTATCAGTGATCTCATTGTTTCTGTATTATTCTGTGGTCTGAAGGAACATGTGAACTTTATATATGAGTCTTCTGTAGTTTTGTCACTAGCTTATTAACTTGGGAACATAAAAATTTAAGTTTGATATTCATTCATTGTGACTGACTCCCTGAGATTTTGGAGAAGTATTCTTTATATTCCAAAACACTAAGGAATGATGAAATTGCTTTTATTAAAGGTGTGATTTAATAGTTTTAAAATTTAGTTTGTATTTACTTACTATATAGCCATAACTGGACAAATAACTACAGTAATAAATTATTTTACAGGTATTCACAGTTTTATATGGAAGATAGCTTTTGCCATTATAACATGTTTAACCATCACTTCTTTGATGGAAAGGTAAGAATTATGACCGTTATCCTTCTTATTGTGGAAGAACAAATTCCAGAGTACCCTCTCTTATTTTCTTAGAGTCCCTCAAGATCAAATCATGGCTGTTCCACCATTTATTGATGGGCATTTTTTTTTCTTCATCTACTGAGTGTGTATCGAGCATCTAGAAGTGAATTGTGCTGTTCTTCTTTTGTGACTTTTCACTGCTCTTTGGATACAGACCCACTTTCTTACCAAGGCCCCCAGGGCTCTGCCTGATCTGACCCCTGCCACCCTCCAGTCCGTCTTCTTGTTCCCGCTCTGGGGTTTGTTTGTGTTCTGGATGTATGGCTTTCATCTGGGACTGGCTTTTGGCTTTTCTGCCAAGTGGGCTTTTGCCCATGCTGTTCCCTCTGCCTTCTAGTCTTTGTTAACTTCACCTCGTCCTTCAAAGCTCTGTTCCAAGTCACTTTCTCTAGCCTCCCCTGACCCCCAGACAAGGTCAGGCTCTCCTCTGTAGCTATATGATACTATAATTAAAAAATTCTGTGGATAGTTGTTTGATGTCTGCCTCCCTGGTAAATGTCATGTACCAGTTAAAGGGATTTATAGTTTTATTAAACTAATTCTTAAAAATTAGACAGAGTCAAGAGTGACCCCTAATCTGTTAACTCTGGGTGATAATGATGTGTCAATGTAGGTTCATTAGTTGCAGCAAATGCACCACTCTGGTGGGGGATGGTGATAATGAGGGAGGCCGTCCATGGGTAGCAGGGGGTAGCTTCTTTCAATAATACGATGTTAGTAATGTCACTATAAATAAACAGCATAGCAGAGCTGATACTTCTAGTTTGAGCTCTTTGCCAGTTGTATTATAAAATAAAAAGCATACCCAACCAAGTAATCACACCTGACAGGAAGCTGGCCGCAGCTGTTTGAAATGATCAAGACTACCTGAAGCACATATCCATATATGCACGTGTATCAATTTTTTCAAAAACTGTAAACCATGTATAAGTATATATTGTGTTTTAAGATGTTAATTAATGATAGAACAAAAACCAAGCAAAACTAAAAAGCTACGTATCTAGGAAATGAAAACAAATTTTAAATTGTTGGTTGGGATTGGAAAATGAGTCTCCTGGTTCAGTCTAGCCAATGATGCACTCCTTCCATGAGACTCAGTCAGCATTGAAATACATATTTTTTAGCTGTGATAGCCATGAAAACCAAGTATTGAAATAAATAGCAGTTTAGAATTAGACATAGTTAGTTTTCCGAAGGGCTTGTGTGCTCGATAATTTCTAGGATTTAAGAACTGATTAGATGAATGTGAAGGAGAGAGAGGAATTGCAAACTCACCTGATAACAGATGCTGGTGGACTTCTCAGCTAGGCCAGTGGTGATGAGGAAATGAGAGAGGTGGGTTCAGTAGGCATTTCACAGATGGAAACTGGAAGACTTGGTGGTAAGTGTACTGGGGGAGAAGTCAAAGATGACTTAGTGGTCCAGCCTGGCTTTGTATTTCATTCTTCAAAACAGGGTAGGAAAGGTTGGAATTGAAAATTGGAAATGTTGGGTTTGTGGGGCAGGTGGAATATTGATGTAGAGGTATTCAGTATGGCTTCTTGAAACTCTGGGGCCTCAAGCTCCAGGGTGTGGTCAGGGGGCAGGTGCAGTCAGGGCCGGCGTCAGAGTAGGTGAAATAACCACGTCTGTATTACTGCTGGATGCTGCAGCCGTGCGTCGGGTTTGTTCATGTGCTTATTTGTTTTTCATACCACGACTTTGCTTTCTATCTTGAACAGTAATGGTGAGATAAGAGTGAAATGATGTTGGAATACCTAACAGTTGGCTAACCGTTGTTTGTATTTTAAGAATGTAACATGTAATTAGCCTTTTTCTAGAAAATTCTTTTTAACTTTTATTGAAAGCTTATGGAATTACCTTATAAGTTTCTAAAATAATGGTTGGAATAAGCTGCCAAGACTGGGCTCCACTTTATTTTTCCCAGAAGAAAACAATCATCTAGCTCAGGCTTTCCTTTCTCTATATTTTAGGAGCGGCCTCTACATAGCACTGCGACTGTAGGGATTGATCTACAGAAAACTATTGTCTTGGATGATTTTACTCTCTGCCCTTTTTCTGCCTACTTCCTGAGTCAGGGTTTTCAGTGGAGGCTTACCATCTACTTACCAATCCCTGAGTATTGAAGCGTCTACCAGGTGCCTGTGAAGGTGTACAGGGTGCTTTGGGGGATATAAGCTTCTGTTGAGGCCCGTAAGCACTTCACAGCGCACTGGATTAAAGAGCAGGAGTTCCCTGTGCAGGATTTTCTCATAGAAAATCATATAGTCTTTCAGGTATTAGAAAATGTCATATGCCTTAATGGTCAGGGAGGTTGAAGTATGTACAGGGGATGGTTATTTAAAGTACCAAGCACTTTTGGGGCGCCTGGGGTGGCTCAGTAGGTTAAGCGTCCGCCTTTGGCTCAGATCATGGTCCTGGGGTCCTGGGATCGAGCCCCGCGTTGGGCTCCCTGCTCAGTGGGGAGTCTGCTTCTCTCTCTCTCTCTCTCTCTCCTTCCCCTTCTGCCCCTCCCCCCGCTCGTGTGCACACCCACACACACTCTCTCTCTCTCTCTCCCAAACAAATCAGTAAATAAATCTTTAAAAAAAATAATAAAGTACCAAGGACTTTTTTAGTGATGATTGAGATGGAGGGAAGAGGTAGGGCACTGTGAACGCTGGTGGCATAAGCAAGCACCTGGTTTCCATAGGTGGTCAACCTTAGGACCCTCAGCGGGTCATGACTGGACGTCACACCATTGATTCTTACCTGGAAACAAATGTACTCTATGGTTTTTTAATTTGGTAAGAGTGTAGGTTTCATTTACTTGTTTATTTTCTTTTCCTACCTTTAAGTCTAAGGAACTGGAAGGTTTTTCAGTAACATCATCTGTATTTTAAGTCCTTGTTCATGTAGGCAGGTTAAGGAAGTGCCAGGCAGCACTTGAAAAATGATTAACCTTCCTGACACAGCATCCCTTGCTCTAGGACTTCCAGTAGGAAGTTAATAAAGACTCTCCTCGGGAAAGCGGATTAGGATGTTGTCGTTTTTCCTGTCATCAGCTGAGTCTTCTAAATTGATTTAGTAGTAGAGCAATATATATTTTATTATAAAGTACATATGGGTTTATTAAAGTTTAAAATGCCATTAAACTTTAAAGTCTTAGGCTATTTTGTATACTGTGCTGATTTGCTTTTATAGGTGAGCGCTTGAAAAGGACTACAGAGTCAGTAGACTGGAGTTAGTATTATAGGTATATCTCTTATTACGTCTTCTCCCGAAGCAGAAAATAATAAATAGACAGTGCGTAATGTTAATTTTACAATGACTAAAAACACTCCACTTGGTCTGTTGGGAAAATGTGTTAATAGCCTGGTTTCATGGCCTGGCTGAGCCTTGTTATTTGTGGACTCTCATTCATTTACTTACCGTGCGTGTCCGAACACGTCTGTCCAGTAACTGCTGCTCAGCAACGTGTGCGAGGTGACTGATAATGTGTGAGCTCGTGGTGCTGGACAAACCAGGCAGGGAAAAAATAGGTCTTATTTGTCTTTGTGTCTCCAGTGTTTAGCTCAGTTCCTGCTTCTGTTTGTGGGATTGAATTCAGCATTTTAGATAGTCTTCGTGGGTAATGAGTTTTTCTCTCTCAGGTTACTAAATTTAGTTTTTTAATTTAACCATTTGAAATGTGTAGTCCTCTGATAGTGATGGTGCTTGAATTTGCAATTTTAAAAACCCGCTTATCAAGGAACCCAAAAGATAAAATCTCTTGGGGGCTGAATGGGAGAGGCTTCAGGACGTCACTGAGGGACTCTGGGGTGGCAGGACGGGTGAAGTTTCAGTACAAACAGTGGGAGCGAGCCTAATGCATTCTCTGAATAGGATGGAGTGTCTCCCTGTAGTCCTCATTTAGAAATGAATTTTTATTTGTTCCAGGCTGCCCTTGAAGTATGCAGAACATTTTTACAGGAAGATAAAGGTGAAGGAGTCATTATGGTGACAGATCCTCCTTTTGGTGGCTTGGTTGAACCTCTGGCTGTTACATTCAAGAAGTTAATTGCTATGTGGAAAGAAGGTCAAAGCCAAGGTGTGTAATTTATTACTTACTGCAGAATAAACATGTATCTGTGTATCTACTTCCTGTCAAATATTAGCAGAGCTCAGTGAATCGGAGCTCTGATAAAATATACATGTCTTGGGTTCTTGTGTTTTTTTGTGTGTGTTTTTTTTTTGTGTGTTTTTTTTTTAACAGGCTTATTTGAGAATGTGGCAGACTTCATTATCATGATACACTTTGTATTATCCTAATCACGTGTTCTCAAAATGACTAGTAGGTGAGCATAAGGGGACATTATGAAGAATAGCAGTAAACTATTGTCATTTATTCAATAACTATTTACTGAGTGGCCCCTGTGTACCAGGTACTGTTTAGGTGCTGGAAATAGAGTACTGAACCAGACGGACACATACTCCTGCCCTCATGGATCTTACATTCCATGTTCCTAAAGTCTTGCCCACTAAGAGGGTGCCCAGCCTCTGGCTCAGAGCTCTAAACTGTGCCAAGATTTGGGTAGGAAGATCGGATATGCACCAGCCTTACCGTGGTTATCAGTGACAGATAGACACCCACACAGTAGAGGTGGGTTAGTGGCTGGGGGTTATTATTCAGCTTAAAGTGGCTTAGGCCTTCAAAATATTTTATTTAATTAATTGTTTAATTAGTTGGTACAATCATTTTTTAGTTTCCAGCTTGCAAATTGATGAACTGTAAGAGTGTCAGGAATTTGTGATCGAGCTTCTCCTTTAATTGTGCTACATAAATAGTGTGCTTTGGAGACAGAATGCAAAAGAAATCCGAAACATGACTCCGTGTTAAGTATTCCACTTATTTTCAGTTCTTAAGTCCACTGATCAGAATGGATACAGTCAGTGATACTGAGGAAGCAATGAAGAACAAATTACTTAAATCTTATGGCTTCAGTTGCCCTGTCTATAAAATGGGATTGTTTATTAATTAGTGATATCTTTGCCTTTACCTAGAATATAGTGATTATGTGTGTAAGGATTACTTTTATATACCCTTTATACCTGCGTTTAGGTGTAAAAGAATGTTTCCATTGACTTTTGGGAAAGGTCAAGTTGTAAATGGCATTCTGGTAACGTTCTCTTCTTTTGTATGATTTAAGTGCATTGAACAATTGCAATTTCTCCCAATATTAGAAGTATTTCAGTTACAGCTCTTTTATTTTTTTAAAATACCAATTTCTTATTTTCTTTTCCTTTTTTGTGGTCCATTAGATAGCAGTCACAAAGAACTACCCATATTCTGGATTTTCCCTTATTTTTTTGAATCCCGAATTCGTCAGTTTTTTCCAAGCTTCTGCATGCTGGATTACCAGGTATAGTAAATATTTTGTTTTCTGGCACAGTTGATGAGTGGATATTCCACTTAAATAAATACTCTGATCAGACTGTCCATCGATTTTAGGAAATGAAACTATGATAAGCTGTATTAAACACTAAAATTGTACCATGCATTGCTTAGTCCACAGGTTCCTAAATGTAATTCTTAGGGGTGTTTATTAAAAATATAGATTCTTAGGTACCAAAATACACCTACTAAATCAAAATTAGAGGGTAGAGCCCCAAGAAAGCACATTTTACCAAGCTTCCCAGGTGACCCTGCAGCGCGGCTAGGTTTTAGACCCACTGACCTAACTGACCCCGGAGTCATTGTTATGAACAGTTTTGTCTGTTCAGAGATTGTAGAGAAGTCAGTTGCTTTTTCTGGTCAGTGGAATGTCAAGTACACTTTACTGTACCACTCAGAGGATGCTGGCAGCCCTGAAGGGAGGTGTGTCCAGGGTGGCAGGTGGCAGAGGAGCAGAGAGGCTGAGGCCTGCGCGTGGGGGCGAGTGTGCTGATGTCAGGGTGGAGCTGACCGGCCCTCCCTCCCACCTCTGCCCTCAACTCCTGCTGCTTTAGTGTCCACTTCCTTCTATTCATTTCCTTGGGTTCTGAAGTTAACCCCTGTCACCAGCACCGTGTGGGGTCGCCAAGTGGCCATTGCTTCCTCTTTTGTAATGACATTTTTCTGTTTGAGCTTTCTGAGCAATGGACTACCTTGATGAAGGCTTTTCAGCCCCGGAACTGAAAATGAACATGTCTTCACTACCTGTTCCAAGCTAGCACTTGGATCTCATCTTTCTAATCTTGAAGGCATTTACTATTAGGAAAATTATCTAGAAATGCTGAAAGAAACAATGTTATCAAAAAAATGAGAGGACAGACCCCTACCTGCCATTCACCCCAAGTAGCAAATATCATAATTTGACACGTTTTACAGGTTTGTAATCATAGCAGATGAATCCGAATTTCGCTTTCTTCACTGTGTCTTATGTACATAAGTGTACATTTTTAAATGTAGCTCCAGAGTCTTTATGCTTTTAATCACTTTATTTTTTTTTTAAGATTTTATTTATTCATTTGACAGAGAGAGAGCAAAAGCAGGGGGAGGGGCAGGCAGAGGGATAGGGAGAAGCAGGCTTCCCACTGAGCAGGGGGCCCAGTGGGAAGTTCGATCTCAGGACCCCGAGATCATGGCCTGAGCCGAAGGCAGATGCTTAACCGACTGAGCCTCCCAGGCACCTGATTTTAATCACATCACATTATTTCATTAGCAGGTTATATTATCAATTGTTAGCATTGTTTTTCTTAGACACACAGGTTGCTTCTGCCTTTAAGGTACTATAAGTAACACTGCCATAAACATCTCTTATTACATAACTTTTTCCATATTTTACATAACTTCCTTAAAATGAATTTCCAAAACTGAAATAGAATTCCAAAAATTATGTTATCAAATTTAATGGACATTTTTATGGCTACTGAACCATATAACAGTTCCTTTCCAAAGTTTATAGCACAAGCCATTTTAACCTTAACTTCTTGAGCTCTGCATTAGGCAAAGTCCACATCATAATTCTTCCCAAATCTGGTTTACTTTCCTTTTTAGAGCACATAGTTTTCTGTTTCTTGTCTGAGGGGTACTTCTAGTATTGACATTTGCAGTGCAGAGATAGCAGACATATCCTAAAGACGTTAACTAAATAAACTATTTTCAGTTGGCAGGAGCGCCTGCTGCCTTCGACAGTGAATAATCATCTAGAACAATGTCTGGCACAGAGTAGGTGCTTTACACATGTTGAGTGAAAAATAGCATGAACTCCGGAGTTGGAAAGGAACTGGGTTTTAATCCTGGTTCTGCCACTTACTAGTTAGGCCTACACATTTTATCTAACTCCCTGCAGCTCATGTGACCTGTTAAATGAGCAGAGTAATAATATACCTGCCTCATAAGGTTTTAGGAGTTATATGAGACAATACATGAAAAGGCTTAGCCTTGTCCCGAACACACAGCAAATGTAGACCAAAGGTTATTGCTGTCAGCACTGTTGAGACCATTCAGATAGTCCCCGGGTACGGGTAAAACTCTTTTTTGGGGCTTTCTTTTTTTTTGTACAGTATATGAAACATAGGGTCCCTCAGAAAACTGTTCCATGCACATTTAGAAATGCGTTTTCACTGCAGGCACGAGTTTGAAATGGCAAGGAGGCCAAAGAAGGCAGATCGAGTAGAGTGGACCAGAGAGGTTCATGTGGAGAAACCAGCCATGGCTTGTTTTGACGGTCTGTGTTACTAGAAAGGAACTTGTGGAAATACTGCAGTCTCAGTTTTGAGAAATAGTTCCAAGGTCCAAGCTTATTAAAAAGAATTATACAATTCAGTGTATTGGTGAAGAAAGTTTCTAACTAGGCCTTATCAGACAGGGTATCAGACAAGGTGAAAAGCAGTCTTTTTAGTAAAGAGAAAGCCAAACTTTGAAAGGAAAAACTAGAATAAAATCTGTAAAACAAAACAAATCTTTGTTTTTCCTGATTTCTACTAAAGATAAGAACACTACTTGCCCATTGCATGCTCAGTTGGAGAAACTGATTTTATCACATCTTCTATTGTGTTCATAAGCCTTATTTGTTGTACCTCACCTTGATGATCGGTCTTTTGTGCTTTTCTTAATTTCTTTCTTTCTTGAAAGTTTCTCTGGATTTATTATTATTATTATTCTTTCTGAAACTTTTGCTTTTTTCCTTTTCTTGTTATTTTAACCTTATTTTGTAGTAATTTCTTTTCTTGTATATTAGCTGCCTTCATCAAATGAAAAATTTGAAAGTCTCTTGTCCTCCTTCACAGGTCTTTTGCTATACACCTTGATTAGACCTTCTTTCTCACATTGCCTAAGGTGATTATGAGCCCCCAAACCACAATGCAGTAAAAAAAAAAAAAACCCAAATCACTAAATCTCTTTTTTGAAATACTTTTCAGGTAATAGGGAGGCAGAAATGCCGCAGATCTTCATAAAATATAAATTATGTAGACTGTTCAGTGATAAAGCACTTGATGAGTACAGAATAAAACAGTCATCAAAGACCTAGAAAAGCAAGAGTTTTATTAAGGGCAGATTAGAAAGGAAGGATGTGATAAGGAAAAGAAATTTTGACCCAGAATCAAAAGTGTGAGTCCTAGCACACTGCCTTTTAGAGGCTCTTTAATCGTAAGAGGGAGAAGTCAGTTTATCTTTCTTGGCCTCTGTTTCCTTACGTATAAAATAAAATGATTGAATCAGGAAAGAGGTGGCAGATAAGTTTCACTTTTAGTGCTTTAGTGCTAAGCCTGATAAATTGGTAGTGACTTTCTGGAGAATTTGTGGAGAATACCAGGCTCAGTGGCGGAGGGGGTAGTGTATGATTGATTAGTGATGTCTGCCATTGGCCGGGTTTGGGCGTGGTGGAATTCAGGTCCTGTATTTACCATATCTGAACTAGATCTCACTTTCCTTCCACCGGGAACATGCTATGATCTCTTGTTCCTACTTCATCTGGGGCATTTGTCTGGATTGTTAAAAGTAGAGCTTTTTTTTTTTTAAAGCTGTCCCTTAAAAAATCATCCTGTGTAGAAAACTGTTTTTTGAGGTTAGTTTCATGTTCAGAAGTGAAGATATTTTGACAGGAATTTCTGACAAGTGATTGCAAGTTACAAGATGACAGCTGAAATTCTTAAAACTTGATGTGTAATAAACACAAACATTTAATGGGTTTGGAGTGACAAGGGCCATAATATATATATAATATACATACATATAGATATAATTTTAAATAATAGGTAAGTGGGATATGGGCAATATGACTAAAAGACCTTTTTGCTCTGGTGGAAGTTGGCTGATGGCAATCTTTTGATGCACTGAAATTAAATAGAACACAATCCCGAGGGAGTTAGGAAAATACAAGTACTCTGTCTTACTTCATCTTTGTTTCCCGACCGGATGCCTAGAACATAGTAGGTGCAAAATAAATGTCTGTTGACTTGAACATCTTGGTTTCCGTATAACTGGTTTCAGTCTCATGTCACAGAAGAAATTTGCGTATAGATAAAATTAAAAGTTAAGAATTGCAGAGATTCTTTGCTTTCCCTCATTTCTATACAGTACTTCATCACATTAATCAGTTCCATGGGAGAAATTTTCTATTTGAAAATGCCTCTCATCATCATTGTGAGTGAAATGTCAGAGATAATGATGGGAAAATGGTGTATCAGCTCTACCACTAGTGATATGCAATTTGCAAAATTGTGTTTGCTTTACAGCGCTTCCATAGGACGTTTATTTGTGTGGATGAAGCTATGAAATATGGATGTATGTTAGAGGTACATTAATTTACCCTAGCAGCATGCGTTTTACATACCATATGTTTATAGTTAATTAGCACAACAAATCCGCATTTAAAAATAATAATAATCTCAATTAGGTTATGCAAAATCAAGCAATCAACCACCTTCCTGACACATACGTTCTCCGACTCCTTGGGTAACCATAAAGAGATTGTTCTTTCTTTCCTTCTCTTCCATCTGCTATCTATTGTATTGCATGGAATATTCCATTTACTAGAAATCTTTTTAAGGCCCTCTTTTCCAACATTTGAAGATCTTTGAAAGGTTTTCTTGGGAAGAATTTTTTTTTTCTTATGACACAAATGTTCAAAATATCTTTGTTGAATTTAATAAAGTGTCATATATTTATAAATTACATAGAGGAGTGCATTAGGGAAAAATTATGAATTTAAATCATTTTTAAAAAACTACTTAATGGTACTATTTTAAGGTGATTTTGAAGTAAAATCTGCTTTTGTATCTTAGCCTCTAACAGGTGACATATATTCATAGAATTTTATTTTATTTTATTTTTTTAAAAGATTTTATTTATTTATTTGACAGAGAGAGACACAGCGAGAGAGGGAACACAAGCGGGGAGTGGGAGAGGGAGAAGCAGGCTTCCCGCGGAGCAGGGAGCCCGATGCGGGGCTCGATCCCAGGACCCCGGGATCATGACCTGAGCCGAAGGCAGACGCTCAACGACTGAGCCCCCCAGGCGCCCCTATTCATAGAATTTTAAAGTTGGAAAGAACCATGAGGGGTGTATCATAGGCTAACTTCCCACCGTAATAATCCTCTCTGCTAAATTCATGACAAGCCTCACCCGGCCTCACTTGAATGCTTTCAGCGAGCAAAGTCCTGCAGCCTTACAAGGCAACTCAATTTATTTAATAGCTCTAATCGTTAGAAAATTTTCTCATATTGAGATAAAATATGCTCCCTATTAACTTCTAACCATTGGTCCTACTTCTGTTCTCCAGAGCAATAAAGGCTAAGTCTCATTTCGATTCCACCGACACCGCTTCAGTTATAAAATAGCTATCAGATCCTCCTAGTTTGCGCTTTTCTGAATAAACACCCCCAAGATGTTAAATGACAAATCCTCTTCCCATTACTTTCGGTCGAAACGAACTGGTTTTATCAGGGTCTCCCTTCAAATGCAGTGACTGAATGCAGGGCTTCACATGTGATCTGACCTCATCCTTTGCTTGTTATGATATTACACTTCCGTACAGGGCGGCCGTGAGCCCCTGACAGCTTTAGTACAGTTAGCCAGACTTTGGACTCACCATGCTGACAGTTAACCAGAACCCCCAGGTTTGGTTTGGTTTGGTTTACCCACACTGTCCCTTGTCTAGCTGGGTCTCCTTGTATGGCACTTACTTTTCCCCCCACTGCTAAAGCTTATTGATCAGTCTTCCTGAACTCGTTCACCTGTTAAAGTGGTAGCCGTGGGCAGGGCCGTACGGAGAGCTTAGGAATTTCTCATTAAAGCCCTCTCTTTCCATTGTCAGTAAGTCCTTACATTTTTGTGGTTTGCTTATTAGATAGAGCTAGCTTTCGAGCCAGTTCTTTTGAAAAATTCTTAAGTGTATTCTTGTTTAGAATCTAAATAGTTCATTATAATGTATTTGAAAGTTGGGTTCTACCTTTACTGACTTCATAAAAAACTCACCATATTCTTGTGGATAATCTAGAACAATGGTTCTCAAACTTTAGTGTGCCAGGAGGGCTTGTTAAGAATACAGATTGTGGGGCCTGACCCCCAAGAGCTTCTGTTTTATGAGGTCCTTTGGTGGGGCGATAATGTGCTTTTCTAACAAGCTCTCAGGGGCGACGCTGGTGTTGCTGATCCAGTCCCCGCACTTGGAGAATTAGTGATCTAAAGAAGGATGGACTTAGTGACCAGGTGGATTCAGAGCAGGCTTAAAACCAAAGTGAGAACGTGTGTGGATAGCAGAGAGGTTGGAGAAGGAGACGAGAGCAAGAAGCTAATAGACATTGAGCCTGTTAGCTCCAGCTTCCTTTCAGGATGATCTGCTAAGGCTGAAAGCTGAGGTAGGGGTCTTGAGGAGAGGTTAATGTCCGAAATAGTCACAACTGTTGCTGAATCTCTCTCTTCATCCGCATCTTTCTGTCTCTACCATATGCCAGGCCCCGAACTAGGCGTTGTACACACATTGTCTCATGTAATCTTCCCAGATCTCTGGGGCAGGGCTCAGTAACCTCTGGTTCCAGGTGAGAATTATGTAAATTTGCCTCACGGCGCAACAGGTGAGTGGCAGAGCCTCTCTGGTCCCCAACCCTGTGCTCGGCCAGGACGTGAGGGGTCAAATGGTGAATGGTGGGGGGCGTCAGAGTAAGGCTGTACTGAGACTTGGTGACCTGCGAACTGACAAGTAGCCCATCTCACACACAAAAATGAAAAGCCCCCACCGAGGCATCACATATCTTCAACGGTGGAATTCTTTAGCGCCAAGAGCCAAACTTGTAATTCCATAATAGGTCTTCTTGCGAAGTCTGTTGTTTTGGATAAAAGATTACAGTTGTTCTCTTAAGACCAGGCAGTATGAATTTATAACAAAGTTTACCTTTTCTATAATGAAATTTCACCGCCATAGAGGCCTCTCTGTTGATTAATAAGTAAACTCTTGCTTTTAAGAATTTCTTCTTAAATACTTTGGTTTAATTCCTCTATTGGCATCAGCTTGTTCTTTATTGGTTAAAGAATCTTCATAGATGTTGACTCCTTTGAGTAAATTTTCTTTTTCAATTTTTTAAACTTTCTAGGTAGATTATGATAATCATGCACTTTATAAACATGGGAAGACAGGTCGAAAACAGTCTCCTGTGCGTATTTTCACCAATATTCCACCCAACAAAATAATCCTTCCTAGCGAAGAAGGGTACAGGTAAGATCCTAGTGGGGCCTTGAGATATACGAGTCACTGAGAATAAAGTTCCATATATCCAACATGAAAATGCTTTTAATATTGACTCATGTAGTTCTTCTGCTACCTTTAAATTCGGTCTATAATTTTGAATTGAATTTGGATTACACTCCATTTTTATAACAAGTGCCATTTATCTGCTCTGTGAATCTTCTTGAAAATATGCAGCTGATTTAAGTCTTTCTTTCCTCCTTAGATTTTGCCCTCTGTGTCAACGATATGTTTCCCTAGAGAATCAACACTGTGAGCACTGTAATTCTTGTACCTCCAAGGTATAGTTTCTACAGAATGCATTTTTATTCATATATATTCATTTTAGTTTAGCTTACTTGTTTCATTACATTTGCTTAATGTTATTTTTTTAAGAGATTTTTTTATTTGAGAGAGAGAGAGAGAGCATGCGCACAAGTGGGGGCGAGGGGCAGAGGGAGAAGCAGACTCCCCGCTAAGCAGGGAGCCCGAAGCGGGGCTCAGTCCCAGGACCTGGGGATCATGACCTGAGCTGAAGGCAGATGCTTAACCGACTGAGCCACCCAGGCGCCCCTAAATTCACTTTTATGTGAGGTACTGTATGACTGTATGACTGCTAAAATCAGGAATATTTCAAATAAGGCATGAGGTGAGTGCTAACCTTTGTTGAGGGTAAAATTAAGATGTTTCAAATAAGGAACTGAACTACGAGATACCGTCCCCATTCTGATGAAATAATAAAGAACATATACTGTGCACTTTTTATGTGCCAGGACCTTCCCTAAGGGCTGTACATGGATTAACTGAGTCACTCTGCACAAAGCCCTAGTAGATAAGTACTCTCCAGTTTTTATAGGTCAGGAAGGACAGGAACACACCTCCTACTTATTGTTTTAAGGAGGTGGGATGACCCGTAAGGTGGCCTATTTATTTTAACTAAATCCAGTCAGAAAGAACAGGTGAAGTTTAGTTTGGCTAATACGCACAAATGATTGTCCAAAGGAAAGGCTATATTTTTATAACTATCATAAGATACATTTTGCATAACTTTACAATTTTATTATTGGTTATACTTGTTTTTAACTGTGGTAGCACATCTGATTACATGTATTTTCAATCAGTTTAGATATTATCTGTGTTCTTTATTTAAAAAAAATTATGCCCAGGTCATTTTTATAAAGCTCGAAATGAGGAAAACAAAACTTTATTATTTACCACATAAGTGGTAAAAATAAACAAAAGCAAGGAAGTGACCATCACAGAAACCAGAGTAGGTGTTACTCGGTGGGGAAGAGGAATGCTGGATTGGGAAGGGCTACCCGAAGGAGTGTCTAGGGGGCTGACAGTGTGCTCTTGACCTGTTGGGATTCATCAATGTGTACTTTATAAGACTCATTAAACTGGACATGTAAGTGTCTTATATACTTTTCTGGGTAGTTTTGTTTCACAGATTTAACATTACCCAAACAGTACCCTATAATCTGTATCTTTTTAAATTATATAAATTTCTCAAATATGAATTTCATTAAGGATTATGCTGCATAGACACGTAAAAGTTATGAATCATTAATTCTCTTGAAATTTTCATTGAGTCCTTCTTTGTGCCGATTGGGTTCCTTGAACTGGAGTGGACTTTCAAGATCATGTAGATAAATCCCCTAGTTTTCCAGTTAAGGAAATTGGGGCCCATCAAGGAGGCATTTGAGTTGAGTGGAGAAATGCATAGATTAAAATCAAAGTATTTAATTGTGAAGCCCAGGAAAGTGAGAAATAAGGAATGAATAATTTACACAGATTTTAATAGGACATTTTAATTTTTAATTGTAGAACTTGATTTTTAATGATACATTAAATATAATTTAAAAATTATTTTTGTAGGATGGCAGGAAATGGAACCATTGCTTTCTCTGCAAAAAGTGTGTAAAACCTTGTAAGTATTTAGACTCAGTGTTTGAGATCCTATGAAAACATTTCAGAGTTTTTCTTCAGCTAAATGGGATTTTTATTTGTTTATAAGAGAAAAAAAAATTAATATAAAGACCTGCATTGATTTACTTGCTTTTTAATTTTGGCAGTTGCCAAAATACACACTCTCTCTTTCATAGGGAGACATGACTTTGTAACCTGTTCCAGTGTGGCATTTGGTTTGGCTCATTTTATTAGGGCTTTGTGTCACTCAGCCAGACCCCATTGTGTCAGTGGGGCTCTCTGCTCATGACTCATTGAGGAAGGGCTGCATTGGTTGCCATGTATCAGAAAGAAGTTAGTTGCTTTATGTGGGATTCCAACCTCTTAACCTTGGCGCTTTAGCCAAATTATAACCAGCTATGCAGACCGGTCACAATATTTGAAGTAAACACTATTCATGCTTCCCTGTCATAAAGGTTAATCAAATGAAAAATTATATTAAATGAACTTCTTCTAAAACTTAATTTTTATTTTATAGCCTGGATCCACTGTAGCATTTGTAGTCACTGTGCTCTTCCAGATCATTCTTGCGGGGGCCCTAAAGATGGCTGCTTTATTTGTGGTGAATTAGACCACAAACGTAGTACTTGTCCTAAGATCGCTACATCTAAGAAAGTGAACAAGTAAGTTGAATTCTTTTATTGCCTAGAAAAAAATTTTCCTTGTGTGATTTGTGTAAAGCAGTCCTCCACAAAAGTATACAATAGAGGATTCAGAAGTGCTGAATTATTTGCTGTTTTTACTGTTACTTACTGTTTGCATAGATGGGGGGGTGGGAGGGCACGAAGATGAGTGAAAGAGCTTAACATTTTACAGGTAAGACATGAAAATCACCAAAGTATAAGGTAGAAACTGATTAACTTTTTATCTCCTGTGGTTCATGTGAAATTATAATTTGTGGGGAGAGAGTCCAGCCTCTATTGATGGACATGATATTTAAGTCGGGACAGATCAGATGCAGACATGTGACAGCAGGCAAGGCTGGAGAAGGCATTTCAGGTGGAATGTAGTGTGTAATCCCACAGTGAACACATCGGAAAATGAAGTTATCTCTTTAAATTATATCAGACTTCTAAAAAACATTGACTATTTAAATTTGTAAAATTTTAATTTTTACTATTTTTTTCTATGCTTATTTTCACTTCTTCCACCAATATTTGGTGTTGGTTATCACTCAGAACAAAGTTATACCAATGACAACAGCATATTTAGAAAAACCATTGCTATTTCAGCTGGGCTCATTTGAATAATTACACTTAAAAAAAAAAAACTAAAAGGGATGATAGTTGAGACTTCTTGTTTTATTGTTATGAAAACCAGATAGCCAAATTTAACATTATGTGAGAATTGGGATCAGCATAAAATTTTTGAGCTATCTTATAACTTGTGATAAAAATAATTTCTTAGTATTAGAAATATCTGATGTTACTGTAACTATTTATGATCGTATTAGAATTCTTTTCCATTTGTTCATTTTTTTTTGGTCAGTGGCAATTAGTTTTTCCCATTAAGGCCCAGGCATTTGAATTCTACCTACTGTTTTATTTTTCCATTACTTTTCATCAAATTTACTTTAGACAGTTATTTCCACTAAGTAATTCAGGGTAGAAATGGAAGTTTCTAAATTAAGAACTGTATTGAAGAATCCTATAAGAGATTTTTTCTTAGAAAGCTTTAAGAATAGAGGACCACCGAATAAGCTATTGGTCTGGGATTGTTGCACCAGGTACAGGGTAATTCTGGTTGCAAACAGAGTTAGTGACATGCTCAGACTTTCAGTCTGTGATCTTATGATACAGGGAAACTGAATTAGTATTTTGGTAAGGTATTGTAGGCTCTTTGTTGGTCCTCCATGGCCTGGGCTAGTTGGCTTGGTGGTATTCTGTTGTTTTCATTGAAGGAAACCATTTAGTCTCTTTCAGTATTAGATTTTATCAAGTTTAATTCAAGGAGCAAATCCATTAGGATGCGGTATACCTGAAAAATCTTAAATAGCATTACTTTTTTCTCTCAGAAAAGACTCCTAAACTCCTGTGAACAGTTACCTTCAGGTTTTGCTTTCAAAAAATTTTCCTAATGAAATTGACAAGGCAAAATGTTTTTTTTTTTCTTTACAATAGTAAAAAATAATTCTAATCATCTTTTTAGCATATATGGCATAGAAGATACCTCATTATTAACTTGTTTTTCTTGAGTTTAATTTGCCTTTTCTCCTGAACTGGAATGGTGCTGGCTCCCTCTTGTGGTTAATCGTTTTTATCATTACACGAATACCTATAATTTAGAGGACAAACACTAGGTCAGTTCAATTTTAAGGCAAAACAAAACAATGAATTGATTTATACTCAGGCAGTTCAATTTATACTCCGTTGACAGACTTCATCTCTGGAAAGTTTGTTTATTCATATTAAAATGAATATTTGCTTTTGCTTTTGTTTACATATCCACTAGTGAGGTCTGGTTCATGTTTAGTTCTTCTTATAAGTGGAAAAGCCAAAGAAAACGTGTTTAAATTTTTTATACATACACACACAGCTTCATTGACTGTGCCATCAAGAGGTTCTACTTCATTAAATTTGCTAAATCATCACTTATCAGGACATAAGCCTTCTTAAAATAATGGCTGGAGGGAAAGGAGATTTATATAACATACCCAGAGGAGTATAAAGATGGCTGTGGTATTTGTTTTATTTTTGAACTGATAGTCTATAATCCAAAATCTAAATATGGAAAAATGGAAAGTTGTCAAGCAAAATTCTGAAGAATAGTCATGTGATGCCCCTAATAATAGCTAATATTTGTTTAGTGATTACAATATGCTTAGCACGTTACATATCTGAATAATTTATAGCAGAGTATATAGTATCAAGGTAATTAAGAGCACAGGTTCTAGAATCAAGCTGGTTCTGCTACTTCCTCATTGGAGGATTTCATAGCCTCAGTTTCTTCCCCAGAAAAAGAGTTGGAGGAAGGAAAATGAAAGGTAACATTCGCCTTGTCTCAGTCTCCCAGATCCTTGGAGTCAAAGATGATGCCCACTCATTTTTGTATTTCCAACACTTACTATGTATGTTGTGTGAACCAAAAGTGAGGCCAGAGTTTGCTCCATCGAGGGATTATATTCTGCTTGTGAATCACAGATTTGGGTCCTGGAAAGATAAAGAGTAAGCTTTTCCCCAGGACTTGTGGTTTAGGAGAAGTGAATCTATGATATCGCCAGTTACCCGTGGGGATTTTCCAGGTTTGCTGGTGCTGGCAGCCCCAGCCCTCTCCTCAGTTCGCCGTATGATAAATTGCATGATACTGCTAGCTTGGAGAAAGTGAATGAACAGACCAGTAATCTTTCTCAGCTATAGATCATCTGTAACCTAGTTCAGAGAGCACCAGAAGCTAAAGATCTGTTTTGTTCTGGTGTGGTTTAGTGTCTTTAGAGTGTGAGTTCCAACTCGTTCATTGTGAAGTTAGCCTTTCAAGAAGACAAAGACCACAAAATGTGGACATCCTGTGTGGCACCTGTCCAGACTTTTAGACCCACTGAGGAAAGGGAAATTAGTGGTAGGGCTTATAAGATGGGCCTTTGTAAGTGTCCATTTTTCCATTGTGCTATTTCATTTCTCTGCCTCTGCTAACTGGCAAATGTATCGGTCCTTTTCCTGAAAAACGTCATTCAGGGATTTGGAGACTGAAGTGCTGAGCTGAGCAGTACAGATGTACTGAAACCAAAACAATAGCAAGGAAACCTCCTAACTCATTGGCTTTCCTATTTTTAAAATTTAAATAATACATATCCCAAATGTTATTCGAACACACAATCAACATAAAAATTATTGACAAGATACTTTGCATTCTTTCTTCAACATCTGGTGTGCATTTTACATTCAGAGCACTTCTAACTCGCTCTCACCACATCCCAGGTGCTCTGTTGCCACAGGGACTGGGCTAGAGGCTACTGTATGGTTCAGCACAGCAGTGGTTTTTCCTGGCTTGACTCTTTACCTCTGTGGTGGGTTTGTCCCAAATAAATCTGTAGTAACTGTCTTTCAAAGAAATTTCTTTACTCAAGCATTTTGCTTCGTGAGGCCTCTCACTGTCTCCTTGTCATTATGGTTAGGATCCTGAGGATTTATGCTTATGATACAGTAAATTCTTTTCCTTCTGTTTTCTTATTTGGTCAGCTGGTTAATTAAATTCCAACATAATTACATAATTCACTATGCTTATTCTACAAAATAATTTAGCACCTTGTTTTTCAGAGCTGTCAGAAAGCAGAAGCAAAGAAAAAGTAATAAGATGAAAATGGGGACCACTAAAGGACAATCCATGAATCATACATCTGTTACAAGGAAGAAGAACAGGAGAGAAAGAGCCCATCAATATCTTTGCTCTTAAATGTCCAGTGACTTGAGAATAAGAAAGATTTATAGTCCAACCTTTGATGCCATTTTCTGAAAGTGCCACACTGGACTTAAATTCTGTTGCTTTCAAAGGTATGCACCTTTCTAAGGCAGATAATAGGCAGGTGGTATTTGCTGGTTTATGGACCCCTCTCCAGCCTCTCTGGGGACCTGGGGAGGTGTTCCATCCTGAACTGGTTGACCAGATCTCTCTGTGTGCCTTTTTTTTCTCCCTTTAAATCTCACCCAATCATATGATTTTGGCCTCTTTTGAAAAATGGGCATGCATGTTCTTTTGCAGAAAGTGTCAGAAGAAAAATGAAAGTGAAAACTTGAGGTCTTGTTTACATTGAACACGAGTATATTAAATTAGGTCCAGAAATGTTTTAAGTTAAATATCAAAACATTGTGTGATGACTTAAACCCCACTTGCAAAGAAAAGTACAATGAACAATTATTTTTATTTTTTTAAAATATTTAATTTAATTTATTTATTTGTGAGAGAGAGAGAGAAGGAGAGCACAAGAGGGGGCAGGGTCAAAGGGAGAAGCAGACTCCGTGCCAAGCAGGGAGCCTGATGCAGGACTTGATCCCGGGAATCCGGGATCATGACCCGAGCAAAAGGCAGTCGTTTAACCAACTGAGCCACCCAAGCGCCCCTAAACAATTATTTTTAGACAAAGATGATGGGAAGAGTTTTGACAAAGCTAAAGATATAAGATTATAATTATGATTTTATTATTAAATATTTGTTTCTCAAGTACTTTTTTACAGTGTCCTTTGATGTAATAGAATCATTTAAATGTTGTAGGATGAATGAGACATTTAGAATTATGACTTGCTCTGTCATCTCAGTGTCTTTTAACCTAAGCAGTTAAGGTTATTTCTTTGTAAAAGTAATAGCAGAAGGCAGGAGAGTTTGGGGATTAAAACCTCTCATCCCTATTGGGACGAACCCTACCTGACTCTATGTCCTTGACCAGGTCATTCACTGGCAGCCTGTAATTATTTTATTATATAACAGTAGTTATACCACAGGCTTGTTTTTGTGGTGGTGACGTTAAATGAGGCACATGTGCCTGGCTCTCAGTTGTGTTGGTGAGAAATGTTAACAAATGTTAACCAGCAGATAGCTGGAGCCCTCATGGTAATCATCTGGTGGTCCAGGATCATAGCCGGGAAGGGACTGGGCTTGAACTCTGAGAACAAACAGTTCGTCTCCCCATTTCTCTGCTAGGTACCTGACATGATCGCCTTCAGATTGCATACTTTTGAATTGCTTGCATTTGCATAATGACTTTTCTCTTATTCCCAAACAGCTGCTTTAGAGCAGGTTTGGAGGCATGCTTGCTTGGGCTTAGCTAGAGCCCTGGGAGTGAAAGTACAAGAGCTGCACCCCATCTGGCCTGGAAATTCCATCTGGTCTTAAAGTTAGGACTGTTGGATGCTTGATGTGGAAGGCACAAGCGTGGCCCTGATCAGTGGGTAGGGGCGTATATCTGGCGACATCAAAAGATGAGCTAAGCCCCCTGGATTTAACAAGCATCAGAAAACCCTTCCCTTGCCCCCTTTTCCACGTGGGTTGCTATGGTGATCAGAGGGGTGGATTCAGAGGTGACTGGGTGAGATATGAACCTTTTGCAGAATCATTGTGAGTGTTCCCTCCCACCCCCGATTCAGCCACAGGCCTAGACTTTACCTGACTTTCATGGTGTCCCCCAAAACCATGGTAAAATCTCTTGAAATCTCCCCTGAAACTCAGACACTTGAGGGACCATGATTCCTGAAGAACTGGGTCCTGCTGGCCAGGGGTTATCATCACCCCATTTCCTGAGTTCTAAGGTACCATCAGTTGTAAAATGCACTGTTGATGTGATTGTAGCCTTTCAGGGGGAGAAACCCCATAGCTCATTAATTGTGTATATTAAATTTTAGGGGTATCCTGTTTCAGAAATACTGAAATGTGAAAAAAAAGAGTACACCTTAGAATTGAAATAGGGTATTACTTATAATCAGGAATTATGTACTTTAAAACTTTAACTGCTTAGGAAGTTAAAAATAAGAAATTTGGTGATTCTGGGGCCCCCTGCGCGGCTCAGTTGGTTAAGCGTCCAGCTCTTGATTTTGGCTCAGGTCATGATGTCAGGGTTGTGAGATTGAGCCCCGTGTTGGGCTCTGCATTCAGCGGGCAGTCAGCTTGAGATTCTCTCCCTCTTCTACCCACCCCCCACCCCTGCTGACAATAAATAAATCTTAAAAAAAAAAGAAGTTTGGTGATTCTGTTCTTTGTTCAATTAATACTAATTTTAAGGATTTTCTTTTCTCAGGGAGTAAACTAATAGGATGTAAAAATGTCTCTGGGAGGTAAAGTGGGATGGGAGATAAGGTCATTTGTTCTAATTAGAAATCTGCATATCTGAACATTAAGATACCTACTCAAAACAGTAATAGAGGAAAATCCCTAAATTCGACACATAAAACTTTCTAAGCTTTTTAAAAGGATGTTTTTCTGAAATTATTACAGCTAAATTTCATTGCCCTTCTTGCTTAGGTTACAAAATTTGAGGAAATCCATAGTTACTTTGTAGGCCCTGAATGATCAGATTTCAGGTTTTTCTTACATTTAGTTTGATATTTAGACTAATTTATTTCTTCAGTATGCCCCACTGTTTTCATCTCACCCTCTTCTTTCTGTTTGGAGTGTTTCCTCCATATGCCATCTATTAAAGTCTTATGGAGCCTTCAGGCCCTGGCCCAAGTCCCACTCTCTTTGGGGAAGTCTTGCCTGAGTCCCCGCTACCAGCCGGTACCTTCCTCTCTGAAGCCTGGGTGTTCTGCAACCACATTTGAGGCACTTTTCGTGTATTATTCTGTGATTAGATTTACAGATTCTACTTCCCCCAAAGATTTCAGTTTCTTAATGTCAATACCCATTTTATACCATCTTATATCTCTCATGCATTATAGGTGCTCAATAAAAATTTGATGAAAGCATGGAATTTTCTAGAAGTTTCCAGATGGTGGGTGCATTAGTTTGCTAGGGCTGCCATAACAAAGTATCAGAGACTGGCGGCTTAAATAACAATAATTTATTTTCTCCCAGTCCTGGAGGCTGGAAGTCCAAGATCAAGGTATTGGCAAGTTTGGATCTTCTGCTGCCTCTCTCTTTAGCTTACCTTCTCACTCCTCCCATGGTGTTTCTTCTGTGTGTATGATTCCCCGGTATCTCTTGTGTCCAAATTTCCTCTTCTTATAAGGATACTAGTCAGATTGGATTAGGGCCCACTCAATGGCCTTATTTTACCTTAATTTCCATTTTAAAGGCCCATCTCCAAATTCAGTCCCTTTCTGAAGTACTGGGGGCTAGGGCCTCAGCATCTGGATTTAGAGGATACAAGTCAGTTCTTAACAGTAGGCATGCCTAAGATATGGAGAGGACTTGGTCTTTTCTCTTTCTTGTATTTATTTTTCATTTTTATTCATTTATTTTTGTTAAGTATGTGGGGCTTGAACTCATGACCCCTAGATCAAGAACTGAGCTGACATCAAGAGCCGGATCAAGATCAACCGACTGAGCCACCCAGGCTCCCCTTGGTCTTTTTTCCTATAAGGACTGAAAAAAGGAAAACAGACCTAAACAATATTGGCAGATATTTAGAGTCAGTAGGAAGACTGTCTTGATACTGAGGGTTTAGATGTGTGTTTAAGGTTGGGATGTGCTGTGTGAGCAAGATTGACAGCCTTTAAGCTTAGAATAATTCAGCTTCCAGGGTTATTTTAAGAAAAACACTTAGGTTGATGTCTGGTCCCTTCAAAGTCATCTACAAAATACTAGGCATCTAGGAGAAGTTTGACTAATTTTTAAAGTAAAATCACAGCCCACAAAAGGTCCTGGTATGATGCTGTCTCCTTCACAATGTCCTTGTTGGTGTCTCCACTGGAATAGTACATCTCTTGCCAGTGAAATAAAAATGTGTTTGTGTGTCTTTTCATTTCTCCTTCTTTTAAGGTACTTCAAGTATGCTCTGTATTAGATTGACGTTTTTGTGCTTGTTTCCCCTGTACAGATTAGAAGCTCATTGGTAGCAGGGGCCTGCAGGCACCGTGGTGTGTGTTCTCTAGCTCCTAGAGCTGTGCATTGCACACAGTAATGTCCGAGACAACCAACTGCTGCCCACGTGACTTCACCAATCCCCCCCCCGCCATGACCCCGGGAAGCGGGTGGCCAGGTTGACACATTTCCTCACCCACCAAGTGGTAGCTGCTCGTAAATCGGGACTGAGTGAATAGAAATGCCATGTCATATACTGCTTGAGGTCTCAAAACCTTACACTGCCACATGAGGACGAAGCTAATATGCTTAGAGCTGCCTAGGTAAGGAAAGCTTGCACAGACTGCAAAGGAAAATCCAATTTCACTTATTTGATGTGATTTTAATTGGAACATTAGGATAGGGGTCAAATTAGTCAAGGGTCAGCCAAGAAGGTCATTGCAATCAAGTGCAGATAAGATCTTGACAATTGGATTTCAGGCGATTTAGTATAAATGTTAACTCAGCAAGACTGAGGGAAAGAAGCACCCAACAGCAAGCAGATCTCATAGCTCTGAGGGATGAGTTTTATCCCATTAGCTGGACAGTCACAAGATTCTCACCCTATTTAGTTGCTTCGTACCACTGCAGATGAGAAGTTTATTAGCTGCTGGTCTCTAAGAAACTGAGCCTGAGGAGATGGGCCAGTTTCTTCACCTGTGAATGTAGGGGCCAGGAGTAGGAGAAACCAGAGAAATCAGACTTAAGTCAATCTCTTATGGTTGGACATCTAAATTGTTTGTATTTTTTCACTCTTGTAAACAACCTTATGCTAAACATTCTTATGACCAAATCTTTTGTTTCCTTAGAATAAATTTCTAGACATATGAATACTGGGTCTGCAGCTCTTACTAGAACCTCTTTCTTCAGATTGGAATTTCATCAGTTGGTCTCTGAATTTCTTTTGCAGAGACAAACAAAACACCCCGGATTTAGACTCTGCCAGGATGGATCGTCTCCCAAATGCCTTTTGTACTTAAAACTTAGGTAATTGTGATTGATTGTCCTATTGAACAGTGTTGATTGGTTGCATCAGCAGGATCTTTCCCATCCTCTCCATCGTGTGCCTGCCGTGGGGTTTGGGAGAGAGATGACTGATATCCTCTCCAGCTCTTGGGGAGGACTTTTTATTGGGCATAATTCCATACCCCTTACCTGTGACTGATTTCAGGTAGGCTCATGATAGGGGTTGGTCTAATTACAGCAAAACTCAGGACTTCAGCCTTGTGATTGGTGAAGAGGTGTTTGTTCTCTCTCTGAATGCAGACGCATGTAGATCCAGTTGTTGTTGATAGCTTTCCAGTGACCACGTGGGGAGCCAGACTTATGATGATGTACGCCCTGAGCTTGGTCCCTGATGACTCCAGGTTCCTGGATCTAGCCTGACCTGAAGTTGGCCCTACTTCTGGACTTGTAATTTACATGGGCCAATACATTCTAGTTATTACTTCTGCCACTTTAAGTTGGGATTTTTTGTTACCTAATAAATGCAACCATGGTAGGGCAAGAGATTCTGACACCAATCTTCTACATTTATCTCTTTCCAGCAAATTCGGTCAATTTCTTATTTTGTATGTTTCACCTGTTTTATGACTTCAAAATAGACCTCTCACAATAACAGCCTCTCACATGGCCTAGATTAGTCACATCCCACATAGTTCCATCTCCCATTCTTGTATATAGTGACTCCCACATCTTTGCTCAGGCCCTGACTTTTCCCTTTCAAACCTGCCATTCCAGGTGCCTGTTGGTCATCACAGATTTGCACACCACACCTCCACCTGAACATAGTCCTCACTCAACTCCTTTCCTCTGGTCTGCTTTCCCTCCCTTCCCCTTCATACTTCCTCATTACCTCTGCTCTGATCCAGCAACAACCATTTCTCTGTTCCCTGAGTCTGCATACCCAAATATCCCAAACTTAGTCTTGACTATTCCCTTGCTTTCATTCCCTCAGTCTAATCAATAATCAGTTCTTAGTGTTCTACTTCAGAAACGTCTGGAATTGTGCCTCCCCCATCCCCACCTAACTAGTCTTCCTGCCCATCTTTACACCTGCAGTCATCACCCCTGTCACATGAGTTCAGGTCCTGAATAACCAATGAACCAGTGTGATGCAACCAACAACTCCCCCCCCCCCCCCCCCCAGTAAATCTGTTGACAGCTGCCTGGCCCTTCAAAAGCCAATCCTATACCATTTCTATCTCCTGCCCTTGCCTCCTTAAAAAGCACCTGGGTATTCTTCCCTTTTCCTCTTGATTCTGTACCACAGAAGCCTAAGTAAACCAATTTGCCAAAGCAATGTTTTCCTTAGAGAACGGGGAAGGCAAAGAAGAGGAGTAAAGCCCAAAATATCCTTTATGGGTCAGTGGGAAAAGAAAAGGCTGGAAACACTGTGTTAGTGGCTACTTTGTCCTATGGCTACTTTGGATAATTTACAGTGTCCCCCAGTCCCACCAGTATACATGAGGTGCTATGGCCACATAAAATCATCTGCTGTTTCCTGGCCACATCTGGAACTCCACTGCGACGCTGGTTCCTGGGCTGTAATACCTTCTGGGAAATTCTCCTCTGTGAATGCACTACTCTCCTCTGTCTGGTAGCACTGAATGTATACCCCTATTAGTCCTTCTCGTGTTATATGAGGGTTCATAATCAGGGTAAGTTTCAAGAAAATGGGCATTCAATTTCCGTAAGAATGTTAGGTGGATGGATGTTGCCTACCCCCTATCCCCCTCCACCCCAGCATCCAGATTATCCATTACTGCCACCCCAGAACATTAAATAATGCCTAAAAATGCATTTTATGAATAATAAAGGCAAGTCCATTCTCACCTTAGAAATGTTGCCTCTGAAACAGTCAACAAAACCAGAAGACAACCGACAGAATGGGAGAAGATATTTGCAAATGACATATCAGATAAAGGGCTAGTATCCAAGACTTATAAAGAATTTGTCAAACTCAACACTCAAAAAACAAGAGATGGGCAGAAGACACGAACAGACATTTCTGCAAAGAAGACATCCAAATGGCCAGCAGACACATGAAAAAGTTCTCAACATCACTTGGCATCAGGGAAATACAAAACCTCAATGAGATACCACCTCACACCAGTCAGAATGGCTTAAATTAACAAGTCAGGAAATGACAGATGATGGCGAGGATGTGGAGAAAGGGGAACCCTCCTATTCTGTTGGTGGGGATGCAAGCTGGTGCAGCCACTCTGGAAAACAGTATGGAGGTTCCTCAAAAAGTTGAAAATAGAGATACCCTACAACCCAGCAGTTGCACTATTGGGTATTTACCTCAAAGATGACAAAGGTAGTGATCCGAAGGGGCATGTGCACCCCAATGTTGATAGCAGCAATGTCCACAGTAGCCAAACTATGGAAAGAGCCTAGATGTCCATCGACAGATGAATGGATACAGAAGATGTGGTATATATATACAATGGAATATTACGCAGCAATCAAAAATTGAAATCTTGCTATTTGCAATGACGTGGATGGAACTAGAGGGTATTATGCTAAGGGAAATAAGTCAGAGAAAGACAATTATCATATGACCTCGCTGATATGTGGAATTTGAGAACCAAGGCAGAGGCTCATGGGGGTTAGAGAGGGAAAAATGAAATGGGATGAAACCAGAGAAGGAGACAAACCATAGAGACTCTTAATCTCAGGAAACAAACTGAGGGTTGCTAGAGTGGAGGGGGGTGGGAGGGATGGGGTGGCTGGGTGATGGACATTGGGGAGGTTATGTGCTATGGTGAGTGCTGTGAATTGTGTAAGACTGATGAATCACAGACCTGTACCCCTGAAACAATAATACAACAAAATAATAAAAGAAAAATGTTGCCTCTGGAAGAATTTGGGGGTCATGCTAAGTTGCAGCAAAAGCAAGGGGAAAAGCCTATCTCTTGAGAGGGAAGCAGGGTAGGCATCAGGTAAGAACAGGGCCACAAAATAGTGCCTCGAGTATTTGCTGCTGAATGAATGAATCTACCTCTGACACCTACTTCCCAGGGGCTAGATCCAGATAGAGGGCAAGAAGATGGGGCTTGTTAAACTTGAAGATTCTACCACTTTCTCCTTTGAATAAGTGAAAGGTAGATGGTTTTCTACCATAGATTTTAAGTTCAAGAATCACAGGATGATATGGTCACATTCTCTTAACCGGGGTCATAACTTATGTCAACTTTTGAACATGCTAACATTTTAAATTTGTCCTGCATAAAGCAGCATCTTATTGTTGACCAAGCTGAACTATAAGCCTTTTAGGGCAGAGCCCATGCTCTGCGCATTTGTGTAGCCCAGATTCTTTCAGATTCTTTCTCCTGGTAGATCCTCAGACAGCTGTAGGATAAATCCTGGATGAGCCCACAGCCCTCATTTATTGCGGTGAGGCTACTACCACCAATAAGTTGAGGCTTAATGGGATAATCAAGGTATTTGCCTACTCAGAGTTTTGGGGGCAGGGCCCTCCCACCTTGGCTGCAAACTGGACTCGCCTAGAGAGTTAATAAATACTCGCTCGCATTCCTTATCAATTCTCTTTTAATTGATCTGGGGTGCTGCCTGGGCAGGGGAGGGGTTTAAAAAATAAATCTCTCCAGGTGCTTCTACTGAGCAACTGGGACTGTTAACTACCCGTTTAGAGGCTGTCAAGGGAGGCTCCAGCCGATCAGAACCTAGTGTTTGCGTCCCTTTTCCTCGAAGTCTCTGAGGCCTCACCCCCAAACCTATGCCCGCCCACTGACCCCCTAGCAGCGAATTTCCCGGAAAACGTACGAGGCCGGCGGGCGCGCGTACACACGTGGGACCACGCCTTACCTGCGGGCGGGAGTGCGGCCTCGGGAACGCCCGGCGCGCCCCCGCCCGGCGCGCCCCCGCCCGGCGCGCCCCCGCCCGGCGCGCCCCCGCCCGGCGCGCCTCCTGGTCCTCTCGCGAGGAAGTCCGGGCGCCGGAAGTGCCTGCAGCGCGCGGCGGCGGGCCGGCGGGGCGGCGCGGGCGCGCGACCCGTGGAGGGAGGGAGAGGCCTCCGGGACCGCGTAGGCCGCGGAGAGGGGTCTCCCAGGTACCGCCGGGGTCGGAGCGCTCGGGGGAGGGCCGGGGACGGGGCGGCCGCGGGAGGCCCCAGCCGGCCTCTGACTGGGGTGTCATTGCAGGGCCGCCCCCATGTTGCGTTTTCCGACCTGTTTTCCGTCCTTCCGGGTGGTGGGAGAGAAGCAGCTGCCGCAGGAGATCATTTTCCTGGTCTGGTCACCCAAGCGGGATCTCATCGCTTTGGCCAACACGGCGGGCGAGGTGAGTGAGCCCGACCCGACAGCGAGCGCGTTGCAGCCTGGCCCAGCCTCAGTTTCCCCTTTTGTGGACTCGCTGGGCCGCATGTGGACCCCGCCCCCTTCCTTTCCAAGCAGCTGTAAACCTTAGGTGGAAGTAGAAGGGAGCATATACGGGGAGGATCATTTATGTGCCCATTTCCCGTATTTCATGGCGAAAACAACAGTTTTCACACAGCATAGTCGCACAGCCCTGCTTTTCCCGAGTCTCTTTTAGTCATTTGTTAAATGGGCTTTTTAAGAGCCCATAATGTGTCAGTCATCAACTAGAAATAGTAGATCCACAGACCCAGCCCTGAATTCGCTTACGGTTTCGTAACAGGAGGAGGATGAGTTACTGTCATACCGGAGCTGCGAACGTGCATGCATGTAGCTGCCGCAGAGGATAGGTTAAAAAATCCAGAATCCCTTGTCCAGGTTTCCTACTGTGGACCGGATCGCCACCTCCTATTAAAAATACCTTTACATTTAGGAAGGGAGTGCTGCTTCCCTGGGGTCCTGACGGAGTGTACATGAGTGTTGTCACTTAGCGTTTCTAGTGCGTATCGCACTAGGCTTCTATACCCGCTGCTTCTGCCTTCCTCCTGAGAGGCCTGGTTACCTGGCAGCCATTGTGTGAGGAAACCTTCGGCTCTGCATCTTTCCTCCTCTGGCCTTTGGGCAGGTTTCCTGAGAGTTACCTGGCCAGGTGAGAGTTGTGTTGTGTGCAGACCGGCGTGGCCACCAGGTGGTAAGGAATACTTAGCAGCCTGCAAAGCTGCCTCACTCTGTTGACTACTGAGAGCTTCTCATCAGGCCTTGATGGCTCCTTTCTCAAGGCCCTCCGTGATGTCTTCTGGTCCCTCTCCTTGGCCACTGCGCCGTGGAACTCTTCGTGCTCTAGAGAGGAGAGCCAGAGCAGCAGGCCAGAAGGGAGAGCATGGGGCATCGGTGCGACTAGATGTGTAGATGTAATAGTGGGCACTTGTTTCCATTTCCTCAGTGAAGAAGAGAGAGTGCTGTCCAGGAGTGAGGATGGAGGAGAAAATATTGGAAGTTTGAGGGGAAAGGCGGGGTATGAAAAGCTGACAAGGCAGGCGGACTAGGGACACTTAATAAGATTGCTGGTCAGTGGTAAGAGCCACGGAGGTTAGTGGTCTTGTAGTTTGAGGGAATCTAGTGAGCACGGTTGTGTCTGCTGTTCTGTTCGACTGGGTGGGTGTAGGCATGGTTGGGTTTCACCAGGGTTGTTGTTTTGCGAATGTGACATAGCAAGAAAGATGCAAGGGAGTTAAAGTTACATGTCAGAGGGGCGATGGTAATGATGATCCTCGGATTAAGTATGGAAGTGGGGGCATGTGTGAGTGAGGGACAATGAGTAGGTGGGATCAGTGGGTTGTAGGACTTGGTGAGGTTGAAGAATTGAAGTTGGGTATTAGTAGGGATGAACTAGAAGGATAGAGACAGTGATGGAAGGTGGGAGGTTTGAGACATTATGGCAGCACTTGTAACTGTAGGGACAAGGTCAAGGGCATGACCCCAGGAGTGACTGAGGTGAGTAGAAGACATGACCATTGGAAGAAAGGTAGTTGAGCACTGAAAAGCCAGGACATCGTAGCTCTTGAAATCACCAAAAATGGGGATGAATAGTGTTGGAAAGCATGAGTGAGTCACACAGGAGTCCAGATCTTCCAGGAATGAGGGGGATGGCCTAGGGGTCTTTAGGGAACTGCAGTTAAGAGGGGTAGTGGGTAGTATGGTGTGATTGCATATGATTCAGAGTTAGAGGATTTTAGAGAAGAAAAGTCATCCAGAAATGGCATCGGGAATCAAGGAGGAAACCACCTTCATCTCCTGACCCAGTAGAATGGGGAACATGGGATGCAGCACGGCTATTACCTGAGAATCCTGCTGGAAAGCGGTGTCCTTGGGTGAGAAACACATTTCAGAGAAGAGAAGGAAGATATGGGCATCTTTTTTTTTTTCCCCAGTAATTTTTTTATTATGTTAATCACCATACATTACATCATTAGTTTTAGATGGATATGGGCATCTTGATGATACCTGGTTGTGAATTTCAGAGGGCACAGAGGAAAGGTTTTGGAAATAAGGGATGGCAGAGACAGGCTCGGAGAAGAGCACTGTGTTTAGGGAATGAAGGATTCCCTGTGGGGGCCAATGTACCAGGAGTGAAGAGTGCTGTGAGCTAAAGGTGGGAGAGGTGAAGCTGTGAGTGTGGGGACCTGAGGTGTGGGAGGGTCTGCAGGGATGCATGCAGTTCCTTATTTTCAGTGGTTGTGTAGAGGATGGAGTAGGGGCAGCCTTATTTCTGAGTCAGAAGGAGCTCTGGGGCACATCTTGACCCTAGGAATTTTCCCGTGTGGAAGTGGAAATTTAGAATGGCTAAGTGACTTGCCCAAGACCTATGGCCAGTAAGCAACACAGCTGAAATTCCATCCCAAGGTGTCTGATTCCAAGTTTGGTGTTATTTGACTATTACAGCTACTTTTCTGCTTTTTATGTTCCTTATTTCTTTTTCTGTCATGAACTTCTTAGACAACCTTATTTCTTTCTAAAAGATAAGTCTCTTATTGACATAGAAGATAGGAAAATGTATAGAGTACAGGGTTAAATTAGGTCTTGTTTCACCCATCGCTTTGAATATACCTTCAGTTCATTCAGACCTTGTTGTCTTCTAATTTCTTCTGATAGCTAAATATTATGCTTGAGATTATATTTAAAGATTTATAGTGAGGATCTAGGTTTATTTCAGTTTCGGAAATAGATTTTTAATTTTTTGCCATGTATCTGTTTTGTCTTAGGTTTTACTTCACCGACTTGCAAGTTTTCATCGAGTTTGGAGTTTTCCACCAAATGAAAATACAGGAAAGGAAGTGACCTGTCTGGCTTGGAGACCAGATGGCAAACGTAATGATAGGATTCTTTGAAGATACATTATTATTATTATTATTATTATTATTATTATTATTATTATTAACAAAAAAAGTATTTTGTAAAGAAAGCTTATTTCCTGAAAGAATTTATTGTTCTTATTATATTCTTATTGTATACTAAATATCAGCTTGGGAGCTTTGCTTTTTGGAAGCTTTGAAGTGTTTTCATAGAGTTGAGATTAATTTTACTATGTTGTTTCTTGGCTGAGATCTCTCTCAAATGAAATTTGACTTCTTGGCAAAGGTAATGCTAGAATAAAATCTGTGGAATGTACAAAATACTTAGGCTTTGCTCTTGGCGCTGTCTTGTCCCGCACTGATGGCCCACGTTCCATCTACCATTCACTAGTCTGTCGAGTACCACTGTGGTCTTTTCTCCCCAAAATGTATGTTAACATTAAATGTGTAGCTCATAAATATTCTCTTGGCACGAATGCTTGTCTCACCTGAAGGACTATCAGCTCTGACCCCATTCCTTCCTCTTTCTCCGCGTGCCCTTTATTTTGTAGCTTCTTACGCTTCCACCTGTTGTTTTTGCAATGACAGTCGTGATTTGAGCTGCTGTACACAGAGTCAATACAGTAAAATGCTATAAATTATACAGCTTAAAGTTCATCTGTTATCATTGGTGCTTTAAGGAAAAAAACTGAATCATTTTTGTAAAATGATATGTATTCCTTATTGCTTAATTTTTTTCTGGTAAATATAAATGAGTCTGTAAAAACACCCGGAAAGCCTGTTCAGCTCTCGTTTTATCTTTTAATAAAAAACAAAAAAAGGGTATGTGTAAAATTAGAGGACTGTTATAAGTAACATCATGAGATCTTGCACTATTCATCCAAAAACACCAGAATCTCAAAAATAAATCATGAAAGTCTGTGTGTGTTGAAATGTATATAAGTAGATGAATTTTTTATCATTAAAAAAATACGCCTTGTGTTTTTGGACAGTGAAATAAGGTTTTTTAGGTAAGGATTATTTCAAGATTGCTTTAAATTGTTTGAAAAAGAGGAGATGTGGGTTGCCTCACATCTTGCAAAATTGTGTGTCTTGGTATACCATGAAATGCATAGCCCTCTACTTAGAAATTCTTAATTTGATGTGTTAGGAAGATGTTAGTGACCTGTGTGGAGAAACTATACTAGATAATTCAGCCACAGTGAAAGAAACAAGACTCATCAGCATTTGATGGTCTCGTTTCCCATTAAGGGTTAGGAACAAAAGGGAATACTGAACTTTCTAAGAACTAAGCAGATGGAATCACTTCTCACCGTTAGGCACGTCACAAGACCAGCATATCTTGGTGATAGGATATTATTGTTTGTCTGTTGAGACCTGTTCTGTATCTTCTGCTTGGAAGCAGGGCTCCAGTCCAGAGGCTTTGATGTGTAAGATGTGTAAGACGTTAAGTGCAGTACCCGAGAAAGTAGTCAGTCACTCATGAGAGTTTGAGCCTTTGAAAATAAGCTTAGATGACAGCATAACATGTAAAGATAGCTTTCCATTTTTAAAAATATTATTTAAAGGAAGGATTTTTAGGTTAAATAATTTCTATGATGATGATGCATTTAAAATAGTAAAACTGGGCAAGAAGTGAAATAGCCATTTCATTTTCTTGACTGTTACAGTAAGTTGTCCTCATCGTCTCTTCTTGTTTCAGTTTTGGCCTTTGCTCTTGCGGACACCAAGAAAATCGTTTTGTGCGATGTAGAGAAACCTGAAAGCTTGCACTCCTTCTCTGTGGAGGCCCCAGTGTCTTGTATGCATTGGATGGAAGTGACTGCAGAAAGCAGGTAGAGGAAGGATTGGAAGGACGACTCCAGCAGCCGCCGTGGGACAGCTGTGCGCCTGCCGGGATTAAAACGGACACCTGGGAGGATCTGAGTGTTGAGCATGGGCACGCTGCATTTAACTTTGGGTTTTCAGTTTATATGCCTGAAGGGCTAAGATTTTTCTTTGTTATTTTTAGTAGTTAATATCAGTGCTTTCTTCTTTCTTTTTTTAACTTAAATTCTAGGTAGTTAACAGTGCAGTATTGGTTTCTGGAGTAGAATTCAGTGATTCATCACTTACATACAACACCCAGTGCTCATCACAAGTGGCCTCCTTCATGTCTATCACCCATTAACCCATCCTCCACCCACCTCCCTCCATCAGCCCTCAGTTTGTTCTCTGTGATTGAGTCTTTTATGGCTTGGTTCCCTCTCTCCTTTTTTTCTTCCCCCCCTTCCCGTGTGTTCATGTTTTCTTCCTTAATTCCACGTATGAGTGAAATTCTATGGGTAGTGATTTGTACTTTCAAGTAATAGAAATTAAAATTACTGATTAGCAAATTGAGGTTCTTTGTTCCTTTTTGCCACCCATTTCTTTCGGAGCTTGGGCGTTTTTTTGCATCTTCGTAAATATCCTCGGAGTACAAAAAGTGCTCAGTTGAGCATTCTGGGGTTTTTTGTTTTGTTTTGTTTTGTTTGTTTAAAGATTTTATTTGAGAAAGAGAGAGAGGGAGCATGAGCAGAGGGAGGGGCTGAGGGAGATGGAGAAGCAGACTCCCCGCTGAGCAGGGAGCCCAATGTGGGGCTCCATCCCAGGACCCTGGGATCATGACCTGAGCTGAAGGCAGATGCTTAACTGACTGAGCCACCCAGGTGCTCCTCAGTGCTTTGTTTTGATGTTGAATGAGTTCTTTCTGTGTCTGTGGTCTTGATAGTTTCCTGGTCTCATGCAAATAACTTTGCCTTAGTCTACATTCAAGTCATATACCAGGTTTGCAGTCAAGATGGCCTAAAGAATAAATGGGTTTACCTAATACTGAAAATAAAATTTTTTTTTTTTTTTTTTAGGAAATGTGATAATTTTCTTACCAATAGTCTTTCTTTCTTTTTTTTTTTTTAAATATTTTATTTATTTATTTGACAGAGAGAGACACACAGCGAGACAGGGAACACAAGCAGGGGGAGTGGGAGAGGGAGAAGCAGGCTTCCCACCGAGCGGGGAGCCCGATGCAGGGCTTGATCCCAGGATCCTGGGATCATGACCTGAGCTGAAGGCAGACGCTTAACGACTGAGCCACCCGGGCACCCCAGTTTTTCCTTTCTAATAAACTTTTAAGTTAATTTCAAATTAACTAAAGGGGGAGTCTATAAAAAATTGAATAATAAGGATCTCACCTGGTGTTTGAAATTCACTATAGATAAAACATTTATCTATAATTAATGCATCATCAAATAATCCAGGGTTGCAAATGGTCATGTGAATTTATCAATGCTTAGAGGAGCAGAGTATACCATGTCATTTCTATCCCATTCAAGGTACCTGCTAAGTGTATCCCTAACATACTTTCTACTAATAGTTTAGAAATATAATGTGGAGATTCCAGGATCTCTCAGGACACCAAGTTTGTGTTAAAGTGGGAAAAAAACGTGTGCCAAGTCACCTTTTCACTCATTTATTACCACGCTTATTTGGAGGTAAAATTGAGAAAAGGGAATAAGCAAGACTATTTCAAAATGCATGGTGTCGTCTTAGATACTTGCTGGATTGTCAAATCCCCAAATGTATATAAGCCGTAGAACCCACAGTTAAATGAGATAATTACTGCAGTGTTCTTTAAAACCCATTCACCCTTGGTACTCATATATGTTTAGATGGTTCTTAGATGAGAGTTAAAAAAAATCATAAATTCTTGGGATGCCTGTGTGGCTCAGTCGGTTAAGCATCTGCCTTCAGCTCAGGTCATGATGCTGGGGTCCAGGGATCAAGCCCCATGTCGGGCTTCTTGCTCAGCGAGGAGTCTGTTTTTCCCTTTTCCTCTGCCCCTCCTCCTGCTCATGCTCTCTCTCTCTCTCTTGCTTGCTCTCTCTCAAATAAAATCTTTAAAAAAAAAAAATCCTAAATTCTTAGTATCTAATACTGAATACATAGAGAAAATTATTTATTAATATTTATTCCTCTAAGTGTAAAGTGGCTGGGTTTTTTCCCCCCAGAAACAAGGCCCCTTGTAAATGAAGAATTTCCTATTTTTTTGTTTGTTGTTTGTGATTATTACAATGACTGTTTTATAATAGTAAAGTAGGTGTGGCATCTGTTTACTTGGTAATGTATATAATATGTAAAACTGGGCAGTTTTTAAAAAAAGTACTTTTTAATGGAAAGACAAGTAAAATCTTTGGTGTTTTAGTAATGCTTCTTCTTGGCTTTTCTTTTCAGTGTTCTAACATCCTTTTATAATGCTGAGGATGAATCAAATCTTCTCTTACCTAAACTACCTACCCTGCCAAAAAAGTAAGTATCAGAGTTTAATTTCATTGGAATCCATCTTGCAGATTTCTCTTTCCTTTGACGCTGTGATGATTTTCTCATGTGTTTTTAAAAACATATTTCTATTGCTTTTTACACTAGTCTCTGTTTTTCTCTAGTTACAGCAACACCTCAAAAATTTTTAGGTAAGATACGCCTTTTTTGTTTTCAGGTAAAATAATCTTTTATTAGTTGAAAGATGTAGTTGAAAGGTAACCCAATTATTTTTATATTTTAGTGAAGAAAATTCTGATGAAATTATTAAGCTTTTGGGAGACGTCAGGTAAAGTTTGTAAATATCTTAAATAACAAGTCTAATTTCTTAAAGTTGGTGTTTGATATTTGAGACAAGAGTTCAGAGTTTCAAGGGCAGTTCCTTTATGTGTCATGTTATTTCCCTGCTGACAAACACCACTGAACAATATACAGACATTAGTGTCTATTATTTACTTGTTTTTATTGTATGGTCTTTGATTGTGTCAAGTTCAATAATACTATAATGTACCTCTGTTTATTTTAATAAGTAAAGGAGGATAGATGTTACTAGCGTTTCTAAAATCAAAATTAAATATTTCAAGTTTTTAAAGCCCTTTTAATACATTTAGCATCAGAGCCGTGAAACAACTAACGGCACTTTCTATTAGGTGGAAAAAGGATTGTGTTGTTATTGAGAGTATATAAATACAGTAGTTGTTAAAATACTATAGCCTTATTTTACTATAAACCGATGTTTTTTAGGCTAGGGCAAATTTATGTTCCTTTGAGAAAAGGAAGAAGCCCAGTGTGATTGAATATTGAGTATTGGTGAATTTGTTTGGGGTTTCAGTTTCCCCACAGGGAAGCCTCAGCATGCAGATTATCTGAGAGCAAGAACAACTTATATCTTGGTTTAAGAACTCGGTCTTCTCTGATGTCCTCAGCTTGTTACATTCCTTTTAATTAGGCTTAATATTCTTGTCCTCGGAGGAAGCTCTGGATTTATCGAGCTTTATGCGTATGGAATGTTCAAAATTGCTCGAGTCACGGGGGTAAGTTTTCCTTTAAAATTTTCCACGTCATTTCTCTTAGAATATACCACCTAGAATATACCAGCTAACTGATCTTTGAAAAAAAAATTAAAACACTAGGGTATTTTTCTCAGTTTCAGTTATTGGAGTTACTCATTTTTAAATGTTAAGAGGATAATTTTATTACTAAGATAAAATAGTGGTGATAGGGTATCTATGAAGATCAGGTACTATTAGTGGAATTAATCAAGTTTTTCTTAAGAAAAAGATTGACATGATACACTTGATTATGATTCAATGGTTTTCTAGTGTGTAGTCAGGGCTAGAGCTACAGTTTGTGACTGGAACGTGATGAACATCATGAGGAGCGATCTTCTACTTAGGACCAGATCTGTGCTGGTTGCTAAGTCTCGGTCTTCTCCACAGCTTTTCCGTCCTATTCTTGCCATTTCTGAGGGGAAGAGGATATATTGTAGGCTCTCCAGCACTTGATTTGGGACCCCCGATGGAGGGGTGTGTGTCCATGAGGGGTGTGGACTGGGGGGACACACACCTTCCCTCCTGCACATGCGTGGAAGGCGTCAGGCGTGTGTGTTTCTGCTTTAGAGAGTTCCATGAGTTTCTGTTGCCTGTATTATAAGCAGGTGCAGACTAGCAATAATACTAAATGGACCAAGGGATTTGACTCTCTTACAGATCGTTGGTACTTGTCTTGCATTGTGTTTATCCAGTGATTTGAAATCATTGTCAGTGGTCACAGAGGTTTCTGCTGGCAGTGCTTCGGAGGTCTCATACTTCCAGGTAAGTGTGGAAACCTGGTAGCAGCAGACAGTAAATTCATTTTTTAAAGGTGTTATTAAAACAAAGCAAGGAAAAAAAAAAACCAACTTGGAGCTTCTAAATCTCATATATAGAATCTTACTCTAGTGAACACTTCATTATTCCCAGGGCCCAGTATAGTTTTCATAAAAACAGTGTTTTGATAGTTTATTAATGACCATGTTAATTGGTTGCTATACCAGTTTATCTTTGTACCAAGTATTCTTTTTTTTAAGATTTACTTATGTATTTGAGAGAGACAGTGTGAGCAAGGGGAGGGGGAGAGGGAGATGGAGTGAGAATCCCAAGGAGATTCTGTGCTGAGCGCAGAGCCTGTCATGGGGCTCCATCTCACCACCCATGAGATCATGAGGGGTTGGACGCTTAACTAAGCCACCCAGGCACCCCTCTATCAGGTGTGTTCTTAGGGCTCTGATCCTAAAAATAATAAAAGCTAATACTTATCATTTGTTTAATATGTGCCAAGTACTGAGTGATTCAGTATAATTCATTTGAATCCTCACAGCAACCTAATAGGTAGGTCCTATTATTATCTCTATTTTATAGATAAGTAGAAACTGCAGAACTTGCTCGGTATCACTCATATGGAAGTGATGCTGGGCAGGGTGGCTCCAGAGTCAGTGCTCTTCACCAACACATTGCCTCTTGTGTAAGGTGATCAATTAACGTTGGGAAAAACTGGGGTGCCTGGGTGGCTCAGTCGTTAAGCATCTGCCTTCGGCTCAGGTCACGATCCCAGGGTCCTGGGATCGAGCCCTGCATCGGGCTCCCTGCTCAGCGGGAGGCTTGCTTCTCCCTCTCCCTCTGCCTGCCTGTCTGCCTACTTATGATTTCTCTCTCTCTGTCAAATAAGTAAATAAAATCTTAAAAAAAAAAAAAGTTGGAAAACACCTTTTGTACTGTATGCTGTGTATATTGTAGGTTGTGGAAACTATGTGGGCTCCAATAGAGTATTTAGATTGTAGCCTTGCCTTTAGGAAAGTCTTCCCTAGATTTTTTTTTTTTTAAGATTTTATTTTTAAGTAATCTCTACACCTAACATAGGGCTCAAACTCACAACCCCAAGATCAAGTGTTGCACTCCACCAGCTGAGCCAGCTAGGCACCCCTTCCCTAGATTTTCATGCCAAATAACCCAGCTACTTAGCTTAAGGATGCGCAAATTCTCAAACAAAAGTAGAACAAAAAGATGCAGGATGCACTGTGTCTGATGCTTTCCAGTATTCATTGTTGTATTCAGAGCATCAGGGAACTCTTGACCTCCTGATTCCCCAGAATAGTTGGTCATATTTACTCTTCATCTTAAGGTTCCGTGAAAATATGATTTCTAGGATTGCATTTGATGCTGTAATAAAATGATTCACTATTTCTTTGAAGTTTGTTATGGGTATTTTTTTTAAATAACAGCTTTATTAAGATAATTCTTACACCATTGTAATGGATATTTAGCTTGTGTTTATCAGTAGCTTATAGTTCTTTAAAAACTTTTTATGTGTATTTGTAATCATTTCTTAAATTTCTCATAATAGTGTTACAAAATAGATTATTATATTTATCTAGCTATGGAGATGGCATTGCTAACCTAGAGAGGGGTGACCTGTGCACACTTAAACATGGCAGATTAGAAAATCCTAAAGTTCTGTTCTTTTAGTCTCCAAAGTATTAGGCTCAAAGGTAGCAGAATTCAGACATAGTCTTTCTGATACATACTTAGACCTTGACTCTTCTAAATTGTAGGATTTTTTTCTTTTTTTAGCTGGGACTGATTTATCTTTAAAAGAAGTGTGTGTGATTGTAACTCACTTTATTTTGATTTTATAGCTTGAAACCAATCTATTGTACTCTTTCTTACCTGAAGTAACTCGGATGGCTAGAAAGTTTACTCACATTTCAGCACTTTTACAGGTATTTATTTGTAACTTGTTTTATGTGAATATTTACTCTTAAGTTTCTAACAGTCTATAAATAAAACACTTGCAAATTTTATTCTGTAAAGCTGTCTGTGGTATAAAGTGTCTATTCTGATAATCTTATAATGTCTGTTAACAAGAAAAAGGAATTTAATTGAAAATCTATTCCCACCAGAAAAGAAAAAAGTAGTTTAAATCTTTTAAAAATAATCCCCTAAGTGAAATAACATTTTGGAATTTGAAAAAGCTTGCTGCAAATCAAGCCTTATGGGAAACAGCCATCATATCAGTTCACTCTTGTACATAAACACCCAACCCAAATTAGCCATGGTTCTGTAGGTCAGTGTCTTAGTCAGTCCACAGTTTGGGCTGGGCCAGCTAGAAGGTTCTGCCGATCCGGGCCAGCTTCAGCTCATCGCAGCCTGGCCCGGTCGTGCGTCAGTGGCCAGCTGGCTGGTCTGAGTGTCTCTTAGCCGTGGTGGCTCCCCGTGTGCCATCTCCCAGTAGGCTAGCGCGGGCTCGTTCCTGAAGTGGCGGCCACAGCAGGGGTGTCAGGACTGCAAGGGGGAACGTGCAGAGCCTTTGGAGGCCTTGGACTCGGTGTCCCTTCTGCTGTGTGTCGGTCACGGCAAGACTCAAGGCCAGCCCAGATTCAGGGACTAGGGAGATGGAGTCTGCTTCTGGATAGAGGAGCTACAAAGAACTGTGGCTGTTCTTTTTCAGTCTGCCACAGTCCCTGGCTTACTTGATGTCAAAGATTTCTGCACATCGGTGTCTTTTTAAGGATTCTGTTTGAAAATTGAATAGCTGACTCAACCAGCATTTTGACAGTTCGTGTACATGAAACATACATATAAAAAGCTGGAGGATGTCTGTTTTACCAGATAAAAACTTAATTTCCGAATGTTTGATAGTTAAGTGGTTATCAAGCATTAGCTGTGGTCTTCTCTTTCACAGGGTGAGTTAAAAATGATTGAAAGTAAATTCTGGATTTCTTTGAGATAGTTGGCAGGAAGAAGCATATATTACTTAGCAAATTGATTTATGTAGTTTCTTTTTTTTTTTTTTTTTACTATTCTGATAGCTATTTTTTTTCCCTTCTTGTTAATAGTATATAAATTTGTCACTAACGTGTATGTGTGAAGCCTGGGAAGAAATACTGATGCAGATGGATTCTCGTCTCACCAAGTTTGTACAGGTAATGTTTGTGAGGTTTCCCCTGGAAGGAGTGGAAGTGGGCACGCTGTCCTCATTGACTTTCCGAGCTACCTGATGGATACTGGTCGGGTTTGTAAAAGGTGAAGGTCAAGCTTTCAGATGGCTTGGTCTGATCGCACACTGTTTCCCCAGAGAGGCAGGGCTCTCCTCGCATCAGGACAACCTAGGTGGGTCTGTGAAGTGGAGCAGGTGGGGCGTGGAGAGTCAGGATGGGTGTTGGAAGAGCTGACTGTCTATTCTCCACGAACCGATGGTCAGATAATCAATTTAAATAAGGATTTGAAGGAAGCTTAAGGAAAAGGAAGGGAGTCATGCTCCTATAGTTTTAATTTTGAATTATACATGGTTATAATTTTAAAAATATATATCATGATGTTATCCATTTTGTCTAGGAGAAGAGCACAACCACGTCTGTGCAAGATGAATTCATGCACTTGCTGTTATGGGGGAAAGCAAGGTAGTAAACTCATATTAGGTGCTCTTGCTTTTTCTTCTTTTTTACAGTAGTTTTTTATTTTGAAAGGAATTCATATTCATTGTAAAAAAAATAGAAAATTCTGGTACATAATAAAAAATAGTATTTATTTTTCTAGATTTTCTATGCATTTTTTGTAAATGTAATCATTTTCTATGTCTATAATACATATATGTTTTACTAAATGTGTAAAAAAATTTCTAGTTTTTTATGGTCCCGTCAGTCTTTTCCTTTATGGTATCTGCCTTAGCGTTATTCTTAAAAAGACCTTTCCCATCTTAAGAGTATTCAAAAGATTGTGTTTTCTTCTAGAGTTTTTTTATAGTTTATGTTTTATTCCATCTACATGTTCCAGATGTGATGTATTTGGTTATATGCTATGGAAGACTAACTTCTTTTTTTCTGAAGGTTTAGATAATTGCCCAGCATAATTTATTGGGTATTACACTTTCTCCTTACGGATTTAAAATGCCATTTTAGCATTCAGTACATCTTAAATACACTTCAGTCTGTTTCTGGACTTTATTTTTCCTGTTTTCTGTCCCTTTTTGAATACAACAAAGTCTTAATTTTTGTTGGGCTATTTCTTTTTGTTTATTTTGCTTAAAAATGTTGTTTTTACTTTTAAAAGTTTTAAGTGCTGCATTCACATTTTGAATAGAGAAGACTAAAAATACTTTCTTTTTCATTGTAGTGCTGAACTTCAGACCCTCTTAATGAACCAGTTAACAGTAAAGGTGCAGCTAAAATATCTTTGTCTTTAAATGGCTTATGTGCACATTCTTGATTTTTTTTAGAGCAGCATGCAATATCTTACTTATATGCTAAATATATTTTTTTCTCTTACTTAGGGCTTAAAGAAGCTTGGCCAGTCTATAGAGTCATCATATTCTAGTATACAAAAATTGGTTATAAGTCACTTACAGAGGTATGAAGGTGATGTTGAATCTTTGGTATTGTGTCTACATGTACTACATGTGTCGGTGTTCTTCATCAGCTGGCATTCTCTCTTTTTTTTAGCCTTTTCTAGCTAAAATTGTTGCATTGGCACTTGAGGGGAATCTTGGAGTGCCCAAGATATAAAGAGTCAATAATGGTAAATCTTGAAATAATTTTCAAACATCTGTTCACCGGGTTAGGCTCTCTGTCTGGGCTTTTTTTCCCAGCCAGACAACCATGAGGTATATTTTGAAAAGGCATATACCTTTTTTTGTTTTTTTTAAGATTTTATTTATTTGTCAGAGAGAGAGAGAGCGCACAAGCAGGGGAGCGGCAGGGAGAGGGAGAAGCAGGCTCCCTGCTGAGCAAGGAGCCCAATGCGGGACTCGATCTCCGGACCCTGAGATCATGACCTGAGCCCAAAGCAGATGCTTAACCGACTGAGCCACCCGGGCATCCCCATATGCCCTTTTTTGAGCAGAGAAATTATATTTATCATTTTACAGTGTACAAAGCATGTTACGTGTTTTTGCATTTAACACTTTGGCAAGGTGTTGATTATGATTATCCTCCTTTTACACAAGAAGAAACTGAAACCCATACTGGCCTGAAGTTACTAAGTGTCACTGCCAGACTCTGTCTCCGATCTTCAGGTCTCATGCTATTTCTATCCACAGCTCCCTCAGTGAAGCAGTTTGCATGTGGCTGCTCGGAGTTTGACTTAAATTTTGATAAATCCCTTTATGCTGAGTTCCCTAGCCCTTACTACATCACCTCAGCCTTGGGTCACTGCAGTGCCCTTTGGCCTGGTTTCCAGTCCACAAATATATATGTGCCCCTCAAATGTATTCCCCACAGCAGATCTGATCATGTTACTCTAAAAAACTTCCAGGGCCTTCCTATTGCTCTCAGGACCAAGACCTTTGCATAGCCTTTAACACATCTGCCTCTCTGCTTCATGTGCACTGGTGGGCTTACCAGACTTGACATTTTTTTCATCCCACTCAGGGCTTTTGTGCATCCGTCTTGCCTTCTGGAACACTCCCACCTTGCTCTTTACTTGAACCCCTTAGCTAAAATCTCACTTGTTCCAAGAGGCCTTCCCCAATTCCCCGGATTAGGTCAGGTTATTGAATTACACCTGCACTCGTGTGCATTTCCTTCTAGGCATTTATGATAGTTGGAATGATACACTGTCTGATGTGGTTATGAGTGTCCTCCCCCACGATGAGACTGTCAGTGCCGTAAGGATCCTTTCGCTTTGTTCACTGTTGTGTCTGCAGTATGTAGCACAGTGCTGACTTAAAGCTAGAGCTTAATACATGTTTGTTGAATGCTAAATACATAGCTTTTGGGTGAATAAGATGACCATATGACTGTCTTCAAAGTGCCAGGGCTAACTGTAGAACATAATGTGATCTTGTAAGATTAAATCTTACAGTCATGTATTCATCTCAGTTGTCCGGATGGCCAAATGGTTCTGTTACGGCTTTTAGAGAAAATTTTGAGAAATGATCATTTCTCATAGAAAGAAAATTGAAGTTACTTTCATTTTTTATTTCTGAAAATTTGGAAATATTTAGGTGAGGAATTAGCTGTCTGCCACCTTGATGCTGGTAATGATAGTAACTTACTTCTGCTCTGTTTTGATAGTGGCTCCGAGTCTTTATTATACCATTTGAGTGAACTGAAAGGAATGGCTTCGTGGAAGCAAAAATATGAACCTCTTGGACTAGATGCTGCAGGAATTGAAGGTAGTAATTTAATTTTTCAATAGAATACATTAAACACACTTTACTTACTAGAAAAATGATGTTTGTTTATTTCTCTTCAGATGCTATTACCGCTGTGGGTTCTTTCATACTCAAGGCAAATGAACTTCTTCAGTAAGTATTGGGGATACCTGGAATCACTGACCTGAGAATATTTTATTCTTATAAGCAAGAACCCAGCAAATTGTCATGATTTTCTTAAAATGGGTTTTATATGCTTTTATCAAAGTTATTACCTTTACGTGATTCAAACAAGCCAATAACATAGCCGTCTCATCAGTTAAAGCGGTATTACACTCTCCCCCACCGCCCCCATCCTCACTCCAGTCCCCTCTCCAGGGGGAATCCTTTTAACTCCTGTAACTGTTTCTGTTTGTAGTTCTTCTGCAGCTTACCTCCATACTTCTAAGTTGTGTAACTGTACTGCATTTCTTTTATTTATCCAGTTTTAGAAATTCTTCTTCTCTGTGTTTGTTTTTCCTAGACTTTGTTTTCTTCTTTCTGCCTTTATCACATCCTTAGATTCTCCCCCTGTCTGCAGGGCAGGATCATGCCCTGGGGCCCCCTCAGTCCCTGATGGCTCCTCCTCTGGCCTCCTCCCCGCCCCCCCAGCAGCCCTCAGGCAGGCACTTGGGTGCTTTCTCTTAGGTCCGGACTTCATGATCTCCTTTGCTTCATGCTTCCTTTAATCACTTTGTTGGGAAACATCCTCCAGTAACTTATTCAGGAAGTAGCTACGAGACGATAAACTGTGTGTCTTTTCTCCTACTTTCACACTTTATTGATGGTGTCCAATGGGTATAGGATGATGAAGGGGAAATCATTTTCTCAGAGAAGTTTGAAAGTATTGCTTCATCGTATGCTGGCCTTTTTGTGGCTGATGGAAGGTCTGGTGCTTCTGATTCTCATCCCTCTGTAGGGGTTTTTTTGTTTCTCATCTCTCAAAGCTTCATTCTTTATCCTTGATATGTTGAAATTTCACAGTAGTGTTTTTGGATATGGGTCTTTTCATTACGCTGATAATAAGAAAATACCATTTGAACCTGAATTCTGTTATTATTTTGGTAATCTCCTTTTTTTTTTTTTTTAAATTAGATTTTTGTTCTAGAAACTTGGTTGGTCAGATATTAGGCAGTGAACTGATCTGTGTCTTCTGTTTTTCCTCACATATTTCTCATATCTGTGTCTTTGCTGTTTCCTGAGACATTTTCTTGACTTAATTACCCAACATTGTCATTGATGGTAGACATTTATTGAGTACTTAACTATATTTTAAACATTATTCTAGATGCTGAGGATATAGCAGTGAACGAAACTGGTAAAATCTTTATGGATCTTATATTTTAATGTGGTGAGATAGACAATAAAGAAATGAATGATTAAAATATATAGAAGGCAGATAGTGTGAGTAGTGATGAGAAAAACCAAGCAGGGAAGGGGGACCTAAGGGATGCGATTTCACATAGGGCAGGCCTTGCTGAGATGATGATGTTGGAAGAAGTGAGTCATTGATATTTGGTAAAAGAGACAGCAAGTGTGAAGGCGCTGAGTTTGGAGCATGCCTCGAGAGCCACTGCTGAAGTGAGTTGAGCAACAGAGGGTGAGAGAGGATGAGTTGAGAGAGGAGGATGGGCCACATTGTGTAGAGTCTGTAGGCAGTTGGAAGGACTTTGGCTTTTACTCTGGATATAAGAAGAAGCAGTTAAGGTCATGGAGTGAAAGGATATGACAGGTTTTTAAAAGATCCTTTTGTTATTTGCTTAGTTTTGAGAATAAATTAAAAGAGGGCAACGACAGAAGCCAAGAGAGAAATGGTGGTTAGGATCCAAAGAGGTCAGAATCTGGGTATGTTTTCAAAGTAGAAATAACAGGATTTGCTGAATGATTGTGTGTGGATGGTAAAATATAGGAGTCATGGGTAATTATGAGTTTAGGTCCTGAGCACCTGGAAGAGTAGGATTGACATTTACGGAAATGGAGAAGACTTGGGAGAGAATATATAAACTGTATATGTGTATTTTATGTTCCTCAATATGGGTTTATCTGGTATTTTTATGATTAGATTCAGGTTATACATCCCTGGCCAGAATACTACATAACTGGAGGAGTGTCCTTCTCAAGGTGTCACATCCGGAGGCAAGCAAATGATGTCTGTGTCTGCCCTTCCTTAGTGATGTGAATTTTGATGACCTGGTCAGTGTGTCAGCCATATTAAATCTGAAATGTCTGTTAGATAGCCTCATGGAACTGTCCAAGACATTGTTGATCATATGAGGCTAGTATTCAAGGGAGGGGTCCAGGCTGGAGATGTCAGTTTGGGAGCCATCAACACATTGGTGTTATTTTGGGCCATAAGACTGGATGAGGTAGTAGTGAGTGTGCTTAGAGAAGAAGACAGATCTAAAGACTCCAGAGATGGACATTCCAACATTTAGAAATGGGGCTGATGGAGAGCTAGCAGAGGAAGCTAGAGAGGCAGAAAGACTAGGAGAGTGGGTGTCCTGTAGGCCGAGGGATGGAAGCGTGGTAAGAAGGAATGAGGGATCGGTTGTCAGATGCTGCTAAGTCAAGTAAGATGAAGACCAAGAATAGAACAGATAATCAGAGTATTACTAGAATCGATTATTGGTGACCTTGATTGGAGCCACGTCATGGAGTCGTGGAGCTGTTGGGATACAGAATGAGAGCAGATGCAAAGAAACAGCAGATGTTGTCTCTTGAGGAGTTTTATTGTAGTTGCAAACAGTTGTTGGGGTTTTTTTTATCTTCTTACGATAGGAGCAGTTAGAGCATATTTATATATGATGGGGTGTTCTGGAAGGGGAACGATTGATGGTGGAGGGAGGAGAGGATTGCTGGAGTAAAAGTACGGGAGGGGATAGCTATGTGGGGCATTGGGGAATGGGCTGGAAAGATCGTGTATCCACAATTGCGGGAGAGAAGGCTGCGGAAACGGTCACAGACGCTAGTATCCGGGCCCATGGGGGCTTGCGGACGTTCACTTCCAACTGTTCTTACCATCTTAATGAGATGAGGCAACGTTCTGTCAGCTGGAGGTTAAGGGTGGGAGGTGGTTTAAGAATAAAGGAAAAGCTGTGAGCCGGTTGTCTCAGGCAGTGGGAGAAAGAACGGGCGAAATAGGCGGATGCTGCTGGTGCTGAGGGCCACTTGGGGAGCCCTTGTGAGAGTAGGAGTGACCCCGGTCAGCGTGGCTGCTGGCTTTTCTCCAGTCGGGGCCAGCCAGGTGTGCTGGGGCACAGAGCAGATGAGCACTTAGATTTGCTAGGCTTCATGACCAAAGTGAAGCCAGAGTGGGGCAAGGGAATTAAAGCGAGGGTATGATTCAAATGATCCTGGAATTTGAGCTGGTTTGGGGGGGAAGTGGGGACATGGTGTGAGTGGGAGACAGGGAGGAGAGGTGGGGAACCAGTGGGCAGTAGTCTTGGGGAGACAAAAGCTGAGGTGCTGGAGAGAGGTCCCTGGGAAGAGAGGTGGTTGTTGGTGAGTGGCATACTTGACATTGAGAGTCAGAGAGGGGGCGCCTTGGTGGCTCAGGTGGTTAAGCATCTGCCTTCCGCTCAGGTGGTGATCCCGGGGTCCTGGGATCGAGCCCCACATCGGGCTCCCTGCTCGGCGGGAAGCCTGCTTCTCCCTCTCCCACTCCCCCTGCTTGTATTCCCTCTCTCGCTGTGTCTCTCTCTGTCAAATAAATAAAATCTTTAAAAAAAAAAAAAAGTCAGAGGGTTCACGTTGGCAGTGCTGGGGTCTAGGCTGTCAGCTTTGGAATCGATAGTCACGTGAGGTGGAGGACGTGACCATTACTGGAACCTTTGCATTGAATTCTTTATCGCGGCAGCCCTAGTCTTCAGTTTCCAAATGTGTTTTCTTACTTCTTTAATCATTTTTCAAAGCTGTGCTCTTGCTTTGTAGAAGACATCTTCTCAAATCTCTGAGGACATTAATTAGATATTTTTAAAAGCCTGCCGTTCCCTGAATGATCTCCCGTTCCTGGGTCACTTTTCTGTCTGTCTTGGTGTCTTGTTGCAAGCTCTCTTCCGGTACCTGCTGCTCTGGTGTTTACTCATGTTTATTCATGAGGCGATTTGAAGTTGCTTGGAATCTGTGCGGACAGGGGCAGCAGAAAGCCGGCTTCGGTGCCCTGCCCGGGACGTGCAGAGCTGTGCCGTGGGCCACCAGCGCCCGCACGGAGCTACCTCGGTTCTTCCCAGTTTATGTGCTTTCTTGGGAGAACCCCGTTCGTTTGTTTTCGTTTGGGAGATAAACCCGTAGGCGTTCACGTTTTGGGGGAAAGGACATACTGACTGCTCTGTATTTCAGTTTGTCCTCCTGTGTCCAGCCCCGCGTGTCATCCTGAGGGCTGCTGTCAAGCCTGACGTTCCCAAGGTTGAGTGTCCCTGGGATGTCGCAGGCCGGAAGTCTCCTTGCTGGATGTCCTCTCCGTGTCCTGCGTGCGGCCGCCTCTGTTGAGCTTCGTCAGCCTCGTGTCCTTTCTGACATTTCTGAAATTAATTTCTTTTCTACCGTCCTTTTTGTTTTTGTGAGTTTATAACACACCCCTCCCCACCGGTCCATTATCATTTTAATGGAGTTTTAGAAGGTAGAGGTTGGAGACACACTTGTGTTCAGAAGACAAAATGAGAGGAGAGATGACATTGCTTTTCCCCTGTTGAATTATTTTTTGGTTCACCGTATTTGCAGAGTAAATACAAAATATTAAGCTTTTTGTGATCACTTTTCAATATGAATGCAAGGTAGTTTATTTAACTTCTTGCTCGCTGGAAGTAAGTTGAATGTAGCATTATTATTTTAGATTATAGACGAAGAAATTGAGGCAGTGAGAATTTTGACGTTCACCTGTGGCAGAGCAGGGACTGCCTGCCGGGTGTGGGGAGGGGTCAGAGTATTGACTGGGAAAGACAGAAAGGAACTTTTCTTCCCTTTTTCCATTTTTGCCGTAAGAGAGTTTTGATTATATTGCTTGGTAACATCAGAAATGTCGCAGTCTTTTTATGTCAAGTGTTTTGCTCTAGAGAGCTAGATTAATGGTACTGACCCACCTCTCCAGTAGTATGAAGCTTCTTGCTTGGAAAGGGCTTTGAGATTTAGGAAAGAAAAGGGCAGGTGTTACTTGCTTAGAGTAATTATCTTGTAGATGTGAGCTTAAAGAGATTTTTTAAGCAGTGATACCCCTGTCCATATTTAGAGACAGTTTCATCAAAATGAACATGACTTCCACTTATAATACTTAAATTTGGGGGGTCCATTTCTGTAAAGCTCAAGGAAGTTCAGTTTTTGAGATCAGTTACTATAAGCATCAAAAATCAACTTCCAAAAATAATGTCCACTGATACCAGAGGCGGTGACAGTACAAATTTATAATCATGACATTCTGTTGGCGTTGATGTTTTTTCTTACCAGTGAGTATTTTTTTAACTGAGAATAATGCTGAAAACGTTTTTTTCCCTAACTTCTTTTATTTGCAAAGTTGGAAAAGGATTTCATACCTTACTGAATGCTGGGAAAGGCTATTACACAGTTTGTGGCAAGGCTGTTATAACCAGTTAGAATCTGAGTCATTTGCTTTATTTTTGAAAAGAACCAGGATTTGCTCTTCTGAAGCTTTATTTTTAGGTATGTGTTTGATTTGTAAAATCAAAGGTTTAAATGTCCTCCAGATAGGATAAAAGAGAATGGTAAGGAGTATTATATCCCACAGCAATTGAATGATGATACATGAACCACACATCATAATTTTATTTCTGATTTCTTTTAGTTTTATATTTTCAGAGTTACAGATAGTAGTATGAAAAACCTCAAGGCGTTTTTTTGCTGATTTCTTTTATCTTTTCAGAGTTATAGATAGTAGTATGAAAAACTTCAAAGCGTTTTTTCGCTGGCTTTATGTGGGTAAGTTAATTGAATAAAGCATTCTTGTTACCTTAACACTTCTTTAAAAACTGTGGGAGTATCAATTTAGAATATTTCAGTTATTCTGGTAAAATTTCAAGTAACCGTACGAGTAGAGCGAATGGTGTAAATGACCCCTCTTGTACCCTTCACGGGTGTCAGCGGTTTCAACACGTGGCCCGCCTTCCTCCTCCTGTACCACCAGGCCCAGGCCCCCCCCAGACGTCACTTGTAGCACCGATTGTCCCTGTCACTCACTGCTGATGGTTAACATTTTTTTTTTTTTAACCTTGGAACTTCTCCTTAGGTTAAAATAACACTTTTGAATCTCTGCTATGTATTAAGCACTGGTGGGTGTTAGGTTTTTTAAAATGAGAGGGGGGGAAAAACAAAGATCTGGCCTCTGCTCTTGAGTAGCTTATTTTCTGTTCTGTTTCTTGATCTTCTGTTTCTAGATGTATGCCATCCGTTAGGGTAGCCAGTAGCCACCTGTGGCTCTTCAAATTATTTGAAATTATAGGGCACCTGGTTGGCTCAGTTGGTTAAGCAGCTGCCTTCAGCTCAGGTCATGATCCCAGGGTCCTGGGATGAAGCCCTGTGTCAGGCTCTCTGCTCAGTGGAGAGCCTGCTTCTCCCTCTCCACCGCTTGTGCACTCTCTCTCTCTCTCTCAAATAATAAATAAATAAAATCTTTAAAATAAATAAATTAGTTGAAATTATGTAAGTTACATGTCTAGTTCTTTAGTCACGCTGTGCACATTTGAAGTACTCTGGCCACACACTGTCAGTGCCACATTGAACAGCCCTGAACAAGAAGTTTCTAGCATCCTCTCCATCAGACACTAATGCCCTGGCTAACTAGGATGCAGACCACTCATTGCCTTTGTGTCTCCACAGTGTCTTTTCATTTGTAGGTAGTTAACCAGGATTTACTGACTTGATAGTGTTTTAATGCTTACTCTACAGCATGTGCATATTTTATGTAGGTCCATTTGTACTATTTTTGTGACCCCCCCCAATATCTTTGAAATAATCCAGCATACATTCCCTTCCAACACAGGCAAAATTTAGTTTTAAATGGGATTTATCCCACGTTTGTTAAAATTCTAAAGAGTAAATAAAATAGAAGTTAAATTATCTGTAATGTGCTCATATCTTTTAAACAAATGCCCAAATCTTCAATTCCGATATCTTATAAACAGACTTTGTATTTGTCAGCCTAATGTAATAGCTTGTGATAAAAAAAAGAATGGGATCCGCAGATGTTGGCATTTAAAATTCTTCATTTTTTTCTCAAAACCATACCAATGCTAGCCAGAATGGGGAGCCAGAGTGTTTATCAGGCCAGCCTGTTTAATATCAGAGATGCTGATTAGAATAAATTACAATATTAAAACTGAATGAGGTCTTCGAAATAATTTTCTTTTACAGAAGAGGTTTGGTTTTACTTGTAATTACTGGAGTAGTTGAGGCAGTTTATATTCTTATTGCATGTGCTAACTCTAATGAGAAGTCTGATTAGAAGAGAAATGAATTACTGCTCAGTCCTTATCATTAGAGCAGGGCATTGAGAAAGCACGCTGGATTGGAGAACCAGAGACCTCATTATAATCCTGGCTCTGCCACTCGTTAGCTGTGCAGCCTTGGTTTGCTCCTTTGGAAAATGTAGCCTCTGTGAAGGCAGGAACTTCTTTTATACCATTGTATCCCCAGCACCTGTAGTATGCTCAGTGAGTAATTTTTGGACAGATGAATGAATGAGTGGACTAGATCATGGCTTGCTTTTCAGATAATTTAGAAGTTTGAACTAATTAAGAACAGTTTCTAAAATAATCTGTGTTTGCAGAATCACATCCAGCATGCTTATTCCTGACTGAATGCAATTAAGAAGGATATTCAAACACTGTGCAGAAACACGTGCAGCGTTCCTCTTGACTTAGGTGAACATAATATAAAAACACAACCCTCAAAGTACAAAATGAATATTAAAGAGTCTGTAAACATATGTATATATAAGTGTATGTATATACACAAAAGTCTTAGTGCAAATATCTTTGTGTAGCAAAAGACCCAGGGGAGAGAAACAAGTTTGTTTGGTATTCTAAGGCTTTTGGAGGAACGAATTGCTTGCAGATTTTAGGAGAAGAAACGCCATGTGTTAAGAGAGGAAAGAATCCAATCTGCACACATCGCCTTCGTACAAAGCAGCCGTCACATCGGTCTGTCCAGAGTGGCAACGGGTTGAGTTGAAGGAGAAAATAAAAAATAATAGTTTAGTAGGATCGTTAGACCAGCCATTTTAAACCTGAAAATACAAGTAAAATTTAAAGTCTTCATGTTTTAGTATTTAGAAGGAAAATGTTTTTCTTGGTGAAAAGATTCCTTTGGTTGAATATTGAAGATTTAGTCCAGTGAAACATATTTAGTCTTTGAAATGTATCTATATTAAAATTACGTTTGTAGCTTTCCTTTAAAGACAGTTTTTTGATTTTTGTTGCCAGCAATGTTGAGAATGACGGAGGACCATGTGCTTCCGGAGCTGAATAAGGTAGTATGTGGTAGTACGTTTTCCAGAGTGTTAATGCTGCTCTCGCTGAGCTCAGCGTGGCTGCTCATCTCGGTGTTCTTACACCGTTGCTAGTTTACAAGATGTCAGGCTGTGGATGCTAAATACAGCTTAGTAAGCCTTTTTTTTTTCCTTTAAGAAATTTGTTTTTCATCACAAAATACCTTTACCATGGCTATCTAATTTTATAATTTTCATGTTTATGTAAGATTTTGTAACCTGTATTATGTAGGGTGCTTGTATTCTTTACCTTCCTTAAGTTTTGAATGCATTTTTATTTCCTTGGAAATCTGGTACTTTAGATATTAGTCCCAGTGCTGATGTCTGGTAAACAGTGTTTCTGACTACAAGGATTGTGACAAGTGGCCGTGGACTTTCTTTTAAGTAAGAACATTCAGACTAGGGCAACATTCCCGCCTGATTTCTGTGTGAGCATCACTGTTGAGTTGTAGGTCTTCACTCAAGTCAAGGTGACTCCTCTGGACGTACAGTCTCCTCTTCCAGAGCAGGGACCCTGCACACACAGTCTTAACATAAGGCCTAAAATAAACAACTTTAGGCCATAAGGAATTCTGTAGCTATTAGATTAGCTGATTGGAAAATGGGTTTAAAATGTTTAATTACATGCTTGTCAGAGCCTCAAGATTTCATATTTTCACAGTTGCGTAATCTTTTGGATTTCTGTTGATGTTTCTTTGAAGCAATGTTGCCTCTTGCATCATGGCTTTTAGTAGATAGTAAAAAAAGTCACATTATTATAAAAATATAAGATCTATTGGGAAGCTTTCTTTTATCTTGATTTGTTTTTCTTTTCCTTTTTGGTTTTGATAGATGACTCAAAAAGATATCACGTTTGTTGCCGAATTTCTTACTGAACATTTCAATGAGGTAGGAAATTGGTATTTATATAATGTTGTTGTTTGTTTGTTTGTTTTTTAAGAATTGCAATAAACCTGGGTAATGGTGAGAAGTAATCACATTTAATCTAATTTAATTGACATTTTTAGCAGTTGTACTTTTTAAACTATTGAACTAATTAATGGCAATACTTATTTTAGAGCCTTTATAAATTCAACTTTTGTTTGGATATGTGTCATACAATCAAAAAGAAAAAGATAACTGCCACTAACAGCTCTCTTAAAAAATAAAGGCTTTCGTTAAGCTTAAGAATTTTTTTCTTTCTCTTTTGTGAGTTGACTTAAGAGTTAAACTATGTTTATTCTTTCTAGGCTCCAGACCTTTATAACCGAAAAGGAAAATACTTTAATGTTGAAAAAGTTGGTCAGGTATGGGCTTTTGATTGAACTTGGTTATTACTCTTTTTTAGAAATTATTAAAAACTGGGGCGCCTGGGTGGCTCAGTCGTTAAGCGTCTGCCTTCGGCTCAGGTCATGATCCCAGGGTCCTGGGATCGAGCCCCGCATCGGGCTCCCTGCTCGGCGGGAAGCCTGCTTCTCCCTCTCCCACTCCCCCTGCTTGTGTTCCCGCTCTCACTGTGTCTCTCTCTGTCAAATAAATAAAATCTTAAAAAAAAAAGAAAGAAATTATTAAAAACTAATGTTAAAACTTTAGCAGTGTTAGTCTTTATTATTCAAAGTTTCTGGAAAATAATGCAATGCCAGCCTACACAGCAGCCATGTTCTTTTAGTAAAGTAACCAAAAAGGAGCAGTTTTTAGACTTTTGGTCTCAGAACTCTTATATTCTTAATAATTATTGGAGACCCCAAAGAGTTTTTGCTAATGTGGGTTATATTTATCAGTGGTAGATGTTAGTAGGCATTAGAAATGAAACAGAATACAAAATTATTTAAAAGTAACAATAATTCCACTTAACCATTACATGTTAACGTAAATATTTTTAATGAAAAATGACGGTGTTTTATAAAACAGCTTAGTGAAGAGTGGCATCGTTTTGTAGTTTTGCAAATCTCTTTGCTGTCTGGCTTAACAGAAAACAGCTTCTCATTGCTTCTTTAGTCGGTTGTGTTGGGTTTCTCTGGTCAATGTATGTAAAGAAAATCTGGCCTCACGTAGGTTTTAGAAAGGGAGAAGTATTGTAATGGCTTTTTCAGATAATGTGGACGTTTTTTGATATTATACCAAGTCTTGATAAGAGATAGTGTCTTAAAGGTTGGCTTTAATGTGGAATCTAAAATTGCATCAGTGAACTTTTCATACTCTGATATATTAAAATCCATTCATCTGTCTTGTGCTTTCAATGGATCTTTTACCCGTGCATGATTTTGTAATACTATGTATTGGTCGTTTGGAAAATACTGGTTCACTGAGTTATGCAGATCTTCCAAATGCTGACACATTTCTCCATGCAGTATCCAAAAGTCAGATTTATGAATATCCGTACCAATATCATCAGAAAATCTTTAAGTACTGTGGCTGTCAAGCACACAGTGGCAGATTTAGATTTTCCAAAATTTTAATTTTTGTTTAAATGTTTAAATTTTATCACTGGCAACAAATACTGCCAGTTGTTTTTCTTAAAGTGACAGGCTTGCTTTATTTTCAAGAAACTGTCTACCAAATACCCATGTACGAATGATCATAGCTTATCTGCCAGTCATTCTTTCAAATAAAAATGGAATTCCGTTAACAGCAACAAAGTGCCTGACTTAACCCACAACTAAAACAATTTCTTAAATGTTTTTCCTCATGGTCGCCATTGTACTTTGGTATCAGCAAAAGTGCTTTATGTATACTTCCCAATTCTCTCACAGAGAACAGTAAAAAGATTTGTACTCCAGGGTTGAGATTAAATAAAATTAATTATTTTAATAGCTTCATTAAATAATAAGTGAAACCGTCAGTAAGTGGCAGAAAGGAATACAATGCCCACTAGTATGGCTTGAGGCCACCACCTTGCCTCCCGGTACCAGCAGTTTTCCCCACCTGTGCTTTTGACCCTCAGTGCAGACGTCAACACAGTTGAAAGAGCAAATACCATTCTGACGTTATGAAAGTAGTATTGACTGCATTATTCCTTAAAGCATCTTCGGGGCTCCCAGGGGTCTGTCGACCACACTTTGAGGGCTATTGCCCTAAAGTAGATCGACAATTGATACTTTTAAAATTAATTTATAAAAAACGCACACACATACACACACACATACACACACATATAAAAGATTAAAATGTCCTTCATGAAAATGGAACACAAAATTTAAACTCAGTGTGTGGTCTCTGCATCCGTAGCATTCTGATCTTCCAGAAGTTTGCAGCTTGCTAAGTGGCTTGGCATTTAGTGGATTTTGGTCACTTCACTTGGAATAAGAGCAATGCAATTTCAGAGCACTTGGCAGTAAAACAGAATCACTTTTTAAATAGAATAATGTTAACTATAAATTCTGTGAAGCCTTCTTCTTTGTTTACAACACTTAAAATTTTGATTTGGTGTGAATTCTAGTACTTGAAGGATGAAGATGATGATCTCGTGTCACCGCCTAATACAGAAGGAAACCAGTGGTATGATTTTCTTCAAAATAGCAACCACCTTAAAGGTATTTAATGAACTTAGTGGATTTTGGCCATGTTTATACTTGCTTTGAGACTGCTGTATTAACTATGATGTTGCTGGACAATTACTGAATATTTATTTCAGGTCTTTAGATCATTTGTGCCTATTGTTTTTGATTAGAGCAATAGCAAAATAACAAATAGTCTATGACATTACCATGATAGAAAACATTCTGAAATTAACTGCGATGGGGTAAGATCGCTTATTCTCAGGTATTCTTATATTGTCTGTTTTGTACTCTATAAAAAAAGTAGGATATTGGGAAGAAAATTATAGAACCTGCTAGTGAGAGAAGTCTGGCTGATTCCAGTCTGTTAACTCCTAAAAGCATAGTGATGCTTAACTGTTCTCCTGAGATTGTAGGTTTGTGTGTATTTGTGCCTTTCATTCTCTAGGATCTTGAAATGTTGGTATAGGAAAATGATCCAGCATTACTCGGGATGCAACACAAAATAGCAACCACTAAATATATCAGAACTTCACTATTTTAGATGCAGATATTTTTGAAGCTGTATTTCTTTGCTTTCTCACAGAGTAATCTGATCACAGCCTGTCAGTTTCTTAGGTCCCTAGGGTAATAGCCCTGTGCATGTAGTTCCTCCCGTAATGCCCCCAGGAGCCTAGGGTAGGCACCTGTTATCCCCATTTCCTAACAAGGAGGCTGAAGGTCAGAGAAGGCCCAAGATCACACAAGCTGGTACCTGGTGGAACTAGGGTTCTGCTGACCTCAAAGCCTGAGTTTTTACCTCGACTCAGTGGTAACCTCTGCGACTCTGGTTGCTGTTTATCTGAATAAATGAATGAATGAATGAGGATGGATGGGGGAAGGAGAGAATTCTCTGAAGCTCAGAACTTCGCTTGCTGCTCTTTTGTTTTAATGCTAGAAGTCCAAATTCTTTTTCAGAGCAGGACATTTTGTATTGCTTGAGATCTATTAATGTCAGTTAGTTATTGAATGGAGGGAGAATAAAGCCATTGCTGTTTAATCAGGATGCATCCCCAGCCTGAGGAAGGCTCATGGCAGTGTGCCAGGAGTGGTGGCACCTGAACCCTGTCTGGGAGTGGGCTAATACTGGTCCTGGGAACTTGGATGGGCTAAAAATAGGCCCTACCCCTTTTCTCCTCACATCTTCTATGACTGAACAGGAACGCCTAATCTTAGCTAGGGGCATCATATTTAACCAAGATAACACTTCGTATTATTAACTCCCTCTCTTAAATGCTCAAGGTTTTGTTAGTATGTGAATTGGGACAAGCTCATTAATTCTCCAGTTTCTTAGTCTAGTGTGAAGAAATACAGACTCTCATTATGGAACTGTTTCTGTTTTTTTTTTTTTTTTTTAAGATTTATTTATTTATTAGAGAGAGTGTGGTGGGGAGGGACAGAGGGAGAGGGAGGGAGAATCCCAAGCAGATTCTGGGCTGAGCATGGAGCCCAACGCAGAGTTCAATCCCACAACCCTGAGATCACGACCTGAGCCGAAACCAGGGCCCAGACGCCCCACCGACTGTGCCACCCAGACGCCCCATCATTATGGAACTATTAAGAAAACTTTCATGAAACTTCTTTCTAGCACTTTGCAAAAATCACGTGCTAACTATCTGCTACATGTACTTTCTCAGGGTACATGAGGGAGCGTCGGTGTTGTACGATGGGTGAGAGTTGGTGCTCTGGGCCGCGGGGGTTGGAACCTGCTCTACGACTTCCTCGTAGTGTGGCTGAGAGCAGACCGTCTAACCTCTCTGTGCCCCAGTTTTCTCCTCAGTAACACGAGGACAATAGTAGTGCCTCCCTCAAAACGCTGTTGTGAAGATTCAGTAAATGTAGATAGAGCACTTGGTGCCTGGCTCATGGCTCCTGAGCAATCACGATGTGAGCATGTGAGCTGTCGTTACTCAGAACACTTCTGACACTAAAATGGGAGGTTTTTCCTCCTCAGACCAATTCTGACACCAACTGGGTGTCCTGCAATCGCGTTCTGATGCTCACTACCCAGACTCCACAGCTTCCATGGCTCAGTCCCACAAGACTGCCTCTGCTTCCGACTTCGGTCCTAAGGATCAGGTCCCTGGGTGGCCCACATTTCTGTCCTCACAACCCCTCCCCGCCTTTCAGGTTGGTAATTTGCTAAAATGGTTTACTGCTTTATTATAAAGATACAAGTCGGAACAGCCAAGTGGAAGAGATGCATAGGGCAGGGTATGGGGAGAGGGGCTCAGAGCTTCCGCGTCTGCTCTGGGCATGCCACCCTCCCAGCAGCCGGAAGCTCTCTGTTCAGGGGTTCTTTATGGGGTGCGATGGATTAAATCATCGATTACTGGTGATTGGACTCAACTCCAGCTCCTCTCCCCACCCTGAAAGTTGGGGGATGAGGGCTGAAAAGTCCAGGCTTCTGTCGGGGCTTAGTCTTTCTGGCAATCAGTCTTCATCCTGAAACTACCTAGGGATCTACCCAGAGTCGCCTCCTTACACCAAAAGATGTTCCTATCACCCTTATCACTAAGGAAATTCTGAGGGTTTTAGAAGCTCTGTGCCAGGAACCAGGGACAAAGACCAGATACCTTTCTCTGCTCCCACAGCATCTGTCACCTGTGGGGAGCTTAAAATGTTAACTGATTAAAACCCATTTTGTCCAACATAGCTGGGATATGAGATGCCTCGAGTGAGGGAAGCCTACAGAGCTCAGGAGAAGAGGGTGGTGGGCCTGGGAGCCCGAGGGTTGGAGTCACAGGTGTGGATTCTTCATCATTTTCACACCGGGCAAATTGCCCAAACCTCCTGAGCCTCATTTTTTTTAATCTGTAAGTTGGGGAGCGCGGTGCTTACTTTTAACAGCTGTTGTGAGCAATAGAAGTAACAGATAGAAAGGAATCTAGCGGAGTCGCTACCAGTGAACGCTGAATTATGTATTACTTTCTACTGGTAAAGTAGCCTTTTGAAAAGTAAAGTGCTTATTTACACAGCACTAGGGTCTTGTCTCTTGTTTCTGTTTTTAGTATTACACTCTTCCAAAACATTACTGGACTGCTGTTGTCACACCACTGTGGCAGAGTAGAGAACGAACTCTATTATGTGTCTTGTGGTTCCCAAATCACCCCTTCCTTCTTATACCCAGGGGAAGCATACTGTCGGATTTGGGTGGGGAAAATAGAAAAGAGAGTATCAAGCTGCTAGGACTCGGCCTGCAGTGGGTGTGGTGGGTTTTAGTGGGCCGGCAGCAGGGGATGAGGAAAGAAGGGCGGGAGGCCACAGTCATGCATGGTGAAGTTGTGTGAAGGGATAATGAAGCGACCAGGGAGATCGCTGCCGCCAGAGATGCGGTGCGGGCTGCCTCAGACAAGAGATTCTTTTCTCCTAATCATTTGGTTTACTATAGCTTTGTGTTTTTGTTTCTCTTCTTGTTTGAAACCAGAAAGTCCTTTGCTGTTTCCATATTATCCTCGAAAATCATTGCATTTTGTGAAAAGGCGGATGGAGAACATTATTGACCTGTGCTTGCAAAAACCAGCAGTAAGTTTGAAAAAGAAATACTTGCCTTTGTGGAGGAGTGAGAATCTCTACAATATGGGGCTCATTTATGTAAACGATAACAGTTATTAAGGTGAGCCGTATGAAAATGCTGCTATTCACCTTTTGGCTAACAAAAATGGCAGGCTCGTTGGGCTCACCCTAACATTTCCTCTTATTGTTAGTTTCTTACATAAACTAAAAGGTAAACAAATAACAAGGTTATTGAGAGTGTTGGCATCCTTATTATCTTATTTGTTCCCAGAACAAACTTCTTATAAATGGTCTTGGCTAGAGAGCTGTCTTGCGTCTAGCTCACTGCCGCAGGAGGGCAGGTCCGTGCCTTGAGACAAGGAGATGGGCTGGGAGTTCTTAGTCTGCGCTTCTTTCCTGTGTCCTTTTCAGAGTTTCTTCTGTCTCTTTCCCTTGCTGTTAGGACTGTCATTGAAGTTTCTCATGTGAAAGCTTGGTGATCTGGATGGTTTTTTACTAGACTTGAGCAGTGAAGGTCAGGGACTTTCTGTAGAGTACCTGTGTGTATGTAAATGCTTTAATGGGGTATTGTTTTAATCTATTTTATTTAGGATGTCATTGGAAAATCGATGAATCAAGCAATCTGTATTCCATTATATAGGGATGCTAGAAGGTAATTCTGTTTACTTTTTGGGTGGTAAAATTCAGAGGCCAATTTAATTTTTTCTTACCTTTTTTTCTTTTGTTTTAGTCAGGACTGTACACGCAGATTATTCAAATTTCCCTTCCTGTAAGTGTGTGTTTCTCCCCATCTCATGCGAGCAAAACAGTTTTGTTCTCTGCTGTGACAGCTGAATATCATGTTTTGACATTAATTTTTTTCCTTAGGTGGAATAATAAAACCTCAAATCTACATTATCTTCTTTTTACTATTTTAGAAGATTCACTTTATAAAATGTGCATCTTAAGGAGACATACTGATATTTCCCAGTAAGTATTAATCTAAAGTTTGAGTTTGAGAATGAGATTGTATTATTTTTAATAATAAACATACAGTTTCCCTCCCCTACATTTTGGGGTTCAGTTAAGCTACCTTATGACTTTAGGCTTGTCGCTGAACTGTTCTTAGTCTTAGTTTTCACATCATTAAGAGGATAATGCCAAATCAGGAAGCTATATGATCCCTTCTGGTTCTAGATTATTAATTTTGTACAGGTGTAGCTGTGACTTGCAGGATTTCTTTAGCGTTAGGAAAAATACAACAGTGGAACACTCAGGATTATATCTCATGAACTTGTAGCGGTTCAAAACTGTGGTTTGGGTTCCTTATAGGAAGAATTTTTCCTCAGGCTAGGTATGCCTTTCATTAAACAAGAGGCCTGCCTATAGAGACTTCTTTTGAGAATCTGAAGTAAAAGTTCTAAAAAATAAAGCACATACAGAATACGTGTTTCTCAATGTATTCGTTTTTAGTATCTCAAATGGTTTTTAATGTGAATTTGAAGGAAATGTTTTGAGACCCAAGATGGGGCCAAAGAGAAGTAATTTAGTTGTCCCAATTGTCCTTAATTTTATAAGGTATCTAGCTACTTGAGTGACTGAGATTTTAAAGCAAGTTGTAATTTTGATGGAGGTTTGTCTATCCAGGTGTTTAAATCAGCTGTTAGTGTTGCAGAATGAGCATAATGGTATTTTGGGTCTGGGACTTGGCTGTTTAGGTAAATATACTAACACTGACAATCATGTTCTTTCAAGCATTTCGATCATTGGCTATCCAGGTTGTTCCACAGTCTCTTTTTTCTCCCCTTCTTTCTTCAAGATCTGTAAGTAACGGTCTAATTGCTGTTAAGTTTGGGAGCTTCACATATGCTACAACCGAAAAAGTGAGAAGAAGGTAAGTCTTGAATCTTGTTTGGATGAGATTGTTCACATGTACAAATGATCTGTACAGAAATGTGGTTAGACTCAGTACAGTGATGGCCCACGAGGCCTTTGTAACTTGCACCAGAGGACACAGGATTGCTCACATAGTTTATACTTTGATTGACTTCACAATTGAATAGAACCTTACTGCCCTTCAGGGGTTTATAGAGCCCTGGTTTCCCGTGATTGATACTTCTGAGCTCCTCTGTCTGTTATGAAAGCAAGGTGGCTCCAGGGGGCATGTGGCTGAAGTTCTTGTTATGACCAACACTAACGTGAGGTGGCCTCATTCTCCCTGCTCTGGGATGTTCTTAGGATATAAAAGGGTAAAAGTACCAGAGTCGTCCCTGAGGCTGTGGGGTGGACACTCATCGCAGGCCAATTTTTTTCTCACTCTCTTTTCCTTACGTAAAAGGAGATTTTTATGAGAATGTCTTTGAAGTTGTTGTGACTTTTCCTCTGTCAGTCTTATTTTTACTTCTCAGTCTAGTCAGCTCTGTTTGTTTAGGCGGTATATATCTACAAGGTGCCATTCGTGGAATTTCCACAGCCTTAAGGCCTGACTACTGGTATCAGGAGTTTTCTGGAACTGGACCAACCTCACCCTCCCAGATTTTTCTTTTTTCATGATGACCTCTTTTTAGGGCCTAGTTCTATCTGTGAATAATCACTGCAATCGGTAACTGATTTTAGCACAAACTAATGATGTATTTTTAGTGTACTAGTATAGAATGTCACCTGGTTTTTGTTGTATTAATGTTTTGCGTGGTACCACAGTACTTTCTCAGTCGTCCTGATCATCTGTGATGTAACAGAACGTCCTTCACTTCTAGTGCCTACAGCTGCTTAGACGCGCAGTTTTATGATGATGAGACCGTAACAGTAGTTCTGAAAGACACTGTGGGGCGCGAAGGGAGAGATAGACTCCTGGTCCAGTTGCCGTTGTCTTCGGTGTATAACGGCGAGGACGCTTCAGAGTATCAGTTCACTGGGGCGTACTCCACAAGGTAACTAACGCATCAGTAAGAAAGTCTTGCTGACCTAACAGTTAAATGCTTTTGAATGTGTATTGTACATTCTAGCTCCTCAGGTGTGCTAGACAGTGCTTACTGGGGATAGGAAAGTCAGCTGAGCAGACGTACTTTTCTTTAAAAAAAATGCTGGCTTCAACAGCTCTTCTGCCCTTTTGCTTTACAAATAAATCAAGAGTATTTGCTCAAATAAGGTGGGGAATTACTTGGAGTGGTGAATGGGACTTCTGTGCTATTTTTAAGGGTAGCATTAACGCCAGTTAATTTAGATTAGATTTGCTCCTAGTGGTTTCCTTCCAGAATTAGGACCTCAGTAGCCACATGGAGGTACACAGCTAACTCTAACCCTTCTCTTTTTAAATGTGTCTGTTTGCTTTCCTTGAGCTGGAATCAGAAACCTTAGTAAGATGCCATTCTGGCTATTTGGAATTGCAGTATTTTCCTAGGATATAGGAAAATACTTTTTAAACAGTGGCTGATAGAATTATTTTGGAAATGGGAATATTGGTAGAAATCGAACCCATGGTGGATCCTAATACTACCCCTTGTAACCAGGGAGAAGATCGCCTTTTCATTCCGGGGTTGGTTTTTCCCCTCTCCAGGCTAGATGAACAGTGCAGTGCTATTCCCACACGTACCATGCATTTTGAGAAGCATTGGCGATTACTGGAAAGTATGAAAGCTCAGTATGTTGCTGGGAATGGTTTTCGCAAAGTGTCCTGTGTGGTAAGTATTTACAGATTGTTTACTGACTGAGAGTAACAGGAGGAAGTGACTTTGGGTCTATAAGGTCCTTTCAGAAAGTGTAAACATTTCGTGGTGTATTGCCTTTATTGATTACGAACATGTTGTGGTCTTAGCTATGTAGCTTTCTCGTTCTGAGAAAGCTGACTGAGGAATACAATTCTAGATGTTACTTATTTATTTATTTTTTAAGTAGTCTCAACACCCAACATGGGGCTCGAACTCGTGACCCTGAGATCAAGTATCTCATGGTCTTGCGACTGAGCCACTAGGCACCCCTAGATTTTAATTATCATGAAATTGTCACCGTTGTATATAGAGATCCTTTTACAGCAAATGAGGCTAAGTTTAGTGATTTTGTTGTAAATCGATGGGAAAATAACTTTCATACAAAACCATTCTTCAAGCTTCTCATTTCTTATATATTATGTATTAGTTCAGCCATTAATTTAGAGAGTCTTTATTTGACCTTTTCTTCTCCAGTTAAGCTCAAACCTCCGTCATGTAAGAGTATTTGAAATGGACATAGATGATGAATGGGAGCTTGATGAGTCTTCGGATGAAGAGGAGGAAGCCAGTAATAAGCCCGTGAAGATAAAGGAAGAGGTGCTGTCGGAGTCGGAGGCGGAGAACCCGCAGGCCAGAGCTGCTGCCGCGGCTCCGGACGTAGTCATCAAGGTGGAAAAACTTGACCCTGAGCTGGACTCCTGATCTAGCTTGCCCTTATGTTCTCGGTATGTCAGGGAGGACATGGGATATGGACGAAGATGTTTTGGACCACTTTTAATTTTCTTTGTATAACAAAGAAATAAACCATACATTTTATTTTTCCTTATTCTGCTTCAGCTTCTTAGTAGTAGAGTCACTATAATAGACTTTTTTTTGCCAAGATTTCTTTTTAATACTGTGTGCAGAACTCATGTTTAAAGAAAACATAAATTGAATGTGAGGAAAATTTCAGTCTTTTCTGTTAAAAGATAGGTATCAGGAATCATTCCTATATCAAGAAGAAATTACATTTAAATAGTCATTCATCACTGGAAGTTTTGATGCTTTAATATTTTAAAAACGTAGATAACATTTATTCCTCCTTTTCCATCTTCCCCTTTCTAGTTGATTCTCAGTCTCCAGAATGCTTTCCAAAATTATGTTTTCAAAATTATACTGCCTTACTGTGATGCTAAATAAGCCAGAAGATGGATACTGTCTTTATGATCTAAACAGCAAAAACACTGCTTGACACCTACATAATTATCTCATTTTGTTACTGGATTTGAGCTCTGAATCCTTTGAATTGGCAGCATTTAGATGTGTCTTTTTCCTCTGTTTATAATCGGTCAAAGACACATGGTGGCTTTCTGTGCAATGCCTTATGAACACAAGAAACGTGGGATCAACTAAGCCTAATTTAACATTAGTGCACATGAGCTCCTGTTGATTTCCTGGTGCTCATTCCTAAAGTTGAGTAGTATTCTCATGAGACTTTCAAAGAGTTTCCGTTTTATATATGAATTCTAGTATCAGTTCACCGATAAATGAAAGCATCACTTTTTGAAGCTTTAAATATCTTTAGGCAGGAAAATATACTTTAACCACATGAGTGGGTAACTGCCGGATTCTGTGTCATTTGTCTTTCTTTAATGTACCTGTTGCACTTGGATTTTAGGTACATCATGCTTTAGATACTCCAGGTACCTCAGTTGGTCTGATCTGTGTCAGTTTTGAAGGGAATACTGACAAGAAGCCACTGTTGTATGTATGAGCTTGGCGATTAGAACTATGATCTTCAGGAGCCCGGCTGTGCCCGCGTGCGGCCTTGCACATAGCAGGCCTCGAACACGCTTAATATGTAATTTACATAAATGCTTCTTGGTGGTTGGTCAGTTTCATGGCATTGTGCAGATGTCTTGAATTAGCTTTTGTGAGCAAGAAAGGTAATCTCTCAGGCGACATTATAGCTTGTTAGAATAAATTGCAATTTCACAATGAGCCACCAGTTCTTTATTAGACAGTAATCTGTCCCATGTGACTTCAGCATGAAATTTATAAAGATTTTTTGATATGTGCACGCTTGCTTTCTGCAGTTCCAGCCTACGGATGAATTGAAACTGAGACTCCCAGACTCTGCCATCATCTCGAACCAGGCATCAGTACTAGTTCCACTGATGTACTAGCTATCCCTTATCATCGAGTTAAATAATTGTAAATCATTCCTAATTTTAGGAGGATAGTTTCTTCATTAATGTTTTTAATGTATATGATAAATAATTTAGGAACTGGATTTGTATTATATCAAAGTAGAAAAGTTTGAACTGATATCTGAATTCCTTTTTAAGTTTTAATAAGTGTAGTGCAGATAATCTGTTTTATCATTACATTTTTAGACGTAGGCTATGATTTCCACACTGTCAGAAACTCTGCTTTTAATATTTAGAAAGAATTTGAGCATTATAGACTATCATTTCTGGTTTATTTAGCAGCAGATGCTGCATTTGAGTTTTGAACTGAGTGAATGACAAGGGAAGTGGGCCGTGTGGGATCCTGGGTGCTGGGCGTTGGCACACCCAGGCTGTTCGTGGAGTTCTGGGCCCTGACCTTCCTAGACTGGAGATAAGCAACTACCTGTGTCAGGGTTTGAGGACTAAATGGGTGTCATAGAGCTTTGTGGTTGGCACATAGGGGACACCTGATAAAGATCAGCACTTATTAAAATTCTGTGCTGCTCTTTTCCAGGATAAAATGTGTTGATATTTTAGGAATTTAAATAGCCTTTTTTTTTTTTTTTTTTTGGTGCCCGACTTAATGGGATTGTGATAATAGTCTTGCTAATTCTCTGGCTTTGTAGGTTGTTTTTTTTTTTCCTTTTGTTCTTGATTTTTTTCCAAAATAAAAAATTTTACACTTAGCAAAATGCTAAAACATTTTATCTTCTTTATTCAGAGCATTTGAATATAAATGTGAAGAAAACTATCATAGTATAACCTTGGGTTTATGACCCCATAACTAGGGAAGGCCTCTTAGATATAGATAGATACAGATGTCTGAGTTAATCTAAATACTTGCAATTCTCGAGGAAATCCAGCAAGCAAATGTGCTAAATACTTCTAGGGAATGCTGTGATTGAAATCGTGGGTTGCATGAGTTCTCCAGGGCAAATCTTTGGTACCTCTTGCATTTGTGACAATTATTATAGACTGATTGCATTTATTAGAATATACATTTGTCCAACATACCATTTTTAGTTCTCACTGAGCAGAGGGAGATGGTACTTAGGATTATACTAAGTCAAGGTCACAGAAACCTTAGAGTATGAGAGTAAGGATTATTTTAGAGCAGGAAATAGTACATGAAGTCTTAGGAATATTCAGTTTAGAAATTCTCAATTATTAAAGGGTTGGTTCTAAGAAAATGAATTATTAACATATAGATAATGTTTTTCACTTTTCTGGGCTCACTGGAACAGGATCTTCCATGAAGCACACACCCTCACATCAAAATTTCCTGGGCTGGTGATTAATAATGCAAATTTATGGGTGCCACCCAAGACCACTCAGAATGTGGAGACAGGGCACAGGCCTGCATTTTTAACCAGCTCACCTGATCTTATTATGCCCACTGAAGTTGAGAACCTTTATAGTCTATGGAAGCTATTTTTTAGTAATTAGATGTTTATCATTTTTTAATTAAAAGCTGCTCCCTTAGATGCATTGAAAACGGATATATTTTTTTCCTTACAAATGACCCTGATGTAATTAATTTTACATGCAACATGCTCACAGTTCTGTAAATCTATTTAAACAACGGTGGGCCTAATTATCCCGAGTCTGGGCACTGCAGCGTGTAGAACCCAATCCCAGAAGGCCACATTTCAGCCTTAAGCCCACGTTCCACCGGGTGGTAGACGCCGAGTGGGTCTGTGTGGGCCAAGCAGGCTGGCTAACCGGCGATTACAACTCATCAATGACACCCTCGCTCTGGGGTGTGCAGACTAAACACACAGCACCCCCAGACGCTAAGTGGCCTGTGTGGTGGCTGCGGGAGAGATGGTCAGTCCGCCCCGCGGCATGGCCTCGTGACGCTGTGCAGACCGGCTCCGTAGATATTTTCAATGTTAAAGCAAGGAGACAAGTTTGTAATTCGTGCCTCCTGCCCTTCCAACTGCCACTGTTCCCATATCCCCCCAACCAGGCTGGAAACCTTAGGAATTGTTTTTATTTAGTTCTGTATTCCTGATTCCTGTTGCAGAGTGACCATGATTATTTTAATTTGTATTTTTTCCACTTTTCAGATAGCAGAACTGGGTATTTATTTTCCTTTTTTTTTTTTTTTAAGATTTCATTTATTTGAGAGAGAGGGAGCACAGAGAGAGAGGCAGAGGGAGAAGCAGACTCCCCGCTGAGCAGAGAGCCTGATGCGGGACTCAATCCCAGGACCCTGAGATCATGACCTGAGCTGAAGGCAGACGCTTAACCGACGAAGCCACCCAGGTGTCCCAGTAGAACTGGATATTTAGGAGCCCACGTAGATACTATAAACTGGCACCCACGACTGTCAGCATGTCAAATGATGCTGCGAAAACGTTCTCACGTTGATAACATGTTGCTGCCCCTTTTTCCTTCCACCACTTCGTTTGCACCACTGTGTCCTGCCCGCCTGGTGCAGGAAGAGGTGTGAAGGATAAAATTCAATATATATATGGTACGGTTTGCTGTCTTAGGCTGTAAAGTCAAGATCTCTGAGTCACAGAGTGCACATGGAAGGGGCGAAGACCATGGCCGTGGGGTCCTATGGGATGTAGAGCTCATTGTCTGCCTGCCGGGGGAGGAGCCATTGGAGGAGATGTGGAAAGAATGGTCCCCGGAAGCAGGAGGAGACCCAGGTGACGTCTTTAATGGAAACCCGGTCGGGGGAGCCTTCAGTCATGTCCAATGCTGCCAAGAAGTGGAGGAAGAGAGTGATGAGGATTGGCTAGTATGTCTGAACACTTGAGTCACTGGTGGTTGCATCTGGAGCAGCTTTCAGTCCCATGAGCACGTTGCCCCCGCAGTCTTCCCTGGCAGCCATCTCGGGACTTTCCTCTGGCTCATACTGGCTTTCTTTCCTCTTCTTGGAGGAACCGGATTCTTTCTGCCCCAGGGCTTTGGGACATGCCGTTTGCCAGGAATGGCTTTCCCTAACACTTCACAGGCTTACTCCTCAACATTGAATTCCTCAGCCAATGTCTTCCTCGGAAAAGCCCACTGAGATTTCAGGAGTCTCTCCTCCCCTTCCCCGTCATGCCAGATGTCCCGATTTGCAGTTATGTCCTAATCTGGTGCTTATTTTATTGCCTAAATTAGATTATAAACCCTGTGACAGAGATCATGCCCATTTGTCTACCTCTCCATACCCAGTGCCTACCATAGTGCCTAGCACGTGGTAGTTGCTCAAGAAATATTGGATGATGGGCTTACCAAACATCCTAGCATACAGCAAAGTGGACACTGGTTTGAGATCCGAAAGAAATTATCCTGAAATTTTAACAACATTACAGTGCTTTAAATTTGTTCACAAATGGGTGGTACCCCCAAAATTGCAAACTGACAGATTACATTCGTCTCCATAAAAACTATCATGGTTGGTCCAGGCTGCGCCCACTGAAAGTGACGATTACCAATCTTCCGGGAGCCTCCCCTCCACCCAAATACTGGTGACCTTACACCTAGGTTTCCAAATCAGAATCCCTCGTCTTCAGCTTCCACGTAATTTTTAAGGCCTCTGTTTTTGTAAGCTTAAGAAATGATGTATTTAAAAGATGACTTTTAGTTAAAAAAAAAAATCAGTCATGACACCGACAGGCATGGTTTCCCAGGGTGGCGGTGGCAGGAGCCCGGTGGGAGTGGGTGTGGGTGTGGGGCAGGGGTGAGGTGAGAAGCAGAGCTGCCCACGGGGGCAACGCATGAAGAATTTTGCTGCAAGAGTAGGAGGGGGCATGAATGGCATCAGGGAGCTTTAAAAAAGACCGATGACACAAGGCATATTTATACATCCACAGCAGTGACGTGCTGAAGGGGGAGAAACTGACCATGTCTTGAGAAAAGGGGAAGCGTGAGAGTGAAATCCTTAAGAAGGCAAAAAGCCTGAGACCCAGCGACCAGGGGAGGGCTCAGCATTGGGCTGGAGCGCGATGTCCCTTGCATCCTAACGGGGGCCGTGTGGGGACACAGGCGGGCGGTATGTACAATTTCCCCCCGGGAACTAGGTGTCACGGTCTCAGCAGAGAGCCACGAGCAGTGACTTCCCCCTCTGCTTGCTGGGGAACTGGGAATGTCGAGGGCGCCCTGGAGACGTGGTGTCCACTTCACGGGATCATTTTCTCCCGCTGGGGCGTTGGGTTTAATCCGGGTTGGGGTTTTGTCAGCCCATTATGACCAGGCAGAGGGGGCGAGGGGGTTGGGAAGGTGGTACCACAGTGACAGGGCGGTGGCTCGGAGGGTGGAGAATTGTGGAATTTTGGAATCAGCGGTGGGAGCACAGGGAGAGACGGTGGCTGGAGAGGGCCATTTGCAGTGACCCTTCCAGAGGTGGTGGAACGCCGCGTTTGCCGCAGCGCGACTGTGGTGCTGGGGGCTGTCCCCCCCACCCCCGGGAAGGAGGAGGGACTCACCGGAGCCAGGTAGGTCAGGAACGGAGTGGCCAGGGTTTCAGGAAGGCCGTGACAGTCACCGAACAGTGACAGCAGTGATGGTGGGGAAGGTAGGAGGGCGTGGACCTGAGGTCACCCGTGAGTGGCGAGGATAGGAGTGAGCGCGACAGAGGAGACCCGGAAGCTGTCTGTGTTTCCAAAGGCCTGGAGGGAGTCAGCGACTCACTTCCGGTCACTTGGGGGCTGGTGAGGCTGGGCTTCGAACCCAGGCAGGCTGAGGCCCAGCCCGGCCCCCGAGCCCCAGGCCAACTGCCCCAGAGGAGCTGGAAACACATCCCCACGCTTAGAGGGTCACGGTGCAGCGTAAGATACGAAGCCACACGCGAGCGTGGAGAGTGTTTGTGATTCTCGGATCAGCCACAGGTTAGTACTTCTTCCATCTGGGCCGTCCATTAAAGGCTGTAGCCGAGGTGAGGTCAGAGGCCGCAGCTGCCCCCGCTGGCTCCGGGAGGCCGTGGCTCGGGTGGCCGTCCTGCCTAATCCTGTCCTCGGTGCACTGCTGTTGGCGGGAACAGTTGGGTGGCAGAGCATGGCGACTGCTTAGGACCGTGGGCTCGAGTGAGCCCTGGCTCAAGCGCCAGACGGGGCCCCGGAGGAGCTCACACTGAACCATCCGCCTTCCCCCCGCCGTGTGAAGGTGCACGTCAGGGTCTGCTGGCTCTGGGTCTGCAGACCTGGCCCTGGGAACCCATGGGTCTGCCGGCTTGTACGTGAAAATCCCCAGTGCTTGGGGCTGCAGGCGCTCTGGGGCCAGGTCTGAGGCTGGTCGTGATCAGAGGGTCTCTTCCTGCACCCGCGGACGCCCATCCCTTCCTCCTTGTCTACACGCGGCTTGTCGAGGTTCTCCTACGCAGACGTCTGTCCCAGAGGAGGAACAGCATGGGAAGGACCGCGGGATCCCGTAGAGTCCTCCGATTAGCTCTGCGACCAAGGCATTGCCATCCTTATTTTACAGAAAAGAAAATAAGTTCAGAGGGTTTCGCTGTGTCTCAATCGCACTCGTAGGTGGTAGAGCCAGGATGCAAAACCGACGATCGGAGCCCAGATAACGACTGCTAACCATGTTTGAGGGCTTGGTAGGAGCCGGGCGCCGTGCCCAGCACCGCTCGTGAGTAAGGCACAGACGCCCCGCCACAGTCCCTCCCGCAAGGCAAGTGCGCTTACTGACACCATCCCTGTTCCACAGGTGGGGAAACTGAGGTGGAGGGCAGTTTTCCAACCTGTCCGTGGTAATGACACGGGCAGCAGGGGGTGGGGTAGGGGTGTGAGGCCAGGCGGTGTGGTGCAGGACCCTCGCATCTGGGGTCTGTGTTGTTCCGAGACCCCCCCCCCCACCAGCTGCCTTGCCCACAGCCATCTCCTGAGCATGGTCTTCCCACAGTGGCCTGGTCACCGTCATATCTGTGCCTCGTGGACCGATGACGACCAGGCTTCCGCTCGGGCTGAGCTCCTTCAGTCAGGATTGCTGTCAGCTCTGTGAGGAAACAGGCCGCGAGGGGGAGCAATGCTTTTTCTCCTGCAGACATGGGGTGGCATGTGGTCGAGCCAGGACACGAACCCCAAGTCCTGACCCCCAAGAGGAGGGTGGTTTCCGCCCAGGCAGTACTGCCCACAGCTAGCCAACCGTGTCCTCTTCCTTTGCCTCCTGAGGAGGTTCTGGAATGTGTGTGGCCAGGTGTCAGAGAGAGAGCCGTGCTTTCTCCCCAGCAGGGCCCAATTCATCAAGATTGTGTTGCATTTTGTTGGTCTGCAGACTTGCAGTGGGTAAGGGTGCCCACAGAAAATGGAGAGCAGGCGAGCTTGGGGGCGGGGGCGGGGGGGGTGGGCAGGGAATTGATCTTCAGAATGAAATCATAGGCCGAGCAGAGGGCGGGTTTGCAGTTTGCCGTGGGAAAGCCATTCAAAGCAAAACGGTCAGCTGTGAACCCTGAGGAAGAGAGTGAGCCTCCAGGAAACACAAACTAGAAAAACACACTTGGGCCATTAACTGTAGGCTAGAAGCTGCGATAATGCAGTGTCAGGCAAACACCGGGGACGTCTTGTGTTTTTAGACAAAGTAGCTCAGAACATCACACGCCCATGATCCTTAATTTACTCACCCGACGTGCAAAGCGGGATTTGATGGGGTGAGACAGGCTGGGGGGTGGGCAGAGCAGGGCATGTAACAATGCAGCTTCCATTTGAGAAGTGGAAGTTAAAGGAACAAATTTGCAGGTTGGCTCAGCAATGCCACTCACTCAAGATCCGTGCCCCCTGGGAAGCCCTGCCCCTGAAACTGTGGGAATCTGGCCCCCCAGTCCTGTTTGGGAAGCCACAGCGCCCCCTGGTGCCTGAGAAGTCTAACTTGAGCCCCCAGTGGGCCAGCGCCTGAGGCTCCCAGCCCGCAGGGCCAGGTCCACAGAGCTGAGTCATCCAAGGTAGGAGGAACTGCTCCCCATGGCCACGGCCACGGCCACTACCACAGCCACAGCCACGGCCACATGCATTTCTGAGGGTGCTCTGTGGGAATGCCTCCACCCAGGAAGCCCAGGCACAGCATGGGCTTTCTGGCTTACGCCAGGTCACCAGGCAGTGCTCTGCCAGGGATGGACATCCCAGAGGGGGAGACTGTGTGGGAGGGTCCCCGTCCGGAGGTGGGGTCCCTGAGGTCTTCTTGGCTCGCCGGTGGGAGGATGGTCGGAAATCCAGCAGAGGGCAGTAGTTGGCTTGTTTGCGCAGTTCCGGTGAGGCTCGGCTGGGCGACAGGTGAGTGTGACCTGGGGCCTCATGCGCTGAAGGGCCAGGCTTAGTTGGGGCTAAATGAAGACCAGCCAAGTGAGCCCAAGCAAAGGCTGTTTACTCTGAGCAGGGGGTCAGCCGCTGTCACCTGCGTGTTGGCAGAGAGACTCGAAGGCGGCGGAGGGGTGGGGAAGCCTTGTAGGGGAGCCGAGGGTAGGGTCCAGGCCGGGAAGCTGGAGGCGGGCAGCCTGGAAACTGGGCAGCCTCTGGGACCCGTGCGGGGTGCAGGTTGGGCACTGTCTGGTTGGTGCCAAGTCGGAAATGGGAGCAAACACCAAGGAAGCTGCTGGTTAGTGATCAAGTACCGGCCACTGGGGGCGGGTTGGTACAGGCGTTATCGTTTGGCCCCCCGGATTGTCACTAGAGAGAGCAGCGTGACTTCCTGCACGAGTGGCGGCTACCAGGCTGGCTTCCTGGGCTGAGCGTGGTGGCTGAGGCGCTGGTGTCCTGGGCAGGCTGCTGCAGGCTGTGGGTCAGCGCCCCCCTTTTACATACGGTCCGGCCGCTGACCATCCTTCTGTATGTCCAGGCTGTCACCCTGCTGTCGCCACCTGGGGATTCTGGACAGGGGTTTCCATATTTCCACGTCACCCCGGGCCCCGCAAACGCCGTCCTTCCTGTCTTCATCTTTGGACTCATGACCAGGCAAGCTTTCGTGTGGTTTTGGGGGCAGGCTGATCGAGCTGTAGTTTTCAACTTTTACTTAGAATGGGAGACGGGACTGACCCCAAGTACTGAGGGCCTCCTGGGGGTGCCCAGGCCCGGGCACCCAGGAGAACGCCCTCGGGGCCTGGCTGACGTGCCCTTTTCCCTCTCAAGCTGTCAACCCCTCCGGTTTGCTCTTTCCACCCTGGCCTGGCCAGGCTGTGTGAGTCTGGGCCGTGTGAGTCCGCAGTGAGTGCTGGCCACAAGGATCATCTGCTTCGGCTCCAATCTTACTAATTCGGATCCTGTTCATTTTAAGTAGAGAAGTTTTGGTCTATTTTTGAAGAAAAAAAAAATTTGCTAAGCCAATGCCCTGTACAAAAAGTTTGCACGGAGAAGGGTGATATTTAATTGGTTGCCAGCAAAATTTTCAAGGATCTCAGCAGCACCGTGTTATATACAAAACCAGTGTAAAATCTTTTTTTTTTTTTTTTACAAGTGTAAAATCTAATTTCAAGGCATTCTTTGGCTATTCCTGTGTTGGAAGAGGTCATTAAGAGGATGTGACCTCCGGTTGACCCATGAGCTGGCCCCGGGCAGTCCCAGGCTCCCCACCCCCTTCCCCTGACCTTGGAATGTACCTTCTGCCCACCGTTCCCACAGGCGGAGCTGTTTCGAGGAGGTAGCCTTGGTGTTGAGACCATCTGGATGGTCTATGTCACTGAACCACGTTAAGGCCTCCACATGGTTTTACGAATGTGGCGGGCAGAAGTGGTGGTGGCGGGGGCGGGGGGGGCATCTCCTGGTCTTGCAGCTTTATGACACCTGCCACCTACCAGCCTGGAGTGGCCTGACTTTTTCTTCAGTCTCTCCTTGCCCTCCGTGTATGAGGACCGTTTCGGATTTCACCTGGGGAACTCCCAAGGTTTGCAAATCCACATCCTGGCAGTGGCTCTCCCGGCCCACCACTTGTCCACGTAGCCACGCTAAGGCCCCCTGAAATTCTCAGAAGCAAGAAAATGGAAACTTCTTACAATAATTTGCTAATCTGGGCTCACTGCAAAAAAAAAAAAAGCGGGGTGTGGCTTTTTAAACCCTTGCACAGAAGTGTTGAGGCTTCTCTGTGTGTATTGGTCGCTGCTCCCCATCACAGTTCTCCCAGGGTCACCCAGCTCCCCTCCACCCCCCGCCCACGCCAGGCCCTCTGTCTCACCACCCTGCACGAAGCCTGCCTCCTCGAGGAGCAGTCCCCCAGCCCCTTCCCCAGTCCTGACAGAGCTCTGGGGGGCAGACGGAGCCAGCTCGCAGGCCACACTCTGCCACTTAGTAGCCACGAGGCCTTAACCAGTCTGCTTAACGTCTCTGAGCCTCATCTTCCTCGTCTGTGAAATGGGACAGTGGTCCTGCACCACAGGGGCCCAGGCCCAGACCCACACTCCGCAAACCCACTCACTTGCGGGGCTAGCTCTAGATCATCACCATCACCTTGCTGCTTTGGTTCAAGTTTGCTTTCTGGTCAAAGAAAATATTCCCATTTCCTATCACTTTGGACATCAGTTCTGGCTGTGCATGCCCTCCAAACTCTCAAAGGGTGACAGTCTTTCTCCACTGAGGGGATTCAAGAGAATATGCCACAGGGGCTGTGGGGCTGCCAAGGAGGTCCTCCCTAAACTTGTGGAAAGGCAGTGGTTAGGGTTGGAGTAGAAATGTGGCCTCCCCCGTGGCCTCCCCCGTGGCCATTTGCAAGGAGCAAGAGCTCATTTGCATGCACAGGCCTGAGGGAAGGAAGAAGCTGCCCTACTCACAGTCACACCTCCGAAGTGGAGTATCGGGGGGAAGGGGTGTGGACACGGTAAAGGCCGTGGATTAGTAACCAGCAGCCGGGGGCAGTGCTGCCTTCCTCCGCAGCCGGTGTCCCCCCCCGCCCCCCCGTGACACTATTAGTTTCAAGACTGTTGCATCTGGCTGGTCCTGGCGTGGGTGACTTGTGGGACAATGCGGTCGTGATGCTTTGCAAACACCTGGTGCTTACTTTGGTGCTGAGTGGCCAGAGAAACGCAGTCAGTGCTCACTAAATGCCTTGCCTGGCCACGTGTCCCCTGCCCCAGTTTCTTGGTGACCCCAACCCCGCCCCCCGCCTCGGTACTTTGCAGCCTTGACAAAAGTCTCTGGGAAGCCTCAGGAGCACCTGAGTGACAGACTAGAAAACAAGACTCAGATGCACTTTCTTTTGATTGAACCAAACCCAAGGGTTTTTCAAACACAAGTACCAGGCGTCTTAAAACTGACATGGGAGATGACTGTCAAAAAATGTACGCAAACCAAGCCGAGCCTTGTGTCCTGCTCCGGTCTGCGCGACGCTGTCGCGGCTGGAGCCTGCACCCCCTCCATCAGCACCCCAGGATCCCCTTCACCTCTGCTTCCTGGATCCCTTCCCTCCTCTTGCTGAGTCAGCACCCCCCGCCCCCTGTTTGGGGGGAGCACATTTTCCAGAAGCTTCCTGAGGAAGGGTACATGAGAGTAGACTTTCTGAGACATCTTGTCTCTGAAAATGTCTTTGCTGTGACATCCATTGTCACTTGGGTTGGGTGCACGTTTCCAGGTTAGAAACTGTTTCCCCTCGGGGTTTAGAAGGCCCTGCTCCCTTACCCCTCCCAGCAGTCTGTGTTGCTGGTGATGGGTGCTTCCTGCGTGATGACCTGGGTTGTGGTTTTGTGTCTGTTTTCTCCTCTGGATGCATTTAGCATCATCCCTTCCCCCTCCCCAGTATTCTGAGATCTCACTGATGTGTTTCCATGTGGGACTCCTTGCATTCATTTATTGTGATCTTAATGGGGCTTTTGTCTGGAAAGCCAGGCCCACCATTTACAAAGAATAATAAAATATGCAGTAGGCTTTGCTGTAAATTCTATATGGCCAGTCGATTCTCAAAGACTGCTTTCCTTGTTGTTGCTGACCTCTTACGCTGTAACCGGCCCGTTAGCTGCAATCCAGGTGCGACTGGACGAGATCAGATTACGAGCAAATCCCCGTTTATTAGCCAGTTCAGCAAAGGGGGTGTTCGTGTCATCGACAAACACGTGTACTTCCGGAACGGTTGTTGGTTGATGTTTCCGTTTATGTTCAAGAGTAAGACAAAGTCAGACAACGAAGATGTTGTCCCTCACACACGCAACAGGTGTAAACAACCTCAAAAGCACAGAGAATAGTAGTAACTTGTAAAATGTTGCAAACTGATGAGAAGTAAGGCATTTTGAGTGTTCCTTACATTTGTTTCTAATACAATTTATTTAATTGTAAGTTTACATAATGTCATTTTTTTCTGAGTAGTTGTGTTTAGAAACCACCTTGGAAAATCTCCTGAAAATTTAAAAAGTGGCTGTCACAAGTCAGAATAAGACGGCCCCCGCTCACCACTGCAACCCGTGTCCTTCAGCTCTGAGACTTAAAAAAAAAAAAAAAATTATGATTTCTTGATTTGTTTTTTCTTCTCTTCATGTTTCTCTATTCTCTTCTTCTGGAATTCGTGTGAACTGATTTTCTTATTTTTAAAATCTTTTTTCTCTTTCTTTTAAAAAAATCTCCTTGCTTTTTGGCTTTATTTTCTGAAAGATTTCCTCAACTTCGTCTTCCAATCTTTTAATTTTAATTTTTTCTAGCATCTTTTAATTTCCAGGAGCTCTTTCTTGTTCCTTGATTATATAATTTTCGTCCTCCACCCCCACCTTCTTCTGCCAGATCCTGTTCTTGTCTCCTTGTCTCATGGGTATCTCTGTCTTGTCTGATGTCCCTGAAAATGTATGTGATTGAGGTGTGTGTAGTTTTTATTTCCAAGCATAATCTTTAGCTTGACTTTGGACACATGGATTTGGAGGTGCCTTTGAAACCTCCAAGTGTGGTTGTTGGCTATCGGGGGTGTTCAGAAGAGTGGTTTAAAATTGGAATATAGGGGCACCTGGCTGGCTCAGGTGGTAGGGCATGTGACTCTTGATCTCGGGGTCGTGAGTTCAAGCCCTACGTTGGGTCCAGAGCTTACTTAAAAAAAATTAAAAATGAAGAATGAAAAATAAAAGTGGAATATAACTTCAGAAATTGACCTGGGAGTGATGATCTAAGGAGAGAACAGAGAGTAAGACAAGCACAGGGTCTTGGTAGAACCTGGCCATAGACCTCCCAGATGTGGGAACTCTGCGAAAGGGATGGACCTGCAAAGGAACCCAAGAAGGAGCACCTGGGGGGTAGGAGGGAGCCCGGGCACACACAGGTGTCAAAGAAGCCAGGTAGAGCCTTCAGGAAGGAGAGGTGGCCAACTGTGGAAGATCCTGAGAGGCCCAGTAAGATGGGGAGTGAAGACTCCTCAGGTGAGAAATCCCATGGAGTAGTTCGTGGCTCATCATTTATTTGTTTATTTTTTAAAGATTGATTTATTTATTTGAGAGAGAGAGAGAGAAAAAGAGAGTGGATTGGGGGTAGAGGGAGGGAAAAGAGAGAGAGAGAGAATCTCAAGCAGACTCCCCACTGAGCATGGAGCCCAATGCAGGGCTTGATTTCATGACCCGAGACCATGACCCAAGCCAAAATCAAGAGTCAGATGCTCAACCGACTGAGCGATCCAGGCGCCCCTGTGGCTTGTCATTTAGACCCAAGTGTCTGCCCCTATTCTTCATTTCTGTTTTATTCCATGACTTTTGAGCTCATACTTCTGCGAGATGCAGTATGTCCACATCAACACCCTCCTTCCTTTCTTGCCCCTCCTGCTCGTCCTCTTCACACGCATCCTCGTCCTTAACACCTACCACATGTGGCACTGGGGACTGCATCCCTTTAACACCGTGTTGCCCTTAACAGGATGCGCAGACAGCCTCCTGGGTGACAGTCATGGTGCTCCAAGGACACCGTCTTTAAGCCTTGAGGCAACACTGTGGTCAGCATTTCCCAGCAGAGTCACAGGCTCCAGAGATAAACTGACTTGCCCAGAGTCACCCCCTGGGGAGGGGCCCGCAGCACCCCCAGCCTCATCTGAACAACTTCGAGTGCTCCCAGCTCTTTCCTTCTTAACAGCACATTGCTGTGAATGGTGGACACCGAGGCCCAGCATCACTGTGTCGAACTCCCACGCTTAGGATGTTCTGTCCTGCTTTCTGAGGAAATGTCAACCCCTTGGCAAGACCCACTTTAACTCCTCAGGGGGTCTGTGACAGGGGTGAGAAGTCACAGGTCTTTGGTCTCAGGCTAATTTCAGACTGAGCTAAAGAGAGATCTCAGACCCCTCCCTCCCTTGCATCCCTTTCCCCACTTACAGACACGAGCCTCATCGTCCCTCCTCCCATAAAATGGTGGGTAAAAATAGTGAGCCCGGGGCTTGCTTTTGGGATCCCACCACCTGGACCAGTGTTTATCCAAAAGCATGCAGACGTTGGGTGGACCTGTGGTGTGAGGGTGGGCTCCAGGCCTGGACCAGCTGGCTGTGAGGCCTGGTGCCTCCCCGGCCTCCTGGGAGGCCTTGGCTAACTCGTGAAGCCTTGGCTCCTTCAGCTGGAAACTGGGGGCAGAGAAGCCTCACCCTTCAGCTGGGCCTGCGGAGGGTGTCAGAGAAGTAGGTGAGCCAACGGGTGGAAAGCGTGAAGCTCCCCTTGCTCTTGGAGAAAGTGCTCAGAAATGTCAGCAGCCCCTGTTCCTACCAGTGGTCAAGGGAAGGGGTGAGAACTCTGGGGGTTCTAGACTTCCCCCCCCACCGATTCCACCCCTCCTCTCCCACACAATGCCTGGGGAGTGACCTTGAGTAAATCACCTAATTTCTCTGTGCCTCAGTTTCCTTATCTGTAAATTGAGGATTACCATGCTACCCACTGCAGAAGGTTGTGAATATTTTTTTTAGATTTTTTAAAATTTTATTTGAGAGGCAGAGGGTGGGGGGAGAGCAGAGGGAGAGGGGCAAGCAGACTCCCCACTGGGCAGGGAGCCTGACGTTGGGCTCGATCCCAGGACCCTGGGATCGTGACCTGAGCTGAATCAGACACTTAACCGACTGAACAACCCAGGCGCCCCTGTTGTGAATATTGAATGAGTTAAAACATGTGAAGTGCCTGTTACGGGGCTGGCTTGGCCGGATGCCCCCACGTCGGCTGTCGATTCTGTAACAGTGCTGCTGGTTATTTTGCACGCGGGTGTCCTCTGCGAGCGGCGCTCCGCTGGGCACTGTGTAGAATTCATAGTCCTCACACTCCCTCTCCCAGAAACCGAGGGACTAGCATACGATAGAGGACAGAAAAGCTGTGAGAGGTGTTACATAAAGATACAGGCTCAAGTCTTTTTATCCTTTCTGTGAGAGCGTATGTGTGTTCAGCTGGGAGCTACATGATTGATTGTTCTATGCCTTCTGGCTAGGAGTGATTTTTTAAAATAATAAACATTTATGTATTTTTCTCCTAAATTTCCAAAGTAATATATCTTTGTGGTAGAAAATGTAGAAAATACAGAAAAGATCAGAAAAGCAAATAATAAAAACACACCCACAACCCATCATCTAGAGAGAATGCACCTGGATATTTATCCATCCAAGTTTGTTTCAAGTCCGTGCATATATTTTAGTAAGACTGAGGTCATATAATACATATTATTTTGCAACTTGCTCTTTTATTCAACAGGATATTGTGAGCTGGATTTCAAGGGACTCGGTCTTACATGCCTTTGAGGCTCTTGTTGATGTTTAGAACAAAGTTTTGGGCCTCTTGCTCAGGATTTCTGAAACTTGAGTTAGTTATGGCCTCCTTTATCAGAAAAATTTCGTGGACCTCCAAGAATCTTCCATCAGTGAACCTTTGGGGTATCCTTGGGACCCAGTCTGAGAAGCAGTATATTAGATGGGATTGATAAATGAATAGAAGATGAATAAATTAGATGGGATTGATAAAGGAATAGAAGATGAATAAATGGCACTTTACATGTTTTAACTCATTCAATATTCACAACAGGGGCGCCTGGGTTGTTCAGTCGGGTAAGTGTCTGCCTTCAGCTCAGGTCGTGATCGCAGGGTCCTGGGATCAAGCCCCACATCAGGCTCCCAGCCCAGCGGGGAGTCTGCTTGTCCCTTGGCAGATGGCCACACAGGGTCTATTAAAAAGGCTTCCTTTGTGTGGGACGAGGGAGCTGTGGCAGGGATCCGTATCTGTAAGTGCAGGTATGGACCAGACCAACAGCCAACCACGCGCCGGTCCTGCTACTTGCCATCCATTCTAGCTTTTGACTCCTGTTCAGACTCCTATTTGTTCCTATTTGTAGCACCCAGGCTACTCCATCTGCAGCTGTTTTCAACTATCCGTGACTCTAGTCATCAACCTGCTCCGCCAACGTGAAAATATGAGATTGTCTATACCGTTCTAACCCAGCACCACTGAAGCCTATATTTATCCTGTATCCCTATTAAACTAATGGTGTCTTAAAATCCTTCAGTGAAGTATTACATACATTAAGAAAAGTAAGCACATTATCACCGTATAGTCTGATTAATTATCATGACCTGAAAACTTCCAGATAACCAGCCCCCAGATTAAGAAACAGGATATTGTCAGTATCCCAGAAGCCTCCTCAATGCCCCCTCCCCAAAAGGTAACTCCGTGCTGACCATCCATTACTTTTGCCTGCCTTTGAACTTCATATAAGCAGACCTATATGCACTCTACATGTATTTTTTTTGTGATGTGTTTAATTTCTTTCTCTCAGCATCATCTTTGTGAGATTCATTTGTGTTATGTGTAGTGACAATCTGATATTCTCATTGGCTTACCCTATTCCATTGTCTGAGTATACCAGAATTGATTTATCTATTCTATTGCTGATAGACATTGAGTTGTTTCCAGCGTCAGGCTATTCGAAATGAAACGACTGTGACGTTCTTGTACATGTATTTTGGGTAACACATGTAAGCATTTCTGTTGGCATATACCTAGGAGTGAGTCCTGAGATGTATGCCAACAGTTTTTCCAATGGTCGCACCGCAGTGTAGGAATGTTCCAACTGCACCATCTCTTCGCCGAGACTTGGCATAGCCCCGCTCTTTCATCTCGGCCTTTCTGTTTGGTGTGTGGTGCTATCCCATTGTGGTTTCACAGGCATTTCCATAGGACTTGTGAAGTTGAACACCTTCTCATATATTTATTGGCATTTGTAAGTCATCTTTTGTGAAGAGCCCGTTCAAGGGTCCTGCCTGGGGAAGTGGGATGGGGAAGAATCCAGAGATGGACCAGGGTAAAGCAGCGAGAACTTTGGGGCCTCCATTTTATTGAAAACTTGTGGTATCTATAGGGACTGACTCCAGGGTCACTGGGAAACAATACCCCGTTATTCTGAGATGTCCCTAGCTGCAAAATTCCTTTGTGTGACATGATGCCTTCCAGGGGACTCGATCTCTCACGTGAGTTGGGATCTGTTAGGCAGGTGATAGCTCGTGAGGAGTGTGTCCTAGCCTGACGCGTGGAAAGGCTGCTGTTTGTCCTGGGCCATTGGAATGTCAAGCTCCCACCACCAGTTGGAGCCGAGCGTGACTCTACAATATTCCAGAAGCCGTGTAGACTGTAGCGCTACTGAATCTAAGTGAATCAGCCATGCCAGGCCCGAGTCATATATTTGGTCAGATATAACGTAATCCTCCCCATTCTGCTGAGTCTCATTTCAGTGCCCGGCCCACCCTGTGATGCTTATTAAAATGACGAACTCTAACACCTCTCTTATTCTTCTCTATAGTTCTATTTTTTAGAAACGTTTTAGAAATGTGAACATAAAATTGTTACATAGATCAACCCATTTATGATAAGCTAGCAATGTGGTGGAGCTTCTAGTGGATTTTCAGGTCCTCCAGCCTCCGCTGGGTAGACTTCACTGTGACGGCAGAAGCCGTGTCCCAGGGCCAGGCACCGCCGGCCACTGTTCTCATGCAAGAACCACAGTGCCGGATCCCCGAGGCTCGTCTTTCCATTTTGGTTTTGCCATAGAAGGCGCAATGGAAACCAGTTCCGTTTTATGGTTTTGGGGAATCTCTGGAATTTTAAATGCTGACTGGTTACATTTTTTTTTTTTTTTTCCTGATTAATGTTGTATTGGGTTAACTCACATTAAAATATTTCCAAACATTCTCCCATTTTAAAGTGCTGTCCTGTGCTGGCTTAGTTCAATCTTCTTCACCATTTTCCTGCACAAGGCACCATCCTGGCTCCCGTATTTACTGAGGATTCCGACCTTCTTGGTGCCTTTAGCCAAGTCTCTGCAAACCAGGTCTGAGCCCAGGGAGCTTCTTCTCTGTATTTCAGATTAAGCAGATAATCTCCCCTGGTGTGCCGCTGTGTAGACGAAGCGCCCGGCTCAGGGTCGGACTGTGCACGTCTGTGTCTCAGTGCGCTACATAACCAACTGTGCGATTTTGAGCGAATCGCTTTCCCTTTTTTGCTGCTCAGTCTGCTCACCTGTAACATGGGTCTCTGCACCCCACGAGGAGAGGGTTCAATCAGATAATTGATGCAAAAGCAAACCGTGAACCTGAGGGTACCGGGCAAACGTGAATTATGATTTACATTGAGGCGTGGACCTGATACACTTGGTCAAGCAAACCAATGACAGGAGACCTTGGCAAAGTGTCAGCCTTGGGGGCCAGAGGCAGGGACAGTGGAGAAGGCGGTAAGAGGGACATGGAGTAGACTCTGGAGAGCCAATGCCTAGAGCTCTTTTAGGAGTGAAAAAAACCTAAAAATCACAACTTACAATGAGAAGTACGATTTTCGAGCCATCCAGAGACTCGTGTCTGCCAACCGGGGCATCGTTTCTCTGTAGTAAAACCGTGTGGGATGCCAACTTTTGAGCTGTAAGCTGGCTGGCTTGCCCGAGTCTACCAGAAGGACAGGCTGCCTTGGAGTGCCGTGTGGGCCTGGCCACCGAGGGCTTTCGGTGGTCGCGTTTGGTTTCTGCAGAAGGGGAACACCAAGGCCATGGTGAAGGTCCAGCTTGAGAAAGAATCTGTTTATTTCCAAAAACAGGAGAAGAAGAAGAAATAGAAAGGCTGAACAATCAACGAATCCATTTTCCTGAGGCTAATGTTACCAACTTCTCCAGGAAGTTCTAATGTGGGCAACCCCAAAGTGATAAGAAAGCATCATGGGCACATTTTTTTTTCCTGGACTGGGGGGAGGGGAAGCAGAGGGTGTCACAAGTTTCTAGCAGAGGAGTCAGCTAGTCAGCTGTGTCAGCCTTAACCTCCTCACCAGGGGATTTCACTCCCACTTCCGCTTGGTACACGCATGGGGGACCCGGCTAGGCCATGGTCAGGGTCCCGGGCCGTCTCCTTTCCCTGCACCGTCTGGCTCTCTGCCTGGGCTCTCCCAAACTAGAGAGGAAGTGCTTGGGGGTCAGGAGCAGCTCAAGAGAGTTCTAAAAAATTCAGAATTTTACTTTTCCCTGTATATGCACACTTGGGTATTTGCACAAAAACTAATTAGCATGGATTACTTTTGCAATTTTAAGAGTAATATTAAGAAAAATAAAACTCAGGAGATTTGGCTGATTCTTTCTCTTACTCAACCAACATTCCCTGGGCACATGCTGGGTACCAGGCTCTGTGCTGGCTCCAGCAGATGCAAGATGAAGGAGACCCTGGCCTTGCCCTTGAGCGGCTGGAGGAGGACGCAGATGGACAAGTACCTAAGTGAGATAAGAGGTGTAGAGGCTTGAGTACGGGAGGTATCAGACAAAGGAGTGAGAGGGGTAGCTTGGTCTGTGGGAGCCTGGGAAGGCTTTGTCAGGATGCGGTACTCAAGCTGAATCTAGAAATAAGAGCAAGTTGTCCGCAGACAGACAAGGTAGGGAAGGGCATTCCAGACAAATAGCACATTCTGTGCGAAGACTTGGGACCTGTCAATGACTGGGTCACCTCCCCAGCCCATAGGTGTTCAGTATGGTTGGAGTATTCTTGGAGAGAGGGACAGGACATCTGGCTGGAGAAGTGGGCAGAGGCCAGATCAGGGAGAGACTGTGTGTCATGCTAAAAAGTTAGGATGTCATTTATTCATTCAACAAACATTTATTGAGCACTTCCTATGTGCTCTCACCACTGTGGGGACTGGTGATACATATCCATTGACACTCCATCCTTGCCCTATGGTCTTACATGCTAATGGTGGGAGGGATAGACCATGAAGTAAATAAATGAGCAAGATTATTTCAGATAATGGTGCTTCTTATAAAGAAATGTGAAGCAGATTAAGGAGCTCAAGAGGAAGGAAGGAAGAGGGAAGAAGTTGCTATTTTAGGTTAGGCAGGGCCTTCCAGAAAAGATCTGAATGAGGTGGGAGGGGAGTCCAGGTGAATATCTGGGATAGATTCATTCCTGATGGAGGAAGCAGCATCTGCAAAGGCCCTGTGGTGTGTGCAGGGGAGCAGGGAGGGGGCAAGTGGGGGACCTGGGTTCCAGCTGGCTTCTCCACCACTGTCTTCACAGGGCTGTCACTTCAGAAGTTATAACACTGCACCCCCCACGCTTTGAGTGGACACCCTAAGGGCTCTGAAATCCAAAAGTCCCTAGAGAGGCCTCCTGATCCTACGGGTGAGGCCCTGGGCTCCATCCTGGGCCTCCTGTCTCAGTCCTGCCTTCTCCCACGCTCCCACTTTGCTTTTCTACTGAGCATGTGTCCCCACCTGCAATTACATTAGCTGATTATTTGTTTCCTTGTAAATCGCCTGTCTCCCTGCTAGAAGGTGAGCTCCGAGGAGGCAGGGAGTCATTGTCAGATTCACCACCACCTGGCCAGCACGTGCTGGGTGTGGGAGCACAGTGGGGGGTGGGGAGCAGCCCCCTTTGTAAAGGGGGCCTCACGGAGCCCAGGGATGAAGGCCGGCAAGGCCAGGATGGAAGGACGGACTCGCCCCCCCTTCCCGCCCTCCCAGGGTTCTGTCTTGTCCTCCTGGAATGTCACCTGGAGTGAGCGAGTTCTCATCTTCCCTCGAGCAGGGGTTGGGGGAGGCAGAGAACGACAAGTGTGGGAGTGGGGGTTTCTGAGGTCGGAAACAAAGGACCACTTTGGTTTTTCTTGTCAGGACCCAAGGCCAAGCTGATTAGATAGGTCCTTAAAGGCCTGTTTAGTGTGGATTTGGAGAAATAACTTGGAGGGGCATTGCTTTCTGCCCCAAAGTGAAATTCTTGAAACCCTGGGGGTGGGTTGGTCTTTGCTTTTGGCAAAGGCAGGCAACAACCCCCAGACCCCCCACAAAACCTCCCGAGGGTGGAGATCAGCTGAGGGCTCGGAGCGGACCCAGGCCCTCCGGGGGTGACAATGACAGGAAAAGCCTTCGCTTCTGTACGGTAGTCCTCAGGCTTCCCCGTACCGGGGCCTTCCAGAGGTAGCTGGTGAGGAAGATGAGGTTTTCCGGACTCCTTTTGTCATGCTCGAAGCCTCTCTAGGGCTTACGCAGAACTAAGTCAAGTGTTTCTGGAGGCAGGTTGCGTATGAGATGGTGCTTCGAACAAACTGAAGCAAACACTGTATTTAATAAGGGTGCATTCTCCAGGACTCCAGGCCGGGCTGCAGGGAGCCCGGGGTGGCCTTTAGAGAGCCTGTGGGCAGAGGTTAGAGGAGGTTGCAAGTGTTTAGGGACAAGCGAGCCAAGTTAGTTAGTTAAGGGGTGATTAAAATATTCAGCCCCAGGGTCCCAGAATGAGCTTCATGAAATATTAGAGACCTTGAAAATTTATGCAAGATTCCAGTGAGCAGAAGAGCAAGTAATCTAGGGAGCACCCGTGTACCTGCTACCAGGTTTATAGAATTTTAACATTTTGCCCGATTTTCTTCAGTTTTAAAAAAAGCGATACAGACACAATCAGAGTGCCCTTCTGTACCCTTCCCTGATTCTTCCCTCTCTCCCCTCCCTCGGAGTTTAGTTATTATTCCCAGGCATGTGTTTATATTATCAATACAAATATTGTCTCCATAAATAATTATGCTATTGCATATGGTGTTAAAGTTTACATATCTTAAAGTTTTTTCTTCTATAATAATTATAATATGTATATATATATATATGTATATATATATACACACACACACATTAGAGATTGTTATACCACTATATACAGCCTGGTGCAACTCACCTTCTTTTTTTGCTCAACATTATCCTTTGGCCATTTGCCCGATGTTGATACATAGAGCTAGAGTTCAGTCACTTCGCATCTGTAGAACATTCCATCGTGTTAATACACGGCAAGCTGTCGACGCCGTCTTCTGTCGATGGGCATTTAGACTGTTGCAAGTTTCTGCTATTACAAACAATACGTTAATGACCATTTTTGTCCCAGTGTCCTCGCACTCTTGCTGAAGTTTCTCTAGAGTATATATCTCAGAGTGGAATTCTAGCTCAAGCCCTCTGCAGATATCCCGCCGTCCTTAGTCTGGCCAGATGGGCCTCCAGTTGGTCAGTCCTCATTGACGCCCTCAGCAGAGCGTCAGACTTCCTCTCTCTACCTCCTCACCACCTCTGTAGTGTTGCCAAAATGTTTCACCCCCTTGAGGGGAGGGTTCCGGGCCCTGGTGCACCCCACAAGGGCTGACAGCTGAGGACTCCTGGAGGCTGAGGAGGGCCCTTCAGTCGTCAAAGGGGAGCAGAAGCCTGTGATACCCGTTCCCCTCGCTCCCCTACCCGTCTCTGTCACTGTGTCCCCGAACCTGTGCCATGCAGGTTGGATTGTATCACGCGGGCTCCCTGGTTGTAAATGGTAACTGTAATCCCTTTGGTAAGCTCAACTCAACCCTCGGGGCGTGCACCCCTCTCCTTCCCTGAATGATACACTTCTTGAGGTTCTAAAAATAATTGTACTATTTAGGAATACTACTATCCTCCATCGAGCTCTCGCCACAAAAGGGGAAACAACGGGGCACAACGAGGTGACACTGAGCTCTGAACCCGGCCCGCCACTGGGTTCGCTTGGCAGCCATGAGAGCGGCCCACGGGGATATGGCTGCCGGGCGGGGCAGAAGCCCCAGTTCCACGCCACAGACCTGCGCTGGGGGTTCCTTCAGGTGACCGAATCTGTGGATTCCAGGGGGCCACTGTACCTCCCTGAAAGCGTTCTCTGGGAGCGTGAAGTGATAGTATAGGTGGGGGGCAGAGAGACCAGCAGCCCATCCAGTCCCTCCCTTTGGGGACTCCTGGCGCTGCGGTGGGATGGAGGCAGACCCTTCCGGGGGGGGGCGCCCTGTGCAGCCCGTCCACAGCCTCACAACAGCATGCAATGGCCCCCCTCGTCTTTGCCCAGTGTCCTGGGTGTCCTGACCCAACAGTGCGGAAGCTCCGGGCGCCCTGGATTCGGCAGACCTAGGCTCAAGCTCTGTCTATCCTTGGTCTACCCCGGGAGGCTCTGTGGCCCAAATGGCGAATCATCTAAACTCTTCATGGGTTCAAGGAGGGTAGATGTGGTGCCTTGGCACCACACTTTTGCTTCCTAATGTCTGGTTCCTTCCTTGAAATTGCTCTCCATGATGCCTCTCCCCTCTCTCAGTCCCTCCCTCTTCCCTCCCTCTGTCCTCCTTCGCCCCTCCTCACCTCCCCTCCTTCCCCTCCATTCCTCCATCTCTTCTTCTCAACAGCCATGGAGTCACGCAGCCGTGGAGGGCTGGGCGTCTGGGATAAAGATGACTGGGCCCAGGGCCCAGCAGGGTTAGCTGCAGGTCCCCAGCAGGGGCAGTCGCCTGCCGGGCTTGACAGAGGGGCCACTCCCAGGAGGCCAGGAATGGCTGGCCTGGACTGTGGTCTTCCCTGGGGTGGTGACAGCAGGAGGGCTTCAGAGGGGGAATTCGTCTCTGAGCAGCGAGCCAAGGCCCTCCAAGTGGAGAGTCTGTTCCCCTGACCGTGTGCTGGGGGGCCTCTTGGCCTCTTGGCTCTCCCGGAAGGAAGTAACCACCGAGCCCTTTAATGGCGCCTCTGGCCTCCCCAGCCCCTAGTTTGGGGGAGGAGGAAGAGACTGAGGAGGGTCAGGAGAGTGCGCCCCCCTCCCCGCTACCCAGAATCAATCTTCTGCTCCCGGGGTGGGAGTCAGGCCGAGCTCCCCAGACAGGGCAGTGGACAGAAAGGCCAGGACTCTGGGAGGACATGAGGACCCACCGGGCCCAGCGGGTCAGCACCCTCTTGGTTGCGGAGCTGGCCTGGCTTGGCATGGCCTCTGGGCAAAGTGCGAACCCAGACTTTGTAAACTTTGGTTTGAACTTGTGTGATCATATAGATGTCTCGGTTTCTTGGTGAACACTGTTTTAGAAAGATCGAAGCCATGTGGGTTTGCTAAGAAGAAAGAGTGTTATCCAAAGCAGGCTTGTCAGAGAGAGAGAGACAGACAGTGACAGAGAAACCGAGATCCAGAGAGAGAGAAAGAGAAGGGGAGAGAGGGAGAGACAGAGACACAGAGAGGGAGACAGAGAGAGACAGAGACAGGGAGACAGATAGACACAGAGAGAGAGAGGGAGACAGAGACAGAGACAGGAGCAGTTATGACAAGGGATGAGTTGGTGGAGCAATGACCCCGAGGAGCGACAACCCTGGCGTGTTTCCGCTCCTGGGAGCCCGGACGCACAGCCCTCCGTGGCTTCTGTGACAACTGACCGCTCCGCCCTAGCCCCTCTGCCCCACAGGATCGTAGCACACACTCTTTGGATTGGACCGTGAGTCCTTTATCGGCAGGAATCCATTTAATGATAACAACCCTGTGAAGTGGGAACTCCTGTGAGCCGTGATTTACCGAAGAAACAGAGGCACAGAGAGGTTAAGTAACTTGCCCGGGAACACACAGCCAGGAAGGAGAGAGGCCAAGGGCCGCGGGCGGCAGGGTCTGGGCCCTGACGGCTGGCTGGGTGGCCCGAGGAGGGGGGGCGGGTTTCTTCAGGCCTCCTATTGTGTGTGGCCGCGGACAGGACCGCCGGCGCCGTGGCCCTCGTCACCCCGGGAGTTAGGGCTGCCCGAGGCCTTTACGATTTCGGATTCTTCTTCTCACCCGGTGCCCTGCAGAGTCAGAGGCCCAGGGACGTCCTCTGGTTCCTCTCGGCCACTCTCCCGGGCGCCCCCCAGCGGTGACCCCGAGCCACTGCTGCTCCCCACGAGGCCCTCTCTCCGAACCAGCTTCCTCTGCCCCAAGGCCCCCCGTCCACCCTCTGAAGTCGCTCCGCTTCACCCCGGGCCCTGGCCTCAGAGCTTTCAAATCTTGGTGGAAGTGTGACAGCTTCTTTCGTCTCTGGGCCTTCCGTGGCCTGGGACATGCCAAGATAAGGGAGGGGAGCATGAGGAGTTGGTGTTTCATGGGGAGAGAATTCCAGTTTGCAGCATAAAAAGTTCTGGGGGCGCCTGGGTGGCTCAGTCGATTAAGCGTCTGCCTTCGGCTCAGGGCAGAGGTCCTGATCTCACGGTCGTGGGATCGAGCCCCATGTCAGGCTCTCTGCTCGGCGGGGAGAGTCTGCTTCTCCCTCTCCTTCTGCCTCTCCCCCTGCTTGTGTGCGCTCGTTCTCAAATAAATAAATAAATAAATGAAATCTTTAAAAAAATGTCTGGAGATGAACCGTGGTACGGTTGCACAACAATATGAATGTATTTTGTACCATTCAACTGGTAAAATTTTTTAAAAGTGGGGTAAAATTTTCATTATGAGTATTTTAGCACAATTTAAAAAATAAACGGAAGAATAACTAACTGAATGAGGTTAAGTTCACGCTGGATGCGATAGAAGGAAAGATTGGGATGAAGAGAGAATGAGACCTCAAGGTGGGAATGAAGCAGCCAGCCAGCAGCTGGGGTGTCTAAGAGGGCTCTGACCAGGCAGAGATGGGGGACGGGCCATCCAAGTGAAGGACAGTTTGGGCAGGAAGCAGAGGGGAGAAGACTCAGCCTCAGCTCAAGGAACGGCGCGTCATTCGGTGTGGCCTCATTCCAACTGCTGGAGGGAGAAAGTCACAGAAGATGGTCAAGACCCGGGGAATTGCGGCTCACATTTATGGAGCACTTCCTAGAGACGAGGTATGAAGTCACCAAACCTATCAGCACATACCCATCGGCATGGCTACTATGAATAGAAAGAAAGAAAAAAAGAAAAAAAAAGTAAAAGAAGGAAGGAAGGAAAGAAGGAAGGAAGGAAGGAAGGAAGCAAATAAGTATCAGCAAGAATGTGGAGACCTGGAATCCTTATACATTGTTGATGGGGAATATAAAATGATGCAGTCACTATTGAAAATAGTATGGCAGTTCCTCAAAAAATTAAAAGTAGAATTACTATATGATCCAGTAATTCCACTTCTTGGTATACATCCAAAAGAGCTGGAAGCAGGGTCTTGAAGCGATATTTGTACACCCGTGTTCATCGCAACAGTATGCACATGGCCAAAAGGTGGAAACATCCCAAGTGTCCACTGATGGATGAATGGATAAACAAAATGTTTATAGCAGCCTGGGGAGGAATTATTGGTTCTCCTGGAATATGTGTGTGTGTAGATATATATCTCCTGGGATATGTGTGTGTATAGATATATATCTCCTGGGATATGTGTGTGTGTAGATATCTACACACACACATATACATACAATGGACTATTTATTATTCAGCCTTAAAAAGGAAGGAAATTCCGTCATATGCTACAACATGAATGAACCTTGAGAACATGATGTTTAAGTGAAATAAACCAACCACAAAGGGACAAACAATGTAAGATTCCACGTCTGTGAATGAAGCACCTGGATTGGTGAAATCCATAGAAACAGAAAGTCGGATAGTGGTTGCCAGGGGCCGGGGGAGAGGGGTGTCATTGTTCAATGGGCACGGAACTCCAGTTTTGGAACATGAAAGGGGTTCTGGAGACGGATGGTGGTGATGTTTGCACAACAATGCGAATGTACTTCATGCCCCTGAATAGTGCACTTGAAAATGGTTAAGATGGCAAATTTAATTTGTGTCTATTTTACAATAAAAAAATCAAACCTCTCAACAACTCTATGATTATTCCCATTTTATAGACGAGGAAACTGAGACATAAAGAAGTTAGGAGACTTTCTTAAAATCACACAGATGATGAGTGACAGAGCTGGAATTTGAATCTGGGCAGTCAGCTTGCTGCAAATACCCATATGGCCTATCCTGGCTCACTTCAGGGCTCTGCTCAAATACCCACCCTGCTTCCACACCCTCCCTCAGCACCCTGCATAAAATAGCAGCTGCCCCTGCCCAGCACCGCCCCCCATCCTTACTACCCTGCTTTAGTTTTTCTTCTTGGCACTTCGTGTGACTTGGCTTATACTTATTTGATTACTTTCTTTTTTCTTTTAGGAGAGAGAGAGGGTGGGGCAGAGGGAGAGGGAGAGAGAGAATCCTAGGCAGGCCCCACATCCAGCGAGGAGCCTGACGCAGGGCTCGATCTCACCACCCTGAGATCATGACCTGAGCCAAAATCAAGAGTCGGATGCTCAACTGACTGAGCCATCCAGGCGCCCCTACTGGTTTACTTTTTAATGTCTGTCTCCTGGCTTCTTGATGGCAGGGAATTCGACTTTTTGTTAACTGCAGTACCCATGTGTCAGGCTCATAGCAGGTGCTCAGTAAATACTTGCTGAGTGAATGAATCAAACATGTATTGCGTGCCTTTGATGTGCCCGATGCCAGAAACGTTACTGTGTCTGTGAATTCTAGTCCCTGGCTCCAGGGCTCCTGGTCCGGTGGCGAGATGGACAAGCAAGCAGATACTGACAGTCCTGTGTGCCCAGCATGGCCTGGGTGGGAGCCTGGAAGGCTTCCTGGAGGGGAGGCAGCCCCCTGAGCTTAGTTCTGAAGAATGAGTCGGGGATATCCAGGTGAAGAAGAAGAGGAAGGGTTTTCTAGGCAGAGGAAACAGCATGTACAAAGACCTGGAGGCAGAAAGCGCACTGACCTTTGGGAGAGCCCAGCCAGTTAGTGCACGGGAGTGGGATGACGTTGGAGTCATGAGAGAGGCCCGGGCAGGTCCTCAAGGGCCGTTTCGGCCCGCTAGCGGACCCCCGACGGGTCTGGAGAGCTGTTCTTTGCACGGTCCCATTCCTTCCTTCCTATGTTCCAAGGGGATGCCTTGGTTTATAGTAGACCCATTTCCAGCTCAGTGGGGCCTGGGATTCCATCAGCGATGTTGAGAGTCCTATAAATACAAACCTCACCGGGGAAGGGATGGGACGTTTATCAAGCTTTGCTCCCTAGTGTCTGAGTCTTGCTTTGCCTTAGCAATGGAATCTGCACAACCACCCTGAGTGGGGAGAGGAGAGAATGGTTGGCGGGTCCATCTGGGAGGCCAGGACACTGGTGCCCAGCTGGGGTTAGGGCATTGCTCAAAATCATACTGGTGCAGTCAGGATTCAAACTCCAATCCACTAATGGCAGAACCCGGACATTCCTGCAGCACGGAGGACAGACTTCAGCATTCGGACCCCTCCTGACTCTCGGAGCCCCCTGCCGGATTCGGTCACTTGCAGCGTCTCACCCTGCAGCCATGGTGGAACCTGATCCCAATGTCGGGAGCAGACTATCAGCTGATGGCACTTCTTTCCAAAACCTCTCAAAAGATTGCGAACCATGGCTAATGCTTTTCTTGGCTTTCATCAGCTAACAGGGCAGTGAAGAGGACCCCTGGGTTTTTCTGATAAAACCAGGGATCTGGCACCCATCCTGCAGCCTGGGGAGGAATGTTTGTTTCTCCTGGGATGATATGTGTGTCTTTTTTGCCTGGGCTTGGCCAGGGCTTGGCCAGGGAAAGGCTGCGTCATGCATGTGGCATCCACAGCGGAGCCATGAGGGTGTGGGTGGAGCAAGGGTGGTGGATGCAAAGGAGATTTTTAAAAAGATTTATTTATTTTAGAGAGAGAGAGAGGGTGGGGGAAGAGGGGCAGAGGGAGAGGGAGAGGGAGAAAGAATCCCAAGCAGATTCCATGCAAAGCCACAGAGCCCAATGCAGGGTGTGATCCCATGACCCTGAGATCATGACCTGAGCTGAAACCAAGAATCAGAGGCTCAACCGACTGAGCCACCCAGTCGCCCCACAAATGAGATTTAGACACTGAAAAGGCCTCTTCTGAAGTGGAGACAGAGGGCAGGGGTTAGGCATGTAAAATCAGAAGTGGATGGGATGCCTGAGGGGGTGATGTAAGATCACCTTCCCTGTGACTCATGGACACAAGTGCATTTCTGTGGCTGAAAACTCCCCAGCTGCCCTCCAGGGAAGGACAAGGTCGGTGCGCTGGGCTCCTGGGTCTGGATGAGTTATTTCTCTGCAGGGACTGTTGGTGCCGTGGGGGGGTTGGGTGGGGGGGTGGGGCAGGGCGGACCAACAGGTGCACCGTGGCAGATGGTCTGTCTTCCAGGAACAGTGAAGAAAAGAGCTGTCAGAGCTCTGTGGTTTCTCTGGGGGATGAACTCTTAGTCACAGTCAGCTGGAGGAGGGAAAAGGACATTGGATGACCCAGGGTGATCCAGGACCCACCCTTATGGTAACTGTATCGTATGTTCACTTACATCACTAATTAAATAAGAGTATATTGGCTTTGTTTGCAAAGCTGCGAAGGAAAGTGTCCACTTTTATCAACTGGAAAGTAACTTTTCAAAGGCTATTTTATAACTTCTGACTTCACTCCTAATGTTTTCCGTGGTGCCCCCTGGCGCCCCCAATTATTGACACACTCCATCCCTTCACCCAAGTAGAAACCAGGCTCTAGCTCGAGGACCCCATTTCCCCTGTGACTCTCTGCACCCCACACCCAGAGTGGTTGATACTCTCTATGCTTCCATGGGGGCTTTTAGTCCTGTTGGGGCTCTTCGCCTCTCCCAGGGCTCACACTTGCCCTCTCCTTGTCTTGGTCATTTGGTCACCTCTGCATGATCTCCTGGGGGCTGCAGGCACCTGGATCACCATTTTCTTTCCCAAAGGTCAGTGTCCTCTCTTGTTCTCCTAGAGAGCAATCACACTCCTTGTCCTCCCCTCTGAGACTCCCCAAACCTCCTTCCCATCCTCATCCTCAGCTCCCCCATGCAGCTTTCTATTTCATTGAGAAAATATACACAAATGGAAAAGATGCTCTTTTTTTTTTTATTATGTTCAGTTAGCTGCTGTAGAGTACATCATTAGTTTTTGATGTAGTGTTCAACGATTCATGAGTTACGTATAACACCCAGTGCTCATCACAACACGTGCCCTCCTTAATGCCCATCACCCTGTTACCTGCTCCCATCTGAAACCCTCAGTTTGTTTCCCGGGGTCCGTGGTCTCTCAGGCTTTGTCTCCCTCTCTGATTTCCCCCCCTTCAGATTTCCCTCCCTTCCCCTATGGTCCTCTGTGCTATTGCTTATGTTCCACGCATCGACATGGATGGAACTGGGGGGAGGGGTTATGCTAAGTGAAGTAAGTCAAGCAGGGAAAAGATGCTCTTACCAGCCTCTGTTGGCGCATCTGCCTCCCCTCCCACGGCATGGATGACCCCTCCACGTTCTTTCTGGACCAGTCCTACTAGCCCTCACCCCACATGGGTCTCCTCGTTTCTACACCCTTAGGTTCCCCTCCTCTTCTGATTTCTTCCCGTCAGCATACAAGTGTGCTATACCACCCCCAACTTTAAATAAAAGAGCCTTCAGCTGCTGCCCTCTGTCTCCGTCTCCACACCCCCCCCCCCCGCCCCATGAAACTGGAAGCAACTGTCTGCACTTCTTGTTCTCTCCTCTTTTGAACTTGCCCCAAACTCTCCTTCGTTTCTTCTGCCACTTCCTAGAAAACCAGTCTTGTCAAGCATCCCAGTGATCTCAGCAGGGCCAGATCCAGGGCTCATTTCTCACTTCTGACTGTACCTTCCCTGCCCCCCTGCAATCAGCTGCTAAATCTTGCCGATTCTGCCCCTTCGATCTCCCGTCTGCCCCCCTCCTTTATCACCACTGCCCCAGCCTTGGCTCAGCCCCTGGCCCCTGTTCACCTGGCCTGTGGTAATAAATTCCCTCTTTACCTTTCTCCCTGTCAGTGCCCGTCCCCTCTCCAGATGCTCCGACCTCCCCAGCAGATGCCAAAAGGACCCAAATCACCTCCAAGTTCCCAAATCTGATGCTTAGGAATTTTTAAACTTCTCCTTTTTTTTTTGATCACTCTATTGACTACTTTTCCTTGAAATTCTCTCCCACTTTAGATGCGTCACTCCCCTACTCAAAGTTCTTCAGTGACTCCAGCCCCCATGGGACCCGGCACAATCTCTTTCTCGTGGTATATGGGGTTCATCTCAGTCTGGCTCCTGACTCCTGCTCGGCCTCACCTCTTTATTCGTCTTTCCAGCTCCCATGGTCCCCCCAGTTGTCAGTCTCTCACCTGTCCACATCTCCGGCTCACACGGTCTCCTCTGCCCAGTGCCTTCTCCTTCCCCGGCCTCCGTGTCCACACACCCCGCTTTCCATGGGTTTTCCTATTACAGGATTGCTTGCACTTCTCTCTTCCCACCAGACCTTAGCTTCTTTTCTCTGTGTCCCTAGAGCCTGGTATGACTTGGCCAATGGTAGGCGGTCGGTCTGGGTATTGAATGGGTAGATGGTGAGATGGCCCATGAAGGAGGCACTCCGCTCCTCAGGAGTATTGTCCCGGTGTTTCCACGTGGCACATGGCAGGAGTAATGTGATTCTGAGGAACTTTGTTGAGGATTTTGATTAGACTCCCGCATATCAACAAAGGTGCTATTGGAACTTTTTGTTTGTTCTGCTAGAATCCCATCAGCCTTCCCTGAGGGACAGAGCCCAGCCTCCTGTAGGGTGAGGGGAGGCGAGCTTGGATATTCCAATCCATCTGATTAGTGTCCTTGACAATGGATGGCCCAACAGCCAAGGGGAGAGTGGAGGAGGGGAGTTCTGTGCAGAGTAGGGCGGAGCCCCGGGCTCTGGAAGCTGGAGTTAGGTTGAAGCAAGTCAGTGCAACAAACAGATATGGATCCACGGATTCTCATGACCTTGTAAACGCATGGATTGATTTAGCATCCCAGACACCCAGTGCCCTGCAACTTTAAACATTTCAGCAGCTGACCCTGCTGAGTCTGCTGCGGCCCAATCGTTGTCACTCTGGGTTGTAACTTTGTGGACACTGTGTCCCCCACACAGATGGGAGAAGTAGGGGACCTTCAGAGCAGTGCCCAGGCCCTGGTCCATCTCCTAGGACCTCACTGAGTTGATGGTGCCCCATGGATCCCCCGATAAAAGTTTGTGGAGTGAATGATAAAGCACCGGCCACCTATTATAGATAATTTAATAGGCACTGTGAGGGATATAACAATGACTGGGAAATACTTCCTTCCCTCAAAGACCCTACAACCTATTGGAAAAATAAATGTGTTGATTTGAGCTTAAGAGCCCTGTGGAAGAAAATTCTCTGCAGTGCGATTCTGAACCCAACCCCGAGCAAAGGTGAGGTCCTCTTTCATGTTATTGTTTCTTCTTCCCTGAGGCAATGAAAGAGAGGAGAGAAAGGGACTGAAAGCAGTCTCTCTGGTGGCTTTGTTCCTGCTACAGTTTGGGGACCCTCGTCGGGTATCCCCGGGGGTGATGGGGTGTGTCGAGGGAAAGCGTGAAACACAACTGCCTTGATAGTCCTTCTTACGCAAGTGATATCTTTTCTTTATTGACATTTGCAAATCAGAGATAAATAAAAAGGAAAAATGTGCCCCAAATCTTGTCATTCAGAAAAAAACAAAACAACACTCTGTTTATAGTTTGGAGTAGTTTTAGTCTTTTCCAGAAACAAGACAAAATCTTTATTGCTGTTTTTCTTTTATGTACAGGGATTTTTGTTGTTATTACAGAAGCCAAGAACGGTCCTAGTAGAAAGGGTGGAAAAGATAAATGAGAAAAGTAAGAAGGATGGCCCTCAGGCTCACCAATGAGCTCCAGTGTTAACATTTCCAAGTGTTTCCTTTGTGTCTTCCTTGCTACTTCCCTCCCCATTTTATTTATTTATTTTTTTTTTAATTTTTTTTTTTTTTTTAAAGATTTTATTTATTTGACAGAGAGAGACACAGCGAGAGAGGGAACACAAGCACGGGGAGTGGGAGAGGGAGAAGCAGGCCTCCCGCCGAGCAGGGAGCCCGATGTGGGGCTCGATCCCAGGACCCCGGGATCATGACCTGAGCCGAAGGCAGACGCTTAACGACTGAGCCACCCAGGCGCCCCTTCCCTCCCCATTTTAGTTTCTGACATAAAACAAGGAAAACTCCAACGTTTTTTCTCTTTATGCTGTACCAGATTAGAAAACACAAAGAAGCAAATAAATGAATACAAATAAAAAGAAAGAAGAGAAAAATGATCACAATCATCAGGTCAGTTTCCGAGCCCATCTATGACTCTCTGTCTCGTTCCTTCCCTTGCTTCTCTGGTTCTTTTTCTTTCTTCCTAGTTTTCTTTTTCTTTCTTTTTAAAGATTTTATTTATTTATTTGACAGAGAGATAGAGAGAGAGCACAAGTAGGCAGAGCTGCAGGCGGAGGGAGAGGGAGAAGCAGGTTCCCCACTGAACAGGGAGCCCTATGCGGGGCTCGATCCCAGGACCCTGGGATCATGACCCAAGCCGAAGGCAGATGCTTAACCGACTGAACCACCCAGGCGCCCCTCTTCCTAGTTTTCTTGAACAGAAAGGTGAACCCTCGGGCTCAGTAGAGCATACAGCTAGCTGTCTTGAACTTGCTTTTCACCTGATGCCCACTTTTACCAGTTTGGGGAACAGAGGCTGAGAAAGAATGGAGCCTACATGAGTGTCCTCACTGACTATAGAAATAAGAATCGATTTTGGAGGGACCTTTTGTGCTTCTTAAAAAAAAAAAAAGTCCAGAGAGGAGGGCATGGGTTCAGCAATGAAGGGTAAGCTAAACTTGCCCCAAGGAACTTTGTGGTTTCCTGATGCATGAAAAGGAGAAGGGACTCTTCTTTTCATTGATTTAAACAAAAATACTAACTCTTCAAATTCTTTTGACAACCTTGGCTCATCCATCCAGGAAGACCTAGAAATGGGAGAAGACGTTATGGGGGGGAATCCCCCCATGCGTCTGTGGGGGCGCTGTGCTGATTGAATGGAAAGTCTCTTGGTCATTCCACCTGACCTGTGACCAGCAGGAGTCCCAGGAGGGGCACGTTGGGGCCCTGCAGTCACTGTCCTGTGTTGACAGTCCCTCTGGCCCACCTGCACCCCCTCATCTCATCCAGCAGGCCCCGTTAGGATGTGCGGTGTGCTCTGTAGACCCTGTGCTGGGCTCCCCAACAGCTGGGCAAGTAGCACGTGGTTTCTGTGCTCATCCCTGAAAACATGGCTTGTTCGCTGTCTTCCCTCCACCCTGCCTCCCACCCCTTTTGCTTTGGGCCAGCTATTACTAATTTTATTTGAAAAAATGAACCACTATTCCTTTTGGAAGTTTTAAATCTTTTAATGAAAGTACAACAACGCTTTTCACAGCCGTATAAAGCACATAGCTTATGAGGCCAAAGAGGGCTGCCATATTTCCCTCCCGTAGTCAACAGAGGGGATTGAACCGAGGGAATGGCTTTGTGGGATGGAAGAACTAAGAAACCAGACAGGATGGGGAGGCCCCGGACAGGGGTTAGCAATAGCAGGATGCTCCTGCCATCCCCAGTCTGAAGACAGGACTGGGAGACCTGGGAGATGGTGTAACTGGAGCCCGGGGGCGGGGTCATGCCAGCTTAAGCCAGAAGTTGCTGGATTTAAGGCAGAGATGTGGCCACTGCTGAGGATGTTGCCCCAGAGAGCAGAGAGGCCGAGGGGAGAAAGGGCTTCTTCTCCAATGGCTTCGCTCCTCAGTCTCTCGCCAGTGTCTTCCATTGACTAACCCAATCTTTCTCAACCTTTTTTCTATTTTCGTCTCCCCAAGGGGACATTTTTTGCCTAATTGCCTCTCCCCCCTACAGTTTTCATACCCCGGATAGGCTATGTATTGATTTATGTATGGTGGATATAGCTGTGCTTTATACTAAAAAGAATATGATTTTTTTCACGCCACCTAAGAACCAACTTTTGCCCATGTGGGGGTGATCTGGCCCCCATTGAGCATGGATGGCAGAAAGCAGCTAGCTTAGCCCCGTTGTGGAGGAGAGGAGAGCCCGGGGAGGACGAGGAAGGGACTGCATCATGCATGTCGGCAACTGTCATCTATCCTCACACATTTTTGATGGTTTGACTGGATGTAGGATCTAGAATAAAAGTCATTCCCCGTCAGAAATTTGAAGGCTTTGCTCATTATCTTCTAGCTTCCAGTTTGAAGTCCCATGCGTTTCTGATTCCCAACTGGGATGCTTTTAGGATTTTCTTTTTAACCCTTTTGTTCTGAAATTTCATGACGATGGGCCTTTATGTGGCACTTTTTATTATTATTTATTTTTATATTGAAATGTCCTGGACATACTGCATTGTGTAACTTTAAGGTGTACGACCTGTTGATTTGGTACATTTATACATCACAATATGATTTCCACTGTGCTGTCAGCTCACACCCCTGTCACTTTTCTGTGGGGCAGTTTGTTAATTCACTGTGTTAGGTACTGGGTAAGCTCTTTAAATCTGGAAAATGTTGTTCTTCAATTTGGGGAGCATACTCTTCTTTCTTTGATAAGTTTCTCCTTTCTATTTTCTCTGTATTTTCTTCTTCTATTGAACATATATGCATATATAATCAATTACTATAACTTTTATTTCCAAATGCCTTTTCTGTTTTTGGAGTATCTCTTTTTCAAGCACTCTGTTCTTGTTCCATGGGGCAATTTGTTCTCTTTTGTCTTTGAGATTTTGTGGGCTTTCCAAAGTTTTCTTCTGTTCCCTGAGTTGCCTCTACTCCCAGTGAGTTTCTTCTTGGTGTTGGTTTTGTCTCTGACTTTCTTGTGGGAGGCCTTCCTCGGATGTCCGGTACACCTTGAGTGCCTGTCCATCTTTAAGAACAAGGCTCTAACAAACCAAAGGGAGGACCGGGTTGACCAGTGGGAATCATGATGGGACCGCTGGGCAGGGGCCAAGGTTTTTCCTTGTCAAACCTCCAAATGCAGCACCTGTGGGTCTTTTCTCCTAGGCTGGTTTCTGAGCTTGACCCCTCCAGTAAAGTACCCCCAGACTTTAGCCTGGGGCATGCAAGCCTAGCTGCCAGTGTTCTGGAAGCTGAGGGTACGTGGGAATGTGGGAGCATGAAAGGGGATGGTCTCACTTTTCAATAAGTAGAGCTCCTCTTACCACTTCTGTTTTTCACCTGTGCATGGCTTTTCAACTCTGCCTGCTGTGCTCCAGGCCATTTTCCGGCTTGACTTTGTGTCTTAATCGCTCTATCTTTATTCATCCCCCCCTAGAGTTCACATGCAAACAGGCAATTAGGATTCTGTGACATGAGTGCAGTGATGAGCACAGGTGGTATGGGGAGCTCCAACGGTCAATGCCAAAACTGGCCAGGCTTATGCAACCAGGTCAGGGAGGGCTTCCTGGAAGAGGTGACATCATGGCCCTGCAGGAAGGTTTGTAAAGAGGTAATTTAGGTTTTCTAGAGTTCACATGCAAACAGGCAATTAGGATTCTGTGACATGAGTGCAGTGATGAGCACAGGTGGTATGGGGAGCTCCAACGGTCAATGCCAAAACTGGCCAGGCTTATGCAACCAGGTCAGGGAGGGCTTCCTGGAAGAGGTGACATCATGGCCCTGCAGGAAGAGGTAATTTAGGTTTTCTAGAGAGGTTTAGTTCCAAGGCCAGGGGGAGAGGGGAGTCAGCTTAGCCTCTAGGTTTACTGTGGGGACCCTGAGCCTCTAAAGCTCTCCTGTTTCTTCTCCATTTTCCCTTCTTCTTCTGGCCCAGCTTTAGAGCTCCTCTGAGGGCCTGGCCAGAGAAGTCCAGAGGGCCATGTGGATCAATGGATTCCCCCAATAGAACCACGATACCTTTACTGGTATCCATCAGAATAACTCCCAAATATCCCCAAATGTCTCAGCCCTTCATCCATGCCCCAGTCTCTGGGGGGAAGGGGTGGGTAGAGTGGGATAAAACCAGGCCCTAGGAGCATTGTTCTGAATGTTCCAGAAAACGTGGGTTGCAGAATGATGGATGTCATTATCACTACTTGCCCTAGAGTTGGCCACGGCGTCCCCAAAGGCTCTGGTCATCGTTTTCCAACAGGTAACAGCCTTGACTATGTTATGTGCGTTGTGCAGGCTGGCTGGGTCACTCATGTAGGTCTTCACTGTGACCCAGTTCGGGGCTCTTTAAAGGGCATCCAACAACGATTCAAGCATTACTTGTGGCAGTGACTTTTTCTGACTTGCTTTCAGGTGGGATCATCCTTAGCCATGTGCCTCGGGAAATGCATGGTAGGAACACAAGAGTCTGGAGAGCATAGACTAGAAAAGGAACAGGATGTCACCATGGATGGCTTTGCAGACCCTGAGATTCGGGGCCTGCTCTTGATCTGGCTCAAAACGGAATTAAATTGGTGCTTGGGCCTGGAAGGGAGGTAGGATGAGGGCTACAGGCTTAAACTGTATTGTCTGTCGTAAACTCAGAGGGACTAGGAAAGGGCTTTTACTCCCAATTTCCAGGTGATGATACTGCTGGAATCAGCAGGATTTGTCCAAGGTCACAGCACAAGTTTGAAAGTCATGGTCGAAAGTCATGGTCTTCTGACCTCCAGTCCCTTCCTCCAGCCAAATTTAAATATCTTCTCTCATAATCATCATTAACATCATCAAAGAGATAACACAACGATACCATAACACAACTGTTTACTCAGTTCCTGCTCAGCACTGTGGGGTATTTTATATACACGGCCTGGAGAAGCATTTGGCTGAATATCATCAGGACAGATAGCAGGGGCTCCTGTCTATATATTATGGACCAATTTTTCAGACATTGCCCTTTTTTGAATCCGTGATGGAGAAAGTGGGTCGGAAATACCCATTCAGCACATATTTATCAAGTTTCAACTACAGTTCAAGGCCCTCAAGAAGGTCACGGTCTAGTGAGACTGGAGAGCCAGCAGGCAGGTGGTTACCACGCAGCCGACCAAGCACAAGACAGAGCTGATCCCAGGTGGGTCATGTGGGAGCACAGCAGAGGGGCATCTAGACTGGGAGAAGTGGCCAAGAGATGTACCTGAACTTAGCCTTGAGGGATGAAGTTCACCAGATGAAGGGAGATAGGCAGATGGGGAAGCCGTGAGGGTCAGGGGATCCATAAGGACATTCCAGGACGGGAACTGGCACCTGTAAAAACATGGCGACCTGCGCCATTTTTGCACCCCAGTCCAACAACACCTGCTACATCGAGATTTGGGATAAATATTTGTTGAATGAATGAGTGATCAGATACAGATTTGATTTGATTTGAGGACTGATCCCCCAGGCAAGGTCTTCCCTGCTCCTTGAGTTGTTCTGCATTTGATGTGGTTGGAGTGGGCTGTGTGTGCACTCCGTCGATCCAGGGAGACACTGAGTTGCTTGGTCCCAGTTGAATCTGGGACAGGAAGGGCTTGGCCGGACTTTTTCAGCCGAACATTAATGTTAATTGGCATCTGAGTGTTGGAGGAAAAATTCCTGCAAAAGCAGTGCCAGGTGTTTCATGAAGCCTGGGGAAGGGTTGGGTATTGCAGGCTATTGCCTTTGCCTGGTTTCAGCCCCAGGAGGGGACGTGAGTGTGGGTCACAAGTAACCCCTAACGGCTCGGCTTCCCCTTCACCTGGCGTAGGGGCCGGCTTGCCTGCTTCCTCTCTCTCTGCCTCCCTCCCATGTTCAACTCACTTGGTCAGTTTGCTTCTGGTCTTTTATCCTTCTGCACTACAATGCTCCTGAGAGCTGGGACCTCTTTGCCTGGTTCAGTGGTGTGTCCCCAGGGTCTCGAATGGTTCCAGGCACACAGGACTCCTCCAGTAAATCTTGAAAGTGGGGGGATTTGGACCTTTTTTATTTTCTTGCTTGTATCTTTTATGCCTGGAATGGTGCACATCATAAATATTTGTTGAGTGAATAAGGAACAAATGCTGGAGTTCAGGGGATACAAAGAGGAACCAGCTTAGTCTTCTCTGCAGGAAACTCACGATTGAGTGAGGGAGACAGGCATTAGCTATTCTTGTTGGCTGACCATTGGCCACATGCTGTCAGTGCTGAGATGTTTAGAGGTGTTTTTCCAGGGGCTCGGGATGAGACAGGAAACAAGGCAGACAAAATTTCTTGCCCACCAGGAGCTGATGGTCTCCTGGAGTCACGTGATTTTTGTTGTGCTATTCAATGACTCGGGTCATGGCTTGTGAAGGGACCAGCACCCCTTCCCCTTCAAGAGCAGGGCCAAGGGTCCGTGAATGAACAGAGATTTGCTGAGCCCCCCTGGAGACAGAGCCTTTGCTGGATGCCCATTGCACGCAGACGGAAGGCCAGGGCCTTGAGGTCAAGAAGTCGGGTGCAGCTGGGGAGACAAGAGACCCACAAACACTGGAAGATGCCTGGGTGCTCACTGGGCCTGAGGAGCAGAGCAGATGGAAAGTTCCTGCAGTTAGGGCGCGCTGGTCAGAGGCGGGAGAGCACTGGCCGCAGCATGTGGGTTTGGAATCAGGCGCCAGGATTCAAGGCCCCTTATTAGCTTCGTGACCTTGGGTGCTTGACTCCACCCCTCTGAGCCTTAGCTTCTCCAACTAAAAAAATGGGGGCAACAATACCTCTTGGGTTGTGAGATAGGTTCAGGACAACACACGTGTCCAGCCCTTAGCACCCAGGGGGGCACATGGGAGTCGCTCAGTGAGCCGTGGCTGGGGCTCAGAAGTCAGGGGTCATGGTGGGCTGGCTGGGGGGCATCTTCGCGGCTGGCTGGGAAGCCTGGCTGAGGCGAGGCAGGTTCTCTGCGAGGGAGGGTCTGGAGGGCCAGTGCACGCAGGGCTGGCGATCAGACTCAGCCCCCAGCAGCCACCAGAAAATCCCGATTAATTAAGCATTTAACAACCCATTACAGTTGGCACCTGGAGTTTTATAATAGGGCCTATTGCGGCAATAGCTTCAGGTTCGTTAGGGTTCGCACATGGGGAGACTTTGACCAGAGGCCGTTGCATGCTCTAGGTCAGTGGGTGAAAGTCTACGTGCCCTTGGGAAACCCACTCGCTGTAGGATTGCCACGATGGGCTCAGCACCGACCTGGCCCTTCGGACCCCCGCCCTCAAAGCTTGCTTCCTGGAGGAAGAGACAGATAATAGATAAACCACCCCGCAGACGGTGAGAAGTGCTCTGAAGGAAAGCTACGTAGTGGAGGAGGAGAGAAATGAAAAGCAGAGGGTGTGCTGCTAGGGTGGTCAGGAAGGGCTTCTGAGCAGAGACCTGGATCCAGCCAGGGAGGGAGCCAGGCGGGGGGCCAGTCGGGGCACCTGTATGACAATTGTCCAGCAGTTGCCAGCGCCCTGGGACTCTGGTGTCAGTGGAATGGACGGCCTCCAAGCAAGTGAACGCCTCTGAGTATTCAAGGGTGAGCTTCTTGTATCGGACAAGGAGGAAGACGGATGGTGTAAAATGTAAAATAGCCACGTGGGTATCAGGGGAAGCTCAGTCCTGCGCAGACAGGACGGGAAGTACCAAAGCCGAGAGGTGGGAACGTGCTGGATCTGCTCAAGGAGCAGAGAAGGCGGCAGCGCGTCAGGATGGCTGAGAGAGGGGCCCGCGTGGCAGGGGTGAGGCTCAGATCGCATAATACCTTTTAGACCAGGGGAAGGATGCCAGGTTTGTTCTCAGCAAGATGAGACCCACGGCGGGTTGTAGGTCGCGAAAGGCTCATTCCACCTGTTGCTTGGAGAGTCGGCAGGAGGCAGGGAGGCCAGTTAGAAATTGTTGCAGGAGTCCCCGTGGGGCTCACGGTGGCGGGGACCGGGTGGAGCAGGTGACAAGTGGGAGGTGAGCTCAGGCACACACACACCTCCAGAGGGCGCGGGTGGATGGATGGTTCTGGGTAGGGCTGGTTGGGGATGGTGTCCTTTGTTGGTGAGGGGGTTGGCTGTCACCGAACACTGGGGTTGTATACACGCAAAGCCCCGTCTTGGATGCTTTGCCCCTGTTGTCTGAGCCTCTTGCTCTTCGATGACTCTGACCTGCTTGGAGGTCCCCTGCCTCTTGAGCCTCCTCCAAAGAAATGACTGGATTCGTTGGCTCCCACTGCTAGAGCAAGTGCCCCACGGCCTGGGTGACTCAAGCAACAGAAATGTTCCAGAGACCGGAAGTCTGAGATCAAGGTGTTAACACGATGTGTTCCTCGGGACGGCCAGACCTCTCTCCTTGGCTCGTAGATGGGCGTCTTCTCCCTAGGCCTTCACACCATCTTCCTCCCGTGCGTGTCTGTGCCCAAAGCTCCTCTTCTTATAAAGACACCGGTCACGCTGGGTCAGGCACACGCTAATAACTTCATTTTAATTTAGTTACCTCTTTAAAGACCCTAGGGCTTTAAAAAATGGGTACAGATATCTCCAGATATGGCTACATTCTGGGGCACTGGGGCTTAGGACTCTGACAAAGGAATTTTGGGTGGGACACAAGACAACCCATAGCAGTGACCCGCGTTCCCTGGGATGCGGTTTTGTGCTGGTTTGTTTTAGTTTACCTCTGTCTCCAAGAGGCTGGGAGAACATTGCCCCACTCCGGGCTCCTTTCCTGTTGGCTTGCTCCTTCAGTTGCCTGGACCTCCATTTCCACCTCTTTCCCTGCCTGAGCTTGCAAACTGCCCCCAGAACCAGCCCAGGGTTGCTGGGAGCCAGATATTGTTCCTGTCGTCGGCCTGCCGCCTTCTCATTCGCCAGCAGGCAGCCCCAGCCCCAGCAGTGGGGGGCACTTTTATAGGCAGGGGTGGCCCAGGAGGGCCCAGGGGGCTTTGTCCTCAGTTTTGCAAGGTGTCAAGCCAGATCTCGTGGCAAGGCTGGGCTCTGGGGAGTGTGGGAAGCCTGGTGTGCTCTGGTGTTTCCCTGTTTGACCATCTCAGGACCAACATTATCCTAACTTTCTTGTGCTGTTGATTTTGGCTTTGGACGAGCAAACGTTCTATTGTGATAAGGCCAAGGGTGTAAACTGAATCACACAGTATCTGGTGAGTAACAGACCCAGATACACAGAACTCTTATTATTTCACTCTGTCTTTATCAATTTTTCTCTTCTTCTTTTTTTTTTTTTTTCTGTTTTAAGAGTTATTTTATTTTAGAAAGAACGAGAGAGCAAGCATGGGGGGGGCGGGAGGAGGGAATCCTGAAGCAGACTCCCTGCTGAACATGGAGCCTGGCATGGGGCTCGATCCCAGGATCCTGAGGTGATGACATGAGTCGAAACCAAGAGTCAGACACTCAACCGACTGAACCCCCCAGGCACCGCTACCTTTTTGTTTTTAGAAAGGGACCTGGAAAGGCTCACGTCCTCTGAGGGTACCCAGTATGCTCACGCCATTGAGTTCCAGGCCACTAGCATTTATAGATTAATCACTATTTGTACCCATCGCCTGATCTACCCCCATCTGTATGACATGGACATTTTCACCCTCATCTGATAGGTGAAAAAATCTGAGACTCAGAAAGGTGAACTGACCTGCTCAAGCCACATAGTTAAGGGGAAGAGGAGGGAATGGAGCACTCTGATGTCTCTTCTTATGAGGGCACTAATCCTATCAGATCAGGGTCTCACCCTTATAACCTCATTTAGCCTTAATTCCTTCCTCACTCCAAATATAGCCACACTGGGGGTTAGGGCTTCAACACAGGAATTGTAGGGAGACACAATTCAGTCCAGAGCAGGTATTTGACATCAACTCAAGCATTTGCCACATTGTTGAAGTCGAGACTCCAAGTATGCATTCTGAATCAGGCAGAATTTTAAGGTATTTCAGACACAATCATGGGGAACTCTAATTTATCATTTAGCAAACTATGTCCTGGGTGTTGGGATAAACAAGATATTCCGTTATGCGACTAGGAGGCCCTTCCTCTTAAAGTCTTTGGGGTTAAAAAGAAAGCACCTCTTCAAAGAGGGCACTCAGGGCTGAAAGGGTTTGGAGCCGGACTAGCCCTGAGCTGCTGTCGAATTCGGGGCAGGCTGCCTCTCATCTCTGCACCTCCATTTTCTCTGTAAAATAGAAATAGAACAGCGCTCCTCAAATTGTTATGGAATTAAATGAGATCTGTGGCCGTAATTATTATCAATAACAACAAAAACCATGCCTGGAGAAAGTGTTGCCAAATGCCCGGCGAAAGGTCTAGAAAGGGCTACTAAGCAGGTGATTTGTGGTGCTGGCCGAGGAAAATGGAGATTACCTGAAAGGCAATGCCGCCTGATTTAGGAGCAATAGCTGCCTGGCTTTGGCTGAGCAAGGAGGGCAGCAATAGCCCCACTTAACAAACATTTGGAATTTATATGCGCGGAATAGCGGGATTTAGAGGAATTTACACTTTAAACAATTAATGAATAATCTTTCACTATAATGAGGAAAAAAAAGATAACCTTGCCTGAGAATCTATGCCCTGAGGCTCACGGCTTTGTTCACCTAACTTGCCGGAAGCCCACACTTGACCTTGGAGGGACCGTACATCAGCTCTGGGGCTCCGAAGTGCCTGGTTTAACAATCTACGAGGCAAGAAGTCTTGGGTTGCAGGGCCCCTGTGGGAGAGCTTTTGTGCATTTTCTCATAAGTTAAGAATGAGGTGGATGACTCATTAATGGCCTGATTAAGGAATCATTCTAGGAAAAACAAAGGGAATGAGAGAAACAGATGAAACATTTTCTTAGCCTACTTAAAGAGCCAGAGAGAATAGCCTGTAAGCTATATTTCTTTACTAGGAGAAAAAATGGTACTGAATTTGGCTCAGAATGTCCTTGTGTTGGGATAAAATAATAGTTTTTCTACTAATGTCTATTTGACCTCTTCCCTCTATCCAACCTTTTTACTTCAAATGTGTGAGGGTGTGTTCTGTGCCAGTCTTAGCCGATCAATAACAGGTGTTTTTTTGGACCAGTCCTTTAGGATCTCTTTATGATCGCAAGATGCCCTGTAGCAAAAACCATCAGGAAACTTTAAAAAAAAAAAAAGGTTTGTTGCTTATAGGACCTGGAAATTACACAGCATACCTGGGGCCATATAGCAAGGTCTCCGGGTGGTGTGTGTGTGTGTGTGTGAGAGAGAGAGAGAGAGATAGAGAGAGACAGAGTGAGCGTAGTGGGGTGTGAGGGATGGTGGTTAGGGTTAAGGTTGGGGAGTTCTGCTTTTGTGGGGCTGAGTGTGGGGACCTAGGGTTTCTCAGGCTCACTCCTTATTGGTGAATTTAAAATGTAAGAACAGGGGCGCCAGGGTGGCTCAGTCGGTTAAGTGTCTGCCTTCGGCTCAGGTCCTGACCCCAGGGTCCTAGGATTGAGTCCCGTGTTGGGCTCCTTGCTCAGCAGGGAGCCTGTTTCTCCCTCTGCCTGCCGCTCCCCCAGCTTGTGCTCTCTCTCTCTCGCCAGATACATAAATAAAATCTGAAAAAAAAAAAAAACAAAAAAACAAACAAACAAAAAAAACCAAAAACAAAACCATAAAGAGCAGGAGTTTAAAGTGTGGGAAGAGCAAAATCAAGTGGCCCAAATAGTCTGTTATCAAAATCAACCGAGATCTCTAAAACAAAGGAGCCTCAGAGTGGGGAGGTGGCCTGGCTCTTTATCTCGTCCTGTGGCCGACCGTCTCTGAAGTGGGTGCCTCTCTGACGTGGGTGCCTTGGCAATCAAAGCTTAAATCAGGCACTTGCATTACAAAAAACCAGAAAACCCAACCGCTGGGGCTTGGGCTTGCTTGCACTACAAGGTGTTAAGCAAGGGACACTGGAAAAGGCTGGCTGGGACCAAGCCATGGGAAGACCTTGCCTGAGAAGTTTGAGCTTCTCTCTAATTCTGTACACAGTGGAAACGCATGGAATTTTTCCGAGTAGGAGGCAGCGTACTATTGGCCGAGGAAGGAGTTTGGGATCTCATCTGACACCAGGCTTCGATGGAGAAGCTTTCACTGGCTGTTGTAGTCCCATGAGCTGGAGTACTTTGTCAACCACAAGACTGGTTTTGGGGCTCTCCCCCAGCAGAGTCCCCTTTTGGGGAGATTAGTCAGGCCAAGGCATACAGGCTGAGTTGGAGTGAGGACCCAGGGGGGCTGGGGCCATTGCTGGCAGGCCGTTGTTGTGAGCAGGGACCAGGGCGGCTGAGGAGGGCAGGGGTACAGGCAGAAGGAGGGGCGGATCGGAATGACGTCACAATCGAGGCAGTGTCCATGCGACAGAGCATCACTTGGAATGGAGAGAAGACAGCCAACCACTGCAGGGTTCGGGGTGGGTGACGGGGAATTCTACAGTCCGACACCAGATGCCTGGCACAGAGGGAGCCTCAGGTCTGGGGGAGAGGAGGATGTGTTCATTGTGGGCCATGTTGAGTTGAAGGTGCCTGGATACGCCAGCAGGGAGACGTACCAAGGGAAGGCAGGGGGAGCCAGTAACGCAGGGCAGGAGGTGGTCCAGACTCCAGAGACAAGAGGTGAAGGACTGACTACAATCCCTGAAAAGGGAAAAGCAGATGCAAACCCCAAGAGCCAGACCTTTGCGTGCAGAGTTGGAGCGTGGCCTTGAATTCATTTCCCTGGGGCAGGCTGCCTGACCTCTCGTGCCTCAGCTCTCTCCTCCATAAAACTGGGGCTAAAAACCAATCCCCTTTGTTGGGTTGTTACAGAGAGTAAATAATGCACTAGATGTTAAACTCTTAGACTCGTGCCTGGGACACAGCAAGCCCTCAATAAATAGGTCATCTTAGAATTGGAAGGTGAATCATAGAGGCTTGTCTATGGAGACTCCTCAGAGGAACTTCCCTCTATTTATTTCTTTGGCTTGCTGTGGCTCAACCTACAGTTTCCACCCCAAAACCAAACGTGGATTTCTGCAGTATCCTGGGAGATAAATTAGCATTTGAATGCACGAAGGCTGTGCTAGGAAGCCACGGTCATTCATTGACCTCAGATCTCTGGCATTAATAACAGGTTTCAGTACCTGAAAGTGTTGCCCAAATCCAAGAGTCCCTGCTTTGCAATGCAAGATCTGTGAAAGCCAAGCATGCGGATGGACGTGCAACTGCCTCAGACATGTTCACGTACGTGTGACTCATGGCTTTAATCAAGATCGATTACTTCCCTTGTAAAGACATACAACCCATTGATTTTGACTGGGGTCAGAGAAACCAGTCATGATGAATGAATCTGGCCATAGCTCTTCTTCCTAATGATGTCACAGGTAGGAGCTCTGATCTTTCTCAACTGGAAATGGGTGCTTGTGCATATTAAAATGCTGGCATTTGGGGCGCCTGGGGGGCTCAGTCATTAAGCGTCTGCCTTCGGCTCAGGTCATGATCCCAGGGTCCTGGGTTCGAGCCCCGAGTCGAGCTCCCTGCTTGGCAGGAAGCCTGCTTCTCCCTCTCCCACTCCCTCTGCTTGTGTTCCTGCTCTTGCTGTGTCTCTCTCTGTCAAATAAATAATATAAATTTTAAAAAATAAAATAAAATAAAATGCTGACAATCACAGGACACCAGTAGTCCCCGGGCCTCTGGCAGGATGCCATCTTTGCTTATTGCTTTAATAATTGAATGTAACTGAAAGGTCTTTTCATACCTACTAAATATTTATGAGGATTGGCTATAAGTTAATGAAACATTTTGTTTGTTTGTTTTAATAAACAAATAATCCAGAGGCAGGCATTCAACTGACTGAGCCATTTGGAAGGGCCACTTTGACATCCCTGGGGATACTCCAAACACTTTGGAGCATCTTTTTGGGGATTGCCTTCCTAGTTCTTGGTACCTTCTTTCAGATAGCCTTATTGGTGAAAAATTTTTTCCTTTAAAGGGAAAAGGTTTTGAAAAGACATGAAGGTCGTTGCGATTTCATTGAAGTCATGCCATTTTTGTTCAAAGACAAGGTGTCACGAAAGTAACAAGGCTATTTTTCTTGCCTGGATCCTCTACTGGTTCAGAAGGCAATCTTTAGGGAGGAATTCTAAAGCACACTTTCCAAGATGAACCTTATTTTTTTCCAGAAACAACCGTCTTCTTCGTAGATGACCAGCTTGTCCCAGTTTGCCTGGGAGGGGTTTTGTTTTAACACTGAAAGTCTGCAGTCCCGGGCAAACCACGACAGTTGGTCTTCCTACTATGAGTCAGGCATATTTCTCTAGTTGACAGGTCTTTGATCCTGTCCCTGTGACACAATGGTCCAAGGAGTTCTCGTCCTAGCCTACTTCCCGTGGGTACAGCGTCCTAACATACCACTGATTTCAGTGTGTGCGTGACAGTAGGCTTCTTTGCTCATGTGTTGGTTCGTTTTAAGACCAGTCTAGTTGAATCATCCTAGTGTCGTTGAACTTCACGTTGTTATTTGGCACAGTGTTTGGAATTCTTTTGTGGTTTGTAGCTGCTGTCTCTTGGCACTGTTTTTGCTTAAGAGGAGCCAGCTTGTGTGGTCCAAAGAGTAGAGTCAGATTTCTAGACCAGGGCTCCATTTATTAGCCATGAATCCCTTAGCCTATCGCATCTTAGTTTCCTTAACCAGCAAAAGGAAACAGTATTGCTTTCACTATTTCCTAGGGTTAATGTGAGGATGAAAAGAGAAAATATATGTGAGCTGCAAAATTATTAATTTTTAATGATTTAGTCACAATATATTGAGTGCCCGCTACATGCAAGATCTTCTAGAAACACATAACAGACACATCTTGCATGTTTATGTATCTACATGACTGACCACTAGGTGATGTTTGTAGTGCTGTAATAGTTATCTGAACAAGGTTCTAGGACTTCAAAAGAAAGGCAGATTAATTCTGCTTGGGGCACACCTGAAGGCTGCCCGGAGGAGGTGATGCTTGTATTGGATCCCGAAATCTGACAGAGGACAGGCATGAGCAGGGACAGGGAGGTGGGCATGTCTGGGGAGCTGTGCATTCAGAGGGAGGCAGGCTGGAGCCGGACCTTACAGGACCTTAAGTGCTCAGCTGAAAACTGTGAACTTTATCAGGGGTTTGACCTAATCAAATCCTAATCAAAGACCAGTTATTGAAGTGTATTGTGTTCACCCAGGAAAGACCAGGGCAGAGTACATGAGTATATATTCGTGTTTATTATCAATTTCCCCCACTATAACGGAAGTTCCACAAGGCAGGGCTTTCGTTCCATTCTTTACTGCAGCCTTGGGGTCAGACCAGTGCCTGGAACACAGTAGGTGCTCTACACATATTTATTGATGTTAAATAGGTAAATAAAACAAGCTTGCGGTCCTTCCCACTGACTATGGGGATCAACTGGGCAATATGGTCCATCAGCGCCCGTTTTCATGTATGGATTAAAAGTACTTCATTCTAAAAAGCGTTTGAGGTGGCATTAGAAATATATACGCAAAGAATGATTCAAGAAGACAGAGATAAATCAGACCTAGAGGAAAAAGAGAATGGAATAGGCTACTGCAGCACTGAGAATCCGTAGGCAGATGCAGCTGTCCCCGGGCTCACTAACATTTTCAAAGCGGGAAGCCAGTGCTTGTCTGAGCTGCTTGACAAGCCAAGGCAGGGAAGGAACCGTGGTCAGCTGTGAGGTCCACAGTGCACCTGAGACAAAGATGTCACACTCTCAGAAGCAGCCCTGGTTCTTTTTCATGGATAACGACAGCCCTGAAACCATCAGCTTTAGTCTTCATGCCGTTTGCGGTGGGGCGGTGGCGGGGGGACTGCTTGGTAGCCCCTTGGCTGATTTGGACGGAGCTTCATCTGCTGTGTAACCGCTAAGAGGTGACGGGAAACTTACCCGAACCAGAAGCAGCTGGTGACAGGTTAAGTGACACTCACTCAAGGGCAGGATTGGGTAGGTAGAGGAATGTAAATAGTCGGTTCCTGTCCTTCTGTCCCCTTGAGAACCTTTATCAATCTCCAGGTCTTATCTCCACTGATAAAGAGGAAAGTTCCATGTTGTACACCTGAAGCAAACATCACGTTGTATGTCGATTATACTTCAGAAAGGAAAAATGAGGGAAGTGAACAAAGAAATCCGGCAAAGGTTATTGAAATCTGCATCCTCTGAGTGTTCTGCTTCCTTTGATTTATTCAAGTGCCTTGGAGGTACCCCTCAGGTGAGAGGCTGAAGTAGCACTCAGGTGAGAGGTTTGGTTTGGCTGATGGTGTATTTTCAAGAGAGTGAAACCAGGCGAGAAGGGGCGAGAAAGCTGATTCGACAAGTGATTTGAAGGTGGTTTGACTCCAGTAAAGAATGTTCTTCTTTTTTTTTTTTTTTTAAAGATTTTATTTATTTATTTGAGAGAGAGAAAGCATGAGAGGAGGGAGGGTCAGAGGGAGAAGCAGACTCCCTGCCGAGCAGGGAGCCTGATGCGGGACTCGATCCTGGGACTCCAGGATCATGACCTGAGCCGAAGGCAGTCGCTTAACCAACTGAGCCACCCAGGCGCCCAAGAATGTTCTTCTTTACAAGATGTTTGAAAGGATTTTTGGAAAAGGGACACATCCACATGGTAAAATAAAAATTCAAAGGGTGCAAAAAAAAGTCAACTAATAATGCTGCCTTTTTGTATATTCTTGCAGACATACTCATATTTGCACACATACCTAAACACTTTTTGTTATATAAATGAGAATTTATGATGCAAACTCTTTTCTTGCTTTTTTTTTTTTTTTCACTTAATAAGCCTTGAAGAACACTCCCCAGGAGTTCCTATTAAGCTACTTTATTCTTTTAAAATGTGGAATGGTATTCCATTATATGAGGAATGTCATTTATATATCCAGTTTCCCAACTGGATATTAGCTCTTTCCCGTGTTTTTATTCTCAAACAGCGCTTCGATGAAATCAATGAAATTGGAATCTGCATCAGTCAGGGTTCTGGAAGGAAACAGCACTGCAACTAAGAAGACTTGCACTAAGAGACTTACGAAAGGGACTTCTTGGCAGAGGTGTGGGCAGGGTGAAAGGAATATCAGTGGAGGGGCGCCTGGGTGGCTCAGTCGGTTAAGTGTCTGCATTTGGTTCAGGTCATGATCCCGGGGTTTTGGGATGGAGCCCCACCTGGGGTTCCCTGCTCAGCGGGGAGTCTGCTTCTCCCTCTCCCGCTGCCCCTCCCCCTGCTCACGCGTGCATGCTCTCTCTCTCAAATAAATAAATAAAATCTTAAAAAAAGAGAATATCAGTGGATATTGAGGCCCCCAGGGACTGACAGTCTCAGGAAGCTCTTACCACCCCCAGGCCCGAAGGGGAAAAATGGGGCCTTGGAGCCTCCCGAGAGTGGGAGCACCAAGGAAGGGCTACCGGGCAGGCAGGAGCTATATACCTCCAGAAACAGCATGAAAGGACAGTGGTTCCATCACTCTCTTCCTGCCCTGCAGTGTCCTGCCAGTGCCCCCCATTAGCCAAACCCAGCCACAGAGGCCAGGTGGCATGGGACCCAGGTGACCAGAGTCGTCACCCTCCTGACATAGAGGTGGGCACAGAGAACAGACAAGGGATCTGGGTTGGGAGTGAAGCATATGTACAACCTATGGAAATTTCTAGAAGTAGGATTGCTGACTCAAAGGCGTATGCATTTTTATTATTGTTTTGTAAGTCAATATTCATTTAAATTTACCCTTTTTGTAAGTTTTCCTTCCCTTTCTGTACTTCTGTGTTTCTCTCAGGAATAATTTTCGTTGTAGCAGAAGAATGCGCCCTTCAGGATGTCTTTCAGCGCCGTTCTGCTGGCTAAGAAGTCTCGGTTTCGCTTGTCTTTGAAGGATACTTTAGTTTAGTTTTGAAAAATAATTTCACGGAGCATACCATTCTAGGTGGACAGTCATTTTCTTTTTGCACCTTGTCTTCTGAGTTTTATTGTTTCTGTTGAAAATCACCTCTGAGTCATAATGTTGTTCCATTGAAGGTCCTCTTTACTTTCAAGCTTTTCTCTTTCTCTCTGATTTTCAGCAGTTTGACCAACCACAGCCTCAGTGTGGTTTTCTCTGTTTTCAACATGATTGAATTTAGTGACCGTGAATCTGAGTTATAATATATTTCATCAGATTCATCAGAAAATTCTTGTCTATTATCTTTTAAGATATTGCTTCTGCCCTTTTCTCTCTTTCAGTCTCCAATTACATAAATGCTCTTTTCACCGTGTCTCATTTGTCTTTTACACGCTTTTCTGTATTTTTCATTCTTTTTTCTCTTTGTCTTTAGTCTAGATATTTTCTATTTTCTTTAAATTCACTGATCTATCCTTTCTGGGTCTAAATCTGCTCTTAAACTTATCTAGCAAATTTTAAATGTTCACTTACCGTATTTTTCAGTCCTTGTGTTTTGATTTGATTCTTTTTTTGTAGATTCTGATTATCTGGTGAAACATTCTTCATCTGTTTTATCCAATGCTTTTTGCTATTTAAAAAGAAAACATTAATTTGTAGGTCTATTTCTACTTTTTTTCTCCTCTTAGTTTTTGCACTTGTCTCTTAGTGTGTCTGGTAATTTTTGAATGAACAATGAACATACTGTATGAAAAAATGTTGAGATTACAAACGATGTTGTCTTCCTCCAGAGGGAGTTACCCTTTTCTTAGCTGGTCAGGGGAAGTGGGCGTTGATCATCTTAAGACCATCAGAGACTGAGCTGACTTTAGGCTAGGTCGCAGTTTTGGCAAGCTTCTAAGAAATAGCTCTATTTCTCTCCACTGTTAGGATAGATCTCTGCAGGGATCCCAGCTGTGAATCTGGGGGATTGAGCAGGGATCCTCTTTTTTAGTAGGTCTTTTTTTTTTTTTTAAGATTTTATTTATTTATTTGACAGAGAGAGACAGCGAGAGAGGGAACACAAGCAGGGGGAGTGGGAGAGGGAGAAGCAGGCTTCCTGCGGAGCAGGGAGCCGGATGTGGGGCTCGATCCCAGGACCTCGGGATCATGACCTGAGCCGAAGGCAGATGCCCAACGACTGAGCCATTCAGGTGCCCCTTTAGTAGGTCTTGAATCTTCTACTAGCCCTGGCACCACTGTGAGATGGCCAAACCCTGCTTTTACTTCCTGAGGCTTTCTATTTGTCTTCTTAGCCTCCTGCCCAGACAGCTTCAGAAGGTAGCAGACGTCTTCTGGGAGAACCCATAGTGTTGAACTCAGTTCACTTAGGAAGGCAAAATAGATATTTTGGGACATGTAAAGACAGAAGACTTGGCATCCTCAGAGTCTCTGGGAAAAGACTACTTGGGGCTATATTCCAGTAACATAAAAAATAAATACAAGAAACAAGAAGATGAAGGTTATGAGGACCAGTAGAAAGCCAAGAAACGTGTAAAGTTAGTGTTAAATCTAAATGAGAGGCATAATGTAAAAAAAAAAAAAAAGAAGAAGAAGAAGAAGTAACAATCTAGTTCTAATGGGAAATGACTACAATGTGGGCAGAGGTGAGAGGGGGTGTGAAACTGTGAAGTTTGCTATCCTGTTCAAAGTGAGAGAGAGATAATGCTTACTTTTAGGTAGTTATGGAAAATTGGGTATTAAAAATGTAAGGGTAGGGGCGCCTGGGTGGCTCAGTCGTTGGACGTCTGCCTTCGGCTCAGGTCATGATCCCAGGGTCCTGGGATCGAGTCTCGTATTCGGCTCCCTGCTCTGTGGGAGGCCTGCTTCTCCCTCTCCCCCTGCTTGTGTTCCCTCTCTTGCTGTGTCTCTCGCTGTTAAATAAATAAATAAAATCTTAAAAAAAAAAAAAGTAAGGGTAGCCATTAACAGGGTAGATATAGGATTTGTAAGTTCCTAACCAGAAGCATGGGGGGGTAGACATAAAACTGATCCATCCAAACCAAAGGAAAAATATAAATAGAAAAAGAAAAGAAACAATAAGAAAACATTAAAAATCGCAACACATAAAATAGGGTGAAATGGTTCCAGATAAAAATGAATTAAAGGATACAAATCTTTTCAACTGAAAGGATTTTAAAATATTAAAAAATAGTTTGAAAACTGAGAGAACACTTTGAAAAACTCAATCCTAACAAATGAAAATCAAGAGGAATTGGTGAAAACTGTATGTCAACACAGCATATAATTTAGGTGAAATGAATAAATTCTTAGAAGACACAAACTACCGAAACTGACTCAAGAGTAGAAAATCTGAATACACCTATAACAAGTAAATATATTGAATTAGTAATATAAAAATGTCCCAAAACAAAAGCCCAGGTTCATGTAGTTTCACTAATGAACTCTACCAGATATATCGAGAATAATTAATACCAATTCTTCACAAACTGTTCCAAAAAAAAAAAAGAAGTGGAAGGGAACTTCTCAACTCATTCTGAGGCCAGCATTATCCCAATACCAAAAACAGACAAAGACATCCCAAAAGGAGACAACTATAGACCAATATCTCTTATGGACACAGATATAAAAATTCTCAACAGCATACTAGCAAACTGAATTCCAGCAACATACAAAAAGGACGATACCCCATGACCAACTGGGATTTATTCCAGGAATGCAATGCTAGCTCAACATGTGAAAAACAATCAACATAGTATACTGTTAATAGAATGAAAGAAAAAAAATCACATGATCATCTCAATAGATGCGGAAAAAATTCTTGGCAAAATCCAACACCCTTGCATGATAAAAACACTCACAAAACTAGGAATAGAAGGGAACTTCCTCCACCTGATAAAGGGCAGCTATGAAAGACCCATAACTAATATGCTTAATGGTGAAAGACTGAACGCTTTCCCCCTAAGATCAGAAACAAGACAAAGATGTCCTCTCTTGCTACTTCTATTGAACATGGTACAGGAGGTTCTAGCCAGGGCAGTTAGGCAAGAAGATGAACTAGAAGGCATCTGGATTGAAAAGGAAGAAGTCAAATGATTTCTATTTGCAGATGACATATTTTTGTAGTAGATGAGTGGCTGCCTAGGGCTGGCGGTAGGAGAAGTGGAGGGGAAATGGGAAGTGACTACTAGTTGGTACGGATTTCTTTTTGGGATGAGGGAGATGTTCTAAAATGGATTGTGGCGATGGTTTCACAACTCTGTGAATATTCAAAAACCATTAAATGCTACACATGAAATGTGTGAATTGTATGGTATGTGAATATTATTTCCATAAACCTGTTTTTTTTTTTTTAAAGATGAAATAGGTGATTTTCCAGGAAGGTTAAAAAAATTGACTTGTGAAAAAATGGAAAACCTGAGTAGTTGAATAATCCTAGAAGAAATTTAAATATTGGAAAATTTATCTCATCCCCACCCTTCTCCCTTCAGCCTGAGAAAAAGGTACTAGGTCTAGAGTATTTAGAATCAAGTTATATAAAACCTGTAAGCTATTCCAAACATTATGTAAATTATTCTAGAATACAGAGAATGATGGGAAACTTCCCAACTCACTTGACTTGGCTAGTATTTCTTGATAATGTAATGAAATGAGATGATGATAGCATAAAAGAAAAAAGAACAGAGAAACTATAGACCAATATATTGATGAGCCAAGATGCAAATATCCTAAACATCACATTAACAAATTCAATCGGTAAAAAGCCAGTAGAGTTGATTCCAAAACTTCAAGGATGGTTCAACATCAGGAAATGTACTAAGAAATCCGTTCCAGCAATACATTTATGGAGAAAAAATTCATGATCATCTGAATAAATGTTGAAAAGTATTTAACATCTAAGGTATAGAGTTTTAGTTATACAAGATGGATGAGTGCTGGAGACCTAATGTACGGCATGGTAACTATAGTTAACAATACTGTATTACTGTCATACTATGTTACTAAAGTTTTCTAAGAGGGTAGAACTTAAGTGTTCTAAACAGAGAGAGAGAAAATGGTTACCTATGTGAGGTGATGGATATGTGTATAAGCTTGATTGTGGTGATCATTTCACTATAAAAAATATATTTTATATACATTGTAAAATTATATATATTATAAAATTATATATATTATAACTATACATATTTATACCTTAAGTAGATACAATTCCTGCATGTCAATTATACTTCAATGAAGCTGACTAAAAGGGTTTTAAATTTAAGACCAATACCTGATTAAAAATCTTAGCAAGTTTGGAAATGAAAAAATTTACCTTAACTTTATAAAGGATATCTTCTAAAAGTCTATATCAAACATCACATTAATAGTGAAAAACTGCAAGCATTCCTGTTAAAGTCAGCAATAAGATAAGAATGCCCACCAGTTGGGGCGCCTGGGTGGCTCAGTCATTTAAATGTCTGCCTTTGGCTCAGGTTCTGGGTCCTAGGATCGGGCTCCCTGCTCAGTGGGGAGTCTGCTTTTCCCTCTCCCTCTGCCACTCCCCCTGCTTATGCTCTCTCGCTTTCTCTCTCTCTCTCTGTGTCAAATAAATAAATAAAATCTTAAAAAAAAAAAAAGAATGCCCATTAGTACCACATCTGTTCAACATTCTAAAATCCAGCCAGAGGAAGATAGTTTCTTCCTTTGTGATAAAACCAGAAAAAAAATGTAAGCATTTCAAGAGAAGAGACAAAACTGCCATTATTTACAAATGATATGATTATTTGCTGAGAATCCAAGGTAATAAAATTTAAAAAGTCTATTAAAACTAATGAGTTTAATATGAGTGCTAGATAATAGCATCAGTGTTAAAATATTAATAGATTTTTCCATATACCACCAATAAGCAATCATGAAATGCTATGAAAAAATCTCATGCATAAAAGTATCCAAACCAAACCAAAACAAAAAGCCAAGGAATGAATCTGAAGAATGTACAAGTACACAAAAGGACTTTTTAATAAATAGACATCTTATGCTGCAGGATGAGGCTATTCCATATTGTAAATGAATCAGTTTTCTATAAATAATATATAAACTCACTGTCATCTCAATAAAAAAGCCAATGCAATTTTTCATGGAACTCAATAGATTCTAAAATTCATCAAGAAGAGAACATGCAGAAGAATTCTAGTAAATAAAAGGAAAAGAAGAATAATAAGGGATGGAGAACTTATCCTACATATATCAAAAGCTTCTTCAAAGTTATCGTAATTATAATATTGTGGTATTTTTATAGGGATGATAAAATAGATCATTGGACATGAATGGAGAATCCAGCAATGCATTTAGACATGACTGGAGATCTCTCTATATAAATAAAGTGTAATTGAAGTCCGGGGGAAATGGGTGAGCTATTTGACTAATGATATTGGGATAATTGGCACTCTCTATGGAAAAAATAAAGTCAGATCACTATTTTATAACACATCCCCAAAACAAATACACACACATACACACACACACACACACTATCTAAAAAGTACTTGAAGAAAACATAGAAAAATAATTTCATAGTAAGGATATATGGATTTGGGAAGCATTTTTCGTTGTTGTTGTTGTTGTTGTTAGTTTTTGTTTGTTTGTTTGTCTGTTTTTTGGGAAGCATGTTTTAAAGCAAGACATAAAATCCCAAAACCGCAGAGGAAAAAATTGACAGCTTTGAGTATACAAACGTTTAAAAATTTTGCATGATGAATAAACAAGCAAAATGTGAAGACAAGTATCAGATGAGGAGAAAATATTTGATGTATTATGGATACTGGATAATACTTACAACCTTGGGAATCTACTGTGTGTGAGACCTTGTGGGGGACACTTTCATTTATGTCATCTCATGTAACCTTCAAATTGAGTCTCTGAAGTAGAAGTGACCTACCCATTTGACAGATGAAGAAACTGAGGATGTGACATTTTAAGTATTTTGCTTAAACCTCATGGCTCAGAAATAAGTTGGGATTGGACCCAGACCTAGCCTGACTCTGGCCTCCTCCACCATTTCTCTCCTCAGGAGCTAGCATGATTTCTCACCCCTTAGAGTCACTTGACTTATTCTTGGTGGTTTTGATTTGTTTGCTTTTGGGTAGCTTGTCTGGGTAACTTGCTTCTGGTAGTGGAGAGGGTCCTGAGGTGAGGATGGACAATGGGCCATGATTCCATGACATGTCTTCTCATGAGCTCTTGGGGGACAAATACAACTTTCTTCTTTGGCTTTTGAGTTTCCTGGGGTGCCCTTATTATCAGCCCTTGGCTCAGGGGGTGAACTAGGGAGAGCTGGGCATGGTTGCCTCCCTCTGGTCCTGCCACGCACGCCCACCCTCTTCCCCTTTCGCATTTACTTCTGACAGGAAGAGCAGAGTTTGGGTGAGACCTCTGGAACTCATCTGATTGTGCCGTGGGTGGGCTAATCCAGGGCTCCGCCTGACTGGCTTGACCTGCTCTTCCATTTCCTTCTTGAGTCCCCTCCCTGCTTTGTATCACTTCTTTTCTGACTGATAGATGTGGGCTGTCCTAGGTTGTTGTGAGAGGGGCAGTCATCATTATTTAGAAAGGCTGACTGCTTGTTAATAAGCATACCCCCCACCAAGAGCTGAATTGGGGATTTAGCAAACCCTGTTCCTCTCAGCCACGCAACAATCCCTTTCTCTCGCAAGTAAAACCTCCTGTGTCTTCTTACTCCTAGTCTCCTGCCACAACAAGGTCAAGTTCAACTTCCTAAAGCACAGATTTTATCACATTTCTCTCTTGCTTTAAAACCTGTAATAGTTCCCCACTGAATTTTCAAAATGAAGTTCACAGATGTTATATTGGGAACCAGGAAGGAAATATTAGATATTCTATTTATACTTAATCCAAAAATTAAGAAAGAAGTTCAGCTTGGGTAATACATTTCTAATATACTGATTGTTTCTGGGTCACATTCTTAGTCCATCTGTCGTGTGGTGTCCTGAGAGTGCCCACGTCGGGAATACCATAACATAGAGGGACTAGGAGAGGAACACACACGTTCAGTTTACTGGGAAATACTGCAGTTCCCACGAGCCTGGTCACATGGGTGGATTTCCAAGCTCCTTCCCCCCAACCCCAAAGGATACAGCTCAGAAAAGATTCTTAGAAATGGAACAGGCGGGACTCTTGGGATGTAATCATGAAAGTCCCTTTAAAGATGTCTTGTGGGATTTTCCTTCCCCTGTCCTCTGAATGAGGACACAGGTGTGGCATTTCTCCCTGTCTTCATGCCTCTGGCCAAGGAGGTGGTTGTGGTGGCCAGCTTCTCTCCCTGTAAGCCCGGCCTCTATGAGGGAAGAGAGCTAAGGGGTGGAGAGGTCTTACTCGGCTGGTGCTGGAATAATCTGACCCTGTGCTCTCCAGACATGGGAGATTTTTGAAGCTGGCTTTCTTCTGTGGGCACTTCTGTGGGTTCTCCATGATTCCTGGGCAAGGCCTGCCCCCCAACAACTTGGGGTGACAGGAAGTGCTTCTTCTGCGCCTTGCTGCTCCCCACCCAGCCTCAGTTTCTTCCTCCAGTGGTTCCGGCCACTGCCTCTTACCACCTGGGTCTTGCTGGCTGAAGGCCGCCATCTTGGGAGGACCCCTTCTAAACTGGCCCAGGCCAACATTCTTACTGGAGGTTCTTATGGCACCAGGCTGGTCCTGGTGTTAGAGGGGCGTCTAGGCCCCCTTTTGGCCACACTACTGGAGGAAGAGAGGGCAGTGCCTTCCCTGACTTGACCAGAGCGGGTTAGGCCAGTCCATGGAGGCCAAGTTTCAGGTTTCCAGATGCTTCCTCACCAAGCTGAGGGTAGGAAGGTGCTCTCTCCCAGCCCTCGCCCTTGATATGCCAAGCGCTCTAGACGCCATTACTGTGGATGTCGTGGGCGGCTACACTGATCTGACCACCGGGCTGCCTGTGTTCCAACCCTGCCTCTGCCTCAGTACTTGTGTCAGCTTGCACACGTGGCTGGAAATCCCCGTCCCTCATTTGTAAAACGAGCATGACGTGAATCCCTGCCTGGTAGGGCTGTTGTACGCTCAGGACGTTTCCAACAGCTAGAACACCACGTGGCCCCATAAAGCACCTGACGCTATAAAACATGAGCTACTACTGTCTTTATGAAAACAAGACCTTTAGGGGTAGACCTTTTATAATACTTTACACTGAGATGGTGGCATCTCTGCAAGGAATGCTTTGCAGCGGTGATACGGTATTTATTTCAAAAATGCATTTTTTTTTTTTTTTAAAGATTTTATTTATTTATTTGACAGAGAGAGACATAGCGAGAGAGGGAACACAAGCAGGGGGAGTGGGAGAGGGAGAAGCAGGCTTCCCGCTGAGCAGAGAACCCGATGTGGGACTCGATCCCAGGACCCTGGGATCATGACCTGAGCCGAAGGCAGTCGCTTAACCAACTGAGCCACCCAGGCGCCCTCAAAAATGCATTTTTTAAGTTTAAAAAATGATTTAAAGAAAAATATGAGCTAGCCAAAAGTGCTCGAAAACAAGGCAAAAATTGTGACGGCATGCCTGTGATTGGTCTTGGAAGGCACAGGTCTGGCCCGTGAGCTCGCAGGGGCACCCAAGGCTCGGAAGGGGCTGACGATTACCCTCCGTGCCCAGGGGCTCACACAGGAGCAGTTTACTTTGTTATCTGAACTTGCCAACTTTCCTCAAAGGTGGGTTTTATTTCATTTATTTTTATTTTTTATTTTTTTAAATTGAACACCTTCAGTTAAAAACAAAACAAAAACTTGAGCATGCAACCCCACTGTATGTTTGTTTAAAATTTGTAAATTATATTTGTATGAGAGCAGAATAAGCTGGTAGTTATAAATGTAAACTCTGTAGCCAGATTGTGGGGTTCAAATCCCAGCTCTGCCACATGTCAGCTGGGTGATCCTAGAAGGTTCACTTGACTTGTCTGTGCCTGAAAAGTAGAAATAATAATACTACCTCATAGGATTGTCATCTAGGTTAAATGAAATGATGTGTGTAAGATTTTAGAATATTGCCTGGCATGGGGGGGGGCCTGGGTGGCTCAGTCGGTTAAGCATCCAACTCTTTTTATTTTATTTTATTTTATTTTATTTTATTTTATTTATTTGACAGAGAGAGAGAGAGCACAAGCAGGGGGAACAGGAGAGGGAGAAGCAGGCTCTCTGCCAGGCAGGGAGCCCCATGTGGGGTTCAATCCCAGGACCCTGGGATCATGACCTGAACCGAAGGCAGATGCTTACCTGACTGAGTCACCCAGGTGCCCCAAGCGTCCAACTCTTGATTTTGGCTCAGGTCATGATCTCAGGGTCGGGAGATGGAGCCCCACATCGCATCAGCTGGGTGCTCAGTGGAGAGTCTGCTTCTCTCCCTCTCCCTCTGCCCTTCTGTGCATGTGCTCTCTCTCTTTCACTCTCTCTCTCGCAAATAAATAAATAAATCTTAAAAAAAAAAAAAAAGAAGAAGATTGCCTGGCATGGAATAAGAAACTCAGTAACATTGTGTATTAATAGGACTATTGTGTAATAAAATCAGTATATTATAAAATACAAAGAAAATAGAAAAAAAAAGAAAATTTAAATTTAGATGAAAAAATAGCAATAGAAAGTCTACTATGTCGAAACCTTGACATTCCTGGATTATTTCATGAACCCTGGGACACATTCACCTCCACTCGGGAGACGACTGGCATCAGCAATGACAAGAACATACTGTGTCCCTAAGTACTCTCTGATTCTTGAGGTACCTTGTAAAGCGTGGGGGACTGTGGGTGGATTTCTCCACATGCGGATTATGTGCTCTCTCATTTCTACCCAAATCTCCTGGCTTCTCTGCTTGTAAACAGTAATCAGGTCAGGCTGAACGTGGGGTTGGTGAGTCCTTGGCAGCCCGGCCAGTCCTGCCTCATCATTACTCAGGATGGAGCCGTGCCTGGGCTTTGCTCTGTGCTTTGTCTGTGCCTCCCTAGGCTTAAGCAACTCCTACCCAGCTTAAAGCCGGGGAGCTTTAAGCCCATGGGAACAGCTACCTGCTACTCTGTGCTGTGAAACCAGCCATCAGTTTAATCAAATGTGATAACAGCTGATTAAAACAGAACTGCCTAAGCACAGGTTAGTAGCACGCTCACACTGAGTCTCCTGCTCCCGGCAGCTTCTCTTCTTGACACTTGGCCAAACTAGAGAGCTCCGGCAGCCAGGGGACCGAGGACCCTGGAAATCCTCAGAGTGGCTGGCTTCATCAGGACTGGTTGAATGACTGGCATGGGCGGAGCCCCAGGGAAACCTTTGACTCTGTCCAGGGAAGTGGCTGGTGGATGTTCCAGGAACAACGGTGACTAGTAGACCTAGTGGGAACTGGGTCTAGTTACTGACAGATCTCCATGGACCTGCAGAAATTGTCCCAAATTCCAGCTGATTTAGGTCAGATAATTTTAGAGTTGAAAAGGGCCCCAGGGACCATCTAGTAGATTCCATGCCTGGCTGCTTACAGGGTCATAGGGGAGCATTAAACTTTTTATGGTGGCTTAGTTCACACAAGACAATGTAACCATATCATTGTACATTTCACCTAGCTTAAGAAACCAAACTTTCCCAGTATAGCTGAAGTCCCTAGGTGACGACTCCTAATTGGCTCTCCCTCTCCCTCAACCCAAAGGTAACTTCATCCAGAGTTGAGTGTTTATCATTCCAACTAGGGAAAAATTAAAAAATAAAAATTATTTCTGAAGATCTGGATTCAGTAGACCTGAGATGATGCTCAGGAATTTTTTTTTTAAGATGTATTTATTTATTTATTTATTTGAGAGAGAGAGTGAGCAAGAGAGAGCACGAGTCGGGGGAGGGGCAGAGGGAGAGGGAGAGAAGCAGACTCCCCATGAGCTCGGAGCCAGATGCGGGGCTCCATCTCATGATCCTGAGATCATGACCCTGAGATAATGACCTAAGCCGAAATCAAGAGTCAGACGCCTAACCCACTGAGCCACCCAGACGCCCCAGGAATCTGGTTTTTAAAAAGTTCCCCAAGTCCCTTCAATGATGAGTCAGAATTGGTGGATACCCATCATCACTGAGGTTTGGCTGAGTGACCTGAGTGCTGAAGCTGGAGCTAAAGGCTCAGAGGTCCTACCCGGTGGTGCCACCTCCCCTCTATGAGCCATTGGGCAAGAGACAAATTCTGTCTGAGCCTCAGTTTCTTCATCTGTAAAAAAGAAATAAGGACAACAAAATCCCTTGATAGCTCAAATGTGCCCATGAACCTGTAAAAAGCTACACCGACGTAGGACTCAAGGGCTCATGCCATGGGGCTCATACACCCTAGGGGTGCTCGCCTATTGATGGGGAGCTCATTCCAGAGATAGCCCATTTTTTGGGTGGGGGAAGCTCTGAGATACAAAAAGTCCTTCCTTACCCTGGAAGAAGTCTGTTCCCTGCAATTTCCTCCTACTGGATTTAATCCTCTTGCTGGGGGTCTGTGGCTTAAATGTAATCCCTAACCTGCAGACCTCTGAATTACCTCTGAGTAATTTCAGACAATTGTACCCTTTCTCCCCTCTCCATAACTCAGCTGTAGGCTTCTAAACACACTGTCTACTGAGAAAGTCCCTTTATGATTAAGCAATATCCCTGCCCGCCAAATTACTATGGGCATGGCTGCATTCCAGCAAAGCTAGGGAGGTGGGTTCCAGGGTTAGTAATTCAAGAAGAGCTGTTTCGCCTCTAGTTAATTAAATCACTTAGTTAAATTAATCGCCTATGCTCTGGTAGCTACTTAGTAAAGAATCTACTTAGTAAAGGCATAACATTTATGGAGCCCTTTTTATGTGTCATGCACTGTACTAAGTGATTTGTAGGCACTTAGCTCTTACAATAAACCTGAAATTACTCCCGTTTTGCAGATGATGAAACCGAGGCACAGAGAGGTCCAGAAAGTGCCCAGGTTCATGCAGCCAGCAAGCGGCCCAGTGGGGTTTAGGCTCAGGCCTGGCTGACTCGGAAGCCTGCATGCCCACCAACCCCTTCTCTTACTTATGGGTCATCTCCCTTTGCCTTTGGAACATTCCCTGCTCAGGCAAGAGCTAAATGCTCGGAACACATCGACAACAGCCTAGGTTTACCTAATCCTCATCACATCCACAGAAGAGCTTTGAACTTACGGCGGAGACAGCTTTACTTCGTCCCCATTGTGCATCCTGCCTCTTCCCTCCCCTGGGAGGCTGAGTGACTCTTGAGCTGCTCGTAGGTTTGGAGTGAGACCAGCGTCCCTTCCTGTCCTCGCCCTGCTCTCCCAGACAAACTGGGGGCACCTCCCACTCGTTTTCCTGCTGAGGGGGCCTCATCGAGGAGGAGCTGCCGGGCTTTGGAGCAGCAGAGTTTCTGGCAACCAGGGCTAGAAAGCTTCCCGCCTGGCTGGCCCTGTGTGACCCCTCAGACAGATATTCCTCCCCGCCCGGCCTGCCTGCCCACAGGAAAGCTTCCCTGAAGGGAGCTGAAAGGACACAAGGATGTCACCCTCAAAAATCATGCCAGTCCAGCCCCACATACTGCCCAACAACCTGCCCCTGAGTGCCTGAGATGGTTCATCTTGTAGGGGAAGCTGTTCAGAGAGAACAGTGTTCTTTGTAAAGAACCGTTAAGCTGAGAAGGTGATCGGAAACCCGAAGTGTCTGTTGTGCAGGTGGAGGTTAGTAGACCGTGCACCTTCCTTCAGGGTCCATTTCTAGCTGGAAAATTTATTTTACCCCCACTCAGCAGCCTCCTCCTGGACTAGAACAATGTACCAATCCCAGAACCCTGTTCGGCGCTGACTCCCACCAGCCCCGGACTCCCCTGAGCATCTCTTTGTCAGTCTATAGAGCAGGCTCCTGGGGGCAAAGTATTTACCTCTTGTGGGTGTGGTGGGGGCGGGGGAGGGACCAATGGAAGAGTTTGGGATCACAGTGGCCCAGGCAAGAATAAAATGTCGTTACTGTTGGCAAATGCAGCTTCATCTCTTTGGCCCAGACTGATGGATACTTTTGAGATGATCCCTTCCTTTAGGTTTTTATACCTAGGAGTGATGGTTAGAAGTCTGGGGTGATTGGTATATATTTGGCATCATGTGTTACTTGCCTGAAAATACTCCCCAGGAGCAAGGATGTAAGGCCAACTCTACTTTGCAAACAAAACAAAGCAAAGCAAAACAAAACAAAACAAAACCAAAAGAAGTCTGTCTCTGAACAGAACCACATTTTTTTTTTAATGATTTTATTTATTTGAGAGAGAGAGTACAAGCAGAGGGAGTGGGAGAGGGAGAAGCAGGCTCCCCACTGAGCAGGGAACCCGATGTGGGACTCGATCCCAGGACCCTGGGATCACGCCCTGAGCTGAAGGCAGACGCTTAACTGACTGAGCCACTCAGGCACCCCGAGAACCATTTTTTTTTTTATCATTTTTGTTTTATAGTATGACAAACAGGGCCAAACTGTTTCCTCCTATCAAAACAACCTAAAGAAGCTGAAAGAAACTTAGGTAGATATTCTAAAATGATTGAGACCCAGGATTCCAAAATAGTCTCTGAACCGGAGCTAAAGCAAATTGATATTTCATTCTGAATTGATTGATACTAAGAAGCTGGCCAGTCTATTTATAACAATAGGTTTTGTTTTGTCTTGAGGGAAAATTTCCGTACTGAGAAAGGTACATATCTGGAGTGTACCATTTGGTGACTTTCAGCAAATGCATAAACCCATGTACCCTATACTCCAATCAAAACAGAGTAACTTCAGCGTTATAGATTTCCATGTACCCCTTTGGTTGGTTCTCATCCTCAGAGATAACTAGCCACTGTTCTGATTTCTAACACTATAGATTAACTTTGCCTGTCCTTGGCATTTCTTTCTTTCTTTTTTTTTTTTTAAAGATTTTATTTATTTGACAGAGAGAGACACAGAGAGAGAGGGAACACAAGCAGGGGGAGTGGGAGAAGGAGAAGCAGGCTTCCCGCCAAGCAGAGAGCCCGATGTGGGGACCCTGGGACCACGACCTGAGCCGAAGGCAGACACTTAACGACTGAGCCACCCAGGTGCCCCTGTCCTTGGTATTTCTTTTCTTTCCTTTTTTTTTTTTTTTTTAAGTAAGCCCCATCCTTATGGGGCTTGAACTCATGACCCTGAGATTGAGAGTCACATGCTCTACCAACTGAGCCAGCCAGGTGCCCCTGTCCTTGGCATTTCCTATGAGCAGAATCCTACAGTACATTCCCTGTTGCTCAACGTGCTTTTGAGATCCAATCATGTTGCTGATGGATCAGCAGCTTATTCTTTCTTGTGTCTGTATGGTATTCTGTGATATGGATGTACACAGTTTGTTTATCCATTCTTAAAGGCTGGTTTTTACACTTCTACAAGTCATGTATAGGTGATCATACATAAATCACTCATCTATTCATCAGGCAAATGTTTTTTTCCAGAGCTTTCTCTAAGCCAGGTGGTGTTGGAGGTGCTGGGAAACTGTGGTGAACAAGACAAAGCCCTTGTCCTCATAGGGCTTTTATTACAGCGGCAAGAGAAACAATATACAAGCAATAGAAACCATGAGCAGGATGGGGCTGAGAAGTACTATGAATGGACTTGATCTCTGCAATGGCAGGAAGTGGCTTGTTCAGTTTGGGTGGCTGGGACCAGCCTCTCTGAGGAGGTGACACACAGGTGGCCAGGTGAAGGTGAAGACCCAGAAGAGGAACATTCGGGTCTAGAGAACAACTGGCTCAAAGGCCATAAGGCAGGCCTGGAAGGGCCATCTCAGTGTTGAAGGAACAGGAACAAGTCAGGGGGACTGGAATGATGTGAATATGGGCGGAAGTGGCAGGAGATGGGGCCACAGAGGAAGAGGGAGGAAGCAGGAGGTATGTGCGGAAAAGGAGCTTGGGTTTTATTCCAGGAGTGATGGAAGGCCAGTGAAAGGTTGAAATAGGGAGTCAGATGGTCTGATTTATAGTTTTAAAATGCCATTCTGTCCAAAGGTTGGGGAGCGGAGTATCTGTGAGATCAGTTAGGAGGCTTTTGGAGGGTGTGTGTGAGATGGTGGTGATTAGGGTGACACCATCACCAGTGAGTAGGGGGGCACAGGTAGGGGGAAGGGATAGGGCAATGACAGAAAGAGAGGAACCAAGGATGATGACTCCTAGGTCTTTGGCCTGAGTAGCACCATCTTCTGAGATGGGTAAGACTCAAGGTGGTGTTCAGCTGAGAGGGGTTGGGGGAAAAGGGTCAAGAGTTGTGTTTTGGCCAGGGTGAGTTTAGGATGCCTGTTAGTCATCTTCAATTGGATATGTCTAGTGGACAGTTGGGTATGCGTCATCAGGAGCTCAGTTGAGAGGCCCAGTTGAGAGGCTGGATACAAAATCGTGTAAGTCCTCAACATAGGATGGATATTTAGGGCTGAGGGACTAGATGAGATCACCTAGAGAGAAAATAAGGATTAAAGACTTGGTCCTAGAGAAGAACCAGCAAAGGCAGCTGAGCGGACAGATACAATTAGGTCTCTTACTCTCATCTCTATAGCTCTTGAAAATTCACAAGTGACTTAGCCATGTGCCTCATTATTTGGGCTTCCTGATAGACCTGTTGAGACATTCAGTAGAACCTCTGTTGCAAATTGACCTAGGCTGATTTGGTGACGCATTGGTATTAGGTTTCTTTTGGTAAATCTGGTAGCCCCAGGGAGTTAGAAGTAAGTGAGGGTTAGCTACTCACCTACAACCTGGATAAAAGGCAAGAAACAATATATATATCAGACCAAATGTTACTACACAGGTAGATATTAGCCTATGGGCTCAGAGGAGCCCTACAGAACAGTCCTACAGTGGTTCTATGTGGGACATTGGGTGTTTTAGGGGATCAAGCCTCTGGTGCCATCCCTAAAGGTTAAGGGCGAAGGATCTAGTAAGGCTAGGAAGTGTCTAAATATCTTATCTTGTATTTTACTCTGTATATTGAATGCCACTAATTCTATCAGTTGAGCCCATTTTGGTACATCCATTATGCAGATCAACAAATCACTAATACCCCCCATAGAAACTCATTCTGACATAGCCTCTAAGTGTCATGATTGGACATAAAAATAGAGGAAGTGCTTATAGTTCTGTCCTCTGGGGTGGAGTCTGCAGGGTTTAGTGATCGCTCACCAGGCCTGGAGTGTGCAACCTAATCAGGGTGGCTGATTGTCCCTTGTCGTGCCTGTTAACATCCCCCCACATTCGTATCACGCTGACTTTGCTGAAGTATTTTATTTTATTTTTTAAAGATTTTATTTATTTCAGAGAGACACAGAGAGAGCATGAGCAGGGCGAGGGGCAGAGGGAGAGGGAGAAGCAGGCTCTCCGCTGAGCAGGAAGCCCAACACGGGGCTTGATCCCAGGACCCTGAGATCATGACCTGAGCCAAAGGCAGACGCTTAACCAACAGAGCCACCCAGGCGCCCCTTTCTGAAGTATTTTAAAGTAAATCATTAATATCACAGTAAGATTTGTACAATTAAAGGACAACCTGAGATAATAGAAAAAGTCTTACATTTAGAATAGTAAAAATAATAATAAATAGATACTAAGGACCGAATTCTTATTCTGCACAAGGTGTCGAGCTAAGTTCTCAGCACGAGTGTTTCATTTAATTTTTACAAGCACCCTGGAGCGAGATGGTATCATCTCTGTTTTCTGGATAAGAAAATGGAGACTCAGAGAGTGACTTGTTCAAGGACAGCCTGCTGGTGTGCACCGAGAGATGACTTTGAACTTGGCTCCGATTCGGCAGCATGTGTTGCAAGCACCGATCTCTGCTGCTTGGGTTTAAGACCCGGATTTGACACTTGCTCTTGGAAAAGTTGCTAATCTTGCTCTGCTTCAGTTTCTTCATCTATAAAATGGTGGTGGTGGGGGGGGGATGGTAACGGATGAGCCAGTGCACGTGAATAAGCTTCCTAAGCTGTGAAAATGCTCCAGTATCAAGTGCCACCATTGGCTTGACCCCCGTCCTCTTCCTGGTCCCTCGCTTAAGTGACACACGGCTTTCTTGTTGACAGGAGTGTGGCTGGGTGTGTTTTGTGCAGTGTCCAGCATAACCCCTTGGTTATTTCCTTGATTGTTCTGCAGCCTGAACAGCCCAAGGCATTTCCTGGAAAGTCACTGCGCAGGCTATAGTCCCTTCCTGTTTCTTAGAAGCAGCCCCAGGCCATCCTCCTTGGGAGGGCAAATTTGCCTCCCGGTGATGGGTGGGCCAACTCTGGTCTTTCTCTGGCAGGTGTTGGACATCTGTGAGGGCACATGGGATGTGTGGTGAGAGGGCTGGAGGCATGGAGAAAGATGAGCTCAAATCCCACCCCTGGAGCTTTGTGCGCCTGTTCATTCATTCATTCATTCATTCAACACGTGAATTTAGCATCTACCACTAGGTGGGGAGAACATAATGGTGAATAAGCTGACATAGCTGGAACTAATGGTCTATTGGGAGAGAAAGACAATAAAACACCTAGAATAAATAAATTCAATGGAGTGAGCCAAGAATGCACATAAAGTACCTGGAGAGCTGACTTATTATCATAGTCTTGGGGGAAGTCAGGGAAGGCTTCCAGGAGGAAAGGATGTTTAGTATGAAAGAATTCAGCCAGTAAGGAGAATGAGGAGATGGGAGAGACTTGCTTGTCATGGCTTTTGGGTGTGATTTAGGCTTCATAACTGAAATGCATTTGCATGAGAATTGGAAGGAATCCACTTGGGGCCATGCATAGAACAGCGTTGCTCATTTTCTGCACTATGTTCCAGCGTCCAGACACCAGCTCCCCGGGCCATCTTTTCCACTAGATTGGATCTCTCAGGTGTGGTGTGGTTCCAAATCTAACATTTGATGCTTGAATGAACACCCGATGCTTAAAGAGGTGTGTTCGTGGAGCCAGCAGCTCTGGGAAGGGCTTCTTTAGTCCTGCCTTCCTGATGGTGGCAGAAATGCAGCTCCTCTGGCAGCTACTTCTGCATTGCTGTCCCCGGCACCATGGTCTGGGGGTCTGTCTGGCCTCAAGCTCACTGCTCTAGCCCTTCCAGCAAGTTTTGTAAATTCTTTTTTTAAAAATTGAAACATAATTGACATATAATATATAACCATGTCTTGTATTAGTCTCAGGTGTAGAGCATAAAGATTCAATATTTGTATATATGATGACATGGTCACAGCAATAAGTTAACCTCTGTTAGTACACCTAGTTACAAATTATTTTTCTTGCGATGAGAACTTTTGAGATCTACTCTCTTAGCAATTTTCAAATGTACAATATATTATTTTTTAAAAGATTTATTTATTTGTTTTAGAGAGAGAGAGAGAGCGTGTGAGTGGGAGGAGGGGCAGAGGGAGAGAGAGAATCTTCAAGCAGACTCCTCATTGAAGGCATAGCCTGACGCGGGGCTCAATCCCAGGACCCTGAGATCATGACCTGGCTGAAACCAAGAGTAGGATGCTCAACCAGCTGAGCCACCCAGGCGTCCCATGTACAATTTGATGTTATTAACCATAATAACCATGCTGAACATTACGTGTCATGACTTATTTATTTTATAACTGGGAGGTTGTACCCTTTGACCCCTTTCACCCATTTTGCCTACCTCCCACCCCCTGCCTCTGGCAACCACCAATTTGTTCTCTATATCTATAAGCTCAGTTTAATTTTTTAAAATTTTAAATTTTTTCATATTCCACATATAAGTGAAAGTACACAGTATTTGTCTTTCTCTGACTTATTTCATCTAGTATAATGCCCTCAAGGTGCATCCATGTTATAAATGGCAAGACTTCCTTCTTTTTTATGGATGAATAATATTCTGAGATATATAGAGATAGATATATATACACACCAGATATTCTTTGTCTATTCATCCATCAATAGACATTTAGATTGCTCCCATGTCTTGGCTACTGTAAATAATGCTGCAGTGAACATGGGAGATGCATGTATCTTTTTTTTTTTTTTTGAGTTAGTGTTTTCATTTTCTCTGGATAAATATCCAGAAGAGAAATTGCTGGATTATATGGTAGTCTTATTTTTAATTTTTTTTCAGGAATCTCCATACTGTTTTTTATAGTGGTTGTACCAGTCTACATTCCCACAAACAGTGACAAGCATTCCTTTTTCTCCACATCCTTGCCAACACTTGTTATTTCTTGTGTTCTTTTTTTTTTAAACTTAAAGATCTTGATGTGATTTTTTTTTTTAAAGATTTTATTTATTTATTTGACAGAGAGAGACACAGCGAGAGAGGGAACACAAGCAGGGGGAGTGGGAGAGGGAGAAGCAGGCTTCCTGCAGAGCAGGGAGCCCAATGTGGGGCTCAATCCCAGGACCCTGGGATCATGACCTGAGTCGAAGGTAGACGGTTAATGATTGAGCCACCCAGGCACCCTATTTCTTGTGTTCTTGATAACATCCATTCCAACAGGTGTGAGGTAATAGTTCACGGTGGTTTTGATTTGCATTTTCCCTGATGGTTAGTGATGTTGAACACCTTTTCATGTACCTATTGGCCATCTGTGCATCTTTCCTGGGGGAAATGTCTGTAAATTCTTTTTTTTTTTCTATTCTTTTTTAAAATTTAGATTCAATTTTTTAACATATAGTGCATTATTGTTTCAGAGGTAGAGTTCAGTGACTCATCAGTCTTATATAATAACCCAGTGCTCATTACACCATGTGCCCTCCTTAATGCCCATCATTCAATTACCCCATCCCCCCACCCCCCCTCCCCTCCAGCAACCCTCGGTTTGTTTCCTATGAGAGTCTCTTATGGTTTGTCTCCCTCTCTGATTTCGTCTTGTTTTATTTTTCCCTCCCTTCCCTATGATCCTGTTTTGTTTCTTAAATTCCATATATGAGTGAAATCATATGATAATTGTCTTTTGCTGATTGACATTTCTTTTTTTAAAAAAAATTTTTAAAGGTTTTATTTATTTATTTGTGAGAGAGAGAGCACAAGCAGAGGGAAACGGCAGGCAGAGGGAGATCATGGGATCATGACCTGAGCTGAAGACAGACGCTTAACCAACTGAGCCACCCAGGCACCCCAATAAAAAGAATTCTTAATGATATATTTCATGTTTTTTCATACTAAGTCTTGGAAATTCAGTGTTTAGTTTTTCCTTACAACACATTTTGACTCAAACACAAAATTTTCATTGGATGTATTTGATCTCTGCTGCATTTTATAAAATTTACAGTTGAAAAAGTAGTTTACATACCTAATATATTCCAAACAAAAATTTTCACTAACCAAAAACAGGACCAAAAAACAATTTTTCTTTAATATTTACATCCATATTGACAAAACCTATTCATCTTCTCTGAAAGAATTAATTTGACTTTGAAACAAAAGAATATCAGTTTCTTTCTTTTTAAAGATTTTGTTTATTTATTTGAGAGTGAGAGAGAGAGCATGAGCAGCGAGGAGGAGCAGAGGGAGAAGCAGGCTCCCAGCTGAGCAGGGAGCCTGACACGGGGCTCGATCCCTGGGATCATGACCTGAGCCAAAGGCAGACACCTAACCGATTGAGCCACCCAGGCGCCCCAGCATATCAGTTTCAAAACGAAATCTATCTAAGTAAATTCACCAACTCTTGGGCCAATTCAGAAGCCTACTGTGTAAGTTGAAAAGCACTTAAAACTTATCCATGACAATGAAATGTTCCTTATATTTTTTTGTCTTTATATCTAATTTGCGTAACACCTGTCAATCACAACGAAAATAATTTGCATACTAATCATGTTAGAAAAAAGTGTAAAATCATTATTGTTGATTTGTACTATAAAAGTTTCAGTTTCAATGTAAATTCTCATCTCTGTTTATGTCACAAAAAATTTTTCTTACTTTGGAATTTCAAATTTAGCTCATTCATATGCAGTATGATTTTGATGAGAAAACATAAATCATATAGCTATTTTCTGTCTTTGATTATTGAATATTTGACAAGTATTCCTTTGTTTCAAAAATCTCAGACTGGAGTTAAAAATTCCATAAGTCTTTGTAAAACTCTTCCATGACTCAAACACAGAACATTGGCAAGGAACAAAAGTTCATTAAAGTCATCTTCTATTTCTTTCATGGGGTTCATAAATGAGATAATTTATAGTATTTAAATGTATATAATAAACAATTTGAACAACTATATCCATAATGCCTTTCATAAAGTCTGCTGCAGGAAACTAAGAACAAATATTTTCAATATGTATTATATTGTGGAATAAGCAATAAGGAAAATACTGGTTTCTTATTTGAAAATTCCCACGAATCCAGGGGCGCCTGGGTTGCTCAGTCGGTTAAGCGTCAGACTCTTATTTTGGGCTCAAGTCATGATCTCAGGGTCTTGAGATTGAGCCCTGCGTTGGGCTCTGCCCCAGGTGTGAAGCCTGCTTGAGGCTCTCTCCCTCTCCCTCTGCTTCCAACCCCTCTCTCTCTCTCTCTCTCAAAAAAAAAAAAAAAAAAGGACAATTCCCATAAATCCAGATTTTTGACCTAGCATAATGGAACTACCATTTGTGGTGATAGAAACTAATTTTTTTCTTATCCAGCTGGAATACTTCTTTTATAGCATGTAAAAAATTAAAAATATCTATGCTGTGTGTTAAATCTTTTAGGCTGTGAATTGACAACAGGTCTTCATAAATTGGAAGTCCTTTGAGACAAAATGTACCCGAAGTATTAACTGGGTGATGTCTATTATATGACATGACTCATCTCAACCTAAGGAAAGTAATTGTGATTTTTCAAGTTTATTGATTGGTCTTTGCTATTGTTAGAAAAGCCTTGTATTTTATGGGCAATTATTTGGTGACTTAGTGGAAGGGCTTTCACTTTTTATAAAATACTTTTAGTCTTTTCTCAGGATCTTTTAATAATATTTTCATTACTGAAAAATAATTTCTTTTACCAGTTCTTCATCTAAAAGCATTTTTCTTTTGTGCAAGAATCCAAGCTCTTAAAGCTGGCTAAATTTATAAGCACAGATTCTGTTTAAATTTCTTTTCAAAAGTTTAAAAAGTTCAAAAAAATGTTTTAAATAAAAGAAATTAGTTTTTTGTTGAAATTTAATTCTGTTTTTAAGCAGCTAATTTCATTGATTTTTTTGGACCCATTGAAAAGAAACTTGTTATCAAATTCACTGTGCATTTGCTGAAAATGTCTCTTAATATTGTCAACTTTATCATCTTAAAAATTTTGTTTTATACCACGATCTGCTGCAGCAAATTGCAATTGCTTTTCATTATCTTTGTTTCCTGCTTTACTCTTTCATGTAGTACCAGCTTCTGCATCTCCACTCGATTCTGAATCATTAGTATATCTTCATTTAAAATGTTTAAATTTGGTGGGGGCACCTGGGTGGCCCAGTGGTTAAGCGTCCAACTCTTGGTTTTGGCTCAGGTCAGGATCTCAGGGTCGTGAGATCGGGCCGGGGCTGTGCTCCGCCCTCCACGCGGAGCCTGCTTAGGTTTCTCTCTCCCTCCCCCCAGCCCTCAAATAAATAAATAAATCTTAAATTTTTTTTTTTTAAATTTGGCTAAAGCTTTTTTTAACTAGAAAAATTTAATTACATTATGATTAAAATAATATTTTACAATTTAATTAACAATTATGATTTACATAGGTATCTCTGTACTCTTATTGTCTGCAGAAAATATTCGAAGAAACACATTATAATGTTATGTAGGTGCATTGGAGAAAAGCCATTTGAACTGGAACAATTCATTGACAAGTTGACATGTAAACATGACATCTGTGCTCTACATGTGCACCTATAATAATAATATATTGTGTAATGCAGTGGTTAAAATGAAATGTAGTTTTAGCACAACAATAACGTCGTATCAATGGCAAAACAAGAGTGTTTCTCACTCCAATAAGACTGTCCCGAGTCTCACCAGCCTCATTTCAAATGCTCAGTGGTTCCCACCCTGGTAGATGGTGAATCTTGATTATGTAGTGCTCTGAATATCAGGCTAAGGAATTTGACCTGTATCCTGGGCAATGGGGGTCATGAGTATGACGTTCAGCAGAGGGTGCTGGGAGGAAGGCGGTTCAGGAAAGTTAAGTGGTGGATGGGGAGCTGATGAACCCAAAGGCCAAGCAAGGGCAGAAGTCTGGGCTTGGGTTCCTAAAGGTGTACAAAGGTGATGGGAACACGGGAGAAGGTGAGTCAGATGCTTTGGGGATGGGAGAATCACCAGGCCTTGAGAGACAGGAAGGTAATGAAAAAAAGGATGCGTCACAGTTTTCTGGTCCGAGTAGCTGGAGAAGAAAGGGATAGAATACCGTCAGCTCGAAGCTGAGTTTAACTGGCTCCTATTCAACTTGTTACTTATTTTTATGTCTGCTTGGTGCCAGCCCTGTGTCAGCCTGTGGGGATCATAGCACCCGCTCCCCTGAGCTGGAATGAAAATGACTGTTACCCTGACTCTGTGAACTCAGTTCTTGGGGTAAATACTGAGGGAGTAAAGACTGAAGAGTAAAATCCTACATAAATTTGACCTTGTCTCCCTCTCTGTGCACCTGTCTTGAGAAAGTACTCATTCTTGAAGTGTCCCTGAAACATTTTCACACACACATAATTTTCCACCTAGATGGAGTTTTTAATGATTTGTGAATCAAAGATCTGGCTGGACTATGTATTTGCTATGCACACTTCTACCCTCAAATCAAATACCTATTATGTATACATGTCGCGGGAAAGGCAGTTTACAAAACAAATGTTCAGTAATCTGGCTTTCTTTCTTTTTTTCTTCTTTCTTTCTTTCTTTCTTTCTTTCTTTCTTTCTTTCTTTCTTTCTTTCTTTCTTTCTTTTCTTTCTTTCTTTCTTTCTTTCTTTCTTTCTTTCTTTCTTTCTTTCTTTCTTTCTTTCTTTCTTCTTTCTTTCTTCTCTTTCCGTCTTTCTTGATAATCTAAAATATGCATGTGTATTTTGAGAAAAATCAGGAGAAAAACAATAGAAGTTAATGAAACAAACTCAGAGGAGCTTCTCCTGGTTTTCAGCCTTGCTCCAGTGATCCCAGCCCTCAAACCATAGGCTCCTTGGTCAGAGAGGCATCATGCAGGGTGTTTTGGAGGCTGAAAGAGAGGCCAAAGGCCCAGGTGGACAAGAGGGTGGTGTGGGGGGCTGAGTGTCAGGAGAGGCTAAGAACAGTGGGTGGAGATGGGTGGGGGCAAGAGCAAGAGGGACTGCTCGGGGCTGGGAGGTGAGTGGTGGCAGATAGCTAGGACACAGCCTGTGGTGTTCTGAGCAGCTCCAACTTGGAGAGAGGAGCCAGAGGGCAGTTGAAGCAGTGGGGCCATAGGGTCAGAAATTAGTTTTCAGTAAGTCAATTGGTGGCAACACAGAGACTGTGGGGCGTGTGCATGCGTGTGTGTGTTGGGGCGGGGGGAGGTGGGAGAGCCCAAAGACAGGGAGAGCAGGTAGGGGGCTGCTGAACAAGTCCGGGGGGAATGACAATGAGGATCAGACACAGAGGACTGTTGGGTTTCTAAGGACCTCTTTAAGGTAGAAGCAACCAGAATTGATCACCATGATCTCCTTCGGGGAGAGAAATAAGACTTATTAATCTTTGTACTCCTGGTTTTCTAGTACGGTACCAGACGTGCATTCTTCATTCATGTATGCATCCATCTAACAAACACCAGTTAGGGCTCATTGTGAGCCAGGCCCGTGCTGGGTTTGGGTGACTAAGACAGATGCCACCACCTCACGGGGTTGGGGACAGACATTAAACCAGTAAATGCACAAAAGGAAATGTGATCATTTCCAATTCTGTTAGTAAGTGTTATAAAGAAAATTAAAACAAGAGAATGTGACGATGGGTTAGGGGAGGAGATGGGAGGGTGGCCTCAGATCCCATGGGGCTGAGTCTTGAAGGAACCAGCCACACAGCGGTCAAGACCCCTCCTGCCATTACTGGGGTATATGTTGGCCATTGTCAATACTCTGAGCAGGGCCAGTTACTCTTTTTCCTAAGGACTTCTTTTTAAGTTGCAGTATGGCTTGATGTAAAATGTACAAATCTAAAGGGCATAGCTTGGTTAATTTTTATACTTTACTTTTTTAAATATATTTTACATATTATTTTCATATATATAGGTCACCACCACCCAGATCATATATACAACATTTTCAGCTCTCCAAAAGATTCCCTTATGCCCTTCCCAGTTAATACCCCAAAAGTAACCTCTTCAGACACCCATCATCATCAGATTTGCATATTATTTATTTTGTATAAATGGAATCATTTAGCGTGTAGTTCTTTTGTTTTCATCTGGATTCTTCCACTCAACATTGTACCTATGAGGTTCACCCATAGTGCTGTGTGTATCGGTAGTTTGTTTTCATTGCTATATTGCATGCCGTAGTACAAATAAATAGATCATTTAAAAAATCTATTCTACTGCTGGTGGACATTTGAATTATTTCCAGTTTGGGGCTATTATGATTACAATTGCTATGAATATTATGCATATCTTCTGGTGAACATAAGCATTCGTTGCTGTTGGTTATATATTGAAGGGTGGAATTGCTAGTTCAGACAGTAGGTTTAGATTTAACTTTAGGCGACACTTGCAAATAGTTTTCCAAAGAGCTCGAATCAATTTGCACCCAGCCCACAATGAATGGGAGTTCCCGTTGCCCCACATCCTCAAGGATGGATGCTTCAAATCTCCTCATTTCACCCAGTTTACAAATCAGGAAACTGAGGCTCAGGGATGCTAAAAAAAAAAACAAAAACCACCCAGGACAACATAGCTAGTGAGAGGTGGATCTCTACTAAACTTGTATTACTGCAAATTCAGTGTTGCCCATCACACCACATTGCTTACGAGGATACTAAGTAAATGGTAGAGGTCATGAGTATCCATGGAATTCTAAGAAAGGTGTGAAGATCTGCTTTCAGCAGAGATGGAACTTGAACTTGGTGCTTAAGGACAGAAGAAAGCTGAAGGCCCCTGGGCAGAAGGGCAGACCTGGCTAAAGGCAGAGAGAGAATACACACTATGTTATTATATGTTTGGGGATGCATGAGGTGAGTTTGCCTCTCACTCATTTGAGAGCCACTGGTTTGGTAAGCATCCTTGTCTCAGTGGTCTGGCCGGGTTTCTTGATTGCTGCCATAATCTTAACACCCAAAAAGTCTCCATTCCTGGCTCAATATACAAATCTCCTCTTATTGAAGAGAAGGCTAGGGCCTAGCTGAGCTCGCGCAATCTGACTCCCTTCTTCCTCACTGTTTAAGTCCGTTTGGGCTGCTGTAACAAAAACACTGTAGCCTGGGTAGGTGGCTTAAACAACAGACATTTGTTCCTTACCATTCTGAAGACTAGATATCCAAAATCAAGCTGCCAGCCGGTGTGGTAAGAGCCCTTTTCCTGGTTTGTGAACAGTCACCTTCTTGCTGGGTTTTTAGAAGTTTTAGTCTTTTTTTTTTAGATTTTATTTATTTATTTGACAGAGAGAAAGAAAGCACAAGCACGGGGGAGCAGCAAGCAGAGGGAGAGGGAGAAGCAGGCTCCCAGCTGAGCAAGGAGCCTGAGGTGGGACTCGATCCCAGGACCCCGGGATCATGACCTGACACCTAATCGACTGAGCCACCCAGGTGCCCCAGAAGCTCTAGTCTTTTCCTTTCTTATAGGGACATTAATCCCATCATGGGGCTCTACCTTCCTGACCTCATCTAAACCTAATTACCTCTCAATGGCACCACCTCTAAACTCCATCACACTGGGGATGAGGGCTCCAATATGTGAATTTGGGAAATACAAACATCCAGTCCATAGCACTCCTTCTTTATTCTGTTCAATGAACACTATTTGATTCACCTTTATTCCCTTTGTATTTCGAGTGAGCAAATCTAGCCTTTCCAATAAGACCTTAGTCCCCCTAAGGGTAGGGGCAGGAAGTGTGCACCTCTTTTGCACATCTGAGAATCCCTAATGCTTTCTCAGCAAATAGGTGATAGGGAGATTGAGCGTCCCCTGTGTGGCTCATGGGCTGATGAAGTCACTCTTACTGTCAGCTTACCCATGAGGTCTGATTCTTTCCCTCACAAATCTATGTTTTGCCCACTTGCGGCTTTTCAAGTCCCCACACCAGCAACTTATCAGCTGTTTGGACTCCTGTGATGAATTAATTTAGGTATAATAAACTGCGCCTTTTCTTCCTTATTATTTCTCATAGTTCAGTGTAGTTGGGAAAACTCATAAAACCAACTGTAATTCATTGTAAGCTGGAAACTGTGTCTGGGAGAAAGATATTAAAAATTGCACACAATTTCCTCCCAGGTCCTAGCTCCTAAATTCTGCTCTGTGCGTTGATTCTCATCTCCCTTGTTTCTGGCCTTGAACCTCCCTTGAAGCTTGATCACAACTCAGCTCCCTCTCCTTCTCCTCCTTGAATAGGTGTAGCTTCTCTATTTTATGATGAAAGCTCTTTTCAAAACTGCTGTGAGTGGCCTCCTTGAGCTTCTCTGCTCTCATGGTTGCACCTCATCTCTTGGAATCCATTCCACTCCTGGCTTCCTGGTCCTATTATTTAACCTGTTTCCTATCGGCACATGGACTCATCTCACCCGACCAAAGTCAGCCTTACTCTCACTCACATTCCCTTCCATGCTCTCTTCTTGCCAAACTTTCCCACTCCAAGCATACTGGAGGTGGCCACTCCCTTTTTCTGTATTTTTGCATGAGTTCAGACCACAGCTTAGGAAAAAAAAAGACTCTATTTACTTAGTCCAGTGTTAACTTTACAGAATAACTGAGCAGGTAGTACATAGAGTTCAATATTTCCACTCCACCTCCACCCCACACTCTCTCCTATTATCAACATCTTGCATTCGTGTGGCACATTTGTTACAACTGCTGAACCAGTACCGATACGTTATCAGTAACTATAGTCCCCAGTTTATGTTAAAGTTCACTCTTGATGTTAGGCACTTCTGCGGGTTTTGAGAAATGCTGGTATGACATGTATCCATCATTACAATTTCTTATAGAATAGTTACACCCAAATTACAATCCCCTCAGACCATTCCTTTCAGGAGGCCTCTTTTTCTCCATGGAACTTCATCTCCACCTAACAATACTCTGGAGTTGAATAATGATAATAATAATAATAATTATTATTATTATATAATAAATAAATATAAATATATATAAATATATAAATATAAAAATTAAAAATAATAATAATAATTATTATTATTATTATTTGTATGTTGGCTGTCTTTCCCTCACCCCAACACTTTCTAGAGTGCAAGCTCCACGAAGGTGCAGATTTTTATCTATTTTGTTTGTTGTTGCATTTCCTGGCTCCTACACCATTGTCTGCCACATTGTAGGCACTCAATAGATATTTGTTGAATGATGAATAAATGAATGAATGGATGAGTGACTTAATGACCATTTGGAGCTGAGTGACACGTTAATCTATGTGTCCTCTTTGTTAGTTGTTGAGAGTTTTGTCGTACAATGTGTTAGAATATATTAAAACATTTATGGATTCCTGCCTATCTGAGAATGGCCAGCCAGCTCTGATCAAAGTGGAGGGACCCTGCTGCAATTAATCGTACTGATGGGTGTTGGCAGCTCTGGGGAGATCTGCCATGTTTGCTCTGAGTCTTATCCTCTAGACTAGTGTTTCTCATGATGTTTGCTCTGAGTCTTATCATCTAAAGTAGTGTTTCTCAACCATTTTTTTCATTATTGTCCCCTTAAGGAACTTTATTAAACACTTTTCCCCAAATATCCATCCCTCTTAGGAAATTTTAACACCACAGATGATACACTGTATACTCATTTGTGTGCTATATGGATATCTATGCTTTATACATAAAAAGAACAAGATGTTTTTTGTCCCTTTGGAGTGATGTCACCCTTTTTGTGAATGCATGCTGTCAATAGTCTTACTGATGACCTGGAGAGAAAGACAGGAAAGGCATGCTGACAAGACTCAGGGGGAACAACACTGAGATGGATGGGGAATATAACAGACAGCAGAATCCAGATTCAAAAGTATTTAGAATCATTAGATTCTCACCAACAAGCTTTCAATATAAACTCCTGCACCCAAGTTCAAAAATTCAATTGCATGGAGAGCCTAGGGGAAACCACCTTGATGGGTTGCATTCACTGAATGAGAATTTCTTTTTCTTGGCAAGTGCTGGATTCACTGTGTTCTCTACAGTCATGTTAAATATAAAGAAACCTGTTCTGTTCTGGGAATGGAACTAAAAAAGGATCCTACCAAAGTTGAGGGTGTCCAGAGGAGAGGTAGTGAGGCTCTGAGACATTTGGAAATTGTGGCCAATAAGACTAATCTCCCCAGACAGGGAAAAGGGAGGCAAAGTTGAGACAAGATGGCTATGTTTAAGTGTTCTAAGTATTGATGTTTGGAACAGGAAGTGGCTTCTTTGGCCTAATTCCATAGTGCATGGCATGGGCTAAACATGATGGATACATGTCATACCTCCCGTCCCCCACCTCCCCACAAAGGTATTAAAGTCCTAACCCCCACTACCTATAAATGTGCCTTTTGGAAATAGGGTCTTTGCAGATGATCAAGTTCAGATGAGGTCATTAGGGCAGACCCTAATCCAATATGACTGGTGTCCTTATAAAAAGGGAAATTTGGACACCAAGACAAATAAGCATAGAGGGGAGTTGTTGCGAAGACACAGCGGAGAGGACAGCCATCTACAAGGGATGCCTGAGGCCACCAGAAGCTAGGAGGGAGGCACGAGACAAATTTTCCTTCACAGCCCTTGCAAGGAACCAGCCCTATCAACACCCTGATCTTGGACTTCCAGCCTCCAGAGTTGTGAGATAGGACATTTTTAATGTTTAAGCCCCCCTGTCTGTGGTACTTTGTTACAGCAACCCTAAGTAGGGTCAAAGGGTAGGAACTTCAGGGAAACGGCTTTTAGTTTAATGAAGGCTGGAAGTAAGAGGCAAATTCATGTAGCTAACTGCACAGTTAGCTCATGCATGCTCACTAAGGGCCCCAGAAATAGGTGTTATTGACATCTCCATTTCACTTATTGGGAGAGGGAGGCTCAAAGATAGAAAGCCACTCGCTCAGACTCGTGAATGTCAGAGCCAGGCTTCAGATTAATATATTGATTCTATTTCAAAGTCCACATCCTTTCTATGAAGCCTGGCTGAGTCTGGAAGACAGGGGAGAAAAGTGCACCATGCCAATGAGCTGGGGCTGATCAGGCCATGGGTGGTGACCTCTGCTCAAGGTGGTGTGAGGAGGATAGCAGGTGCATCCTGGGTCGGAAGGGAAAGATGATCATGCATCCGGAGTGCCTGGCCACTGCTGTATTTTCTCCTTGAGTTCTCCTAGCGGCACTGGGAGATGGATAGCAGTTTCCCCATTTCACAAATGAGAAAACTGAGATGCAGAGAATTTACAGAATTTACCAAAAGTTACCACCTAGTGAGTGAGTGGAGAAACGGGGCTGTGGTCCGTCCGAGTGTAAAGTCCTGCCCTCTCTCTGCCTCCTGCTGTCCTCCCCACTCTGTCTGACTCGCCCCAGGTGCTCTGTCCTATGATTGAGAATAAATAAGTCCCTGCCCAGAAGAATGTTTGCCTTCAATCAAGCCAGCCAAGTTCCTGATGCCCAAATGTTTTGCTACTTTGTGTGTTCTGCTTAGTTCCAGCAGAGCGACCGTGATCGGTAACTTTGCTAAATGCCTGGACTGTGTAGCACAGTATTTAAGGCTGTGGCTTTAGACCCAGGTTGCCTGGGCTTGAAGCCTAGTTCTGCCTTTCACAAGCTCTGTGTACTCTTGGGCAAGTTGTTTAATCTCTCTGGGCTTGGTTTTCTCCCTTGCAAAGCACGTCCTACGCTGAAGGTACCCACCCCATAGAGTTCTTGTGCGGCTGAGGACATTCTCACACATAAAGCACTTGGAGTAGCATCTAGCACGCACCAAGCTCTCAGTGCTACCTGTTATTATTACTTTTCTTTGTGAATGCCTCACATGACTCTGTTGGCTCCTGATTTGAGCTTGTCCACGGGACTGCATTTCCCATAGTAACAATAAAGCAGACAAATTGGAGGCAGGAAAAAAAATGCAAAAAAATCTTATTAGAAGGGAAGGACACTTTAAAAGTCAGAATCCACATAAAATGAAATAGCTCTTGTTTGTTTTCTCCCCATGGAGTGTTTTGTCTTGGACCTTCAAGAGGCACCTACAGTAATTTGCAGTTCCAGTTGGTGGTAAATCCTTAAAGGGCTATTGTCTTCTGTCAGCTCGTTTCCATAAGACACAAAAGAGAAACATTCCCCAGGCTGACAGGATCCTTTGTGCCTTTTATTTGTGTTGCCTCTTTGGCTCAGTCATGGGTGAGTCTGGGCAAGTAGGCAGTATTTAGTTTGATATAAGGACCCGGAAGGGACTTACCACTTGGTGGGGGGCGGGGGGGCATTACTCCAAATGGTCTCAGCAGAAGGAACGAGTGATCACAGAATGTTTTCTTCGGAGTCTTGGGAAAGAGCTCTTGTAATTCGGAAGCTCACTCTGGCTGTCAGGTTCTTGCTCACTTTGGATTAGCCTGGGGTCACCAAGGAGGAGCTACGGACTCTGAGTCCTGGTTCTATCATCTAAAAAAGGGAATCACAAGACCCGGTGATTTCACCAATTCAGCTTTCCCCTTTTCTTTAAGGGAGGATGATTTGGGCAGTGGTGGGCGCCGTGAGGAGTTTGCAGGGAGTGAAGTTACCTGGGAGAGGCGACTTTAAGTCACTAACACTTTAGTGTGAATCAGTGATTTTATTGTCCTGCTACTATTGACTGATGGTATTCTCTCACAGGTATCTATCCGCTCTGTGCCAGGTGTCCTGCTAGACCTTCAGATACCGTGATTCATGTGGTCCAGAAAGGGTTGACAAAGCAGAAACTCCCAATGATGAGGCTGTGTCCGAGGGGTTAAGGGCAAGACTGGAAAGAGGCTAAGGGACGCTGGGAGCAGGTGGGTATCTCTGGCTTCTGAGAAGAAGGTACTCATGGTCTGAGTTTTAATCTATTAATAGGAAATAGCCAGATAAAGAAGGAGAAAGAGAAAGTAGAACCAGGTTGAAAGCCCATCTTATGTAAAGACTGGGAGATCAAGGACCCTAAGAGTCCAAAATGCCCTTCAATAGGGTCCGGGGGCAAATTTCCAGAATTGAAAGCCTGATCTCTCTTTCCGGGGCTGGGGGAGGTTGAGGGTGAGATAATGAAGGGGAAAGTTAAACTTTGTTTTTTTCCTGGTGAGCCTATCACACCAAAACAAATAGTGTATGTGTGTGTATATACAATTACATGTATGTAACTAACCTTTCCCAAATGCTTTAAGAGCCTTATGAAACTCCCCAACTTTCTAGATCAGGATCCCTTAGAGACCAATAGGTAAGCTGGTCCGGGTCTCAGGTATATGTCTGAAGGTATATGGAGCACCATTTACTGATGGTCACTGATTTATTTCAGTTCTCTCAGGAGGAGAGAGAGAGATGGAGATGGAGAAGAGGAGAAATAGGATCCGAGAAAAGGGAGGGTTGCGTGAGGGTTTGGAGAAAAGCTAAGGAGAGGGGCATTTCCCCCTGCCAAAAATCCTCTCCTGTGCTCAGCTCCAGGAGCTGGATCCATGCAATCCTCCTTGTAGCCACCCAGCAGAGCCCCGCTACCACCCGCAGCCTGAGACAGGCTCTGGTTGGCTTCCCAGATTTTTCTGGACCCATTTACATTCCCCACAGCCCCCTTTGCATCTGGCGCTAGATAGGACTCTTCCATAGGCAAGATCCAGAAACTGAAAAGCCAACCAGGCACAGTGCATTCAGTGAATATCATCGCCAAGAAAGCAAGGACTCGATAATTCATAGTGCACCTCCCACTTCTGCCGACCCATGACTCCTAAGTCACCCCAGTTCATTCAGAGATGAGTGGCTTTCATTGTGCACAGGTCATATTGCAGATTTATTTGTGGATGAGGAGAGTCGCATGCCCAGACAGGGAGGGGTCATGATAATTAATTTCCAGAGACAACAGCTACACCTTATCATCTCGATAGTTCTCTTGCCAGGGAGGCTGGACTCAACCTGGCAAGTTCAATGATAATGTGTTATCTTCAAGTTTCCATTTCTCAGATGGAACAGGTGGCCTCTCTGGGCACAGCTAACCAAATTGAACCCCCAACATCGCCAGTCAAGTTTCTCCATGTGGATCATTTACAGCTGACCAGGTTTATTGCTGCTAAATTTAACTTCACGTCAGACAAGTTCCAGAACATGCCCACCATATTGGAAAGGGCAGGAAGGCAGGCCACTGAGGCCAAGTGTTTGGACCTTCTCTTCACAGGTACAGGCAATGGAGGCATAGAAGAACACACCATGCCATGTTACCTGAGTGATAACTGCTTAACAACTTAATAGCTTATTTTGATTATTTATTGTCAGAAGGGTGGAGTGATTAACGCAGGCCCGGAGGCAGCTTCTTTGGGTTGAGATCTTGACTCTGCCATCTCCCAGCTGCATGACCTGGACGCAGGCCCTTAACCTCCTTGTCTTACCTGAAAAATGAGACGAAAGTCCCCTCGGTTTTGAGGGGCTTAAATGAGTTAACCCAGGTGAGCCACTTAGAACAGTACTCAAGAAATATTAGTCATTGTTCATTATCTGTACTGTGTGAGGACTTGTGGCCAATTGTAAAGGTTGACCCAGTGCGGGGCCTGTTCTCCGGAAGTCACGGGAAAGAGTTACTGGAGCCTTTTTCTCCTTCTCGGGTGGTCCTACAGAGACAGAGCAGGAGATATTGTGGGGACGGCCAAACCTCCCACCTTCCTAAAGAGGGGGCTCCCTGAAGGGGAGCAGTTTTGGAAAAAAAATTTTTAATTTATTTTTTAAACTGAGGTATCACTGACCACATACAGTAAAGTGCATACGTATGTTTACACCCATGGAACCGTCACCGTGATCAAAATGTAGAAGGTTCCCATCCTCTGTTAAGATTCCTGCGGGCCTCATCCTGGGCAGGAGGCCGCCCCTCCAGGGACTCTCCTCGCTGACTTCTAGTAACATACATTAGTTTCTCCTATGCATGAACTTCATAAAAATGAAATCGTGCCTGTGGTTTGCTGGCAGGTGCTTGGCAACAGGCTCTCCAACACTGGTAACAATAGTAAAATAATAATTATAAAGCCTGGTTTTGTGGCTTTTGTCAATCTCCCTGGCAGTCGCCACCACTGATTTGAAGCTATCAAGGTGAGGTCATTGAACACTGAGCTGAGAATGGATGTGCAGTGAAACACAGTTATAAAGTACTTCCATCACGCAGATGCAAGCCATGTAAATGGTCTCAAACGCATAGATAATAATAAAAATGTACTAAAAGAATTAGGCAGTGAAGAGGTTTGAAAATTTACTACTTTTGTTTTAAATTTAATTTACTGGGTTGTAAGTTTATATCATTTGATTTTTTAACACGGCTGCATTTAACAATTGGCTTGCAAAATTCCTGAAAACGTAAGTTAGTTTTCATGACTCATACACCATGATGTCATCTTTTGTGTCTGACTCCTTCACTCAACGTAATGTGTGAGTTTCATCCTTGTCCATCTGGGTATCAGTCATTTTGTGTGTGTGTGTTGCATGGATACACCACAATTTATCTATTCATTTCCTATGGATGGCCATTGGGTTATTTCCTGGGTTTTTTGCTACTAATTAGTAAGCTGCTATGATCATTCATGTACATATATTTTAGCGGACATATGCTCTCATTTCCCTTGGATATGTACCTAGGACTGGATTTGGTTTGTCTTTAGTAGATGATGCCAAATAGTTTTACCACTGGTTGAACCAGTTTACCCCTCCATCTGCAATCTTTGAGAGTTTCCCTGCTCTACTTTCTTGCCAATGCTTGGTACTGTCAGGCTTTAAAACTTTAGCCACTCTAGGGGCGCCTGGGTGGCTCAGTCGGTTAAGCTCCGGTCATGATCCCGGGGTCCTGGGATCGAGCCCCACATCGGGCTCCTGGCTCAGTGAGGAGTCTGCTTCTCCCTCTGCCCCTCCCCCCTGCTCATGCTCTCTCTCTCTCTCTCAAATAAATAAATAGATCTCTAAAAAAACAAACTTTAGCCACTCTGGTAGATGTGTAAGTGTTATCTCATAATGATTTTAATTTGTGTTCCTGATAAGTAATAACATTGAGTTGTTACTGGGTTTTGCCTTTTGTTTTCCCCTCCATTTCAGAGGCAGAAATTCAGTTTTAGAAACGGTTCCTGAGATTACCAGTGACCTTACTCAGCTTTACCAGAAGCACTGGCTGCTATTCTGGGATTTTCGAGCGAGCACTGGGTACTTGTTAACACCTTGGCTGTCACCAAAGGGGCTATTTGTGACCAGAGTGACAGATCCTTCAGGCCAAACTAGGTGGCTCTTGACGGTGCATGACGTCCCCCGGGGGGGCCTTTCCGATGCTGCACTGGAAGGCATATGGGATTCAGACCCGGAAACCCTGAGGTTCAGGTGCCAGTCTGCCCTCTTTCAGCCGCAGGACCTTGGGAAGTCATATAACCTCCGAATCCTCAATTTGCTCATGAGTTAAATTGAATAAGTGCTACTGAGGAGCTTCGAAGAGACATAGAGACAAACACTGTAAGACAATGAATGGATGTCAATTCCAATGTCATCTCTGTGGGGGTGAACAGGAGAGAGGCAGTGGTCTCCTCGGGAATGCTGGAGCTGGCTCTCAAGGCCTCCTCAGGGAACCAGCATGCACTGGGAGCTGCTTAGCTGGCTGTATAATGAGCCCTCAGCCCCTAGCTCTAAACCCTAACTGTGGAAAATACCAAGGCAGGAAGAAAACTGACTTTTGTGGTAGTGCCTGGAGGCCTCAGCCTCTAGCCAAGGCCATTCAAGGGACGGGCAAAATAGCGTGATGTCCTACAATGGGGAACCAGGGCCCAAGGAGCCAGGCGTCCACCGAGAATGGGAGCAGAGGGCGGTCCGAGGTTTCTGAACACACCGCACCCCGCAGAAAGGCGAACTCCAGTGAGCTGATTTTGGCAAGTGCTCATTGCCAGTGGAAAGTTTGACATATTTTCTGATTCTAAAAATCATAAATCCTAATTAAAGGAAATGTGGGAAACCCAAAAAAGTATTAAAAACAGAAAAACTATGGTCTCTAATTCCAACCCTCCATGTCGATTGTTGTTAATATTGTACATGTACATATCCTTCCCGTTCAGCATTATAATATGCCATTTGTAACTCCTGAATGTCATGTTCTTAATGGTTGCATTGCATTCCATTTTGTGGATATATAAAAAATCATATAGCCATTTGTGGATATATAAAAATTTATTTAACCCCGAATGGTGTTCTCTATCTGCCCTCTACTTAATATTTGCTGATCCTTTAAGATTTACCGATCTTGCACAGCTTATGGTGCTATAGGAAGAAATTGCCAGAACTTGCCTAGTTATCCCTTTTTGAGCATTAAATATCCCACCATGAACATGAATGCCTGCTTAACAGTTGCTTATGGACAAAGAAGTGACCCTTGAAGTAAACAGGAAGAAAAACAAAAGTCCCAAAGTGGGGACTTCTACATTTCTAAAATACATAATAATGTTCATTCATTATTCCTTTATCTTTCATTGGATTATTTTCTCAGACATTCATCATTCCATATTTTTTAGAGCCAGACATATCTCTGTTCTCGGCTTAGCTCTGCCACTTCTCAGCTGGGAGGCCTTGTGCCAGTGACTTAGTTTTCTTGGTTTCTTTTTCCCCATCTACAATATGGGTTGCAATGCGTCTCAAGGTTGTTATGAGGATTAAACCCAATAGAGTACACGAGGTACCTTTTCCTACCTGCCCCTTGAGCTGCCTCTCAGTTGGTCGAGACTATGGCAAGCTCTAATGAATCATGCACCCAGAGGACTATAAAGTCAGTTCTGCTGAAGAGTGGGAGATCCAGGCAATGCGTCTGGTGGAAAGTAGGGTCGCTCATAAAATCAAAGCTAGTGGCAGAAAAACTCGGTCTTCATTCCTTCTGATAGCCTCAAGTGTCTTCTTGCAGGTCGTTTGTCTAGTGGAGTTCAGAAAGCCATGCAAATATTTCTGACCCCTCACCATGCACTTGGAGGTCAGACAGAATTTGAATTTCAGAGCTGCACTTTGCAAAATGATACTTAGGATTCTTAATGTTTTCCCCTGGAACTTTCCGAGTGTTACTTGAGATTTCATTTTGTCTGTTTCTTTCTGATTCTTTCTGGTAGTTTTCTAGAAGAATGAAGGAAGAAGCCCTTTTGAAGTCTGATGTCACCTAAGTGACTTCCATGGGCCATTAGGCAGCCAGTCAGCTGCATTTTTGTCCTTGCTACCAGCAGGACATGGAATACAGGGGAAAGAGGGGCCATTCCCTCCTGCTGGTCCAACATTCATTAATACGTTGTTAACTGCAGCTCCCATCCGAGACACAGGCTTCTTTGAAAGATTAATGTTCTTTTTAATATGAAAAAGAAAAAAAAAGGACAAAAAACAAACCACCTAGCCCTTCCAGGAGAGGAGCCAAGGAAGGATGTGCCTTGTGCTACTCCTTGCCCCCTGCTCCTTCTATTTCTGCTACTCTCTTTGAAAAAAGGATTTCTCCATTTCTACCGCAAGTCAGACTCCAGTGTCCAGTACAGGGCAGTGATCGCATTTCCTTCGTGCGTGGATCCGTTTGACACCCCAGAGGCATTGGGGAGACTGATGCTGTGCAATCTCTATCACCTTTTGCATGATGGAGTCAAGACTGTCTCAGCTTCCTCACCTCTTTCGTCACCCTCGGCCTTTGGTCCTCCACTGAGCCTGTTCCTGCCAAGATCACAGTGTCAGGAGACCCTCTGGTCACATTTCTGTCCTCATCCTAGCCACTCTCCTCTTAGCCCTTGGTGCCTTTGGCCGTTCCCTCCTTCCCGAAATGCTCCGCTCCTTAGGCTTCCTGGTCAGTGAATATTCCTCCCTTCTCTTGCATGTTTGGCAAATCCTCTCACGCTCCTTTGTGAGTTGCTCTTTTCTCTGCCTATTGTTTAAATCAGTGGTTTCCAAACATTTTTTTTGCAGTGAAATCTTTTTTTAACAGACGAAACTTTATGTACATCCAAGCCCACTCTACAAAAAAAAAAAAAAAAATCCAGAACACCACAGCTGCTGTGTTTGAATACAAGGGCTGGTGGTGCAGGGGTGGCACCTGTCCCTCCCCAGCTCCTCTCCCAGAAGCTTGGAGGGCACCTCTCCTGATCCTGGGGCTCTGAGAAGTGCAGTTTGCAAACCACCGAAGTTTGTAAACCACCGAAGTTTGCAAACCACCGCCTCAGCTGCTGAGATTCTACAGCACCTTTGACTTGGCCTCTTCCTGTCTCCCTCCAGAACTCTACCTGGATGGCAACAGTTACTATCCTAGAAGTAAGAGTAACTATCCTTCCTCCAAATGTGGTGTGGGTGGGGGGTGTTAACCACACCCTATAAATGACACCCTATTCTTTTCTCTTATTATTCTCTCCGTGCTTCTTTCAAGCGATTGAGAAATGACACACAGGAGACAGATGGTAAAAAGCTTTATTACTGACCAGGCTGATGAGAGAACATGGCTTTAAATCTGTGGCCAAACAGGCTTGCTATCCTTTCCAGAATTGACTCGCCCACCAGCCCAATGCTGCACTAGACTTTGTAAACATTTCTGTCTGGCTGGAGAACAGTCCAGAATGTATATATCCTCCAGTAGGCTTCCTCCACCAGAGAAGCTGGATGGGTGATGTCCTCCCCAAAGCACCAATCAAAAAGTAACTCCTCCTTGGGCGCCTGGGTGGCTCAGTTGGTTAAGCGTCTGCCTTCAGCTCAGGTCATGATCTCAGGGTCCTGGGATCGAGTCCTGCATCAGGCTCCCTGCTCCACGGGGAGTCTGCTTCTCCCTCTGCCCCTCCGCCTACCCGTTCTCTCTCTCAAATAAAGAAATAAAATAAAATAAATTTTCAAAAGTAACTCCTCCTCTTCCCACGGGGAAGAAGCAGGAAGGGGTGGGGACAGAGACCAGGAACATTGCCCCCCACCAACAGGGTGGTTCCATTCCCTGAGGTGCTTTGCAATGGTTGGGGTGCTAAGGTACTTAGTGGGTGGGGCCAGTGGTGCTAGGCATCACACCATGGGGAACAGTCCTGCACACTGAAGAACTCTGCCTAGTCCTGCAGGTGTCCCACCAGACATTAATACAGGTGAGTAATGGTTCTAATTCCCTGCGTCTAGAGCATAACTCTGTTGTTACGTAATGAGAACACTTTTTGCAGTTTTTATTTGTTTTTTATTGAAGGTGTCACAGTTTTGATAAACATTTTCCACGGAATTTTCTAGAGAAGCACGTATGACGAGAATTGAGTATTGATTACAATTTGGTGGATTGAGGACTTATCTGAGGATCGCTAATATTTCAGAAAACTATGTCACTGATGATAACGTCTGCTATGCTATTTTCAGGTCATTGTCGCTCCTGGATGGCCAGTGTCGTTCGCTGTTGTGGTCACTGTGTTTCCGCATATAGATACTGACATCTGGCTGCTTCGTTTCTGCTTCTAGTAAACTTGTGCCCCAATATTTACATACGGAAGTGCATTTTATTCAAAATTACCCACTTTTTCTCTCTTATATTGCACTTAGGGTAGTATCATCATTTTTAAAAGTATATATTTTTTTCTGGGGCATTTGGCTGGCTCAGTCGGTAGAGCAGGTGACTCTTGATCTTGGGGTTGTGAGTTCAAGCCCCACGTTGGGAGAAGAGATCACTTAAAAATAAAATCTTAAAAAAAAATATATATATATATATATATTTTTTTTTTTTCCTTAGGCAGATTATATTGCCTGTGCATGCCACTTCACGATAGCGAAGGTGGTGCTGCAAAATATTCCTTCTAAAAATGAGGCATGAGTCTGATACTGTTCTAGTGGAGGATGCTCATGGAAACATGAGGTCGAAAAATGGAGTCCGTACCCACAGGGTGATTTTTTTAAAATTCAGATTTCTGGGCCCCATCCCAGGCCTGCTGAATGGAAGCCCTCAGGGGGAAAGACCAAGTTTCTTCCAAGGCGTAGAGGTCCCTCTATTAGGTGACTGCTGCCTGCTTCTTCACCATGCTGTGCTCCAGGCTGCCTCAGATGCAAGCAGGTCCCGGAAGGTACCATGCTGTGTCTTTTCCCCCAGGATCTGCCCTCCCTATGCCTCCCCTATTTCTCCAGAAGCTTCCCTGGCACCCCTCTGGGCTCCCAGGGCATTGCTCATCCTGAATTGGATTCTCTGTTTGTTTGCAGCCTCTGCCCCCAGACCTTAAGGTCTGCCAGGGGGAAGGCCATATACTCTTGATCTTTGTAGTCCTCATGCCTGGCCCAGGTGTGAGCATACGAGAAGCATCTCTCCCCTTGATGCCCTGGACAGGGATTTGGATATACATCTTCACACCAAAATAAACATCATTTATTTGAAAAGCTATAAATCTCCACCCATCAGGCATTAATGGGGACAAAGGGTGGGATCGTCCATCAAACCTCAGGTGAAACAAAGATCTCAGGGAGAAGGAAATCTTTCCTCCCGAGATTATTTTGGGAGACAGTGTCTTTTATTCTTCAGTGTCTCTGCCAGAAAATCAATCATTAAATTAGTCATCAAGTCAAATCGGGTCCTTTTGAAAGCGATCTTCATGGCATGTAAAGCTTTATCAAAGTTGACATTATTCCTGATACCAGAGCAGATTAGTTTTTATAATTTAATACTTAATCTGTCCACAAAATATAATGATGAAGAAGATATCACTGCTTTCTGGATACCAAGGTGTACAAAGGCCTTGATGGGTTTTATTCTCTAATTACTTTATCAAGTGAATGAAACTTGAAAGCCATAAAAAGGGACTCATGAAACAGTGTTCCTTTGGGTTTACGTTTCTAATCGCTTAATTACCAGCAGCTCCAAGGCCTCTCTTGATTTCCTGCTGCATGATAGGGAAGGAACTGGGAGGACACTGGGAGGGACCTGACCAGTTATCCTTACCAGCAAGTCAGAACAAGTGGGGCCATGAGGGTCAAGCTGGCACATCTGACTTGTGACCTTAAGTCACCGAGGGGCCTCTCCAAGGCACTTCTCTGAACTTGTTTTCTTCACAGTAAGATAGGAGTGGGAATGCCCACTTAGCAGAGTTGTGGCAAGGACTGAATGAGTGATGAGTCAATGACCCCTGAAACCAAGGAGGTACGTGATAAAGGTCAGCCACCTCCCCGTGGGGACAGAGACTGCCGTGCATTCTTCTCTCCTACTCCGTAAGCGTTACCAGCTTCGGCCTGAGGCCCCAGAACATCTCATTTCTCCGTCTAATTAGATCTCTTGGTTAGAATTTGAGTCCTCCTCAGAAAATCTCTGGGCTGGTAACTGCATATTATCCCAGTGGGATTAGGGAGATTTGGGTGTTTAATAAAAACCATGCTTATGGCTCAAAGGGTGGCAAGGCCAGGGTGAGATTTTCTGCACCAAGAATTGCAATTTTGGAAGAAATTCAGCCTCAACTTTTACAAAGACCTGTAATTCTCTTTACGGAGAGAACCCAACTCCACAGTTCGCCAAGCGTCAAAGCACTCTGTTATTGGTTGGCGAGGATTAACCCATGACATACCTGGTGTCATTGACCAGGACAAAGATCTTCCCTGTGGATTATCAGCAACCTGAGGACAGGGACGATGTCTGTCTCTATACTTCAGTATCCCCTAAGACAGCGCCCGGTGCCTCATCGGTGTTCAGAATACGATTGTCAAATGAACGAGTGAATATATCTCACCCATTCATGGAATTATAGTATCGAAATGGACTTGGTCTTTGGGCCACATCATCAGTGGTTTTATATCCCCCGAGGCCTTCTGTAGCCGAAATAATTTTTCCTGTGTTAGCCTGCTGATGGCTGGTAAGCCTACTGTTTTCTGGTGGCCATGTACCTACAGAACCCAGTTCACTTTTGCCTCAGTGAATCTCACAGTTCACCCTTGATGAGACAGCTAGAGGAGATGTGGGAAAATCTGTGCCAGTGAGAAAGTCAGTTAGCGCCCCAGTGAAGAGAACTTAATGACCTGCAATCATTCTGAGGTCTGAGGGCAAAGTCTCAAGTCTCTTCTCTGCTGAAGCCAACGCTCGCTTTTCCAACCTTCTCAATGCTTTTGTAATGAGTTCCAGTTGTTGTTCTTCATGTTGAGATTCCTAGTGAAATACGGACCATTCAGATAACTGTTTAAAGCACTTACTTTAGTAAATGAGAAAATCTGAGAAATGCCTCTCTCTGTGTTAATTTTACCAGATTTATACCTTGGGAAGACATTGGATGCAATTGGAATAGTTAGGGAACCAAATATATAGTGGTTGGAACAACCTTATCATTATTACCGGCTCTAAATTACTCTGGCTGTTTTCAGTTGAGATACTGTAGGAAAATCTCAATTAGCTGGACATCAGCCTTCTGGGAACGTCAAGTCATTTCATAAAACACAACACAACACAATAACAAAACTTAACCTAATTTTTGTGGGGAGTGGGTAGGTATGCTCTATGCTCAGTGCATGTTTGGTCTACATTTTGCATATTACTATTCTTAATATCTACTTACAGCATTAAATAATGAGATGTGAGATGAACCAGGATGGTCTTGAGGCCCTGCAGCTTCTGCGATGATGGAAATGTTCTAAAACTGCACGGCCCAATATGGTAGCCACCACCATCTACTGAGCATTTGAGATGTGGCTGGTGTGACTGAGGAAATGAATTTTTAATTAAATTACAATAAAATTTGAATGTAGGTGTAGTTTAATGATTAGAAAGCCCAATTCTGGAGCATCTGGGTGGCGCAGTTGGTTAAGTATTCGACTCTTGGTTTCGGCTCAGGTTGTGATCTCAGGGTCGTAGGATCGAGCCCTGCATAGGGCTTCATGCTCAGTATGGAATCTGCTTAAGTTTCTCTTGCCCTCTTGTCCCTCCCCCACTATAATAAATAAATACATCTTAAAAACAAGAAAGCCCAATTCTATTATATTTGGTGTAAGAAATACTTTTTATTATGAAATATTTTAAACATTCAGAAAAGTACAGACAGTATTATAAAGCACCAACTAGATTAAATACCTAGTTAACCTTTTGCTGTATTTTGCTTCAGATAATTGTAAAGAAATAAGATATTAAAGACACAATTAAGGTTTTTTTGCAGCCCTTCCTTTTCTCCTCCTTCCGTTCCCAGAAGCATGTGTATCCTTCCCATCCATGTTTTGGTAGTTTCACTATTTATAAACAATGTGTAGCATTGAGTGTTTAAACAAATAAACAAATGGCAATTATACTGTATATATCATCCTGAAACTTGCTTTTTTTAACTTTTTGGGCCCTAGCCACATTGGAGCCCTAGCCACATTGATACATAAAAATCGATTTTATATATGTCAATTTTATTTGTTCTAAACTCTTCTAGAGAGTTCCAACTTACGCTGCAATGTATCTATCTACTTGCCTAAGAATGGTAAATTTGGGTTGTTTCTAACTCTTTTTTTGTTACAAACAATACTGTGTGATGAACCTCCTAGTATATTTTTTCCCTGTGTCTATGTGGGAGGATTTCTCCACGGTCATTTATATTTCGTATGATTACTGCTATGTGTGGACTTGTTTATACCAGATTATTATTTTTTTTCTATTCACCATGATTTTTCTCTGCTTCTCCACCCACCTCTTTCCCCATCACCTGTTTGGAAGTTATACATTTGATTTCTATTCATTTCGTGGTTAATTGTTAACATGCATGGTTAAAAGTTTAGATCTAATCAATAGCCCTATCATTTCTCAAACAATACAAGGAACCAAGAATATTTTAACTCCTAAATCCCTCTCCCATATTCTGTGTTATTGTTGGGTAATATTTTGGCTCTACCTTTAAAAAAAACAAACAACTCCCAGTTGGTCATCATCATTGTTACTGTGATTTTACATTTAGAATTATTTAGATTTATCAACTTTTTCATCAATTTCTTGGCTTACCATTGCTTTTTGAATCCTAGCCCTTCCTTCTGGGTTGAGTTGCTTTCTTGCTGAGATATCACTTCTGGTATTACTTTTAGTAAGGGAATGTTAATGGTAAATTATCTTGGACTTTTATGTCCAAAAATTCTTTACCTATTCACTCCTGCATACTGATTTGGCCTGGACCTCTAATAGTATCTCCTGGGGTCTCTCTCCTTTCTCTGGGTCTCCTATTAAATGTATGCTGAATCTTTTCATTCTATATTATGCATCTCTTAATTGCTTTCATATTTCCCACCTCCCAGCTGTGAGCTGCATTCTGGATGATTTTCTCAAATCTACCATTCAGTTCATTAGTTCTCTCTTTAGATGTGGGTCCACTGAGTTTATAATTTTAATGACTGTATTTTTTTTTTATTTCTAGAAGTTCAGCTGAATTCTTTTCAAAAATTTTACAGCCCCTCCCTTGGTGTTGTGCTCTTTCATTTTATTTTCTTTCTTACTTTAATGCATTTTATTCCTTTATGTTATTGCACGTTCAAATTACATGATTTTAAGGCCCCTTTAAGACTGCTTTATATCTGTAGTTCTTGGTTCTGAATTTTGTTGCATTTGTCATGTTTGCTGATTTTCTCCCACAGCGATTATTTACTTCATGGGATTAGTAATTTTTTATTGTGAGCTCATCTTCAGTGGGAGTGGTTTTCAATGGAATACATGTACTTGGTTGGGACCCTGTAGATTCCAGGCCTGTTTTATGTAAATTTCTCAGAATGGGTTCTTGTGCTTCATTGGTTGTGTGGATTCTGATCAGGTGCCTGTGCATGATGCAGATGGAAGTTCTGCTTTGTTTGGGGTGGTGGTTTTTTTGTTTGTTTTTTGTTTTTTACCTTCTCTGGCCCTGAAAGATGTTTGACTTCCTTTTCGCATCACTGGCCAATGAACGGACTTCTGCTGCCTGTTTCAGAGTCAGAGAGCTTTTGTGACTCCCAGCTTGAGGCAGGAGGCCGCTCAGTTCCAGCTTCCACCTCTCATGGGCTGAGATCCTGGTTAGTTGTTTCCACACCAGTCTCTGCCACCTGGTTCCAACACTCACGTGGACTCTTTCCTTTTAGCTCCTGCTCCCTGCTCCAGATCCTGGGGAGAGTCTTTTCTAGTTTTCAAGCTTGCTCAAGTATTTAAACATTGAGGGGAAGGGTTTAAATTGTGTCCAGCATTTGTATGTGATGGGAGTAGAAGGGTCTGCCAGTCTGCAAAATGAATTAGAAATACAGTAATCAACTCTTCCAGTTTTGTTCATAGGACATTACTTGTTCTTTTTGAGCCTTGAGGTCTTATAATTGTGCATGAGAATATTAGTACCTATCTAACAGGATAGTTGTCAAGATCAAGGAAAGGAGATAATGGAAGTGTTACTTAGATGTCAGCTAGGGTCTTGCTGCCCTCCTAAGTTTATTTTTTAAATTTTTTTTAAAATTTAAAGTCAATTAATTAACATATAGTGTATTATTAGTTTCAGAGGTAGAGTTTAGTGTGCCCTCTTAAGTTTAGATAGAATGTCCTCGAATCCTCTTCCACATGAGGTGAATGGGGAGGAGGTGGTGCTTTACATTCTTCCACTCACCTCTGCTTCTGAATTTTAGCATCTGGTGAATTTGCTGTTTAGGAGTTGCTTCTATATCCTGAACAAGCTATTCCTCTCCAACACGCTGTTATTTCATATGAGAAAATTTTATAAATACCAAATAAAACCCACAAGCCACTCATAAGGCACTGTGTGCTCTGTACTGGACACAGGGAAGGACATTGTTAAACTGAAGACTGAGAAATCCCTTGGTCATTTCACCATCTTGAGATCCATCCACCCGCCCTGTGGACCGACCTTCCTCTCTCCTCTGCCCCCTCCCGCCTCTCTTCCTCATCCCGCATCTCCAAGATTACTTCAGAAATCCACATTCTTCTCAGTTCATGAAGCAGAGCAGTTGGGCTCTCTCTAGTTTTGAGCACCAAATTTACTTCCCCGCTCATTTTGCATAATTGAACTAAGGTGCTCAGCAGAATAGGACTCTCCAGATACGAGACTCCCTCTCCTTGGAAGGAAGTTGTTATTTTAAATAGCAAGTTTTTCCTTCCTTTATATCTATAAAGCCCATAACACAGTGACTAGCACATAATAAACACTCACCAAATGTTAGCTATCACAATTTCCACTTCTAAAGACTGAGATTCTAAATTAGATTTAATGAACGACTAAGCAAAATTGACTTAAAAGGGGAAGTGTGGAGACCAAACACTGACAGTTCCAGAGTTCAGTTAAAATTATTTGTGAACTACTTGCATGTCTGTTCCATGGCTAGTGCATATGAATGAAGGAATCTGAGATGGCTGGGTATAAGTCAGGCATGATAATTTGGAACAGAGAAAGAAGGAAATAAAAACCAAAAACGTGTCCTACAAAGGGGCTTTTAACTTCATTCATAACCAGGGAAATGCAGAATGAAACCATAGGGGGACACCATTTGACTATCACTAGAATGGCTAACATTCTGGTGAGAGTCTGAGAATACCAAGCACCGGCAAGGATGTGGAGTAACGGTGATCCCCCTTCACTGCTGGGGGGAGTCACCTTGGGTTGCAGTTTGGTATCTGGAGAAATTGAAGCGCCTCCCCTTCTAGAGAAATTCATACACATGTATACCTGAAACTTGATAAGAACGGTCATGTCAAGATGGCTCAAAACAGCCTCAAACCGGAATCAACCCGAATGTCTCTAACAGTGGGATACATTTTATTCTATTCTTGCCATGACATTCCATACAGGGGTGGAAATGAACATAATTTACAGGTGCACATGGATAAACCCTGCAGTCAGAATCTGAGGGACGGGAGCAAGTCCCAAAGGACATGTAAAGGATGAATCTTTTATATATAGTGCAAAAGTAGGTAGAACTAAACTATATTCATAGCCAGTTCTTCGGTGCTCCTCTCTCCCCTGCTCCCTCTCTCCTGCCCTTGGAGCAAGGTCTTCATTTGCTAGCACAGATCCCGTTCTGAGCATGCTTACACCGCTTGCTTCTTGATTCCATTTGTTCATACATTCATTCAAACAAGTACCAAGTACCAACTCCACGCGAGGCACTGTTCTTGGTGCTGATGGCAAAACAGACAAAAATCCTGCTCCCATCCTGGAGCTAACTATTTTTTGGCAGGGTTGGACGATAAGTAAAATAAACAGGTAAATTTTATAGTATAGTAGAGACTGATAAATATGATGGAGAAAAATAAAGCAAGGAGAGGTTATGTTAGATGGGGTGGTCAGGGAAGAACTCTTTGCGAAGGTATAATATTTAAGCAAAGACTTGAAGAAGTGAAGAAAGTAGCTATGTCAGTGGTGGAAGGAACAGTAAGTGCAAAGGCACTGAGCTACTTCCTTATCAATCATCATTTTGGAATCTTATCAATGGCTACTCCAAAAATCTCTAAATGTCCTCTCACTGTTAGATTGTTCTTGCCACAAATAGAAGATTCACACTGTGTTTTACAACCCCAAAGAAAAACTTCCTGTAATTTGTGAGCCTCAAATTGTGAATGTGCGTGAAGGAGTAATCTTGGCGTAACGGAACACTTGAAGTCCTATTTTGTTATTTCATTAACTTATAGCAGTTCCTTTCAGTGAGCATGAGTTACCACACAGAGCACATATGGGAGCTCTGGTGGACAGAGGTTTGATTTTTGTCTCCGTGACTCTGTGGACTTGAGCAGCTCACTTAATCTTCCTGAAAAAAAGATAAAAATAATGCCCATCTCTAAGTGTTGTTGTGAAGACTGGGAGAAAACACAAGTTCCCGTCTTTGTGGTCCTTCAGTAAGACTTACAATGTTTCTTTACATAGATCTCGTACATTTTTTAAGTTGTTAATATCCTAGGTGTGCTGTATTTTTTGTTGGAAGGGAAAATACTAAAAGCTCCCAGTGAGAAAAGGTAAATGGCTTAATGAGAAGTCTGGAGTTCAAGTTCACGGCTGGTGGAGTGGCTCCACAATGTTACCTGTGTTTCCGGTCCTCGGTCTTTCCTCCGCGCCATCCTTAGCGTGTGGCTTCCATCCTCATGCTTATTGCATTGTGTTTGCTATTTCACTCCAGCCTCAGGTCCCTGTAAGGAAGAAGGAAGGCTCGCATGATCACTTTTATACCTTGGACTGTCCACTCTGCAACATCACTTAAAATGCCTGCCTTTGAATAGGTGTGCCAAAATGTATTTACTCTTCCCCCATTGGTGTGTTTATTTTATTTATATATATATATAATATATATATTAAATATTATATGTTTTATATCAATTTTTATTAATTATATTTCTATATATTTCTATGATATATAAATACATACTATATAACATATGCTCTGTATATTATATATAAACATATATTTATATATGATCTATATATGGTGTATAATGTATATACATATGTATGCACATATTTACTACTACTAAAAACATATAATTACCTATGATGACAAATATTATTACAGTATGCATACATTAACAATGCTGCAGTGGACACCTTTGCAGCAAAATCTTTGCACCTGTCCCAAATTATTTTCCTAGGACAAATTCCTAAGAGAAATATCTTTGAGGCAGAGCATATGCCTATTTCCAAGACTTTTGATGTGTTCTGCCAGATTGTTCTTGGGAAATATAGAGGTTTCTACTCCTTCCAGAGCTGAATGGGAATACCCTAGCACATTTTATCCACGTCCGTCGTAACACTAGCCATTGTCCACTTTATTCAATTTCATTTAAGTCATGTATTCATTTAATAAATGAAAAGTCATATTTCATGATTCTAGGTTCTTTGGTTATTAGTAGGTCGATCATTTTTTTTTTACATCTTTTTGTTCAGTGTTTGGTATTTTTTAAAGGTTTATAAGATAGCTTTGGGGTACCTGGGTGGCTCAGTCAGTTAAGCGTCTGCCTTCGGCTCGGGTCATGATCCCAGGGTCCTGGGATGGAGCCTCCCATCGGGCTCCCTGCATGGTGGGGAACCTGCATCTCCCTCTCCCTCTGCTTGCCGCTCTGCCTACTTATACTACCCCCCACCTCTGTCAAATAAATAAAATCTTTTTTAAAAAAATAAAGGTTTATAAGATAGCTTAAAGGCTTCCTTTTATCCTTCCAGCTCCAGTAAATCATATGAGAAAAAGAATTAATATATACTATATGCTGACATCGACTCTTAGTGCTGTCCTGAAAAATAACTTATCTGTGTTGCGGTCTTTAAAATCTTGCTTTATGTTTGTTAATGTCTTTGGTTAACACCTGTATCATTTTAGTGTATTAAGATTAGGTCAATCTCAACTATAAACATAAAATAATAATAGTTTACTAAAGTCATAATGTTTCCTGCTTACATAGTTTGTTTCTTGGGAGATCAAAGAACTGTGATAATATTATTTTAATGAATCATCTTCGCTACCCCACCGGTTATTCCATCGAATGGATGTTCGTACTTATATCACAAAATTGTTCCTTGTGTACCCGAAATTCGAGCTGAACTGGGAGTTCTGATTTGTTTTGTTTTGTTTTCTCCAAATCTGGCAGCCCTGCGTGAGGAGGGTCTGGAGTTTGAGCTCCTGGGTGGGCAGGTCTGTAGGGGCTGGAAGGACCAGAAGCCGCATCAGGCAGAGGTTGTGAGCCGATGCCCAAGAGATGAGAGTCCCAGACCCTTTTCCTCCCGCACCCACCTGGCTGCCAGTTACGGGTTTGAGCCCTCCCTGTGTGGGGGACTCGGGCAAGGGGTGTGGCAGAGGTACCGCTGGGCCCCTGAAGCTGAACTAGCACATTCCATCCCCAGAGAGATGCTATCTGACAAAGAGCTTTGGAGGCAGATGATCTTGACTTTGAATCCCATTCCTTCTTTTAACTGGCTTTGTGATTTGCGGCAAGTTGCTTAAGTTCTTAGAACCTCTGTCTGCGGGGAGAAGGAGGGCAAGGAGGGAAGCAGGGCGAACAGAAATATTGATGACCAGTGGAACCATTGCACCAGGCCTGAACTTCAGCTCCGGATTCTCGTTGAATGATCTCCTGTAACAGGACAAAATAAACCCGGACTCAAAGGTCATCATAAGGTTTGCATGAGATGATGCTTGAAAAGCACTTAGCAGAGTTGGGCGCCTGGGTGGCTCAGTCGTTAAGCGTCTGCCTTCGGCTCAGGTCATGATCCCAGGGTCCTGGGATCGAGTCCCACATCAGGCTCCCTGCTCCGCGGGAAGCCTGCTTCTCCCTCTCCCACTCCCCCTGCTTGTGTTCCTGCTCTCGCTGTCTCTCTCTCTGTCAAATAAATAAATAAAATCTTAAAAAAAAAAAAAAAAGAAAAGAAAAGCACTTAGCAGAGTCTTTGGTACCTTGCAAGCGGCCAAGAAAAGAGTCTGAGCCTTGAGGCAGCAGGGATTCATGGAGGCAGGGTGGTTACTCTTGGGGTCCACCTGAGAGTCCCTGGAGAGAGTGACAGCAATAACAAAGTGAGGCGAGACCGCAGGCCTGAGAGCCTGGGAAGTCTAGTGTTTGGTGGTGCAAGGTTTGGACCCCTTCAAAGGGAAGTTATTTCTGTTTTTTCTATACCCGTTTCCCCCTGGGAATGAGAAAAATTCAGTGAAGGTGATGTGGAATGTAGTTGGAAAGCCAGCAGCCTCGGTGGTGACAGGGGAGGCCCAGCTCCGTGCAAAGCCAGCCGCCTACCCTGGTTTCCCAAGCACAGGAGTAGAAGCATGAGTTGCCTGGGACATCCACGTGCTTTATTGCAGGGACCAACAAAACCCTTGACCAAGGCTTTTATAGATCTACCAGAGCCTCAACAACTTCCTCATGATTCAAGATCTTATTGAAAAGCTAAAGAGTTACCTATTTGTAAATATTTTCAAGGGCAGGTGTAGCCGACCCAGCCATCACCTTCCCTCTGTCCCCAAGGGCTCCAGCGAACAGCTCAAGGGCTTTCCAAACTCCTCAAGAAGTGGCTGGTTAATGTTTAAGTGGGGGATGAACTTAAGGGGCTAGAGGAACAATTAGGGCTTCCGGCTGTGCGGGGTCCTGTCATTAGCGAGACAGGTGGCATCTCTTCCTCTGGATCCTGACCCAAGCAGTTATCATGCACCCTCATGGGTGTGGTCGAGGAGGAGCTCCCTCCAGCTCACCTCTAGTTGAGGGTGTGGGAAACACACCCTTTGCCTTTTCGTTGAGGGTACGGCCTTGACCCAGGAAATGGCATGAGCTGAAAAGGATAGGCTGGTTCCAGGGAATGCGTCCCAGCCAATTTCGTTCGGGACTGCTGAACCAGGTAGAGGTGGGCATTTGTAAGAAAGAGCAGGGAAGACGGCTGCTAGAAACAGGCATTGTCTGAGGTCTAAAGGAAGCAGTATTTCCCAGTGTTTGGGCATTTGTGTTCTACCTTAGTGATTTTTGCTGAATCCTTTTCATGTCTAGGCTGTTGTTTACTTAATCTTTCTTAAAACTGACTCTGTATTTTTACTTAAATATCACCCCTATCCTCAACTTAGGCAATGATATCAATGAAATTAGGGGCAAAGTGTATGATTTCTTTCTAATATACGTTTACTTTTATAAATGCACACTATGAACGTAAAGAAGTGTATCTGTGTGATCTTTAAGATCATCCCATGCAATCATAGCTAAGATTTATTGAGTGTTGTGCCAGTCCGTTCATGGGTATGAATTTGTTTATCGGTCACGGCGAGGTAGGGAGGAGAAGAAGGGCACTAATGATTCCTATTGCCGTGTGAGGATTAGCTGGCTGACATATGCAGAGTGCTCAGAACTGTGTCTGCTGGGGAGAAGGCATGTGTGAGGGTTTGCTAATGGTATTGTCGTTCTGTCCATTTTACAGATGGGTAAGTGAAGGCAGGTGTAGGGATGTTAGCTTGCGCAGCAGGACCTGAGCTGCTGGAAGGCTCAGCCAGGACTCAAACCCAGACACTGAGTCCAGAGCCTGGCCTCTGATCCACCATGTTGCCCACCTTCCATGTTTATGGAAGTACAACCGAGGGACTGGGGCCCAACCCACGTAGGATGCGTGCTGGGCGACTGTCACCTGGATGCAAAGGGGTGGAACATGGTGCCCACTTCCATGGCCAGTAAGAGAAAGGCAAGGTGTTTGCAGGAGGAGCAGAGGGTGGAGGAGCCAGATACTGTTCCGAGATGCTGGGACCCCACCTGCTAAGCTGGCCCGGAGCGCCTGGCCAGGGACAGCCAGGGAGGAGGTTGCGTAGAGCTGAGAATAAGTCTTTGTCCATTCGGGACACAATCTCTAGGGGACCTGTTTCCCTGCACCGTTCCTGTAGTTCAGAACCAACCGCTCCGGCTTTGAGCAAAGGCATCAACAAAGAGTGAGTTGCCTACATATTCTGCGTGCCTAACCCTGAAGGAGGTGGGATGGGCTTTTTGAACCCAGCCTGTTCCGGAAGAGTACCAGGCCAGGCTTTCTGAAGGAGGTTGCCAATGTCATTTTTGATCTTTTGGAGAATAATCTGTTTGGAGCCACCCCAGGGGCCTTCATTTACATATGAACATGTTGATTTGGTAAATAACACAGTCCCACCTCTTCTTTATAGCAGACCCTACAGGACCTCAACCCCACATTGGAGCCCAGTGTCAGTGACTCTAGGGACCCTAAGGTGCCTCCCTGTGGGCATCAGGTAGTCAGAACTGGAGCTTTTCATTAATTTAGATTCCCAGATAGCACCTAAATAATGTACTGCCTATGCTACATGCATTGTTCAAATATTCAGAAAACGTTTTTGCTGCCAGACAGCCTGCTCCCTCTCTTCTGCCTTTCAGAGAAGAGCATTCATTATAAAACTTCATTTAGAACATGTTTCTAATACAGATTCATCCCAACACATTGAACTAGTTTTATCATTGACTGGCTCCAGGTAGAGCTGTGACGTGGGTGAAGTTCATCAGAGTCTCTGCCCCTCCTCACCCCACTTCCTTTCCAGAATCTTACTGCAGACTGTTGCCCTGTGGCTGGTCCCTACCTACCGCCCCTGGCTCCCTCAATGGCTAATAAGAGTAGCCTACTCTACACCAGGGACCTTACATAAACCGTTCTAGTTCTTTCCAGAGACCCTACAATGAGGGGACTGCCATCCCCATTTTACAGATAAGGACCTGAGGCCCACCATCACCTGGCAAACAGAAAGGCTGAGCTCAGTTCTGAATGTGTCTAGCCCAGAAGCAAAAGCTCTTGCCTTCAGGTGGTTCTGTCTTTCAGAATAAGTCTGCCAAACATAATTTGTGAATTTATTGAGGAGTCCACTGACTTCTGCTCCTACTTACCCGCTAACCCACTGCACAATCTTGGGTGAGTTCCTGCCTTGCTCTGAACCTCAGTGTCTTAGTGTGTTTGGACTCTTATAACAGAATACCATAGACTGGGTGGGTGAACAACGAACATTTATTTCTCACAGTTCTGGAGGCTGGAAGTCTGAGATGAGGGTGCTAGCCTGGTCAAGTCCTTGGTGAAGACCCTCTAGCTGGTTTATAGACATCTGTCTCTCATTGTACCCTCATACTAGAAGAAAGATCATCTCCTCTTTTGAGAGAGAGAGAGCATGCGTGTGCAGAGGGAAGGGCAGAGAGAGAGGGAGAGAGGGAGAATCTCAAGCAGAGTCTGCACTCAGCTGGGAGCCCAATGCGGGGCTTGACACGGGGGTCAATCACACGACCCTGAGATCATGAGATCATGACCTGAGCCAAAACCACGAGTCAGATGCTTAATGGACTGAGCCACCCAGGCACTCTTGTGTCTTCGTATAAGGGATTTTAAGACCCATTCATGGGACCGATCCTATCCATGAGGTTCCACCGGTGTGACCCAATCACTTCCCAAAGGCCCCACCTCCTAACACTATCATGTTGGGGGTTAGGATTTAGCACACGAATTTGTGGGAGGAACACAAATATTCCATCCAGAACACTCAGTCTCCCTACTTACGAAATGAAGGTTTCAAATGGTGATCCTGAAAGTCCTCTAGGTCTAAAATGCTATGATTCTACTGAATGGGTGGAGAGTCTGCTCATTCACTCCCAGTGCCAAGTGTGCTGCCCAGTGCCTGGGAAAGCCGTGCTAAATGTTTACTGAACATGTATAAGAAAAAAAAGGCAAGATGCTTTCTTCCACTAAAAGCACATACACTCCCTCTGAAGGTTTCCTGACAACAGATCCTCATTTTTGTGTTCGATTCAACCATGTGATCAACGGTGGGGGGTGGGGGGCAGCTGTTGGTGGGACAGACGCTGGCAGCTTCCGGTCTCGCTGCCCTGAAGGCTCTGGTCACCTGCCCGCAAACGCCCAGGTCCCTGCAGGAACTGAGAACAGCAGGGGATGTGCCCCGGCTCTGGGAAACACTCCTACAATGGCCTCCCTGCTGAAAACTAGCTTTCCCTCTCAGTTTGGGGCTTCTGATCTTCCTTCCTCAATAATTTTTTTTTTTTTTTTGGCTTCCCCCCATCTGCCTTTCTTCATTAGTTCCGTCTCAGCTTTCTTTCCTGCTTGAGGCAAATAGACAAACCTGGGTAGGAAGGACCCCCTTCCAGCCAGTAGGAAGAAACATGAGCATAATGAGGAAAAAGAGTCTTGTTAATTTTTTGTAAATCAGGCCTAGTGAGGTATAGCTTGTACATAGTAATAGACACACTTTTTGGGTGTGCGGTTCTAGGATAATTGACAAATGTAGACAGTTGTACCACTACCAATTAAGATACAGAATATTTTCATCAGCCCCAAAAGTTCTTTTATGGGAACTTTCTCTTTGTGGTCAGTCTCCGCCCCGGACCCCAGGCCCTGGACAACCACTGTTCAGGTTTTTGTCTCTAGAGCTTTATGTTTTTTGGGGAAGGTATTTTTATTTTTAAATGACAAGGCAGCTGTGGTTTTTGTTTTTAATCACACCTTCCACTGGCTCCCCTAGAAGTGTCTGGAAAGAAGCTGCTGTTTAAAAATTATTTATACGCCGCACTCTGGATCCAATGTGGAGATGAGGCAGTCATAAAGCCCCAAGTCCCACAGTGAGAAAGATCACCGCAAGGACAGGCAGAGAGTAGACTGGTTCTAGGAGTCTCCTTCACCTTGTTTAAAAAAAATGTTCAAGGGGCGCCTGGGTGGCTCAGTCGGTTAAACGTCTGCCTTCGGCTCAGGTTGTGATTCCAGGGTCCTGGGATCGAGCCCTGCATCGGGCTCCCTGCTCGGTGGGAAGCCTGCTTCTCCCTCTCCCGCTCCCCCTGCTTGTGTTCCCTCTCTTGCTGTGTCTCTCTCTGTCAAATAAATAAATAAAATCTTGAAAAAAAAGTTCAGATCTTCAAATAAATTGCAAGAATAGGACAATGAGCACCCCATGCCCTTCACCTAGATTTACGACTGTTAACTTTTTGCCATATTTGTGCTCACTCTCTCTCTATGTCTGTCCACCCTTATGTATTTGTTTATGTTTGTTTGTTTATTTTTGATGAACCATTTGAGAGTTACCTGCAGACATCACGACGTGAGCGTAGCTGCTTTAGCAGGTACTATAACCGTTGTACTATTGTTACCCTTAGTGAATGTAGTATTGATGGAGGGCCAGTATTAGCGTGGGATCAGGTCATGCATGATGTCCTTTCTCCAGTTGTCCCAACAATGTCTTTTACAGCTGTTTCAGTTTTTAAAAAAATGGATCATGGATCACTATATCAAAAACTAATGATGTATTGTATGGTGACTAACATAACATGATAAAATTTAAAAAATTATTTATTTATTTACTTATTTATTTATTTAGTTTTGAGATAGAGAGGGTGCATGAGCGGTGGGGGGGGGGGGCAGAGGGAGAGGGAGAGAGAGAATCCCAAGCAGGCTCCATGTCCAACTCAGCGCAGAGCTCATCTCGGGGCTCGATCCCATGACCTTGAGATCATGACCTGAGCCACAACCAAGAGTCGGATGCTTAACCGACTGAGCCATCCAGGTGCCCCAATATATCTGTTTCAGTTTTTAAACAACATTTTAAATCCAGGATCCAGGGAAGGATCCCGGGTTGCATTTTGTCTCTTTAGTCTCTGGATGCTTCCACAGCCCCCCAGCCCTGCTGCCTCTTCCTCTCAGTGTTGCTATGAACCTGAAACCGCTCTAAAAAAGCAAAGTCTTAAATAAATAAATAGGAGAATATCCTAGAACTTCACACCCATGAGGATGGCTGCTATCAAAAAACAAAATAACACGTATTGGCAAGGACGTGGGAACCTTGAATCTTTGTGCGCTACCGGTAGGCATGGAACATGTTACAGCCTCTCTGAAGAATGGTGTGAACTACCATATGATCTGGCAATTCCATTTCTGAGCATATAGCCAAAGAAATTAAAAACGAAGATTCAGAGGTATTTGTACATCTACGTTCACAGGGACAGGGGCTCTGACCCCCCTCACTGTTGATCGTGGGACAAAAGTTATGGTGCCGTAGGGCCCACCCGGTAGGACTCTCTCTTATCTCATTCAGACGTCAAGGAGAAGGGTCTCCCTATTCTTTCAAAGAAACAAACAAATCAAGGCAGAATGATTTCTAAACAAAGAAGAGCTCCTAACATGGAATGTGCTAGAAGCTCTTGTTCTTTCCCTTTGCTACAGAATGTGGCCTCTCCCTTCTAGAGGCACATCGAGACCTCAACACACCTTGCCCGAGAACAAAAGACAGCAGTAGTCTTGGGCTGTTCCCCATGTGTGCTCCCCTGGAGGAGGCAGCATGACTGCGGGTGTGGTCATGGGAACCCACAGCTAGTAGGAGATTTTCCTGAGAGCTGCCCACATCCCCTCCACCCCGGGGCAAGTTCCTTAACCTCTGCAGTTGAGAAAACTGTTTCCATCTGTATTTGGGGATAATGATATTTACCTTCCGTGGCTCTTGTAATGGACAGAGGTAATATATGTAAAATATTGGGCAGATAATAGGTATTGAACATTAATAATAAGGCTAATAATAACACAGCAGCTATTCCGTGCCAGGTGCCAGGCTAAACACGCTCCATGCATGGCCTCTTTTAACACAGCGATCCCATCCCATAAGCACTGTAAAATAGGTCCATTTTACAGGTGTGAACACTGAGTCTTGACCCACTAAAATGGCCCCAATCTGGAACACTGACAACACCAAATGCTGACGAGGATGGGGAGCAACAGGAACCCTCACTCGTTGCCGGGGGGAATGCAAAATGGCGCAGCCGCTTTGGATGACAGTTTGGCAGTTTCTTATAAAACTAAACATACTGTCACCATGCCATCCAGCAATTGTGATCCTTTACTCAAATTTGTATTTACTCAAATGAGTTGAAAACTTATGTCCACACAAAAACTTGCTTATGGATGTTTATAGCAGCTCTATTCATAATTGTCAAAACTCGAAAGCGACCAAGATGCCCTTCAGCAAGTGAATGGATAAATTAGCTGTGGTACATCCAGACAGTGGACTATCATGCAGTGGTAGAAAGAAACGAGCTGTCAAGCCTTGTAAAGACATGGAAGAAACTTAAGTGCATAGTACTAAGTGAAACAAGTCAATCTGAAAAGACTATATACTGTATTTTTCCAACCATATGACATTCTGGAAAATGCAAAGCTATGGAGACAGTGAAAAGATCTGTGTTTGCCAGGAATGGGATGGAGGGGTAAAGGGAGAGATGAACAGGTAAAGCACGGAAAATTTTTAGAACACTCTAACTATTCTGATAAATACATGTCAGGATCCATTTGTCAAAACCCATAGAACATACTAACACCAAAAATGAATCCTAGGGTAAACCATGGACTTGGGGTGATTATGATGTGTCAGAGTAGGTTCATCCTTGGTAAAAAGTGTACCCCTCTGGTGAGTGATGCTGATAATGGGGAGGCTACGTGTGTGTGGGGGCAGGGAATGTATGTGGGAAACCTCTATACTTTCCTCTCAATTTTGTTGTAAAGCTAAAACTGCTCTAAAAAAAATAGTCTTAAAAACAAAAACAAACAAAAAAACCCCACCTGAGTCTTAAAAATATGTTTCTACTCAAGCCACACAGAGAGAAAGTAGGAAGGTTTCGGATCAAGGGCCGGCTGCCTGACTCTGGAACCAAGTTCCTAGATCCTTAATTGCTTGGCTTTGTGCCTTTTCAGATGAGGGAAATACATACATACATTCTTTTCCAGGGAAGTTGTACAGAGGAACTGGGCATAAACTAGAGATCTCTGTTCATTCTGGGAACTTGGGGAGGTCACTTTCCTCTTTGGGTCTTAGGTTTTCTTTCCATAGGATGCCAAGAATACTCCCAACACCCTGCTTAGCCTGGGACAGATTCTGATTGCTCTTGTCACTTCATCTCTTCTGGGAAGCCCCTTGGGCACCCTTTGTGATGGTCTTTGGCAACAGCATCAGGTGGCATTTATTGTGGATCTAGAGGGCTCTGGCAGGCTCTGGGCCAGAGGGTAGAAAGAGGATGAGCCCCGGCCGGAAGAGAGGCTAATGCAGGCACAAGTACTGGATCTGAACCTTCCAAATACCTGTGTGACCTTGGGCCAGGCTTTTAACCTGTCTTCACCTTGGTTTCTTTAACATGTGAAAGAAGCACAGTGCTTACCTTACCAGGTTGTGAGGGCGCATGAGACTGTTCCGTAGCAGCACTTTAAGACTATAAAATATTGTAGAAATATAAGCTATTCTGAATCGTGCACATGCTCTTTTTTGTGTGATGCAGAAACATCAACCAGGTCTACCCTGACGCAGTTTGGAGAGCCACATAGGAACTTTCAAATCCCTTTCGACTCTGATTTGATCTCAGCAGAGTAAGGTGTACTCATGCTGTAGGTTCACAGGCCTCTTTGCTCTTAACTTAAACAAACCCCAGGGCCTTTGCACGGCTGCCTGAATATTCTTTCCCCATTAGTATCGCTTGCCCTCTCACTTCATTCAGGTTCTGCTCAAAGCTTCCCTTAGCAGAGAAATCTTCTCTGACTTCTTTATTTAATATACACCCCTCCCCCCACCCCATGCCCACCCGTCACTTTCACTCTGAATTTATTTTCCTTCATAGCATGTAGCTCCCCCTAACCTATTATATGTAACTCATTACTCTGATCCTCCCCCAGATGTAAGCTGCATTAGGGCCTGCTGCTTGTCCCTGGTACCTGACATGGAGTTATTTCTCAGGAAATATTTACTGAATGAATTGAAGAGACAAAGAAGCTGATTTAATCCTTCAGAGGCATCAGGGTGGACAGGCAGGGCCAGGTTTTTGGATCTGGCGGGGTTGCTTAGAAGCTCTTTCCTCCTTGGAGCCCCTGTGTCTACGGTTCTGGAATGAGAAAGCAGCACTGCCTTTGGACAACCACAGCTTCTTCTCAAAGGATATTGACTCTGCCTTAGTTCCGAATGGACCTAAGACATCTCTGATCTCTGACCATGCACCAGGCTGTTGTAGTTAACTTCCCACTCAGTCGTCAGTCATTTCCTCCTCTCCGTGACCCTTCCCATATTTACCAACTACTACAACATTTATTAATTACCTCCCGGGAACCTAGAATGGTGCTAACCGCTATGGATGATTGAGAGAAATGTAAAGTGTCTCATCACCCTTGAGGACGTTGGAGGCAGAATGGCCTCGTGGTTCAGGTTGGGGGGAGTGTTTACCGATGATAGTCTGGGTTTAAACCCTGTGTTTACTACTTACAAACTGTGGGACTTGCACAAGTCACCTAAACTCCCTATACCTCAGTTTCTTGATCGAAAAAGTGGGAAGAATAACAGTACTTCCTTTCTAGGGTAACATGAGTTCATGAAGGGTAAGCTGGGCACATGGTTACCACCTGATAAGCTTTAGTTGTTTTGTTGGATTGTACTGTGGAAGGTGAAGTGACAATATGCGGATTGGTGACTCCGCGGTATTTATGCACACACACATGCCCCATACACCTGGGTAGGATGGAAAGAGCATTGTTTCAGGGTCATCTGACCTAGGGAGGAATGCCCGCTCGTCACCGGCAAGCTGTGAGACCTTGAGCAAGCAACCAGACCTCCTGGAACTCCCCGTTCCTCTTTTATAAAACACAGACCTGAATTTTTCCTTAATAGACTATTCGTGAAGATTTACCGAGATGCCCGTTCTTTGACCCATCAGTACCTGTTGCGGTTCAGGAATCCCAATGTGATGGCAAAGCCTATCCTGATTGAGTGGGAATTGGAAATACCTCCCTTGGAGAACCAGGAAGACTCCACGCAGCAAGAGGGCTTAGAATTCTGATTGAAAAAAAAAAAGAAAGAAACCAAAGAAAATGTGCTCTCTCAAAACAGGCAAAAAGGTAGAGGATAATGGTTTATTTAGGGAATGTGTTAACATCTGTGTTATGAAGATCCTCATCCGATAAGCCAATGTCATAGAATTCTAGAAACCCAATCACGGTGAGGGACCACGGGGCTGTGTTGCTCATTGCAGAAACCCTTCCACCATCCCCAAAAGGTCATCCCACCTCTCCTTGAAGACTTCTAGGGTGGCCAATTGACTGTCACATGAGGTTTCGCTTTTGATCAGTTCAGCTCTCAGATTTGCCCCAAACTCTTCCTTCTTTTCACCTTTCACCAGTCCCTGGCAAAGCGCATTTTCTCATTTCTTCTCCCTGCGACTTGGCAGGGATTGAATTTTAATGGTAATCTATTGAGCAGATTACAATGTTTAAAATAGGCCGGTATTCAGACAAATCAATACTAGTAACAGTTTAAATTAAAAAAAAATGTTCACAAAGCACCCATTTGTGGTGGTTTAATAGCAGTCTGCAAGGCAGGAGGGAGGCACCAGTGGCTACCCCTGGCCATGGTAACAGGAATAATGTATTTGTCAGTTACACTAGATTTCGTAGTATTGCATCTCACATCCAGTTCCTTTCATCAACATCACTGAGCATCCACCAGGCTGTGGGAGGTGGTAAATTCAACATAAGTGGCTTTCTCTTTCTGTTGCTATTATCACTGTTTCGAGCCCCATTCATAAGATGTGAATATAAAATAACCTGATCCATACTTTTAACAAAGACTTGGGGCAGCGGGGGGCAGCCTACACTTGAGCTGGAAAGTCTTGAGGCACGGCTGGGACTAGGGTGTGGAGAGAGAAGTACCTGGACACAGAAGCCATGGAGATGCTTATGCTCAGGGACCCCACCCATCACCCCAGTCCCAGCCCAGCCATCCTGCCTCTTCTGGGTCGGTCAGTGTGTGATTCGGTGCATACAAATGAGGTATGTGGTCTTGCAAGTCACCACCTGCGAAAGCTTCACTTTCAAACAATGCTTCCATTGTTCACAGGTAGGGACTCTCCCTTGAGAATTATCTTCAGAGCCTGCAATGCATTTTGGATACCAGTACACCCTTGAAGATGGCAAAGCTTAATCTTCTGAAGGTGGATTTGATATTTGGACGTAGACACAAACCATTGGTGGTCAAATCTGGAGACTGATACAGAGTAGACACGCCATGGAATGCTATTTGGGGGTCAAAAGTAGATTTTTGGGAGTGCCTTGTAAATTGGCGTTGAAGGTAGTTTTCAATGAGGAGTTGCAGAATGTGATTGAGCTCTTGCCACCCATTCCAAATTGAAACATATCTCTGAAGGTAACCACTCTGAAGCCAACACTAATCCTCTTAGGAAAGTTTTGGAGTGTTTATCCTAAAAGTCACCTCCATTACTTTCTAGTCAAACCTTGTGTTATTAAGTGATAGTAAATAGAAACCATTTAACATCTCCGGCCTTTTTTCTTAAAGGTTGGAAGTCTGGAGAGATTACATAAGAACAACATATTACAAACTGTAGATGTATTTGCTTTAAAATTCATGGAGTAGACCCTCAAGAGAAATGGAACGGAACTGAAACATCTTAACTTTTAACTCCCCGCACTTGTCAATTTCTCTTTAGTTTGGATACAATGTTTAGTGTTGGGGAAATCCAAAGTCAAGAATCCTTCTTGGCCAATCATCTGAATCAAAGCGTTCACTGAAGTACCCGGAAGGGGCTTAGAGATAGAGCGGAGAGGGCCCTTGGAATATTTCTACTGCTGATCTTAGTTGGCAGAGAAATGAAGGAAGAACTAGAGAGCTTGCCTTCTAACCAGTAAGACGGTTCCAGGAACTTGGACTCATTGACTTCGATTGTGGTCATGCCCCTTGGGCCAAAGGTGGAAAAACAGAACTCACGAGTTTCATTCCTCAAGACCACACTGATTTTGCACGGGGCTCTTAGTCTCTCCAGATTTCCACTCACCCATTTACAAGTCCTCGCCCCAGAACTCTCAGTGCTGGTGAGAACCCGGCGGCCTCAGAGGTCAATCACTGGAATTCGGTGCCAGCTTTTTCAGGCCTGAGTCCCGTTGGCCACTTCCCGGTGGCATGGCCTCTAGGTAGAAGTCGCCCCCGGCTGTGTGTCCCCGCCAGTCCAGTTTCCAGGAAATGATTTGGTTCAAGTCTTCAGAGAACTGCAAGCTTCTGAACCCTCTGATTAGTCTGTAAATTGGAGCCTTGGGCACACATGATAATTAATTATTTGATAGTGGAGTATTGCTAATTGTTTTATGGGTGGGCAACTATGTGGGGTGCTTTAGAATTGGTTCTAAGCCAAAATCAAAAAATCATGTGCCTTCCAGATATATTGAAAAAAGGAATTCTGGTTGAATAGAGGGAATGATAGAGGGAAAGTGCAAAGGTTTCTGCTTGGAAGGGAAAGAGGAAGAGAACAAATACTTTCTACCTTGTCCTTTTTGATCCACTGCTATTAGAAGTTAGGGCTATTAGCTCGGCAGAGACTCGGAGAGGTTAATAAATTTTGCACAAAGTCACAGAGCTAGTGAGTGGCAGAACCGCAGTCTCAGCCCAGAGTCCAACCGAGCCTGGGGAGTATGGAGAGGTGGGGGGAGAAAGAGCCGTCGGTGGTGGAGAGGAAAGGAGGATCTTGTGCGGAGGTAAGCGTGTCTTGGGGGATATGATGCTTTGAGAGAGGAACCAAAGGAAGAGGTGGAAAATGAAGGGCCAGGAAGGTAAAACGAACTCCCCTGCACTCATCATTTCATTCAACAAATATTTGTAATTTAAGCTGTGCCATCTGTCCAGAGCCGCCGCTGCACAAGGTGGGGGCGGGGGCGGCGGGAGCAGAAGTAAAGAGCTGTCTAATGTGCAGGTCAGCATGAAAAGCCACGTACAAGGTGTGTGCATAGGGCCCCCAGTGGTGTTGACATGAGGGCTGCACAGAGGAAGTTAAATAGATGTAGTTCTTGACCCCTGACCCTTGACCTCTAGTAGCAGATTAGCAGAATCCTATCTCAGCTGCCTACCTCCAAGCTGGGTGATGGAGGGCCGGTTACTTTACCTCTCTGGGCCTCAGTTTCCTCACCTATAAAAGGGGATAATAAAAATAGTACCTACCTGGCCCATGGGAACACTTATTTTGGCCTGAGCTGAATTCTGTGGCTTAGAGCCATCTTCCCTGCACTGACCTGCAGTAGGAACTGAAGACTTTTATGATAGAGATTCAGCCCACTCAAAACACCTGGATGGAAAAGATGGGTGTGTGCGTGTGCCTGTGTGTGCACGGGCGTGGGTGTGTCTGTGCACACGTGTGTACACGCGCGGCTGCCTCTCTCCGCGGCAGAGCGGAGTAGAAAGCTGAATTCTCTTTACCACATACACGCCTGGACACACAAAGTCCAGATCTCGTGTCCCCCCATTCCGGGCTGGCGACACACTGGAACCCAGCCCCAGACATAGCCCTGGGAGACATTCTGTGGTGGAAGGGAGACCCTCAGGAAAATGTGCCATTATCCCTCTTCTGGGCGCCTCTCGGCGTCCCTAGCCCCCTGAGGACCCAGGCCCCGGTGTCTTCTCGCCTGTGCTGACAGCAAATATGCCAGAGTTTATGGCCACAGCCCCTGCTCTCGGCCACCGTGCTGGTTGACTGGGACCCTGTGAGTGGGGCTGCGTTGGTGTTTGCTCTGCTTTCTGACGGAAAGATCGTCTGGGCCCAGGATGGAAATTTAGGTCAGCTCTGAGGTGGACCCAGACTGAATTCCAGGCTTCACCCAGAATCAGGACTCTACGGGTGAGAAGGAACTGAGGAGTGTGTCCGGTCCAGTCTCCCACTGGGGCATCCCTGGGAGAGACCCTGGATTATGTTTTCCCTTGATCTGATTGCTCAAGGGACTCTGGTTTGGCCTGGCCTTTGCAAGTCTGGCTTCCTCTGCCCTGAACACCCTCTGCCTCCACCTTGAGCAACCCCAACCCTTCCCTCAAGTGTTGGCTTAGACACCACTTTCTCCAGGAAGCCCTCCATGATTTCCTCAAGACAGGAAGTTGCCTCACCTGCTCTGTGGTTCCCTCTACCCACAATTATCCTCTGTTAGGCCACACAACATCATCGTGTCCTTGTTTGTTTAATTGTCAGTTTCTCCTTCCAGATTGTAGCCCTGGAGGACAGAGACTGAGTCTGTCTTATTCACTCCTGGAGTCCTAGTGCTTAGAGTGGTGGGCTCATGGTAGGTGCTCAGGGAATGTTTGTTGAAATAAATGAGGAGCTGGGGCAGGTTGATCCTCTGGGCTTGAAGCAACAGAGGTGGCCTAGAATAGTGCAGAACTTTGGGGAGAAGACAGACAAAAGGAGAGGGCCCCTGGGCACCCTGCTTCTACCCCATCTACCTGGTGTTTGATTTTTAAGCAGACAGAAGTTCAAGAGCAATAAGTTATTTAAATAGTTTCCTATTTAGGATTCCCAAGCCTTGGCCATTGTGGATTGGCCTTATCAGGGTTTGAGTTGAGCATATTTGGCTACAAAGAGCAAAGATCCCTTGGAGTCTCCTACTCCTCCCCCGCCCCCCCAACCACCACCAGAAGAAAAGGAACTGGTCTCGGGTTTATACCTGTAGTCATGTTGGAGACAGAATTTCCTGGCAAGTTGAGAACTGGAGCTGCCGTGGAGTCCAGGCTCCCTAAGAATAGACCTGCCGTGGAGTCCAGGCTCCCTAAGAATAGACCTGCCGTGGAGTCCAGGCTCCCTAAGAATAGACCTGTCAGACATCTGTATCCAAGATGGTGCCAGGGACCTCTCACATCCAGAAAGTCATGGATCTTCGCTCTGGAGCGGCACCATCAATGTGGTGGGGCTCTCCCTGTGTGCCCACTCCTCTCCATCTCCTTGCGTCTCATCGGGGGTATGCTTCCCCAAGAGAGGCAGGCACGGACCCAGATCACCATGTCATGCCGGGCATAGACATGGGCTTCAGGTCAGCTAACAGACTGACTGTCCCCGGGGGTAGGATCCACTCTGGGTCCAGTGAGTTGTCATTTGGTGAGGGGGACACAGAAGGAAGCAGGTACAAAATGTGGTCCCCCTATGCCAGCAGGAGCTGGTGGTGGATGGGCCCAGGAAACATACCCAGTATCATCCATTAGACCAAACTTCTACTCATCTCCCCACTCAGGGCTCCTCTCCGAGGCCAAAGCTCTGATACAAATTTTACCGATGTAGTCCTAAGTCCTCCATCATAAACATCAGAATGTAGTATTTATTGCCTTCCTACAGGCTGGCTGTCGAGATGAAAAAGAAATAATAATTCTAAATCTCACACAAGGGCTTCGGAGATCAATGAGGTAATTTATATGAAATAGTTTGGGCTCCCAGGGAAACAACGTGTGACATAAATTTAGGCTCTTTCACTGGATAGCCCCTGTGCCAATAACTCACCCCAGATCATGAAAAACTCACTTGGCCATGCAGAATGTGCGGGCTGCTCTCTGAGTCCACAATGGAACATCTGGCCGCATGTGGACTTGGTCGAACCAGGGTGCAGACACCTGTCTCCAGTCTTTTTCCTCACAGGACAGGACATAAATAAACAGGCAGCTGCGTTAGGGATCTGTAATACAAGGGCCTGTCTGAACGATGCCTGCGATCACACCATCAGACTCATAGTGGCTGCAAACTCAACTTTAGACGGCGAGGATCTGTTTCTCTTGTGAATCCAAATAACTGATGTGAGTTTCTTGAAGCAATGTGAAAAGGCCCCGTTGCCACCACTGAAAGGCGTGGCACCTTGCAGGTGCCTTGAAACTTGGCACCTCCTTCCAGATTGTAGCCCTGGAGGACAGAGACTGAGTCTGTCTTGTTCACCTGGAGTCTGTATCAGTGATGACTGCTCTATCATGGGTCCATTTATGGAAAAGGAATGACCATTTACTGAGCACCCCCTTTTTGCCGGAACTAAAACTTTCCAAAAGAGTTGTTTATGCCCATGCTCTCCTACCCTCCTCCTTTGAACCCATTTCAACTGGGCTTCCAACCTCATTGCTCCAGGGAAACTGCTCTACTAGAGGACAGCCATGACCAATGTGTTCTTCCAGCCGATGGCTGATTCTCTTCCTTCATGGGATTCCGCCTGTCTAAGCATTTGATACCATTTCTCACTCTTTCTTGCAACACTGTCTGCTTGGCTTCCAGAACACCACGTCTTCGGTTCCGTCTCCACACTGCATGACTCCTGGGACGCCATCTGCTTTGACCAGAGTTTGGCAAACTAGAGCCTGCAGACCAAATCCAACTTGCCACCTGTTTTTTGTTTTTTGGGTTTTTAAAAATATTTTATTTATTTATTTTAGAGATGGGGGGAGGAGCAGAGGGAGAGGGACAAGCAGACTCCGCACTGAGTCCAGAGCCCGATGCGAGGCTCGATTCCATGATCCCAAGACCATGACCTGAGCCAAAATCAAGAGTCGGGTGATCAACCGACTGAACCACCCAGGTGCCCCATGCCACCTATTTTTATAAATAAAGCTTTATTGGACCTCAACCATGGCCATTTGTCTACGTATCATCTATGGCTACTTTCATGCTACAGTGGCAGAAGTGAGTGGTGCCAACAGAGACCAGATAAAACTGAAAATATTTATTTATTTATTTTTAAAAGATTTTATTTATTATTTGAGAGAGAGAGAGAGAGTGCACTAGCAGGGTGGATGAGCAGAGGGAGAGGGAGAAGCAGACTCCGCGCCGAGCGGGTAGTCTGACATGGGGCTTGATCCCAGGACCCAGAGATCATGACCTGAGCTGAAGGCAGATGCTTAACCAACTGAACCACCCAGGTGCCCCTGAAAATTTTTATTATGTGGCATTTAATGGAAAAAGCTTGCTGACCCCTGGCATAGACTCCTTGGGGACCCTGGTTTTCCTTTTGCCTCACCCACCACTCCTAGTCTTCTTTGCTTTTTGTCCTCTTGTCCTTGACCTCTAAGCCCTGGAGTCCTTGAACTCTTCTCTTCTCTGTCTATACTTAGTCCCTGGCTGAGCGTAACCAAACTTCCAGGCACATATACCCAGCTGTCAATTCCACATCTCCATTTGCTTGCCCAGTAGACCTCTCAAACTTCAACACGCCCAACACTAAGCTGATTTCTGCTCTGCAAACCTGCCCCTCCTGCAGTTTCCCTCTTTTCCATCAGTGGCAACTCCGTGCCTCCAGGTGCTCAACCCAAGTCCCTGAAACAACCATCATCGCTTGCCTGCAATATTTCAATGGCCTCTGACTGGTCTCTCTGCTCTTGTCCCTTCCAGCTTCTTTTCCTTGCACCGGACAAGAGGACTTTCTAAACAGAAGCCAAACATATCCTTTCGTTGGCTTACTCAGGGTAAAATCCAAATTTTCTTTCCTGCCTCCTCCCGCTCGAACATCTGTCCGACTTTATCTCCTTCACCCCACCTGGCTCACTGTGCTCCAACTAAGATGCTCTCCTCGTTACAGGAAAGCAACGAGCAGGCTCCTGCCTCAGGATCTCTGTTTGGCTGTTCCTTCTGTAGGAGCCCTCTTCCCCCAGATATATGCATGACTCACTGCCTCATGTCTCCTTATCATGAACCTTGCCTGATCCCCCTAAATCAAAGAGCAGTCATGCTCCCACTCCTTCCTGTCCCCCCTCCCAGCATCACCATCTGCTCTACCCTATTTGTTTACATGTTTCTTGTTCATCTTGCCCCTCTTGGTTGTAAGCTCCACAAAAGCAGACCTTTGTCTTGTTCATTGTGTAACCCTATTGCCTAGAATAGAGATTGGCGTATAATAGGTGCTCGATAATTATTTAAACATCTTTGACTTCGTATGACTCTGTGAACCCTATTTTACAGCTCAGAGTATTGAGCCTTAGGGAGATTAAGGCCCTCGCACAAGGTCAGTTATGGTAGGGGTAAGGCAGAGTGGAATTTGAACCTGGAGCTATCTGCAAAGTCAGGGCTCGCTTGGCAGGTATGTGTTGGTTTATAAAGTGGCTCTGAGGATTGCTCTGTGGAAAAACAGTTGTTCCCAGGGCATAAAGGATTCCAGGACCCATTGATAACTCATTGTGAGTCTTTGTCTTTCTTATCATATTTATGTTTTGGGTTCTGATCACCCTGAGGGTTTGGGGTATGTATGTGTGAGGCCTTTAAGTTGACACTAACATAAAATTTCCATTGGTTTACACCATCAGGAAACTTTCCCCCTCCTCATTAACCTACACCATCACTAGTTTGGTGAGGATTTAGCAGTCTTTTGTGGATGACCAAATGCCTGGAATTTTAAGGGTTTTTTTTGTTTGTTTGTTTTGTTTTGTTTTGTTTGCCCTTTTGCCCTTCTCTAATGTAGTTAATGAGCTCTAAACATAAGCTCCAGTGGACCAGGCTAGTTTCTAGTTAAAGAAAGCTGTGGTAGATTTAGATTTGAACACTTTTTTTTTTTTTTTTTGGTAGGAAACAACTGATAATTTATTTCTAAGTTTGAAACCAGCCTTCCTTCCTCCCTCCCTCCCTCTCTCCTTCCCTCCCTCCCTCCCTCCCTCTTTCCTTCCTTCCTTCCTTCCTCCCTTCCTTCCCTCCTTCCTGGTCTTCTAAATTCTGGTTTCCAGAATTAGGAGACCTCACTGTGCAGTGCATTTCCCCCACTTCCTAAGGGATAGCGTGACAGTCTCCTTCTTCAGTGTGGCCTGAGCAGAGGTGTGCGGGCTCCTGCAGGGTGGGAGAGGTGCCGCAGGGGAGAGGGACCAGACGCCCAGGCTGCGGGCCATCAGGAGAGGCTTGGGTCCCCTCCCCTGACTGACTCTTGCATCCCCTGCAGAAAGTTCCGCCAGGCTTCTTTCATTCCTCGCCACTGTCAGCCGGGGCAAGTCCTTCTCTTCCTTTCCAGTCACTTGAGTCATCTGTCACCCCTTGTGGTTGTGGTTCATTGCCATCATCTTCTGCCCCTTGCATGTCACCCACTCCGGAGGCCCTTGTGGTGCAGGGAACCCCCAGGGCGGTGGTCTGGGAAGGCACATTGCACCGTGTCTTTGCGCTCGCGTGCACACACACACACACACACACCCCGGCTAACCACAGGTATACCAGCGGCCCCGGACAAACAGGCTGTCATTGTCAAACTTTGCTCTGGGACTTTGCCTGTAATCCCCTGGCCTCGCCAACTCCATCTTCTCCCGGCCAGCAAGGTTTGGTTTGGTTTTTAATCTGATTGCAAAGTGTTTGACTTCTTGAGGGATTTGGAGATCACAGGGGTCATGTGAGGAAGGAGGATGTCAGGGAGAGATTCCACCTGCACCTGACTCCGACTGCAAGCTTCCTGTTTTCCGCACCCTCATCCTCATCGCTGCTCTTAATTTCAGACACAGGGCGCATAATTTGGGGTAGTCATTTGTGATAGGGTTTTCTAGACTCTTTCTTCTCTCCTCTCCCTGTCCTAGCAGCATCTCTCCCTTTGACCTCTTGACTGATGTCCAGAGGCAACATGGCCGCGTGCTCAGCAGCACGCACAGGCGCGGGTTCGCATCCTGGCCGGGCCGCACACGGGCTGGGGGCCTCAAACACCAGTGTTGGAAGACGGAGACGAGCCATCACGGCACACACTCCAGAGGGCATGTGAGGCCTGAACGAGAAGCGCTTGCCCATCGCTGAGGCCCGGGCACTGTCACTGCTGCCGGCTTGGTTGATACTATTGTTTGTGAAACAATGGAACTTTCCTCTAGAAGCTTAAGTGGCCTCCCAGGAGAACAGACTTGAACCTTTGAGCAGAATCAAAGCTGGTGCTTGTTGGGGAAGTGTCTAGGCTCGGGCAGCAGATATTTATCTACTATGCATTATTATAAGGCATTTAAGACATCACGTGACTATTGCTTATAGTCGCATGGCTTCCTTGCCTTCTTCACACCTGGAAACCAGAACCCACAGTTGCCTTTTGGTCAAGGACTCAGTCTAGAAGGCCTCTCCCTCCCTAAGCCGTCAGTTTGGAGCATCCAGAGAGACTAGGAATCATGGTCTTTGGGATACTTCATTAGACCCATAGTATGTGCCACTCAACTGGGCTAAGCATGCTCCTACACACGTGATCTTGTTTGGTCTTCACCACAAACCCATGAGGTGTTTTGTGACCATCCCCATGTATAAATGGGGGCATGAGGCTCAGAGAGGTTAAGGAATTTGCCTGAGGCCACACAGCTTGCGACGGGCCTGCATTAAGCCCCAGATGGATCCAACACCAAAGCCCAGGCCCTTGCTCAATCCATTCCACTGCATCCTGCTCGTTCCTCAAGAAGCCCCCCGGCTCACACCTGCAGTATGTTGGGTCACATCCTGCTTTCCTCCTACATCCACGACTGGTACAACACATGACTGAATGAAGATCATCTTTGCATTTTCACTTTTTACAACACACCTCCCAACAAAGTCCTCTCCTAACTTCCATTCTTTACATTGTCTGTGGAGTTACCTTTTCACCTGATTCACTGCACATTCCTTGTTCGGGGTCACGGTACCCTCCTGTGAGGAAGAGAGCCGCAACATAGCTCCCGGAAACCCCCCTTGGGTGCATGGCTGCCTCCAGCAGCCACTGGGGGTCCCCATCCGTAATCACTTCATGAAAATATGTATGTGCGGTGTAGGGTAGGGGTGCCACATCTAGAAAAGGGGCCAGCAGGTGTTGGCTACCCAGCTGCTTCAGTATTGCTTGAGAAGTCTCAGAATAATGTGAAATCAATGCCTACATTTTACAGACGAGAAAAGGGTAGGAGTCATGGCAGGATGGACTAGAAGGGGTTGCACCTGACAAGAGGGAGAAGCAAGGAAAAATCACCTGCAGGAGAAGATGCTGAGGCAGGCCCCAAACCCAGGACGGGCTGATGCAGCCGAGCAGCCCTGGTCTCGGGAGCCTCACGGGATCTGAGTGCCTGTCTGGGGACAGGCTGAGTCTTGCACAGCAAGGTGGGATTGGGCCCTGGCAGGGAAAGGCTCGCTACTCTGGGGCCGGCGTTCTAGGAGAGGGGGCTCAGCCCTGGTTCTGGGGCAGGAGATACAGGGAGAAGTTCTCATGAGCGAACCCATCCTGTCCCCACCCTGCACTGGGCCTGAACATAAGGGCTCTATCTTTGGAATCCACACTAAGGTGCTTGTTAAATTTAGATTCCTGGGCCTCTTCTCTTGAGATTGAGATTGAATACTTTGGGGACCAAGACATCTGCATTTTAATGAGAGCCCCTGGAGGCTCTGAAACGGAGCTCCATAGGACGCATTTGGAGAAACACTGACTTAGATGGATGGGCGTAGCTTAGAAAAACTTTGACCCTGCTCCTGGCTACCAGGTCCCCCTTCAGCCGGTTGGCCGTCAGCTACTAGTGTTTGTATTTGTACCCTACTGCTCTTGCTTTTACTGTTTGCGGGGAGACAAGTTCATCCTTGGAACTGGCCACTGGCCTGGATGGACAGAGCAAGGTAGAGGATGCCGGAGTGTGGGGACAGGGCTGACTTTGGGGGGCCATATTTGCCTGAGAAACAGCCCCTCCCTGCTAGTGCCAGGAGCTGCCGCGGGAAGCTTTGGCCTCAGAGGTCAAGATGCGGGCTCTAGCTCTGAGTCTTCCACTGACCTCCCCAACCCATAAGGCCCTTATCTCTAAAATGGACCAACATAGGGGTGCCTGGGTGGCTCAGTCGTTAAGCGTCTGCCTTCGGCTCAGGTCATGATCCCAGGGTCCTGGGATCGAGCCCCGCATCAGGCTCCCTGCTCAGCGGGAAGTCTGCTTCTCCCTCTCCCACTCCCCCTGCTTGTGTTCCCTCTCTCACTGTGTCTCTCTCTGTCAAATAAATAAAATCTTTAAAAAAATAAAATAAAATAAAATAAAATAAAATGGACCAACATATATTTTTAGTTTAGATGGTCACTGAGCAGATTCTATGAAGAAATGTATGTGGAAGTATCGAGCACTGCACGTGACAAGTTTGACAAAGGAAAATCATGGCTCCCGAGGATGACCGATATTTCAGAGCCCCCGCTGAGTGCCAGGCACAGCCCCTGGTGCTTTACAAGTACAAACTCGTGTTTGCCCTAGGAGGCAGCTGCTGTTATTATCCATGTTCAGGAAAGAGCACAGAGACGTGAAGCAACTTGTCCAAGATCACACAGCAAAGACCCAGGCCACCTGTCCCTAAAGTTTGTATTGCTTAATGGTATGCTGTTGTGACACTGGGGGAGAGCCCTTTTCATTTGTGTCCTCCCCCTGCCCCCAACCTGTGTTTCTGAAGCATTTGGAAGCCACTGACCCTTGGCTTCAAATGACATCTTGGAAGGAAATCTGTTATAAAAACAGATACACATGGAGCAATTTGGGCTGAAAGGCGGTGCGGTGGGCCACAGCCTAGCCCCCCCACTTTCCTTTCCCCAGCACCCAGAGGAGTCCCGCGGGGCACGGGTCCAAAACCAGAAGAGCAACATCACCTGAGTGATAACTAATTGGAGCTTAAAGAATTCTTGGAATTTGGGATAGAAACACATGAGTTGTTACTGACCTCAAGGCTAGGACCTTATCTAGCCACCCTGGTAATGGATACACCTGCACATAACTCCCTCCACACACACACACACACACACACACGCACGCACACACACACACACACGCTCACCTGCGGGCCTGATCCTCTGCGCCCCCCACTCCTGTATTGTGTGCGATTCCAGTTGAGTGAGGGGAATAGGAGCCCCCAGCCTCCTCAGTGCAACCCCCTCCCCCCACAGCGGCCAGACTCGCCGGCACCCTGCCCCACTACAAGCCTTTTCCTCCCAGGCCCTCTGTAAACAGGCGGCCTCGTTAAAGCCCATTTCACAGATGCAGAAACTCTCCTCACGGTAATGATGTCTCATGGACAGTGGCTTTTCCTCTGTGGATCGCAGAGGGCTCCTTCCACACACTAATTTACAGGCCCAGAGGAGGACGCACCGCTGCTCTTGCCCCTTGGCAGCCCTGGAGAGAGGCAGCCGCGGAGGAGTCTCGGGATGAGGAGATCAGAGGCGCAAAGCCCACTTCCCAGTGGAGGAGGCTGGCTGGCTGAAGGGGCCGAGCGTCTACGTCAGTACCTGGACCCCCAGGCTCCGGGGAAGGGACTTAGGGATGGAGAAGAAGCCTGTGGAAGAGTACTTGTAAAATACTCAAGAGAGTGACAACCGTGAGTGGGGTCCCTGCATGATAAACACGGTTCACACAATGCCCCAAATCACAGGGCTTTTCCTTTTTCTTTTCTTCTTCTTTCTTCTTTCTTCTTTCTTCTTTCTTTCTTCCTTCTTCCTTCTTCCTTCTTCCTTCTTCCTTCTTCCTTCTTCCTTCTTCCTTCTTCCTTCTTCCTTCTTCCTTCTTCCTTCTTCCTTCTTCCTTCTTCCTTCTTCCTTCTTTCTTCTTCTTCTTCTTCTTCTTCTTCTTCTTCTTCTTCTTCTTTCTTCTTCTTCTTCTTTTCTTCGGAATTAGGGGCAATTTTTAAGCATTTCCCAGCACACCGCTGTTTGGAAGATGTTAGAAGTTTCTCAGCCAGTGAAGTAGGGTGCTTCAAGATGATGATGGATCTTAAAGCCGCGGGTGTAAGATGAATGGAAAGGGAAGTCGTGGAAGTGCTGGTTTGGGCCTGGGGCCACCCGGACATGAGCTATTTCAGGACAGGGCGTGGAAAGAAAGACGTTGTGGAGCCACCCTAAAACAACGTGGCAGTGGGATAGAGGGAACGTGGACGAGAATGAAGCTGTTTGCCTTCATGGTTTTGAGCTGGATTTTCCAGGGCAATATGGGAGATGTTTTTTACATGCTTATGCTCAGGGCCCCACCCCCGATCCTGAATCAGTTGGCCCAGAGTGGGGTCCGATGTGGCCTCCAATGCGACCCTGGAGGAAAACCAAAGCTGAGAATCACCGTTCTAGACCCTCGGCGCCCCAGGTGTGATCCCCACCCCCCCAGCACTGGTGTCCCCTGGAAACTTGCTTGGAATGCAGATTCTCAGGCCCCTGCCCCCACTAGGCCCACTGAATCCACATTTGTATCCTAAGTGCTTCTCAGACTTTAATGTGCCTAGACATTATGGGGGGAGGGGTGGGGATCTGGTTCAAGTGCAGTTTCCGATTCTGACGTAGATCTCTCTGAATGCTAACTCTGAGAGGTGCTTCTGAGCCCTGCAGCGTCTGGAACTCACCAGGCCCTCACCGTGACTCTTATCCTAACTCTAATCCTCATGCTACCCTGCAAAACCGGTGGGCTGGCACCATCTACCCCACTTGAGGGGTTTGGCTTTACAAAAGGAAGGCTGAGGCTTGGAGCCCTAAAGCCACCTCTTCTTGCTCAAGGCAAGACTCCAGCTCATATGCGACCAAGTTGGGACTTGGCACTGCAATTCGTGTGGCATCAGATACCACAGCACATCAGTTAGGGTCTCAGGGCTCCGGTGACTGCTTGCTGGATGAATGGCAGATCAGCAAACTCCGTGAAGGGGGACGATAATTCGCCCATGACTTGTGTGAGGGGAAGAAAGAGTCATAGGTCAGTGGTTCTCAACCTTGGCTGTACAATGGAATCTTCTACGGGAGCTTTAAAAAACACCCAAGCCTATGTCCCAGCCCCGGCGATTCTGATTTAACTGATCTGGACATGGCCTGTGCTTTGAGATGTTTTTAGAGCCACCTCGGTGATTCTAATCGGTAATTCTAAAGCCGAAGGATTGGCTTTCAGGTTCCTTGTGCAGCTGACACTGGGAACCTCCTCCTCCTCCTTCTTATTCTTTCTTTTTTTTTTAAGATTTATTTATTTATTTGAGAGAGAGAGAGCGAGCATGAGCAGGAGGGGCAGAGGGAGGAGGGAGAGAGAGTTAGAAGCAGACTCCCCGCTGAGCGCAGAGCCCGACATGGGTATCAATCTCATGGCCCTGAGATTACGACCTGAGCTGAAACCAAGTGCCGGATGCTTAACCAACTGCACCACCCAGATGCCCCTGGGGACCTCCTTCTGCCTCCCACACCACCTGACACAGTCCTGTGCCCTGAACGGACACAGCCTCTGACTGCTAAATCCCTCCTCCAGCCTGTGGAGTCTGTCCGTTGTCCCTGAGCAGCCCAGCATTGGAGGGTGGGAGGGGCACCTGCAGGGAAAACATGCTCTTCCAGGATCCCAGCCCTCAACCTCATTTAGGAAATAAAAATACAGGGCACCCAGTGAAATTTGAACTCCAGATACACAAAATGAATCCATTTTTTAGCATAAGTATGTCCCACACAATATGTGGGGCATACTTATCCTACAAATTCCTTTATTATTTATCTGGAATTCAGATTTCACTGGGTGTCCTGTATTGTACCTGGTAACCCAGATTCTCATTTCTAGTAACCAGGCCTTCCAAAATGAGAGCTGAGGTGAGGACGTCTGGGCCTGGTTTGGGGCGTCTGGTTTTGTCAAATGAGGCTGCTAAGAAGGATTGGCTTTCAGGTTCCTTTATTAAAACTGCCCCAGATGGACAGACACAAACCACCCTTGTCTTCTTGGCTGTAGAGCTGGCTTTCCATGAATATGTTCCACGTGAATGAGCAAACCGGTTTCTCCTCTCCCTGGCACCAGGCCATGTTCCCCCATGACACAGCCCATCTAGAAGCTGAGAGCCCAGAATTTGAACAAGGAAAGATGTTTTTTTCCCTGGAACCAAGTTAACATGAGCCAAGCAGCTATATATAAAGTTTGGTTGGAAATGTCATAGATAGCACATTCTAAGAAAGTTGGCCATGGGGGATCTTGCCTTACATATGCAGCTAGCATTCACACTGTAGGTCCAGAAGTCATGTTATCTAATACAAAGAATGGCCAAATCAAGTCAGAGTGATGATGAGGATCTAAACTGCAAGGGTGTAAATTAGCGTCCGTTGCCTGCTCATGTAATGATGTATTTTTTAAAACATTTCTTGTCCACCTACTATGTGCCAGGCATTGGGCGTGCAAAGATGCACCCCTGCCCTCGAGTTGCTCCCATTCTGTTGGGGGAGACAGAAGAGTGAAGGCAACATGGGGAATGCTTCGATGAGCGTAAGTACAAGCCACTGTGAGGGTCCTTGGAGGGAACTGACCCAGAGGTGGGGGGCAGGAGGGGGTCTCCAGAGGAAGAGCTGAAACACAGATGTGAATTAGCAGGATGCAGGTGGAAGGAACAGGGAGTACTTGAGGCAGAGGAAGTAGCATATGCCAGAACTAGGCGAGGGGAGAGAACATGGCGCCCCGAGGGAACTGCGGATTGTGGGTACAGCTGGAGGATATGAGACAAGCAAAGGAAAGTCACGGAAGGGTATTTAAGCAGACAAAGCATAGGACCAAATTTGTCCTGACTGTAGTGCGGAGGTTGGATTGGAAGGGATAAACCTGGAGTTGGGGAGGCCAAGTTGAAGGCGGGTGTAAGCATCCATGTGGGAGATGATGGCGGGCCTGCTGAAGGAGGAGGACAAGGGAGTGGAGTGAGGTGGCTGCTCTAGAAGCTTTACAGAGGTGGGGCCTGTAGGACTTGGAGATTCCATAGGATATGAGGGGTAAGGGAGGGGCAGTGTCTCGTATGGCTCCTGGCAGGGAAGATGCATCTGGCAGGCACAGTTGCCCAGAATCAGAGATGCATCTCCACACCCAACCTGGCACTTGAGCTCCAGGCTTGAAGACCCAACTGATTCTTGACCATCCTTTTGGATGACTAATAGGCTTTTCCTAGATGTGACTGTAAGGGAGGAAAAAACTTTTTCCTCTACCCTCTTAGGTTTTATACCCAGGGCCCTGCAAATTAAACTGACAAAATACAGATTAATAGGAGAAAAGGCATACAGATTTTATTTTAAGTTCTACATATACACGAGAGTCTCGAAGAAAAGGAAGGCCGTTAAGCCTAAGAGCTTATATACCATTTTAACGAAGAGTGAGAAATTTGTGGGGAAGTGATAAGACAAAGGAAAAGGTTTGGGACCTCTAGGGGTGGTAAATTGTGGGAAGGTGAGCATATGGGGTAAATTCATGGAAGATAAGTGTTCTTCCAGAAAGGCTTGTTCATGCAGATTCAACTTGGTACCGTCTCCAGGGATAAGAGTATTTTCCTCTTCCTAGTACAGGAGAGGAACGTGGGTACATCTTTATACAGGGAAATGTATGCCCTGCTTTTAGGTGGAAAGAGGGAGAGTAAAGAGCTTTTCTTGTGTCTGCTGTTTCTTAATTGCCTTCAGCTCAAAATAATCCTATGTCAAGGTGGCATATTTTGGGGTGGCATATTCTGATCCCCTTCATGGCCAATATAGAAGTCTTGGTCTTACCCTCTTCCCTCCCTTCCGTGTCTCCCCCCACTCCCATCCCTCTTCCTTTCCTTTTATTCCCAGTTCTGCACCCATATACTTGACTTCCAGTGGGTCACACAACCCCTCTGGACCTTGTTTTCAGTAAAATGGAGGCACAAGTGAATTTTCTCTAGCTCACCATCGAGATCTCTTCCTGTTCTAAAAAGTGAAGACTGGGGGCCCCTGGCTGGCTCAGGGGGTTAAACATCTGACTCTTGATTTCTGTTCAGGTCATGATCTCAGGGTCGTGAGATCAAGCCCCATATCGGGCTCTGAGCTGGACGTGGATCCTGCTTAAGACTTTCTCTCTCCTGCACCCTCTGCCCCTCCCCACCCTCGCTCATGTGTGCTCTCTCTCTCTCAAATAAATAAATAAGTAAAATGAAATGTGAAGACTACACCTTTAAGAAAGCAGAGCACAGCAATTGCAAAGGTGGACTTTCAAGTCCAATCAGTGGGGCTTTATCCTGGTTCTCCCGTTGCTAGCTCTTAATCTAGGGCAAGTCATGTCACCTCGCCAAGCCTTGGTTTCCCATGTATAGAATAGGATCAACAGTAATACCTACCTCATACAATTTTTGTAAGGAGCTAATCGATTTAGCTTAGTGCCTGGCACATAGTAAGCTGCCAATACATGTTAGTTATTAAAACATCTAGATAATCATAATATATTAATAATAGTCATTATTATTAGCTATGCACTAGCCAATGTGGTGAGCAGGAAAGTGAGCATAACAGTCCCTAGCATTTATTGAGCACCTACAATATACCAGGAATGTTACTACATTGCACACAGTTCATTCTGCACACGTTCTTGAGATGGGCACTCTAACTATCTCCCTTTTATGTCAAGGGAGCTGAAGCACAGAGAAGTTACATAACTTGCCCAAGGTCACACCACTAAGAAGGCAGAACCTGGCCTTTGAACCCAGGAAGTCTGGCTTTGAGGACCACACTTTTTGTCACTATGCGGTACATGGACCAGTCATAATACACTCAGCATCTTTCTCGGCTTATTCTTTTGCAACACTCCAAGCATTTCCACATCTAAGGAAAAGAAATTTGACATTCCTTTAATAACCAAATAACCTGGATCTGTGTTTCTCAAACTGTGTTCCATGGTCCACTACATCTGTAGCAGTAACATGTTAATAGAAGTTATGCCCTCAGAGGATTCCATGGTCAAGTGAGTTTGGAAAATGCTAGATGAAGCAAAGTCCGCTTGCTTAGTAAATTGCAGGATGTCTTAGGGACTTTAAAATGCTCGTGTCCATTGTGAGACTCTGGGTGGGAAATATAAGAGCAGTGTTTCTCAGACATATTTCACCATGGAACCCTCCCTTTTCTTTTCACAGAACATCTCACAGGACTCATGTTCCATGGAACACACTTTGGGAACTACTGCCAAGGGTGAAATAGGTCAGTAGAGAGCTGGGAAGACTGAAGAGGAACAGGGCAATTAAAATCTGTAGTTTGGGAGCTCCTGGGTGGCACCGTTGGTTGAGCGTCCGACTCTTGATTTCGGCACAGGTCCTGATCTCAGAGTCGTGGAATGGAACCCCAACATTGGGCTCCCCGCTCAGTGCGGAGTCTGCTTGGGATTCTCTCTCCCTCTGCCCCTCCCGCTCATGCTCTCTCTCTCATTCTCAAATCAATACATCTTAAAACAAAAAAACAAACAAAAAAAACACAACATAAAATCTGTAGTTTGGCCCGAAAAGCCAGAACTTTGAATACCCAAATCAGACAAAAAGGAAACCCTGTCTAACTTAGAGTTCAGAGACAAGGGCAAACCAAACATGGATTTTGTCGTGGGCGGCATTTAACATAAATATCCGGTATCAGAGCATTTGATATCCCTGGGGTCACATTCTTCCATGACAATAACCGTTTACCCTGTCTCAGTTAGGCAAACAGTCCCTATTTGGTACAGCCTCCCCACTCCCTGTTATATTATAATTGGCCCACTTCCGTCATTTATGCTACATGAAAGTGTTTGAGTTTGTGCCCTCTGATCCAGTTATATCTATAAGCCTCATGGAATCTGGAACAGGGGTTTATGCTCTATAACTGCCACTCAGGTATTTATTTTTAATTTATTCTTCCTCATTGTAGAAGTTGCTCATGCTGATTGCAGAAAACTTAGAAATATAGAAAAAAATGAAAAACAAAACTACAGCATGCATAATAACCACAGCTCAGATAATAACCCAGACTATTAATCTTCTGGTATATTCCTTCTCATATTTTTCTTTGCATCTGATTATCTAAGTTGTTGTCATATTTTCATATGATCACACCATAAATGAGGTTTTGTCCCTTCCCTTATTCAGAGGACATTCTATTAGTTCCTAAGGATGGTTTATTCTACTCTGTGGTAATAGCTGAGTTTCCAAGAAAACTCATTTTCTTAAAAATCACTTACAATGAAACCAGAGAGGTTGGGGGCTAGAAAGTTTTAGACTCACAATAGAAAAGGTATTTTTCCTGCCCGCATGTCTATCTTTGAGTTGCTTTACATAGTCATAAGCGCATCGCTCTAAAAGTCAAACACTTGAACAAATCCAACATTATATGGTTCAAAAGGGATTGTAATAAAAAAAAAAAACAATGTCCAAGTGCACGTGAAGGACTTGAATGTGATCTCATTAAATGTGAGAATGGAAAATGCAACTTTTCTAAATTCACATATGATAATTTTACATAATATAGAAGTGTGATGATTTATGTGGCTGATATAATAAAAGTATAAATAGACATTTGACTATTTAATCTACATTCCTAAAAGTTTATATCTTCAAATGACTCAAAACCCTCTTACACTGGAAAAATTAGGGATGCTCTTAGATTAGGGGCATAAATAGTCATCGTTTGGCACTTTATTTAGAATCCCAGCATCTGATAAGTGAGAGGGCTTCAGTGGTCATTCCAGGTGATTGTCTCCTTGAAGTACGAGTCCCCTCCACAAATCACAGCCAGTGAGTGTCCATTTTTGGCATGAAGATCTCCTGCGATGGGAAACCAAGGACTCAGAGGTGCGATCCGGAGCTTGCTGCTAAATGCTCCTTCCTCACACTGAAACTGAGCATCTTCTGCCAACTCCCACCCAATCACCCGATTCTGCTCTTCAAGTTGAAATCCAGTTCTTTTCCATATGGCAGCCTTTTAGAGTATTTCAAGAAAGCTATTATTTTGCCAAGCAATCTTTTCTAAGTGAGCATCTTTAATTTGTTCAAGTTTCTAATATATCATAGTTTCTAGATGTTTCTAGAAGCTCAGAATGATTTCAGGATTGCATAAAAGTAAAAAGGAGTCAAGTGAAGATATCTCTGGATCAGAGCAAGAACAGGTGGGGGGAAGGAATCTGGACCACAGTAGTTATCTTCCATGTCATCTCAATCACTCCTCACAGCTCCCAATGAGACAGTGTTGGTCAAGACTTATGATCCTGCAAGTGACAGAAAACTAACTCACACTGGCTTAAGCAAAACACATAAACAGATTAATAAGGAACACTGAAAATCCCAAAAGTTGATCTTGGCCTTCATTAAGTTCACTGAGTTCCTGAATCAATTTATGATCCAGGAACTCGCAGGAAGATCATCAACTTATGATCCAGGAACTCAAATAATGCTTCTTTTTACCCCTCAGCAACGCAGTCTGCTGAATGGCCTTCATTCTTGGTCAAAAATTTGGTGACTCCTTGCAACTCCAGGCTCACATACTCCTAAATTCAAGTTCAGCAGGAAAGAGCCTCCTGGAGTTCCAATAAAAGTCATTGGCTTTGACTGCATCATATGCCTGCCTCCGAACCAATGGTTGGACCGGGGACACAGGCGATCTTGTTACCCAGGCCTGAGACCCACATCCACTTCTGAAGCTAAGAGTGGAAGCTCCACCCAAAATGTGTGGACTATGAATGGGGGAGGGATCGTTCCCCAGAAGGAAGTCTGGAGGCCGTTACCCCAAGGAGTGGGAATGGAGCACCAGGTCAGCCATATCCACTTATTATTATTTTAACTTCCCATTTAGAGACAAAGGAACCAAAGCTCCGAGATAGGAAGCTGTTTGTCCAAGGTCACATACAGAGAAAGCGCAGAATGAGAACTTACGTGTGCTTGGCTGCAAAGCTGTTCTTTTCCCCTCTGCCCACAAGGGTCGTTCTGCTGACCGGAACTGAACCATAGCAAATGCATCTCCACTTTTTATGATTCAGTAACTTTAGGTGACAAAGTAACTCATTTTAAGGCCTGGTTGATAAACTCTCCTGAATCATTCAAGCCAAGCTACACATTTTATCCAGAATTCCTGGCAAAGGTGTTAGAATTTCTCCATGATTAGTCGGTGAGCTCATCAGCATCTTCCCAGAACCTGGGGGCCATGGTTGCTGGGACTTCAGAAGTTAGTCACCCACTTCATCTCGATTTTCATTTCCTGGTAGCAAGTCTGCTACTGTCTGGCACGGGGCCTTGTCTGTCATGGACAGCCTCAGTGGTATGTCTGGGGAGAGCAGAGTGGAGCCCTGGGATGATCCTGCTCCAAGGATGAGATCTGTTTGGCCAGTGCACTGTTTTAAGACATAAATATGAATGCCTTGGTCACCAGGGTCACTAGTCCCTATTATCAGTAGAGTGTATTATACATGAATCTGTCTGTCCTAAAGATATTTGAACTGCTACTCCCGAAAGACCCTAGAAAGTTAAACTGCATCCCTTATCTGGAGCAGAATAGACTGTGATGGAATCGTGCATGAAATACATTCATACGTGAAATCCCAGCCAACCATTAAAAAGAATAAAATGAGGTGACCAAATTATCAGTATTGGCAAATCTCAAAAATATAATGTTGAGTAACAACAATAGCAAAATTACAGAAGGTTACATGCCAAATCATGCTGTATGTGGTGTAGGGCTACATGCAAAGTAAAAATGTAAACACTTGCATAGCAATTTCAAGATGGTAGGCCCTTGGGGCAAGAGGAAGGGGCTTCATATGGTAAAAGGGAAATGGGGTATTATCAATTTTATTTGTAATGTTTTATTTCTTAAGCTGAGTGGTGGATACAGGGATGTTTGTCACCTTATTCTCTGTACTTTTTTAAAAAAAAATAAAATATTTGATAATATTTGATAATGGGATGTGTTCCACCTGAGTCACGGTTAAGTTTCCACCTGTCAGATGCTGTATTGGTCAGGATTCAGTAGCAGAGGTACAATCTACTTGGAGTCGCAGCTCATTTAGGCCGAAGAAGAGCTACTAGTGTTTAAACAATTATTCAGGAAGCAGAAGGCACCACGCTGAGTTTTCAGGAATAGCTTCGAGAACCATGCTGCAAAACGAGGGACCACCAAGAGAACCACTGTCTTTTAAGATCATAAAGAAGACCAGACCATCTGGGAAGTGTAATTTTTTTTTAAGATTATTTATTTATTTATTTATTTGACAGAGAGAGACACAGCGGGAGAGGGAACACAAGCAGGGGGAGTGGGAGGGGGAGAAGCAGGCTTCCCGCCGAGCAGGGAGCCCGAGGCGGGGCTCGATCCCAGGACCCTGGGATCATGTCCTGAGCCGCAGGCAGACGCTTAACGACTGAGCCACCCAGGCACCCTGGGAAGTGTAATTCTTACAGCCTCTGCAGTGGGGAAAAACACACAAGGAGAAGGTAGGAAATGTCAATCTACCACTTTTCTCACAGGAGCTGTATTGTTCCATCACGTAATCCCCTCCTGCTCCTATACCACCTGGCCCCAGCCTCCAACTCCTACCTTCACCCCCATGCTAAACTTCCACCCCTGAGCCTCCATAATCTATTGGGGATTGGCAATCAGGACTTGGTGAAGAACAAGATGCAAGTCACTAAGCACCATTACAAGATGGCAGATTTATGCATCTAGGACCAGGATTGCAAAGAATGCATGTGACTGGAGAAATATCTGGGGTCACAGAGGACCCCAGTCAGCTAGGTGGTCCCAAAGGGAAGGTGTAGTGCTTAGCGGTGAAAGAGCCCAGCTCTGGACTCAGACCACCTCAGGCCATTTTTGATGGCCTCACCATTTGCTTAAGGGTGACCTTGGGCAAGTCCCTTAATCTCTCTGCCCTTCCGTGATCTGCAAAATGAGGATGATGATGGCGATGATGCTAATAATAATAAAACCCCCTCACCAACTGTTGTAAAGATTAAATGATACAGGAATAATGATAAGTAGGAAACACAAGCAGTGTTTACCAGGCCTGGGGCTGAGCATAGCATATACTTTAACTCATTTAACTTCACAGCACTGCTGGAGATGGCTACTTTCATGATTAGCATCTCCAGGGTGTGGAAACCGAGGTTTGAACCCAATAGTCTGCCATCAGATTTGTGCTCCTGATCGCTCCATGCAGCTCCTCTCAGGATAACATGAAGGGCTCAGGACAGACTGGGTACCTGGTGAGGCTGAATCTACAGCGGTCATTACCTTGGAAGTTGGTAGGGGCTCTCACAATTAGTGGGTGCCCAAAGGAGCAGGCTGGGAACATGGGTAGGAGCAGAGGAGGAAATTTGCAAGGGAAGGCCAGTGTCCCTTGCTTCTCCTACTGAAATTCACTGCCATGGTTGTCCCATGAGAGCTTCTTACCACTAACTACTTCATCCCCTGGGCAGGTGCATCCTAGTGATGGGCTTACATGTGCCTGGGCGCCTGGCTCCTGGGGCTGGGAGATACCATGGGTGTTTAATCTAACCAGGTATTTCTTTTTTTTTTTCAGATAAATTCGATTTTATTTATTTTTTTAAATTTAATTTTATTTTATTGTGTCATGTTAGTCACCATACAATACATCATTAGTTTTTGATGTAGTGTTCCATGATTCATTGTTTTCGTATAACACCCAGTGCTCCATGCAGTACATGCCCTCCTTCATACCCATCACCGGGCTAACCCATCCCCCCACCCCTCTCTCCTCTAAAACCCTCAATTTGTTTCTCAGAATCCATAGTCTCTCATGGTTCGTCTCCCCCTCCCATTACCCCCCCTTCATTTTTCCCTTCCTTCTCCTAATGTCCTCCATGCTATTCCTTATGTTCCACAAATAAGTGAAACCATATGATATTGACTTTCTCTGCTTGACTTATTTCACTTAGCATAATCTCCTCCAGTCCCATCCATGTGGATGTAAAAGTTGGGTATTCATCCTTTCTGATGGCTCAGTAATATTCCATTGTATATATGGACCACATCTTCTTTATCCATTCATCTGTTGAAGGGTATCTCGGCTCTTTCCACAGTTTGTCTATTGCAGAGATTGCTGCTATGAACATTGGGGTGCATATGGCCCTTCTTTTCACTATATCTGTGTCTTGGGGATAAATACCCAGTAGTGCAATTGCTGGGTCATAGGGTAGCTCTATTTTTAATTTTTTGAGGAATCTCCACACTGCTTTCCAAAGTGGCTGTACCAACTTGCGTTCCCACCAACAGGGTAAGAGGGTTCCCCTTTCTCCACAACCTCTCCAACATTTGTTGTTTCTTGCCTTGTCAATTTTTGCCATTCTAACTGGTGTAAGGTGGTATCTCAATGTGGTTTTGATTTGAATTTCCCTGATGGCTAATGATGATGAACATTTTTTCATGTGTCTGTTAGCCATTTGTATGTCTTCTTTTGAGAAGTGTCTGTTCACGTCTTCTGCCCATTTTTTGACTTGATGATTTGCAAATGACACTACAGACAAAGGTCTGATTTCCAAGGTCTATAAAGAACTTCTCAAACTCAACACCCAAAAAACAAATAACCAGGTATTTCTACATGGGGAAGGTTCTGCGCCTGCAACTTCCTCTCTATCATTGACAAAGGGAATGTGGCCAGTGTTAGAAAAGTGTTAAAGACATGCTAGAACCCAATTGATACTTTCCTCTTGTACAAACTGTTTATAACGCTGACACACCACTGTGAATTAAGGAGATCTTTCAAACAAATGTGTATTTTATTAAATTCATCCATGACCACATAGCTTTGAAAAATAGCAGGTGATAGATATGGAAAAAGTACTCAGCCTTCAGATAAGGAATGCTTGGTGAATATGTGCATTAGTGGACAGGGACTTGGTCTTTGTCCCCAGGGCCTGGGAAGTAGGAGGATCTGAGCCCCCAGTTCCCAGGACTTCCATACTCACCAGGCAGGACTGGCTACATAATTTGCAAGGCCCAAAATTAAAAATTTGTTAAGAATTTTGACGAAGCGACAGTAGAACATTAACCCAAGTATTGGGACCCTCTCAGTGTGGGGTCCTCTGAGACTGCTCAGGTCACACACACGAAGCTAACTTACCAGCTACTAAGGATTCTCCCCAGACAAAAGGGTAGTTTGGATGCTGGACAATGGGCCCTCCACTGAGATGCCCTTATTTTTTCCCAAAGAAGTTGGCCGAGCAGGATGACAAGTGATTTCACCTACAACACATGAAACTCAAAGAGATTCCCCTTGCCCTTCTTCCCTTCCTTCTACCTACGAGCACTGAGCATTGTCTCTATGTGTGGGGCACTGGGAAAGACTTCATTCCCAACCTTCAGGACACTCATAGTCTAGAAGGCAGCAAAGGGTCCTTAAGGGGCTCTTCCAATACATCAGGGAGTTGGAGAGCCGGGGTTCTGATTGTATTTAGAAAGTCACACTGGCACAGGGTGGAGGCTGGATTTGGGGAAGGCCAGGCTGGTCCCAGGGAGCCCACTGTGGGATTGCTCACTGCCCTGGTGAGACATGGGTCCTGAATGACAGCAGAGGTATCTGGCCCTCCTCTTGGGTGGGGTGGGGGGTGGGGGGTGGGGGTGGATTCAAGAGTTAGTTCAGACATGGACGCAACGGGGTTTGGTGATTGATTGAAGGTGGGTGGGTATTAAAGTTAAAAGAAAATCTTAAAATGACTTCTTGGCCTCTGACTTGGAGCAGATACATGGACATGGAAAAAAGCCAGTTTGGAGGATAAGATTATCCATATTATTAGTAATTCTGCAAATTGAAGATAAGAGATCGGGAGAGCTACATATCATGAAATGCTTCTGACCTTCACGTCACATCTCTCCTTCCTCCCCACCCTAAGCCTCCTCCCCAAGAAACACCACACAGAAGAACGCAAAAGAATCCCCAGTCCTTAGTGGAAATATGCAGAGTTGGAAAACTAGTAAGTGGAATGAAGTTAAAAATTGGTTATTCTACCTCGGAAGCAATGAAAATATAATTTGGGAAAAGGAAATTTCAGGTTTTTAATTGTTTCTAGTTCTGTAATCAAAAGCAATCATCCTAATATAAATATTTATTTTTTAAATAGAATTAAGTTCCCTGGCTTTTATCACCAGAGTCTTTAGTAACTTATTTATTTATACCTTTAAGACTGTAATAGATGAACTCAGGTACTTCAAAGGTGTGGGGTTTGGGGGAGGGAGAAGGAGGATCCTTCTCAAGTTCAGCCAGATCTTTAAATTAAAACAACAACAACAACAACAACAACAACAAAACAAAAACCTCTAATGGGTTAATTGCTTATAGTCACCTTGTGTGCACAACACAAGTCCTTGAAATGATTAACAGGAGGCAAAAGATTGGTGGAAGCCCATAACATTCCCCTTATTTAGAAAGCATTTGAGGCCAACTCTATAATGCAGTCTTAAAATAGTTGCTGATCATATTCTGATTTGGGGAGCTGTAAAAATATGGAAGACCCAGCCACATCATCTGAGTGGTAATTAGCATTGAGCTACACCATGTCCACTCCTCATTTCACCCTTTATAGACCCCTTAGTTCCACCTCAACAGTGTTGGAGGGAAACTATTCAGATATTCATATATGCCAAATCACACCGATACTCTCAGAGGGAAAATAATCCTTTGATAGAACTTAGCAAGTGAATTCTTGTCTGTTTTCAAGTTACCCAGAGTTGGTCTTAAAGGGAGTCCTTTTCTTTCCTTCCATGTTTTGGCAAGGACTCCGCCATCTTGGGTCGCCACCTCTTCCGTGTGCTTTTCTTGGCATGGCTTTGGGGGACAGGCATGGGAGCTAATAACAAAGCATCTCTTTCTCAGTGCTCCTGCATTTCAGCTTTCTGCCATAGCTTCTGTGGGAGGGTGCTGCTGTGGCAGTGGGAGAGGCCGATCATGAGAGAGATTTTCCTACTGACCTGTTAAATGATGCGATAACACACTTTTCATAGAAGTAATTGTTCAGTGGATTTGGTCTTTAGGTGCCTCCACCCACAAGGCTGGGCAGCTAGGGAAGGTGAATTACACAAAGGCTTGATGATACAGCTCTGTCCTTCCCTCTGCCTTGCATCTGGTGGCTTCTCTCAGAGGTCAGGGGTCCAATGGCATAGGCATCCCCTTCGGCCAGAGGATCTGAGGTGCCCTGAAAGACTTTTATGTGGGAATTGCTATTATTATTTCTTGCAAGAACCCATCACTGTGCTTTGAACCAGCCAAACCAGACTTCTCTCTAGGACAATATTTGATTAGGAATGTTTCCATCTCATGATGAGCCATGCTCTAGGGATTGAAGAATGACCAAATTGATTTGGGTTCTAAAAACTTAATCAAGCATCTTCTTAAATGGGATTACTCACATTCCTGAGGCATGTGAAGCGAAAACTGGAATCTGCTCCAACATTTTTGCTGGATGTAAGTGGAAGTTTTTTAACCAGCCTTTAGGGGAACATGCCAGATGTCCAGATGGACAAAGAAGGAAACTTCCTGGGGAGAGTTGGCAGTCAGAGGGCATGAATGGAGTTACAGATTGTACTTTGGAGCCAGAGTGGGAGGGTTGCTGGCTCTGGAGGAACCACCGAGAGTCTGCTTGTCACATGGCTTTGTGTCAAAATATCAGGCCATGAAAAGCCTCGGCCCTAGGTAATTTCTGGATAACTTGAGTGTAGAGCACACAAGGGATAAACCAGCTTCAAACTTTCTGCTAAGTTAGTGACAGTCATTGTTTGGCTATCAGTTCCTAGGTGTTGGGGCAGAGTCTTGGTTGCTAAGCCAGGGGAGATAGATCTACCCTGTCCACTGAGAATCACTGATCCATTGCTGATGTATTTCCTGGGCCCTACTTGGACAGCCTTGAGATTGAGGCAGGGTGTGTTCATCCAGGTACTGCAAAAATGTCCTAGAAATCAGGACTGGAGTTAACTCAAAAGCTTCTTGGGCAAAGGAATATGGTTGTTTTGTTGTTTTTCTCCCCTCCTCAGGAAAGCTGGTTAGTGACTCTCTGAAACAAGGAGTCTTCCAGCTGGGAAGGGTCATCTCTGGGAGCCAGGAGGGTGGGATGCAAATGCAGGATGGGAGGATGGGAGGATGAGGATGATCTCAAATGTCCCTTCTGCAGTGAGGCCATTCATGGCTACCCAATATCCTTTATTCCCCACCCCAGGAATTGGCTACTATCTCAGTCTGATACATTACTCTGATGTATTTCCGTATATCCTGGCACTTATTATTATCCAAAATTATCTTGTTCATTTAAGAATTTCCTTAAGGATGTTGTTACTTCTTCAGAAAAGGGGACATTTTGGAGCCCTGGGAGAGCTCATAGAATTGAAAGGATTCTATGTCACCAAGGAGCTGCCAGTCTATACTAGGAAGTGAAACAAAGTTAGTTTAAGGCAATGTATTAGGGTTCTTCAGAAAAACAGAATCAGTAGAATATATTTATATTTACATCATAATCTATCTATCTATCATCTATCTATCTATCTATCTATCTATCTATCTATCTATCTATATCTACACTGAGAGAGACAGATAAATATAAGAGGAGATTTATTATAGGAATTGGCTCATGTGATTATGGAGGTAGAGAAGACTCAGGATCTGCCATCTACAAGCTGGAGAACCAGGAAACCTGGTGGTGTAATTCAGTCCAAGTCCAAAGGCCCGAGAGCCAGGAGTGCTGAGGTCTGAGGGCAGGAAGGGGATATCCAAGCTCAAGCAGAGAGAATGAATTCACCCTTCTTCTACCTTTTTGTTCCATTCAAACCCACAGGCAATTGGATGATGCCAACCCATATTGGTGAAGGTGATCTTTACTCAGTCTGTGAATTCAAATGCTAATCTGTCTTGAAGACATACGCATGAAACACTTAGAAATAGTGTTTTACCAGCTATCTGGGCATCCCTTAGCCCAATCAAGTTGACACTTAAAATTAACCATTACAGGCAATAATGGAAAAAAAACCCAAAACTTCATAATGTTCTTTTTGTTGAGTCTCCAAATGATTTGAAACTCCATATGAGCTAGGAATTTTGAGAAAGGAGGGATCACGGTACACATTAGGCTTTAAGGAAAAGGTGTGATAGAATTTGGAGTCCAAGGGAGGTTATAACTTATCTAAGTAGAGAGGAATGTGGGTGATCAAAGCTCAGATTATAGCAGGAGCAAAGGAATGGGAGCAGGACCATGTGAGACATCTTTAGGAGCAAGTAAGTAAACCAATCTGTTGGAGTGGAAGTTTCCAGAAGGGGAGTGTTGGAGAGCAAGGCTGGACAGCTAGGTCAGGCCGAATTAGATGGGGCCTTGCATGCTGGCTAAGAACTTGGAGTAACAAGCACAGCTGAGCAACTGACCCGGTAAGACAGAGCCAAAACCAATCAGCAGTGCTTAACCAATACCTACAGTCCCTTCCATAGGTAGTATATTATACCCTGGCCTTGAAAGTGTGACTTGCCCTCTTTTAATCTCCCAAATAGGCAGGTGTGCTGTGATTTCTTTGCCAGAATTCCATAATCTTGTTTTAAAACTTACTACCCAATTTGGAATGTGCCTAAATCCTAAATCCCAGACAAAGTGAGCTTGGCCTTGAAGAGCAGGAATTTTTGTCCTTTAACACAAGCCAGTCATTCCAGATAAGAATAACAATAATAATGGCTGAACCCAACCCAAAATCCTGCCACAAATTCCAAACTCTTAATGACCAGGGCTGGCCTCACAGTGCCTGGAGGTGGAAAAGGAAGTGGTAACCAGCTTCACCTCTCCCCAGGGCCTGCCTGATGTTGGCAAATTCTATCAATTGCTTTGCAAATGCCAACGGAGTCCTTTTTTTTTTTTTTTTTAAGATTTTATTTATCTATTTGACAGAGACAGAGATAGCGATAGCAGGAACACAAGCAGGGGGACTGGGAGAGGGAGAAGCAGGCTTCCCGCTGAGCAGGGAGCCCGATGCGGGGCTCGATTCCAGGACCCTGGGATCATGACCTGAGCCGGAGGCAGACGCTTAATGACTGAGCCACCCAGGCGCCCCTAACGGAGTCCTTTCAAGAGAGAGATGTAGGTGTCCTGTTTTTCTCAAAAGTTCTTTATTGGATGGATGGATGGATGGATGGATGGATGATGGATAAATGTATGGACAGACGGATGGACAAATGGATGGATGGATGGTGGGCAGATGGGAAGAAGAGCCCATTTCAGGTCCCAGGGCAACTCACCTAATGTCTCAGGAAAGCATGATACTCTCATGGAATGACAAGCACCTTCTTCACTACAAAATTTTTTTAAAGAGAATCTAGCCCAGGGATGTAGAGAAAATCAAGAACTGGCTCTTCATTTCAATGACTTCTTAGTGGTCTACACTTTTGATTTGAATATTCATCCTTTAATATATTGGATCTTAACTCAAAAATGTGCGTGTATGATTCAAAGGCAAAGTGTTGAGTGACTTGGCATTATGCTAGGTGCTGGGGACAAAGCAATGAATGGGACAGAGGTGGTCCCTATCTTCTCATATATTGTGAAATTAAATAAGATACTTTATGAGAAAATGCTTAGTATGATGCCTGGAAGCTAGTAAGTGTTCAGTGTTGGAAAAATTAAAAAATTGAGTGAATGAATGAAAATAAACTAGTCATTTCTGAAATGAGTCATCTCATTTGGTGTTTTCTAGCTTTTTATCATTTGCATACCAACGTCATGATTTGTGCCTTATATACAAACTGCATTGCTATTATTTGTTGAATATTTATTCTTAAAATCTAATTACTTGTTTTCTGCCTAAACATTTTTGTTTTGAAACAAAAATATCCTACTACTGCTACAAATGGAAAATTATTATCACTTGCTATTAAACAGAAGTAATCCTGAAAACACATATATAATGGGAAAAATAACAGTGATGTTATTCAATTCTAGCTTAGAGAGGTTCTGGGCCCGAGGCCTCCTTTCTAGTGTTTATACCAGGGAGTTTAGTTAGCGTTGGAGAAGTGTTGAAGACACGCTAGTCCCCAGCTGAGACTTTATCTAGTACAAAATATAATATGATGATGAAATGCCAATTTCATTAATTAAGGAACGCTTTCAGTGAATGTGGATTTTATTAAAATCAACTATGACCACATAGCTTTGAAAAACAGCAGTAGATAAATATACAGAAAAGTACTCATGCAGCCCTCAGAAAATGAATGTTTGGTGAATATCTGCATAGAAAACAAGGACGTGGTCTTGCTTACCACTGTCTGTTAGACTTCCAGAGCTGCCAGTAACAGACATTTATTTCTCCCAATTCTGGAGGCTGAAAGTCTGAGATCAAGGTATCGGCAGGTTGGTTTCATCTGAGGACTCTCTCCTTGGCTTGTAGACGGCCATTTTCTACCTGTGTCTTTATGTGGTCTTCACTTGGTGTCTGTGTCCAAATTTCCTCTTCATATAAGGACACCAGTTATATTGGATTAGGGTCAACCCTAATCACCTCATTTTAACTAAAGTACCTCTTTAAAAACCCTGTCCCCCAGTACAATTCTGAGGTACTAGTGGTTAGAATTCCAACACATTTCATATAGACACAAAAACAAGCTGTATCCTTCCTGGCATCTAGAATAATGCTTGACACATAATAGGTGCTCAATAAATGTTTGCTGAATAAGAGAACAGGAGAATGAGTGGATGACCCTACAGCCCCTTGGGGGTCTATGATATCAGAAGATGCTACTGGTTTCATATTATTTAGTCTTTTCAGGAATATTTTTCATGGTCATTTATGAATAGGTACTAGCTTGATTGTCGATAAAAAAAAATTATTCCAGTGAATTCACAGCAGTACAAAGGACTTACCCTTGCCCACTATAGACTCATTCATTCATTCACCCATTCATTTGTTTGTTTGTTCATTCAATAAGTATACAACTAGGAGGGATGGTTAATTGGTCCTGGCTTCTTTCTCTGTCTTCATTCCCTGGGTTTCACCTCGGATTATGTCCTAAGTCTTGATCCACATCCAATACCCAGGAATCCCTGACAGATTATCTCCACATCTGCAGACTTATATCTGGTCAAGCCCTTATAAACTCCAGGAGGCCCCACACCTTCCCTACCCTGGCTGTGCATTGGAATCACCTGGGAAGCTTTAAACATTTTTCCCATTGCCCATGCCTCAACCTGGTTGGACTGAATTGGAATTTCTGGGGGAGAGGCCTGAGCATCAGTATTTTGTCAACCTTCCCACAGGATTCCAATGTTCAGCGAGCACAAAGAACCCAGGAACTCCATGTCCCCCTGGAAAATAACCAGATCATATAATCATAAATTCCAGGGCTCTGCACATGCCCCAGTCTCCTGAAGATGCTGCCTTCCTGCGTTGCCCATCCTTACTAACACTCATTCTCCTATGTGGAGATACACTTGTCCATCCATTCAACCAAGACTCATGGAGCATCAATGTGGGAGCAGCTAGGGGGGAAATATAAGCATGGTCTTTCCCATTAAAAAAAAGAAAAGAAAAGAAAAGAAAGCTTACAATCTTATAGGAAAACCAGAAGTGTGAGTATTTGCTGAGTATGATGCTACTCGTTCATACATTCATTCATTCATCAGCTACTTACTGAGTGTCTGTTAGGTACCAAGCTTGAAGATACAGAGGTGAGCAAGAGACCCAGTGTCTATCCCCATGGGGTTGACAGTCTGGCAGAAAAGAGAGGTTAGACCATAGTAAGGTGTGGTGATGCTATGGCAGAGAAGAGCGTAATCTAGGGACACACACCAAGGGACATAACCTGATTTAGGGGAGAGGCAGCATTTCCTTGAGAAACAGAGATTTAAGCTGAGCCCTTGAAGATAGAAAGAAGTCAACTAGACGAGCGTAGGCCTCATAAGAACAGAAATCCTGTTTGCTTTATTGTACTCCCAGTGCCTGGCTCACAGTAGGGGCTCAGGACATTTTTGTTGAATGAATAAGTGAATGGAAGGCAAAAAACCCAGGGGAAGGTTAGTGTGTCTGAAGCAGGGAATGTCGGAGGGAAAATCTCCAGGTTTACGACCGGAGGGGGAGGCAAAGGCTAGATCAGGGAGCCTCATAAGCCATAAAAAAGGAGGTGGGACTTTATCTTGGGGTCAAGGGGAAGCCATTGAAAGTTTGGCAGAACAACAACCGGCCCGATTTGCATTTTGGAAGCATCATTTGGACTGCAGTGTGGGATTGGATGGGAGGGGGTACGGGAGACTGAACAGCAGCTGTGTGATGGGGTCAGAGTGCTGGGTGGTGGTCTGCTCTCCAGAGTGGGGAGACAAGCATTATCTAGGCAGAACGGAGTTGGTTCAGTGGTTGACTGGCTGGATTGGGGGTGAGGGAGGAAGTGAAGCCACCCGTGGGCAGCTGGTTTAGGAAGTCACAGGATGATGACACGGTTCCCTGAGGCAGGCGGCTCTGGATGCAGAGCAGGCCTGGGGTAGAGGTGCCATGTTTATCTCAAGCCATGTTGGGTTTGGGGCGGATGCGCTGGGAGCTCAGTGGCGAGGCCCGGGTCGGAGGCAGAGTTGTGGGACGACTGTACAGAGAGGGGACGCTTGAAGCCCTGGGAGTGGAGAGGTCACTGGGAGGACTGTGTGAAGGGAGAGGAAGAGAGACAGAGTTATTTTGCATTCTGCAACTACTTTGGCCGTGGTCAATTAGCTATTGTTCCGGTGGAGGCCTGCCACCCCTCCTTCCCAGGTGGGATGCTACCCAAATCAGAAACTGACTTTTTGGCCTTGTTCAATTAGCATACAGAATAGCTCCCATTTACTGAATGTATGAGGCCCCCTGGTACTTGTCAGCTGTGTGGCTTTGGGGAAATGATTTAGCCTCTCTGTTTCTCTGTTGCCTAACCATTAAAGTGAGGTTAAAAATACTTACTTCATGGAGTTGCTGTGAGGGTTGAGCGAGTTACTCTGTAGGCTCTTGGAACAGCTCATGGAACATCTTAAGCACTATCTAACATCTGCTCTTCATCACTTCTATTATTATTGTTGTAATTTTATCCTTCCAATTTCTCTGCACAGTAGGAATTGGTAACATCATTTTCCGGAGGAGGAAACAAAGGGTCAGAGAGGTAAACTACCCTGTCCAGGGTCCACCTCCTGAGCTATAAGGACTCCTGGCCATAAGAAATGGAAATCCACTGCGGCTCACTTCAGGGGGAAATACACAGGCTGTCTCATGGAACCCACGCTGATGATGTAACTGGGACTCTCAGTCAGGACCTCTCGGTTGCAAACAAGAGAAACCAACTCTGGTTTTGCTAAAACTAAAGGGAATTTTCAGAAGGATGATATGGCGCATCGAGCTTGTGGCTGATCACAGATGGGGCAGGGCGCGAGGCTGTCTGGAGGGACCAAAGCTGGAGGTCTAGCAGGTTTCCTGAGGAATGACTGTTGGGTCACTCCAGACAACCACCCCTCTGCTCCCTGGGGTGAATGGCCCCCGTCAGTCACTTGCCCATATTCACATTCTGGGGGAGGCCATTGTGTTCATGCTGCTCAGGACATGTCTAAATGTGGCGGTCCCTGGGGTGGGAAGGAGGATCTGTCTCCCCCCTCACATAGGTGGGCAGTTGCCTGGAATGACCCATCCCCACAAGGCAACTCACAGAGAGAGGTCACTCCCCAAAAGGAAAGGAGGGCCTGCTTTGGCAATGAGTGCTGGGCAGCCAAAAACACACAAACCTGCACTTTACCAGCTCATGACCATGAACTAGCCAGGGACAGGAATGCTCATGAGACTGTCTCCAAGTCTCACTCTGAGCTCTCTTTATATCTCTGCTTCATTCATCTTTCTCTATTTCCCTGAAAACTGACTTTCTCTGCATCCTAGGTAGAAAATGACTATCCACAGCCTCAGGATTTCTTTTTCCTTTTTTTTTTTTTTTAAGATTTTGTTTGTTTGTTTATTGATTTATAGCATGTGTGAGCAAGGGGAGGGGCAGAGGGAGAGGGACAATCTCAAGCAAACTGTGCTGAGCACAGAGCCCGATGCGGGGCTCGATCCCACGACCCTAAGATCGTGACCCGAGGCAAAATCAAGAGACGGAGGCTTAACCCACTGAGCTACCCAGGTGCCCCACAGCCTTAGCATATCTTGACTGGCCCAGCCCCAGTGGGACTGAATCTCTTAGTACAGTTTCAACTTTCCAGGCAAGGAACTGAGTGGTCTAGCTCAGGTCCAGGTGTCTACAACTGGTCCAGTCAGTTGAGGCCAGGAGGCCAGAGACAACGAGGGGGCCTGGGGGAGGGGAGCACTCTGCAGGACCAGCACGGGGACTTCTCATAGACTGTGAGCCACAGTCTGTGGGCTTTATAAGTCCCTGACTGTCCTAAACGGCCTTTCAGTAGCAGCTCAACACTCTGGATTTCCAGACCAATCTCTAGCCTGGGGTCACCCCAGTATTAACAATCTTCAGAGACTGTCACCGCTCGGCAGGACAGAGATGACAAGATATTTGTCGCCCTGAAGGCCAGAGGCAGAAGTGAACATCACTGGCTGAGGAAGCCCAGGAGATGTTGGAGGAGGCGGGGTGGGGAGCTAGCTTGTGCAGAATTTGGGACTATGTGTCTGGCAGGAAGATGTACCAAAAGAAAAGGCCCTTTCCCTGCCTTAGGGAGCAGAGCTCCTACACACTGCCCATTAACAGGGACTCCAATTCTTGGGGTCTGCGACCAAATGCAGGAGAGGAGGACAGAGAGAGTCAGAGGACAAGCCCAGAACTGAGATGTTAGAGCTCAGGAGAGGACCGAGGGGACACCAGTCCATCTCCCCCATGTCACGGCTTCAGAGGTTTAGAGATATGAAGCCTTACCCAGTGCCCCAGGCTGGTGACAGAGCGGGAACGTGCATTTAGTTCTCTGGATTCTTTGCCTGGGGCACTCACCACTCTCAGAACCACCCCCCATGTTTTATTTTTAGAACTCTGCTTTATTCTGAGTTTTGCCGTGCAACCAGAAGGAAGGAAGTGAGTTTCCCTCTGAATGGCTGTGGATTTGGCATCACCTTGGATTCCACAGTTAATCCCAAATGTGAGCCAATGGCTGGGATAGTCCTTTCTCCCCTCGAACAAACCGAGAGAGTGGTCAGGCCACTTGCAACTCCTCCGCATTCTCTGGGAGTTGTCCTGCGAAGCTTGTTCTTGGCTCGGGACCATTTAGGGCCCCGAGGAGAAACTTCCACGCCCAGTATCCCTTCAGTCCTATCTGAGATTAGTGGAAAGTCATATATCTGGGGCATCTGGAATGCGGGCCCAAGGATTGAATTAATCCCAGAGAAGCTGGCCCATCTTCCCAGCCACAGAAGACCATTCTGGGGGACCTGCCAAGATTTTCTTGAAACCAAATGCGTTGAAGGGCTGATCCACTCCGGGGTTCTCCTGAGGATAATTTGTAAGTTTTTCTTGTCTTTTTAAAGTTTTGAACTTTAGTGTTAGCATTTATTTTTGAAGAGGTAATAATTATATTCAGATGGCTCCAAGTGCAAATCGGTCTGTGGAAAAAGTCTTCCTCCCACCCCGTGGTCCCCAGGCAGCCAGCTGTAATTGGTCATTTTTTTTTTTTTTTTTTTTTTGCCAAGTGTCCTCTTCAGGAAGAACCTACCTGATGAACGCAAGTTGCTGGTGGTGCAAAGAAATATGTAAGATACGTTTAGCTGGAATGTATTGCTCCCGAATCCAAGGTGTGCAGGGCACCTTCCAGAGCCGTCAGGAGGCAGGGGGCAGAAGATCAGCTCTGAGGGCAGGTGTCAGATTCTGAATCCCGTCTCTTCCTCCTTCTGGGATCCCAGGCAAGTCTTTGCTGACTCATCCTGTCTGCAGACATGTGGAGGATGAAAGAACCTCCTCTGTAGGCAGCTTGGGAGGATTACGAGACCACACAGGTTCCCGGCCCGTTCTCAGGCGCCTGCTCTGCACAGATGGTCCTTAATATTATCTCTTCTCGGCGACTTCTCCACTAGAACACAAAGGCAAGGGCAAACACAAGGGTAAAGCTGCATCCATCCGAAGCACCACGGTACGCTGTCTGGTGGCCCAGTGGCTGGCCCGTGGCAGAGATTCCACAGACCACCATCGTGGCTGATGTTTTGAAGCACTTGCTATGCTCCAGGCCTCGTACCAACCCTAGTACAGATACATTCACAGTGTGGCGCGAGCCAAGCTACTCATGCTCTTTGACAAGGTCCAAGTATGGGGGACGATCCTGAAAACAGGAGACTCCACAGCTGGCTCCCGCTATTCTCTCTCACTTTGTTTATGGCAATCTTTATAATTGTGGGAATATTTCTGGGCTGGCTCCTGCTATTCTCTCTCATTTTGTTTATGGCAATCTTTATAATTGTGGGAATATTTCTGGGGTTTCATGATAAAGTGACTACTCATCTTAGTTATGCCTATCTAAGCAATCATAATGAAACTAATTCCACGAAGAATTAGTTTCTATAGAACAAAATAACAAGACGGTCACGCTCTGTCTAGCACCTTTCTCTTTGCGTACTGTTTTTTAGTTTTAGCGAAAGCCAATAAGCGGAAATCAATAAAGGTCCTGTTAATCATTACAAAGGAAAAATGAAAGAAGGCTATGGCTGTAATCCAGAAAATGATCTAAGATTTGGAAAAACAAAAATATCCTAACATATAAATAAAGTTCCTCCGAGGCTGTCAGGAGGAGATGCTTGCAACCTGACCCTGTGTCTGTGTCTCCTCATTCGCCGACGCCGTCCTTTCCTACGAGAGACCCACCCCGGCTGGAGCTGGACTCCGGCAAGTGGTGCCCAAAGTGTGGGGCTCGACTAGGTAAGCCTTTCTACAGGGACGGATAGGACTCTGCTCGTGGGTACTGCAGACCCCTCTGTGAAGGAATACAGAGTAAGAGTGAGCAGAAAGACAGAACTTAGAGAAGCTATGGGCCATAAAGAGTCAAAGGAACGATGACTCTTTATTGATATTATTAAGCATATGATTGAAAAAAGAGGTGTTAAGGTTACTCATGCTCAACTGGCTAGATTTTTGACCTTTGTAGAGACCTGTTGCCCTTGGTTTCCGAAAGATGGTAGTCTTGATATTAGAACATGGAACAAGATAGGGGAGGAAATGCGGTTGTACTATTCTAACCATGGTCCTGAAAATGTATCCGTGGAGGCATTCTCTTTACGGACATTGTTAAGAGATATGTTAGATCTTATGCCTAGCTCACAGGCTTTACACAAAAAATTATGGGAGACACATAATGCTGCCGCCACTGAAGAGACACCTCTATTACAAAAATCAGCCTCTCAATTACTGGTAATAAATGAAATGAAATCAGAGGATGAGGATAAAGACAATAAAAGAGTTGAAGGGAGAGACGATCAATTGTCCTCCGAAGATGAGGTAGCTCTTGAGGAGGAGGCTGCTAAATATCATGAACAAGATTGGGAACTTTTTGCAAACGCCACAGCCCCTGAATGCGGCTCTGTGATTAATCTACATAGACAGTTAAAAGTTCCACAGAACAAGGCCTTAGTTCGTAAAAAACCCTTGCCACCTATTAAGAATATTGGCTTTAAGGGAGCAATACAGGAGGCCTTGCGAGATGGGGATTTAACCTTTAAATGTTTTCCAGTGACTTTTGATGATGAATGGGATGAACCTCGGTGGGAACCCCTCCCTTATAAGGTCTTAAAGGAACTAAAAATGGCCTAGATGCCCTGACCATATGGAGGTGGTCACGGCATGTGTGGGTCCCCCTCATGCTCTCTTGGTGCAAGGTCATGGGCAGTTACAGGTAAACAAGATTAATCATACCTATTATGTATCCTGTTCAAAATGTACATTAACTAATTGCATTGATCCAACTGTTGGACCAACTGTCTTTATAGTTGTTCATCAACCTCCTTATGTAGTGTTACCTGTAAAATTAGAAGAACATTGGTATGATGATCCTGGCATGTATACGATTCAGCTTGTAGATAAAGCCTTACGCCGCCCTAAGAGATTTATTGCAGCACTTATATTAGGTATTACTGCTCTTATAGGAATCATAAGTTCTTTTGCTATATCTACAACTGTTTTAGTACAGGAAATACATACTGCACATCATGTGGATAGATTAACCCAGAATATTTCAACTGCACTTTATTTGCAGGAACAAATAGACAAGAAGTTTGAGGCACGATTAAATGTTTTAGAAGAAACTATATTATATGTAGGAAATCAAATTCAAAATCTCAAAACTCGGTTAATCACTAGATGCCATGCACAATATAAATGGATCTGTGTCACTCCCCACCATTATGATTCCTCATCTGTCCCTTGGGACAATGTCAAAAATCACCTATGGGGAATATGGAGCAATGATAATATATCCTTGGACTTAAACTCCGTGCAAGAAAAAATTAAAGACATTAGTTTGGCACATGTGTCCTCAGCCACAGCCTCAGAAGTTGCAGATTCCTTTCTTGCCACTTTGCAGAAATACACCACTACTGCCTGGTTTCCATCCCTCATCAAACTAGGTATATCAGCACTAATTATTATCTCCCTTTTGTTTCTCTTTCCAGTCTTCGTCAAATTACTAAGTAGAGGAATAAAACAAATTCATTTGGAATTGAAGACTTTGCAACTGAAAGCCAAAAATAAAAAAGGGGGAGATGGCGCGAGCCAAGCTACTCATGCTGTTTGACAAGGTCCAAGTATGGGGGACGATCCTGAAAACAGGAGACTCCACAGCTGGCTCCCGCTATTCTCTCTCATTTTGTTTATGGCAATCTTTATAATTGTGGGAATATTTCTGGGCTGGCTCCTGCTATTCTCTTTCATTTTATTTATGGCAATCTTTATAATTGTGGGAATATTTCTGGGGTTTCATGATAAAGTGACTACTCATCTTAGTTACGCCTATCTAAGCAATCATAATGAAACTAATTCCACGAAGAATTCGTTTCTATAGAACAAAATAACAAGACAGTCACGCTCTGTCTAGCACCTTTCTCTTTGCCTACTGTTTTTTAGTTTTAGCGAAAGCCAATAAGCAGAAATCAATAAAGGTCCTGTTAATCATTACAAAGGAAAAATGAAAGAAGGCTATGGCTGTAATCCAGAAAATGATCTAAGATTTGGAAAAACAAAAATATCCTAACGTATAAATAAAGTTCCTCCGAGGCTGTCAGGAGGAGATGCTTGCACCCTGACCCTGTGTCTGTGTCTCCTCATTCGCCGACGCCGTCCTTTCCTACGAGAGACCCACCCCGGCTGGAGCTGGACTCCGGCAACAGTGGCCACCCTGTGAGCTAGTTGCCCCATCCCCATAGCATAGATGAGGACACGGAGGCACAGAGACACTGTCCCCTAGCTGGAGAACCCCAGCAACACCAGCGTCTGATTTCTGGAAGTCTGGCTTTGGTACCTAGAGCACTCTGAGGGTGACCCCCTGTTCCAGAAGGCTCCAGGCTAGGGTGAAGTGAGTGAGGCACTTGCTTCAGGCACAAAATTTAAGAGTGGGGGGCAAAACCTCAGTAATCAAAAGAAATAATATAGATGCACTGTTGTTTTAAACAATCACAATGAATGCGAAAAAAATCCATGACGAGCCAAATAACAAAATGTAAATAAAGAAAAGGTCAGGGCCAGTGAAAATCCCTGCTCCTGATGTGAGAACCTGTTTGGGCGGGAGAGGCCAGGCCGGACCCAGGGAGGGAAATGCACGACCAGCCGCGGGCAGGTCAGTGGAGACAGGGAGACCAGCCTCAGCCGCCGCCTGCCCTTCCAGCTGGGACTCCTCAGGGACTCAAGGACTTGTGCCTTTTGGTCTTCCTCAGCTTCGGGCAGGTGGCAGTGGGTCTCTGGGAGCTGCGGGAGGAGCTGCTGCGAAGCAGAAGAGGCGGTGGGTTGTGCTTGTCGGAGGAAAGGGAGGAAGTGGTGTGCCCTCCAGGACAGTGGGCTAGCGGGGGGAAGGCCACCGGAGGAAGGGCATACCAGGAGACAAGGCAGTGCTCTCTTAGCATCAGAAGGAGACAGCACCAACTCTGTCGGGAAACGCTTCGAGAAGCCCATCGGCAGTAGAGGCTGCAGACCCAGGGCTTCCCGGGCAGCCAGGAGCAGAGGAAGGAGAAGCTATTGCAAGCAGAGGAAGAAAAACTGAACTGTAGCGGGGACAGAGGGGGGTGGGGGCGGGGGGAGGGGCCAGAGAAGGAGGCTCCTGCCCGTGTCTTGATGTGACTTCTCCCTCTGACCTCTCATCTCCATCTCACACCACATTTGCGGCCATCGCAAACTGCTGGGGGGCAGATCTGTAACAAGGCTGCAGAGGCTCCCCGTCCGCCTCTGGATTTCGAGAACGAACCTCGTATCCGCAGGAAATGGATGCATCCCCCCTTTCTGGGAAAGATGGCTCATTTGTGACTGTTAGCCAGCAATTAAGAGATTTCAGAGTGATTTTGCTATTGATTAGAAGCCTATTTCTGTATCCACTTTATCTCTGTAGATCTGGGATAACAGTACTTCTCTCCCAAGTGTTCTTTTTTTTTTTTCTAAAGATTTTATTTATTTATTTGAGAGAGAGAGAGGGAGAGCACAGCGGGAGAGGCAGAGGGAGAAGCAGACTCCCCACTGAGCAGAGAGCCCGATGTGGGACTCCATCCCAGGACCCTGGGATCATGACCTGAGCCGAAGGCAGACGCTTAACTGACTGAGCCACCCAGGCGCCCGTCCCAAGTGTTTTTATAGTGGCTTTGCCACTTGGCAGAGATCTGGGGAGCCCATTTGGGGCATCTCAGCAAGCCAAACTCTAAATTTTCTCTTTGAACTTGTTTCTCTTCCATTCCCCCAATTCCAGTAAATGGCACTGCCATCCACCTAGCTGTTCAGACTAAATTCCTGGCCGTCACCCTAGAGCTCTCTTTTCCTTCCATCTCATCCATCAGCAAATCAGGTGGACTTGGCCTTCCCCCATGGCAGCTTAGGATGACCAGCTGCCCAGGCTTGCCCGGGGTTTCCCACTTCAGCACCAAGGGCCCCGTGTCCCGGGAAGCTCCTGAGCCCAGGCAAACCGGGGAGGTTCGTCACCCTGATCTGTGGCCACACACTAGTCCAATGCACATGACTGCATACGCTCCTCGCTGCTGGCCTCCTGGCTTCTCTCTGGGCCCACAGCCTTTCCCCACACTGGAATGCACACCTCTGCACGCTGCTCCGGGAGGCTCTGGCCTCACTCCAGCTTCCTCCAGCACCACACGGGAGCACCCCCTCAACATGCCAAGTCCCCTCCCCCACACTGCCCTGGCTGTCCCCTCTTCCCGGAACGCTGTCCCCGGGTCTCCACACAGACCTGCTTCTCATCATTCAGGTCTCAGCACAAATGTCACCAAGTCAGAAAGGGCTTTCCTACCACCCAGATGGAAATTAGCCTCCCCCAAACCGCCCCTCTTTATCCCGTAATTCTGGTTTATCCTTCTCCTTATGTGTCACTGCTAAAACAGCTGTGTGCATTTTGTTTATCTATTGCCTTTCATTTCCTCTCTGCTCCTCCAGAGGGTAAACTCCTTGATAGCAGGAAGCTTCTTGCCCTCATTCTCCACTAAACCCCCAACACCTAGAACGGTGCCTGGCACGCAGGTGGTGCTTAATAAATGAGTGGAAGCAAGGGGTCCCTGCACAGGATTCACAGCTACAGAAGACATTGTTTCCACCTTCCAGAGCGTTGAGGGGTAGGGGCCGGAGGGCGCGGCAGCAGAAGGGGACATGTGATGAGGTGCTATCTGAGTTATCCGAGGTAAGAGAGGGTCTGAGTCTTCCTGGAGGTTCTGGGGTTTCCAGAGGCAGAGCTAAGGGCACTCGAAGGGCATTTCCCATATGTAGACCATGGAGGCAGGAGGGAGCAATGCACATAGGGGTCTGTGCTTGGCGTGGCCTGTGGAGTTTGCAGTCAGCAATGCCTGGGTGATGAAATCTGCCAGGGGAGCAGCAAAGAGCCACGGAGAGCTTTGGAGCCACACATCTGAGTCATTCAGGGTGGCAGAGAGAACCCTGGGTTCCCTACAGCGCTGTTGCTAGGGTGAGGGGTAAGGGGACGAAGGTAGGACTGGGAGAAAGGAAATAGGCAGGGAATGTTCTGAGGGAAGGCTTGCTAGGGTTTTTCGGCTGTTTAGATCTTCGTGGCAAAGGGAAAGGAAATATCCAACCAATTTCCTAATTCTATTGATTTTCAATAGAATCCATTAGAATTGATCCATAGAATTATGCCATTGCAGGAATCTATAGAATTAGGAAATTCAATAGAGAGATCAATAGAATTGGGTCAAAGGTTGGATATTTGGGGCAAAGGAGAGCCACACAGGAAAGTTGACAAGAGGCTGGGCAGAGAGAGGTCTCTGCGGGAGGGACTGGTTTGGGTGGGTCACTCCAAGAAAATAGTCTTGCAGACCGTGGGATGTGGGGTGCTCGTGGGACAGCCAGGTGATGCTCCGTTAGGACCTGTGGGGTGGGAGGGATGTACAGGTCATTCTTGCCACAAAGGGAAGTTCTTAAACCTCTTTGGGTCCAGGACGCTTGTGGATATGAAGAAGCTCTGTATCCACTCCCCTGAAAAATGCATGTGTCCACATACTCTGAAAAACTTGCATTTCAAGTTCAGCCCCCATGGTCAAATGGGTGTTTTTTTTTGTTTGTTTGTTTGTTTGTTCTTATCTTTTGTGTGCCCTTGAGATTGGCTTTTGTGTATGGAGAGGTTGGTTCTGAAAAGATTTCAGCTTTTACAGTATTTTAAATTTGTTCAAGCTGCAATTATTAAAAATTCTTCTCTCTTCATCTTCTTAAATTTAGCTTTAGAATATCTTCATTCGGTTTAAAAAGAAATCTACTCAAATTTAAACCATTTTTTAAAAAAGATTTTATTTATTTTATTTGACAGAGAGAGACACAGTGAAAGAGGGAACACAAGCAGGGGGAGTGGGAGAGGGAGAAGCAGGCTTCCTGCGGAGCAGGGAGTCCGATGCGGGGCTCGATCCCAGGACCCTGAGATCATGACCTGAGCCGAAGGCAGACGCTTAATGACTGAGCCACCCAGGTGCCTCATAAACCATTTTTTTAAATTATTTATTTTTATTTAAATTCAATTAACATATAATGTATTATTGGTTTCAGAGGAATAGGCCTGTGATTCATCAGTCTTATATAACACCCAGTGCTCATTACTTCCAGTGCCCTCCTTAATGTCCATCACCCAGTTACCCCATCCCTCCACCCACTCCCCTCCAGCAACCCTCAGTTTGTTTCCTGCAGTTAAGAGTCTCTTATGGTTTGTCTCCCTCTCTGATTTCATCTTGTTTTATTTTTTCCTCTCTTCCCCTATGATCTTCTGTTTTGTTTCTTAAATTCCACATATCAGTGAGATCGTATGATAATTGTCTTTCTCTGACTGAGTTATTTAGCTTAGCATAACACCATCTAATTCCATCCACGTCGTTGCAAATGGCAAGATTTCATTTTTTGATGGCTGAGTAGTATTCCATTGTGTATAGATACCACATCTTTATCCTTTCATCTGTCGATGGACATCTTAAACCGCCGGTTTTAAGAATACTTTATTTACACTTAGACTTCTTTTATACTTTGAATATACTGTTTTTGGTTTCTTTAAGTTATTGCAATCTCCAAATGTAACAAATCTTCCAAGGTACCCAAGTAATTTTTATAAATCTAACAAATTAAACCTTAACATAGTGGATTTTAGGTTCTCTTCAGTGTTCTGATACGGTTTAGAAACTTATTAAGATTTCCACTTAAATTCACAAATCTAAATCCATTATGCAATTACCTATTTTAAATTAAAATCACTGAGTTGATCTATTCAAAATACTAATATGCTGAATTGTCCTTAACATTTCAAGAAATTACAATAACAGATATATAGAGATTGTTTCTAAATTTATCACAGAAATGTTGACATTCGAGGTTTGATTGATTTTGTAGATCTTAATTCTGAACCTCCCCTGGGGGTTAGTTTTACGGCCCCATCAAGGGAAAAAAAAATCCCATTACTGCAGCACTGAGCCTTTTGTAGCCGTCATTATGTGCGGGCCCCAGACTCGGAAAGGGAGAGTCCCGATCTAATCACCGAAGTCCGCATCTCCACCCAGACTGCTACACAATTACAATTTTTAATTAAATTTGATTGCGTTGGGCTTTTGTTTGGTTTTATTCTTAGGATATTTAAGTGTCTTTCACCTTAGACTTGATGGAATTCTTGCTGATTTTATGTGGTTCACAGCCGTGGCCCCCCACAGCTCACAGCGCACAATGTGTGATGAGATCTCTCAAGGCTTTGCCTTGAGTCCTGGCTCACAGAAATCTCGGGCCACGCCCGGGACAGCATCAAGGCCCTCAGGTCCCAAGTTTTATGGCCCTGAGATGTGTTAGCTGAATTTACAGAAGGCAGAGAACTTGTTCTAAGGGAGTGAGGGGAATCATGGGAGTGAGTGTCAGCCCATCAGAGGGGGCACATATTAAGCCCAGGGGTGGCGGGGGAACCAGCAGAGTGTGATGCCACGGAAGCTGAGGGTCCACAGAGTCTTCAGAAAGGAGCATTTCTCAAGAATGTCAAAGCTACAGAAAAATTGAGATGGATGAGGGCTTAAGAAAGACCAGAAATCACTTGGATTCCAAGAGCTTGGTTTCTGAACCTGACTGTTAGCCAAAGGCTGGCATTATTTCAAGGAATGGATCCTTTTCCTAAAATGTGTTAGGATTTTTAGGTCCCCCACCCTGTACTAGATTCAAAGAGGCAGCCGTGTCTTTTCACACAGGTTCCTCACGGCCACACCAGGTCCTTGAAACTTCTGTCAAACTCCCTTCATCTCTTTTTCTGGGAACTGGAAGAAGAAATCGATCATCTGACTTTCCTTCGGGTCATTTCCTGTGTCTCTTGAAGGGAGGAATTATTCTCGACGCTGTGAACCTCCTGAGCAGGAGAGGAGAGCAGTGCCACACAGTAGACGGAACACGGATTTAGGGCATCCATGGCGAAAATGCAGCCTCTCTGGGTTTTGAAGAAAACAGAAAAACATGCTAGCTCAGGATTTCTCAATCTTGGCACTAATGACATTTTGGGCCGGATCTTTCTTTGCTGGGGGGAGAGGGGCTGTGCTGTGCAGTGTAGGAGGCTTAGCAGCATTCCTGGACCCCACCCACCAGATGCCCGGAGTACCCCCACTTCCGGTTGTATCCAAAAATGAGACCAAAAATGTCTCCAGACTTTGCCGAATGTCCCCTGGTGGCAAAATTGTCCCTTGCTCTAGCTCTTTCAATCAGAGAGGGTTTTAATTCAGGGAGTGGGGTGCTTTTAGAACCACACCGGAGGGCTTCAAGTTTGTGTCAATGTCCCGCGAACCTCTCTGCAAATCCTTGGTTCTGCCCCTTGCCAGTGGGCGCTCTTGAACCAGTTACCTTGTTTCTTTGAGCTTTGGTTTCCCCATCCTGGAAATGGTGAATAATACCTGTTTGGACTGGTTACTTAACTCTACTCCTCAACACGGGGATACGAACAGTACCTACCTTGCAGGGTCATTGTGAGGACGAGACAGTAAATGAGCTTGAAGAGCATGCAGCTGGGTCTGATGCTACGGGCGCTCAACCTCACTATTTACATTGTCAAGACTCTAGAGAGCCAATGTGGAGAATGAGTGTGTGAGGCACATTGCAGGTGAACAAGAAAGAAAGCTATTGTTACTAGTAGAAGTATATCCAATGGCCAATAACAAGGGCTATCTTTTTAGGAAAAGAATTTTAAAGACGCAGTGTCCAGCTGTGGGCCACATCTGGTCCTCCTCTTAATTTCAGCCAGATTGCAGGGCAGGTGTGAACCCGGTGTGCTTAGAGTTAGAAACCAAGATATGGAGTTTTGGTGGTGCTGATTCTTGAAGTTGCTTTCTCTTTTTTCCTCTCTGCAAAATGAAATCTTACTTCTCAGACCAGAAACTGAGCATGGTCTCCAGGGAAGAGGAAGAAAAGAAAAGTTATAAAGAACCCAAGTGCTTTCAAACTTTAAAGAGGAATGGATATATTAGTATGTCTAAAAATGTGACGGCAACTACCCCGCCCCTGTTTTTTTAATATGGAGAGTTGTATTTTTAGAAAAAGCCATATTGATAAATGAGCTAGGTGAACTGTCCCCACACCCCCAGGCTTCTGTCTCTTTTAATCTCCCTCCTAGATCTTGCTGGTCTCTCCACATCTGAGTGCTCCACCACTGCCTTGGTCTGATGCACTCCCTTGCTCTGCAACTTGGCCCTCTTCCCTCCTGCAGTCTGGGCATCATTCTCTGCTTGCATCCCCTCTTTGCCTATTTCTGTCCCTTAGCATCTCAATCTCCTTTTCTTTTTCCTCTGTCTTTTGTTTCCCTCCCTACCTTTTTTCCTTCTGTGTCTTTCCTTGAACTTCTGAAGTACACTTATCAAATAAAAGATTTTATGGTATGTTTTTTAAAAGACATAAGGGAAAAAAAGACATTGGATTGTAAAATAAAAAATCCATCAATTCCATCAGAGAAAATCTGGAAAAATAAGGAACATTTAAAAAGTTCCCTTTAATCTTATCACCCTCATACCATCATTCTTATAAATCTGGATTCATCTTATCTTTTTTGCTTTGCTGTTTGTTTTTTTACTTTCCAACTTATTTCTTAAATTTATTTTATTTTTACTGATTTATTTTTAAAGTAATCACTGTGCCCAATGTGGGGCTTGAACTCACGACCCTGAGACTTCCCAACCTATTTCTGTTTTGGATTTCTTTGTTACTTCGTATCACAAACATTTTTTTTAAAGATTTTATTTATTTATTTGACAGAGAGATAGCACAAGTAGGCAGAGAGGCAGGCAGAGGGAGAGGGAGAAGCAGGCTCCCCGCCGAGCAGGGATCGATGCTGGGCTCGAGCCCAGGACCCTGAGATCATGACCTGAGCAGAAGGCAGCTGCTTAACCGACTGAGCCACCCAGGCACCCTCGTATCACAAACATTTTATCTTGTTCTCATAAATGTTATTTTTATTTTATTTTTGTATTTAATTTTTTAATTTTAAACTGAAGTACAGTGGGCAGATAGTATTATATTAGTTTCAGGTGTACAACATAGTGATTTGACAATTATGTACATTATGAAATACTCACCATAGTAAGTGTACCTACCCTCTGTCACCATAAAGTTATTGCAATATTATTGACTATATTCTTTATCCCATATTTTTCATCCTTGTGACTGATTGATTTTATAATTATAAGTTCGTGCCTCTTAATCCCATTCACCTATTTTACCCACCTCCCCACCCCCTACCTTCTGGCAATGAAAAAGTTTGTTCTCTGCATTTATGAGTCTATTTCTGTTGTTTGTTTCTTTTGTTTTTTTAGATTCCACATATAAGTGAAATCATCTGGTATTTGTTTTTCTCTGCCTGATATATTTCACTTAGCATAATACCCTCGAGGTCCATCCATGTTGTTGTGAATCGCAAGATTTCTTTTTTTATGGTTGAGTAATATTCTGTTGCCCATTCATCTATCAATGGACACAGAAGTTGCTTCCATATCTTGGCTAGTATAAATAATGATTCAATGAACATAGGGGTGCATATATCTGAAGAAAATACCCAGAAGGGGAATTTCTGGGTTGTATGGTATTTCTGTTTTTAATTTTTTGAGGAATCTTCATACTGTTTTTCACAGTGACTACACCAATTTACATTCCCACGAAGAGTGAATGTTCCCTTTTCTCCACATCCTCAACAATACCTGTTAGTTCTTGTCTTTTTGATACTAGCCATTATGACACATGTGAGGTGACATCTCATTGTGGTTTTGATTTGCATTTCCCTGTTGATTAGTGATGCACATCTTTTCATGTGTCTGTTGACCATCTGCATGTCTTCTTTGGAAAAATATTTGTTCAGGTCCTCTGCCCATTTTTTAATAGGATTACTTGGTTTTTTGGTGTTGAGTTTTATGAGTCATTTATGTATTTTAGATATTAACCTGTTATTGGATATATCGTTTACAAATATCTTCTCCCATTCAGTAGGTTGCCTTTTTGTTGTGTTGAGGGTTTCCTTCACTGTGCTTTTTATTTTTTATTTTATTTTTTTTAAAGATTTTATTTATTTATTTTAGAGAGAGAGAGAGAGACAGAGATGAGCACGAGGGGCAGAGGGAGAGGAAGATGAAGGTTCCCCACTGAGCAGGGAGCCCGACTCAGGGCTCCATCCCAGGACCCTGAGATCATGACCTGAGCTGAAGGAAGACGCTTAACCGACTGAGCTACCCAGGTGCCCCTCCTTCACTCTGCTTTTTAATTTGATATAGACCCCATTGTTTATTTTTGCTTTTGTTTCCCTTGTCTGAAGAGATATATCCAGAAAAATATTGCTAAGGTTGATGTCTAGGAGATTACTGCCTATTTTCTTTGGGAGTTTTATGGTTTCAGGTCTCACATTTAGCTCTTTAATACTTTGTGAGTTTATTTTTGTGTAATGGTGTAAGAAAGTGACCCAGTTTCATTCTTCTGCATGTAGCTACCAGTTTCCCCAATACCATTTATTGAAGAGACTGCCTTTTCCCCCATTGTATATTCTTGCCTCTTCTGTTGTAAATTAATTGACCATATAGTACCAATGTTTATACCTTCTTCCCCAGCAGGGATGTCAGAGTAGGCTGGCCCAAGTGTCCTGGGTTTCTAGGACCCACATGCAGAGCACACACATGTGAACCAGACTAGGCTGTTCAGACAGGTCATCAGAGCAAGGGGTCTATGGTGAGTATGAGCAGAACCAAGGAACCAGCCCCAAAGCTGGGTCTCTAAGCTGATCGAGACAGGGTGAAAGCAACCTTAGGGAGGAAGCAGAATGATGGATTTAGGGAGGGAGCTGGCATGCATGGGGATGTTCCACCCTAAACTGGGTAGAGGAGATTAAGGGAGGCTGCAGGCTATATTTTGGGAGTGGGAGCTATATCTTGGCTCACCCTGGATAAGGTCTGGTGTCTTCTTCCTCCTCAGGCAGCAGCAATTTCCAGCTCTTCCTGACTCCATCCTTCCCAGGTATGAAGACGGGGTATGAGGGACCTAGAGTCTTTACCACAGCGTACTTGTTTTCCTCAAGTCCTGGGTGAAGAGAGCTGGTCTCTGGGAAGGTGGTGGAGTGTGGGGTGTCACATGCTCCTGATTGGCAGACAGAGTCAAAGTAAGTCTGAGAGATCTGTAAAAAGGTCTCCATTTTCCGCTTGTAACAGCTTCTGTGTTGGAGGTTGGGGGTGGGGGTGAGTCCCTATGCCTAGAGTGGTATACTTGTGTGTCACTGAGCTCCCCATTAGGAGGACCGCTGTTAGAGAGCTTGGGTCCACAGATTCATGCTTAGGTCTGTGAGGGGTTGTGTGGAGTAATAGTTAATCTGGGTTTGAGTCCTGATTAGACCAGAAACTAACTTTGTGCCTTTGGGCAAAATATGGAAGCCTCTCTGAGCCTGAGCTCAGAGGTGGAGTACTTGTGTGTCCCTGAGCTCCCCAATGGGGGGACCCCTCTTGAAGAGCTTGGGTCTACAGATTCATGCTTAGGCCTCTGAGGGGTTGTGTGGAGTAGTAGTTAATCTGGGTTTGAGTCCTGACTGGACCAGAAACTAACTTTGTGCCTTTGGGTAAAATATAGAAGCCTGTCTGAGCCCTGAGATCTTCATCTGTAACATGGAGATTCAATGACCAGTTGACTCAGGTTTGTTGTGTGAGAATTGAACAATGAGTATTGTGGTTTGCCACAAACGTTAGAGATGAAAAGCAATAGGTTTTGGTACTGTGGGTTTGCCAAGCTGTGAGATTTTAGGTAATATGCAAAATGTGGATGTTGATGGGATCAAGCTTATAAAGTGATGGTGAGGATTAAATGAGATAAACCCAAACCCATAAAGGTAATGGAGGATAGTCAGAAGAAAGGCAGGCTGGAGCAAGCCCCGCCCCCCCCAAGAGGAAAACTACCCTTAAAAGGAAAAAGACCCTATCCTATTCTATACCACCCTGGAAGGAACCCTCCACCCTTTCCCACATGAACAACTACCTGATAGGTAGATGAGCATGTGGACAAAAACCTGATTGGGTGATAGGTGCAGGGAGGGTTCTTTGGATTAAAACAGTCCAGCAACAATCTCATAAAAATCCCTAGACTTAGAAACCCCAAGGGCAGGGGCGCCTGGGTGGCTCAGTCGTTAAGTGTCTGCCTTCGGCTCATGTCATGATCCCAGGGTCCTGGGATCGAGCCCGGCATCGGGCTCCCTGCTCCGCAGGAAGCCTGCTTCTCCCTCTCCCACTCCCCCTGCTTGTGTTCCCTCTCGTTGTCTCGCTCTCTGTCAAATAAATAAATAAAATCTTTTAAAAAAAAGTAATAAATTTAAAAAAAGAAACTCCAAGGGCAACCCTCTCGAGTCCCCTCCCTCTCCCAGGAGCTTTGTACTATCACCTAATAAACTTTGCTGGGCTGCCCACCACTCATTGCCTGGTCTACCTCTTCATTTTTCGAAGCAGTGTGACCAAGAACCATGGGCACTAAAGGAAAAGAAATCTTGAAACAAAGGTTTAGCCCTGGACTGTCCTGTCACTCCACTCTCCCACAAATATGGAGATTTCCAGAGCCCTAGGGGTAATCCACTTACCGAGCAGGGGCTCCTGATCCACTTCTTCAGGCAAAATCAGGGAGGGGCAGTTGGGACCTTGAGAGGACCCCTGGTATTGCTTCCAGGCTAAATTATGTAGTCTTGCTTTTCTCTCTTGTTTCTAGGGAATTTAGGGTAAGAGGGGAGGGAGCTACCCTTGAGGGTGGATGGAGCCACCTCATCCTTAGGGAAGTACCCACAGGACCTTATGAACACGAGGGAACCACCCAGTTCTGGAGTCCCTATAAACAACTATCTTTGCAAGATGGAGGACAGTGTGGGGAGGCATGAGGGTGAAGGTGCCCACCCATTTCTCTTGGAAGAACTCTCAGCAGAATCCAGAAGAGGTGTCTGATTTGTGGAGTCAATAACTTCAAGAAAATTTAATGACCAAAAAAACATTCACAACAGAATAGAGGGAGAAATAGGGAAATGAAAGCTTATGCACAGAATAACAATTCTGTCAGCATTTCCTTAAGCCATTCCTTTCCAGGTCAGTGGTACCCAAGTAGCCTGTGTCTGCAAGGGCCCCTTGTCCAGTGCCTGAAGTTATTTATCAGCTCAGATTCTTCCAGGTTGCAGAGGGCAGTCAGAGAACAGGAAGCCTCATGGAATCTGGAATTATAAAATTGACTTGCCTTCGAGTACAGAAATCTTAGCAAAAGCCAGTTTGGTTCTAAGTAGAGAATTTATACTAACGGTACTATCTGGTTGGGGTGGGGGGAGGTTAGCCAAGAGCCATCACCTTGTCACTGGTGATTGAAGTTTCCTCTAGATCTGGTCTTCTCCATAGTTCCCCCTGATGGGCAAGTAAGTACGCCTTGAAGCATGGATTGCCAAGTGCTTTTCTGTGTTTCAACAACTCAACTAATCCATGTGGCCTCTACAGAGCCTCAAAGAATTCTCATTTCAGGTAGAAAGATAACCCCTCAAGAAAGCCCTTGACCCACCTTGGCTTTGTTCCAAATTGCAGAGTTACCCTTGACAAGTCACTAAAGTTTTGAACCACAGGTTGCCAACTTGTTTAATAAGGAAGGTCTCAAAGATCTTAAATTCCAGTTCTAATGTTTCGAGTTTTTTTAAGTCAAGGTTGTCCCCCCCCCCACTCCCATCCTGTTTAGTTTTGTTTTGCATGTGAATGCTTTAGGGCAGATCATTCTCCATCCATTTTGCCTCAAGTCCCACTAGCCCTTATCCCTATCTGGCCATTCTTGCACTGACCTGCTTAAATGAAGCATTTGAGTACCATTTGTTATTTCAACAAATATTTATGGAATGGCTATTGTGTATTAGGCCCTCACTAGGCCCAGTGAACAAAATAAATCCTCCCTCATGGAACTTGCGGTCTACAGACAATGGAAAAAGTAAGAAATACATAACAATGTTATGTGATGATGAATGTCAAGAAAAGGAAAACAAGACAAAGTAAGGGGCTAAATAGACCTCTCAGTTCTTTTTTGAGTGAAGCTAGTTGTACATTACCTATGCCATCCAGGAAGAGAGACCAGTAAGGCCAATGGCTCTGGGATACGAATATACTTGTCAAGTTTGAGGAACAGCAGGAACGCTGGTGTGGCTGGAGCAGAAAAATGAGGTTAGAAAGCCATATGTGGAGGGTCTGGAAAGACTTTAGAGAGTGAGTTGTAAGTGGGATGGGGACACATGGGAGGGCTTGAGTAAAGAACATGATTAATATAGTTTATATCAAGGATTCCTTTAGCTGCTGTGTTGAAGAACAGACTGTAGAGGGGTTGGAGTAAATGTGGAAAGACCAGTTAAAACATTAAAAATAATCCAGGTGAGAGATGGCGCTAGGCTAGCATGGTAACAGATGGTGAGAAGTGATTGCATTGGGGTATATTTTGAAGGTAGATCATTTAGAAGGATTTTCTGATAAAACAGATGTAGGGTGAGAAAGGAAGAAGACAAAAAGGCACAAATACAGGCTCTAAAGTTTTAGATCTGAGCAGCTGGGTGAGTCATTGCTGAGCTGGGGAAGGCCAGGGCATCAGGAGTTGAGTTGGGGGCATGTCAAGTTTGAAAGACTGGTGGGATGTACCAGTGAATGGACGGTTGAGTAGGCAATTGGCAATTCATGTCTAAAGGTCAGGTTCAGGCTGGAGATGATAAATTTGGGGATTGTCAGCATACAGATGGCTTTTAAAGACTAGGGCATGACCCAATGGTGGTCCTGAGCAGCATTTTAAAAAAAGAGAGAAAACAAAATTTCAGAGCGTGTTGTTTATAGTAAGGTTGGTCATCGTTCTGCAAAATATTTTATGTCAACTGTGTTTATATACATGCACAAAGCTCCTGAGTCAGGATGTAAAATATATTTTACTCTGAGTTTTGATCAGAAAAGTTTGAAAGTCATTGACCTAAAGGGTGAATGGAAGAGAGCTGAGGACTGAGCCCTCATGTGGGACACTTGGTTGGGTGTGCAGAGGTCAGGAAAGGAATCTAGCAAGAGAGGCGAGGAGTGGCTGGCCCATGATGTAGGAGGAAAGCATTTCAGGTCAGGGAGAGGGATCATGCACCTCTCATGCTGTCATGAGGTTGAGAAAGACAACTGAGAGCTGACTGTTGGGTTAGCAACATGGAGGGCAATGATGACCTCAATAAGAGCTCTTTTATTTTTTTTTAAATTTTTATTTATTTATTGAGAGAGAACAAGCAGGGGGAGGAGCAGAGGGAGAGGGAGAGAAAGAATCTCAAGCAGACTCCGCGCTGAGTGCAAAGCCCCACGCAGCGCTTGATCCCAAGAGCCTGAGACCATGACCTAAGCCAAAATCAAGAGTCGGATGCTTAACCAACTGAGCCACCCAGGCACCCCTGATAAGACCTCTTTTAGTGAGGCGTCTTCAGAACAAAAGCCTGGTTAGAATAGGTTCTAGAGAGAATGGGATGGAGGAAAGAGGTGGAGATGGAGTATGGATGACTCAAAGAGTATTGCTATCAAGAGGAACAAAGTAGCTAAGGGGAGGTGTGAGGTCAAGGATGAGGGGAGATTTCTAAAGATAGCAGAAAACCCGGCATTTGCATGCCAATGGGAAAAATTCCCACTGAGGGAAGAACTCAGTGACATGGGAGAGGGATGGTGGGGGACATTTCTGGGAAGTTATCCTGAGCAGGAGAGAGGGAAGAGGATCTAGGAGAGTCTGAGAGGAGCTAGGAGAGTCGAGCCAGGTGCTAAGAGGAAATGCAGAGTATATGAATACAAAGTCAGGAAGTTCAGTTAATTTGGTGGAGGAATGGGATGGTCTCTTCCGAAGACTTCTGACTTCTGGGCAAGATTAGAAACAGTTTATCAGCTGAGGGCGACGAAGGGGGAGCTAGGGATCCTAGCTTACTGCTCCGCATTAATCCATAAGTCCTCCAGTGGTGTGCAGCCTGAAGCTGGAGCCCTCATGCCTGCCCTCCTCCCTCTGACCTGCTGCAGAATGGTTGGGCGACCACGGGGTGGCTGATGTCTGGCCTCCCTTGGGGCTGAGTGTACCTACCTTCCCATCAAAATACCTCCCAAAGGCCCTGAATCTGCCACTAGGCTCCTCTCCGCTGAGTGAGATCACCGGACAGTTAGGGTTCTGAGCAGAGTGACGTCAGAGCTGTGGAGTCAGCCTGGGAGGAGTTGAAGTCCACGGCCACTGGTTCCCACTTCTGTGTGAATTGGGAAAAAGCGCCCCCTCTGGTTGGACGCAGGGCCAGGTGAAAACCAAAACCCAAACCAACTACATGTAGAAAAAATAAAGTCTTCATTGCTGGGTTTTGGTTTTCAATATCCCAGTAAATGCCTTTTATAATAGACATCTTCAGTAAATTTTTCTTTTTTTTCACCAAATGGGTCAGGTTTTCAAACTGTAACTCGGGACTCCCAGCAGTTTGGAGCTCCCCCCCACCAAGTGCACGCCCTGCCCCCAGGTTATCCGAGGACTGGAAGGAGATGGGAAAGAGGACAGAGCATGGGGGAGGTGGATCAGATCAAGCAATCCTGTTATCTGTTTTATCTGTTTGCACTGAAAAATCACTGGGCTAGATGATTTCTAAGTTTTGTTCCAACTTAAACATTCTGTGCTCCTATTGTTCCTATAAGTCGTTCAGGTGATAGCAGCACTGTGATTTTATCTGAACAGTTTTCCACAGAGTTAGACACAGGTGGGTCCCTTCAATTTCTGGGAGAGGGGGAGTGTTCTGACAGGTTCCCTGTAAGAGGGGGTCAGTGAGTACCACAGTGCCTGGATCAGGAGTGGTTATTCTGGAAGCTTCTGGAAAGAATTGATATTTGGCCAGACATACCATAAAGGGAAGAGACTATGTGGCTTGTGCAGTGACCCCAAATTGAGGGCCTACTTCCTGAAATGGGATGAAAGCCCAGGTTGTGATTGCCCCACGGGGGTTGGGGGGGGTGGGGGGGGTGGGGAGGGGGGTGGTTTCCCACTGCATTCTTCCGTGAGCCCCACCCCCTCCTGCAGATCAGAAAGAAGGAAGTAAGTTCTGGGTAGCAGTTGAGAATGGCCAACCTCCTTGCCCCTTGTCAGGGAATATAAAGCTTCTAGCAATGGAGGGAAAATACCTTAATTTTACTGAGTTCCTGTAAGGACAAAGAGCTTGTGTTGTTGCCAGTAACTAGCAGTGGTTCCCAGCAAACAACCGACCGTCTGGAAACCCGTTCAGTGTAAACAGAGATGCACCATATGGGCACGGAGCCCCTCCCCTCCCTCGGCATTCCGTCACGGGAGAGAGCCCAAGAGGCAAGCACATTGTCGTAACAGTGGGAGGGCATTGGGTATTTTGGAGAGTAAAATCAGGTGGGCTCTTGGGGGTCCTCCTTGCTGAGATGAGCCAAGTTTGGATAAGGGGGAATGGGTACAAAGGTGGACTGTGATGGTGATGGTGTCAGGCTGTCCTCTGTCATTAATTCATTCCTCAAATGTCAACTGAGCTCGGCTCTGAGCCAGGCACCCTTGGAGGTTTGTGAGTAAGAGACAAAACTCCTGGGCCTTCGGGCAGCACACCTTCTATCGTGAGCAAGAACTTGAGTTCTAGAAGGATGTCACTGTGCCAGGAAGCGGTAGCAAACTCACAAACACTGGTCTGCGCTGCATTTGGTCTGAGATGCACTTTGTTAGGTTCCTACAGTTGGGTTTTGGAGGGTTGTTTTGTTTTTGTGTGGTTTTTTTTGTTTATTTTTGAGCCAATATTCAAAGATCTTGAAATTTTACCTAAAGGTCCTAATTTTTGGCTTCTGACATGTGAGTGGAATAGCAACCCCAGTCCTCATTCCCAAGAGTAACAGCCAGCCGAAACTCAGTGGTGGCTGCCGTTTTAGGGGGAAATCCGTGGATCCGTTCACTATTCTGAGACCTTCCATGGCACCTGGCCTTTGTCACTCAAGACCTGTGACCGCAGCCCTAGGCCATTGGCCAGAGTTCTGGTTCCGGCAGGTGTTGCACCTTCTCCATGGTAACCACACCCTGAGCCCCACTTTCGCACGTCTGCTTCGGTTTCACGACTATTCAACAAACATTCACTGTACAGCTACTGAGAACCAGACATGTGCTAGGCACCAGGGACGCGAGGATTAATAAGGCAGTGTTTGCCCTGCCCCTGGAGAGGGCTTCCTGGAGGAGGTGATGCAGGGAGAGGGGAGAGATGAGGCTGGAGGTGTAGACAGAGGCAGTAGAGATTGTGCTGGAACACAGTTGGGGTTCTACCCTACAGGTCGGCAGTTCTCAAAATTGAGTGCACACCAGAATCACCTGTGAGGTTGCTGGGCCGTATCTCCAGACTTTCTGTTCAGAAGATCGGGGGGTGGGGGAGGTGAGGGCGGTGGGCAGAGAGGTTGTATTGCCAGTAAGGTCTCAGGGAAGGTGCTACTGGTGGCACTGCTCTGGGAACCACACTTGAGGAGCTACTGTTAAGAGGACGAAGAGCTATTGTGAGTTCTTTGGCTTCCCCCTCCGGCTGGCCTGACTCTTGGCTTTAGTGCCCGGGCAAGTACAAAACGTCCTTGGCCATTTGAGCTGTGTCCAGTCTTGCTAGACCACTCCCCCACGATTGAAGTTCAAGTTAGCCGGCCGGCAAGTCATGCCAGCACGTGGAGCATCCTTTCTCTTTAGAGGCCACTGGCCCGGAGATTTGTGCTTCCAGAAAGCCAGGAATGAAGGCGCCACCCTACTATGGTTTTGGAGCAGGGGGGAGGCCAGCCCCGAGCTGGGTGGGAGCAGGAAAAAAATACAAAGAAAGGAGTCTACAGGTGGAGAAAGAAGGTTTGACAGGCAACCTCCAAGCTAGAATCTCAGCAGGTAGGAGAGCATGCAGATCTCAGTACACTTCTGGGGTCCTGGAGGACGTGGATGTGTGGACGTGGGTCTGAGAAGGAACACCTTGAGTTTGGTACTTCAAAACCGAGCCCGTGCCTGGACCTGGACAGAAGCATAGGCTTTGGAGCTCGGCCGACGTGAGTGGATCCCATCTGGCCAGGGAAGTAATGAGCCTCTGTGGTCTGGATTTCTATCTCTAGAATGTAAACACTCATCCAGAGACTGAGTCACTGTGAGGATGAAGTGAGATCATGCCTGAGTAGCTAGATTCAGTGCTGAGGCTGAGAGCAGAGAGGCTCCTTACACAGATCTAAAAATAAGAACCACCACCGAGTACCTACTCTGTGCTGGGCGTGATATCTGGCACGGTGCAGGCATCGGTTAAATTACTCGATGGCAGTCCGTTACTGTAGCCCTGGGAAGGCAGGGCCAGGCCCTCACATAGAGCCTGACACATAGTAGGTGCTTCGTGAGGCTTTTTGACTGGATGTGGAAGGTCCCTATCTCTAGAATAGAGATGATGCCTCCCTGCTGGCCAGGGAGAAGGGACAGGGGGAGACCTCAGATTCCTGGGGAAAATAAACAGGAATGATTTGTTGCTCTAGGAGAACTGGGAGGAGGAATTGGTTAGCATAGATTACGACGGTAAGCAGTGAAATGAGGAGGATGGCAGGGGATTTTAAGGGAACATCTTAACTTAAAAAAAAACCAACTAATTTGAGGTATAAAAGTTCAAGGCTCTGAGGCCTGATTCATTGAACTAATAATTTTATATTATACCTACTATGTGTTTGATGTATGTATAGAGTGTGGTGGGCAAGGTTTGAGAGTTAGAGAAGCAAGGGTTTGAGATCCTGGCTGGGCCTCTTGGTTGAAACAGACCCATAAGAAAAGAAATAAATGGAGTTAGAACTATTTACTGAGTCCCTACGTTGTACCAGGCCCTATGATAATACTTTATATTCATTGACCCAATAAATAACGTCTAATATTTACAAAGTTCGACAAACTTAATTAGGATCTATTAGTTTTGACTTGGGCAAAGCATTCGTGTCTCTTGCCAGCACTAACAGTCATCGCTGGGATTGGTCTCCTATGTGTCAGACGTCATGCAAGGCACCTTACCTGCGGCATTCAGTCACCGGTTTCACACGTGCGTTTTATTATATCTGTAACTATAACCCTCTGTGGCTGATTTGTTACTTGGCGCCAGCACAGTAGTGGACCATCGCAAGCACTTAATAAATGGTCCCATTCCTAGGACTTGCAGGTCTTAGTTAATTTCACTTAACATCATCTTATCTGAATATTCAAAACCACATTTGGAGGTGGGTTGAGCAGAGATTGTCTTGTTTGAGAGATGGAGTGAAATTGCCCCAAACCTGAGGACTCAGGGATGGGGAACTCACAACCAGCATCAACTTCTTTAAAAAGCATTTACTTTAGTGGGGCTCCCTGCTCATCGGGGAGTCTGCTTCTTCCTCCCCATCTGTCCCTCCCCGCTGCTCCTGCTCTCCCGTGCTCTCTCCCTCTCTCAAATAAATAAAATCTTAAAAAAAAAAAAAACAAAAAAAAACATTTACTTTAGAGATCTCTGGTTACAAAAGGAAACTATGGTCTTAGAAAACACAGGAGGAAAGCCCTGAGCATCCAGTTTGTGTTTACCTGATGGACACCAAAGGTTTTTAATTGGTGCTTTTTTCCCAATTCTAGTTGGTGACTAGAAAGCGGAGAGCCCAAGGTGCCTGAGCTCCAGCAAGTGTAGATCAGCATGTTGTACGAAGTTGAACCACATGACACTGACCTACAAAAAATGGCAGTTTCATTCGGTTCGACTTAATGTGTGGCATCTACCCTTCTGCTACCTCAGTCTTACTTCCCTACATTTCTTTGCCTCTTCTTTCACTTATTTTGAATCAGGTTTCTGTTGTCCATTCAAAAACTGCCTTACATCCTTTTTGGAGCAGCATACAAACAGATAGCAAATAGTCGCCCATTCCCACCGTCAGAGGTCCCACCGTCGGAGGTAACCGCGATGATTTTTGTGGATCGGTTTCCAGGGTTTCTCTGGGCACATTTATATGCATATTTAAGCAAGGTTGAAAGCAGCCTCTAATGACTACTGACAGCAGCCTGTGTGTTCTGTTCCTTCAGCAGCTCTCCCCTGAAACCTGATCCTTTGAAGTCTAGTGCTTTCTCACAACGATGTAACCCATTATTTGACGTTTCCTGAATTCTGGCAGTAGCCAGGGGAATAGATTCCCTGTCAGTGGGCCTGCCTCAACAATTCTAAGATGACCAGCACCATCAGACGGCCCTTGAAGAAGCTCTGAATGAACGCTAAAGTTCAAAGTGGTTTTGTTCAGGTGTTATTTTTGGAGCCACTTTTTCAGGCTCTTAAACGGGTTCAATCCACCTCAGTAGTGGTGGCTGTGGCCAGGAGAGCACCAGGCCCGCCGGCCCCCCCGGGGTGGCCCCCCCCCCCACCCCGAACCAGCAGGTGCAGAACAGAGCCCTTGCCTCTCCAGGCCCAGCCCGACAGCTCAGAGTCAGCGGGCACCTGCCCCTCTGTGCTTGCTTCCGTCACGGGCAGACTCGTGCTGCTGGAGAGTTTGGAATGCGCAGGGCAAGGCCCTGGCTTTTCCCATCAGTCTGGGTCTCTTGGTTTTCCCAGGCCTGGTGACTCAGGGCGGAGGAAGAGAATGAGAGCCGGGCTCCTGGGGGGGCCCTTCTCAGGCACAGGCATCTCCCAGGGAAGAGCACCATCCTCCCCCTCTTGAGCCACTCGCTGCCACTTCTTCTTTTTTTTTTTTCTTCCTTTTTTTTTAGTTTTTGATGTAGTGTTCCATGATTCATTATTTGCGTATAACACCCAGTGCTCCATGCAGAACGTGCCCTCTTTAATACCCATCACCAGGCTAACCCATCCTCCCACTCCCCCCCGACTCTAGAACCCTCAGTTTGTTTTTCAGAGTCCATCGTCTCTCATGGTTCATCTCCCCCTCCGATTTCCCCCCCTTCATTCTTCCCCTCCTGCTATCTTCTTTTTTTTTATTAACATATAATGTATTATTTGTTTCAGAGGTACAGATCTGTGATTCAACAGTCTTGCACAATTCACACTGCTCACCATAGCACATACCCTCCCCAATGTCTATCACCCAGCCACCCCATCCCTCCCACCCCCCACGACTCCAGCAACCCTCAGTTTGTTTCCTGAGATTAAGAATTCTTCATATCAGTGAGGGCATATGATACATGTCTTTCTCTGACTTATTTCTTTCAGCATAACACTCTCCAGTTCTATCCACGCCGTTGCAAATGGCAAGATTTCATTCCTTTTGATGGCTGTATAATATTCCATTGTATATATATACCACTTCTTCTTTATCCATTCATCTGTCAATGGACATCTTGGCTCTTTCCACAGTTTGGCTATTGTGGACATTGTTGCTATAAACATCGGGGTGCGTGTACCCCTTTCGGATCTCTACATTTGTATCTTTGGGGTAAATACCCAGTAGTGCAATTGCTGGGTCATAAGGTAGCTCTATTTTCAACTTTTTGAAGAACCTCCATACTGTTTTCCAGAGTGGCTGCACCAGCTTGCATTCCCACCGACAGTGTAGGAGGGTTTCCCTTTCTCCGCATCCTCGCCAACATCTGTCGTTTCCTGACTTGTTAATTTTAGCCATTCTGACTGGTGTGAGGTGATATCTCATTGAGGTTTTGATTTGGATTTCCCTGATGCTGAGCGATGCTGAGCACTTTTTCATGTGTCTGTCGGCCATTTGGATGTCTTCTTTGGAAAAATGTCTGTTCATGTCTTCTGCCCATTTCTTGATTGGATCATTTGTTCTTTGGGTGTTGAGTTTAAGAAGTTCTTTATAGATTTTGGATACTAGCCCTTTATCTGATATGTCATTTGTAAATACCTTCTCCCATTCTGTCGATTGTCTTTTGGTTTTGTTGACTGTTTCTTTTGCTGTGCAAAAGCTTTTTACCTTGATGAGGTCCCAATCATTCATTTTTGCCCTTGCTTCCCTTGCCTTTGGAGATGTTTCTAGGAAGAAGTTGCTGCGGCTGAGGTCGAAGAGGTTGCTGCCTGTGTTCTCCTTTAGGATTTGGATGGACTCCTGTCTCACATTTAGGTCTTTCAACCATTTGGAGTCTATTTTTGTGTGTGGTGTAAGGAAATGGTCTAGTTTCATTCTTCTGCATGTGGCTGTCCAATTTTCCCACCACCATTTGTTGAGACTGTCTTTTTTCCATTGGACATTCTTTCCTGCTTTGTCGAAGATTAGTTGACCATAGAGTTGAGGGTCCATTTCTGGGCTCTCTATTCTGTTCCATTGATCTATGTGCCTGTTTTTGTGCCAGTACCATACTGTCTTGATGATTACAGCTTTGTAATAGAGCTGGAAGTCCGGAATTGTGATGCCACCAGCTTTGCTTTTCTTTTTCAACATTCCTCTGGCTATTCGGGGTCTTTTCTGGTTCCATACAAATTTTAGGATTATGTGTTCCATTTCTTTGAAAAAAGTGGATGGTATTTTGATGGGGGTTGCATTGAATGTGTAGATTGCTCTAGGTAGCGTTGACATCTTCACAATATTTGTTCTTCCAATCCATGAGCATGAACATGGATGCAAAAATTCTCACCAAAAGGCTAGCCAGTAGGATCCAACAGTACATTAGAAGGATTATTCACCACGACCAAGTGGGATTTATCCCTGGGCTGCAAGGTTCGTTCAACATCTGCAAATCAATGTGATACAGTACATTAATAAAAGAAAGAACAAGAACCATATGATCCTCTCAATAGATGCAGAAAAAGCATTTGACAAGGTACAGCATCCTTTCTTGATCAAAACTCTTCAGAGTATAGGGATAGAGGGTTCATACCTCAATATCATAAAAGCCATATACAAAAAACCCACGGTGAATATCATCCTCAATGGGGAAAAACTGAGAGCTTTTCCCCTAAGGTCAGGAACACTGCAGGGATGTCCACTATCACCACTGTTATTCAACATAGTACTAGAAGTCCTAGCCACAGCAATCAGACAACAAAAAGAGATAAAAGGCATCCGAATCGGCAAAGAAGAAGTCAAACTCTTATTCTTTGCAGATGATATGATACTCTAAGTGGAAAACCCAAAAGACTCCACCCCAAAACTGCTAGAACTCATACAGGAATTCTGTAAAGTGGCAGGATATAAAATCAATGCACAGAAATCAGTGGCATTCCTATACACCACCAACAAGACAGAAGAAAGAGAAATTAAGGAGTCGATCCCATTTACAGTTGCACCCAAAACCATAAGATACCTAGGAATAAATCTAACCAAAGAGGCAAAGGATCTGTACTCAGAAACTATAAAATACTCATGAAAGAAATTGAGGAAGACACAAAGAATTGGAAAAACATTCCATGCTCATGGGTTGGAAGAACAAATATTGTGAAGATGTCAACACTCGCTGCCACTTCTACTCTGTAAGGACGGCTAGCCCCACTGAATGCATTGGGAGATTGGCAGGAAGAAGCCCCAGGGGGCCCAGAGGACACAGCCGGCCTGTATGCTGGTCAGAGGGGCCCCGGGCCAGGGTCTGCACACCTGAGAATATATTCTGGTGTCAGGATGAAAATCGGCAGTCCAGAGCCCTGCTTTGTTTGGCCTGTCTGGTTTTTTGGTTTGTTTGTTTAGTGGTAAATTTCGTAAAACCAGTTATCTGGCTTCTCCAGAGAAGTCCAAAGATCTGGCATCACTCCATGTCTTCTCATGCAACCCCTGGAGCTGAGCCCTGACAGGGCATTTCCTGTCCAGACTGACACAGAACGCACTGGTCCTCTAGCACCTGGCTTCCCCACGCACGCTTCCCACCTGCAGCCTGCCCGTGATGGAGAGACTCCTGCCCCACTCTGTTCAGGCACTTTGTCTGTCTCCTCATCTAAGCAGGACTGAGCTCTACAAGCAACAGTACTGTTTATAAAGAGAAGATGCTTCCCTCCCAGGGCCCCGATGCGTCTCACCCCTCCAAAGGCAGCAACACTGGGCTGGAGGCTGGTGCACTAGAGGGAGGCAGGGACGCTGGGAGAGGCTCATTCAGGCTGCTGGATTTCCAGGAAATAGGTCTTTCAGGAAGGAAATCGTGTGAGAGGACACTATTTTTATGGGCAAGAAGTCTAAGTGTCTTCGGTTAGCTGGTAAAATGTGGGGTGGGTAATAGGGTGGGCTAATGGGGGAAGAAGGAAGAAGAGAAAGGCCAGACCTCCCCTTCACCTCGCCTCAGGTGTCTTCCTTCTAGATTGTTACGTGCTTGAGAGTAGGTCCCCAAAGAGCTAGAGTTGGTGTTATTTTAAATTTACTATGCATTTTGGCAGCTTTTCAGGTAAGGTGAATGGACATAGAACTGATAAAAATGTTTAAATGCAATTCCAGTCCTCATCAATGCACCCAGACACATTTGTGGGGAGTGACTGGGGATACGGGTAGACTCCCTGTTTCCTACATATTTCACATAACAGGATGTGTGTATGCGGGCACAGTGTGTGTATGCGGGCACAGTGTGTGCATACAGCCCAGCTGTCTTATGTCTGTGTAACTCTGCAGTTACCAGCCCTGTCCTGATGTAATCTTACTAAATTTTCATCGTGAGCTGGGGAAGGTAGCTTTAAATGTTGTCCTTATTTAACGGATAAGAAAACTCCAGCTCAGGGGCGCCTGGGTGGCTCAGTCATTAAGCGTCTGCCTTTGGCTCAGGTCATGATCGCAGGGTCCTGGGATCGAGCCCCGCATCGGGCTCCCTGCTCAGCGGGAAGCCTGCTTCTCCCTCTCCCACTCCCCCTGCTTGTGTTCCCTCTCTCGCTATGTCTCTCACTGTCAAATCTTTTAAAAAAAAACAAAAACTCCAACTCAGAATTAGGTGGCATCTCCTAATGGATGGATGGATAGAAATTTTTTTTCCCCTAATTTTTAAATTAGTATGTATGGATAGTCCTATCCATAACAAGAAATCATTAGATTTTACCCTGTGATTATCCCTGTTAAGGTTGGTATATATCTTCCAATCTGTTTCTTTCCATAGCTATCCTGTTTTTTGAGTGGTACCCACCCCATTGGCTCATGGCTGGCTTAAGAGGGTTTTGTTATGTATGTATAAAGCAGTAAATGTAGTTTTTGCCTAAATGATGGCATTATAATATATCAATGGGAGAAAGGTTGTTATACATTCATTTAAGTGGTTTCCAATTGTTTGCCACCATAAACACTACATTTTAGGAACATCGGAAAAAAAAATACTTCTGGAGAAAGGTCATGAGGCAATCTAGGAGTAAAGCAGAATAGAAACCATTTTTTAAAAAAAGATTTTATTTATCCATTCATGAGAGACAGAGAGAGAGATGCAGAGGCAGAGGGAGAAGCAGGCTCCCTGTGGAGCAGGGAGCCCCATGTGGGACTCGATCCCAGGACCCTGGGATCATGACCTGAGCCAAAGGCAGACGCTTAACCGACTGAGCCACCCAGGCGTCCCAAAAGAGACCATTTTTAAACACCACTGTCACTGCCAGCATCATCTCCTGAGATAACACATCCCTGTCCTTTCCCCATAGCTCCTCCCACACTGGGTTCTATAACTTTCACTTTTTTTTTTTTTTTTTTGGTAGTCACCTATGGTGGGACTATGAGATGCCCTAACAAGCTGCAGGAGATCTTTCTGTGCGAGCGGGGGCTCAGGAATCACTCACATCTCTTCCTTTGGCATCTCCAACCAAGCCTGTGGGACCCAGACCCAACAGAGAGCAGAAGAGAGATTCGAGCCTCCAGGATGGCGTTCAGGCTTAAGTTCCGAGCTGTGAGTTCCTCCTTAACTTCAAATTATTGTTTTATCTTTTGATTGTAATTAACCAAAAATTAATTTTAAGTAATGTGGTCAAAAGTTATACATTCAAATAACTTTATTTTTTTTTTAAAGATTTTATTTATTTATTTGAGAGAGAGAGAATGAGAGAGAGAGCACATGAGAGGGGGGAGGGTCAGAGGGAGGAGCAGACTCCCTGCAGAGCAGGGAGCCCGATGCGGGACTCGATCCCGGGACTCCAGGATCATGACCTGAGCCGAAGGCAGTCGCTTAACCAACTGAGCTACCCAGGCGCCCCATTCAAATAACTTTAAATCCCCTTGGTTTAAAATTTAAGTTGAGTGAAATATTTAGGGAGCCATTTGGACCCCCAATCCCAGTCCCTCAGCCCAGGAAGGAGCCATTTCTTTGGAGATCTAGTGCTGAAAGAAGAGGCCCTATGACAATCTGTGAAGGAAAAGAACAGGGGTGATGATGGCTGAGGGCAAGGGAAATGCTCAGTGAAAGTCTGACACATGAATGATGAGGAGGAGTGTGCATGTGAAAATTTAGAAAAATGTTCTGGGCAGAGGGATGGCAAGAGCAAAGGCCCTGGGGTAGGAATAAATGACAGAAGCAAAAGGAACCCCAGAATGGCAGGGAAGCCACCTCTTTCTCTGTGCTGGACTCCTGGCCACCAAGCAGGCCGTGGGGCCCAGCGTGATGATCCAATCCACACCGCTTACCCCGGGCCCTCTGTCTGGTACTAACTTGTTAGTCTTATTCCCTTACGGTACGTTCTTGTAAAATGGGATTTTAGTGTTGGTGGCCTTAACGCTTTAGAATCTAGCTCGGTACAATGCAGTAAGAAGTTTTCTGATTATCTAAAGCAAATGATGTTAAGCCTGGGCAGTAAAAAGATGCATATAAATAGACCCATTAGACCTTTCAGGCTTACTTACTCTTGCTTTACATAGTTTTAATGACCATTAATTAAATGGATAAATGAATGAGGTGAGCTATTTTCTTAATCCACAACAGGTTAGAAATAGCAATATAATGATGGCTTCTGACAATGATAATGCGGGAGGTTCCTGCTACATATACTTACGGTGATCCCTCAGAAGGAGGCTCTAATGACCTAACTGCTAACAGTGGGCAGCAAGAAGCAAAAAGGGGCGCCTGGGTGGCTCAGTCGGTTAAGCGTCTGTCTTCGGCTCAGGTCATGGTCCCAGGGTCCTGGGATCGAGTCCCGCAACAGGCTCTTTGCTCAGCGGGGAGCGTGCTTCTCCCTCTGCCTGCCGCGCTCTCTCTCTCTCTGGCAAATAAATAAAATCTTTAAAAAAAAAAAAAAAACAAGCAAAAAAATCACCCAAACCCTCCCCAAACACACATACGCACATACATGCATATACACACACACACACACACACACACACACACAGGAAAAATTGAAAACTTAGCTGTCTGGGCCTATTTCAGATAGAAAAACAGCTCTGAGGCGCTTCAGAAATTATGAGACGGTCACTAGATTTTATAAAAGGAGAAGTCATCAGGAGGTTGTTGGAGTCCGTTTTCTGCTGGCAGGAAAAGTCCGTGTGTTCTGTTCTAAAAGTGGATCACATAACTGGTTAAACATCTAGGACAGAAGAAGCTATGCACATAAGTGCTAGCTATGGGGACGGTGATGGTAAGTATTTACGTGACACAGCCAGTCAATGGCTCAAACCTACAGGCTTCAAAGGATTTCCAAGTCCCTTGATAGAACCCAGAGCCTATTCTCTTCCCTAGACCCCTCCCCAGTACCACTAGGGTTTTTTTGTGGGTTTTTAAACCTTTTTTTTTTTTTTAAAGATTTTATTTATTCATTTGACAGAGACACAGTGAGAGGGAACACAAGCAGGGGGAGTGGGAGAAGGAGAAGTGGGCTTCCAGCCGAGCAGGGAGCCCGATGTGGGGCTCGATCCCAGCACCCTGGGATCATGACCTGAGCCGAAGGCAGACGCTTAACGACTGAGCCACCCAGGCACCCCTTTTTTCAACCTTTTTAATTGTGAGATATTCATAGGAAAAAAAAACATAGAATTAGTATAGCTCAAGGATTTATCACAAAGCAAATGACCACAACCCAAAAAGGAGAACACTGTCAACGCCTCAGAAATTCTAGCATGTCCCCTCAATCTTACCCCCTCCTTCCCAGTCTTACCCCCTCCTTCCCAACACAGTGACCCGCACGTGACGTCTATGGTAAGTCCTCACTTTTCTTCATAGTTTTCCCAGTTAAGCATGCATTCCTGAGCCCTAAGACTTAGTTTGGGCCAGTTTGGGAATTTCATACAAGCAGAATCCAACAGTATGAGCCCTTATGTCTGGTTTCTCTAACTTAGTGGTTACCTTTGTGAGAACATCTATCCATTTCCTTCCACGTAACAAACTGTTTGTTTTCATCCCAGTTTATCTGGCCACTTGACTCCCAAAATGGCAATTTCCTGATAGTATTTCATTGTAGGAGTGTTTTGCGGTTAATATTCCATTCTATTAATGGAGATGGACCTCTGAGCTGTTTCCGCACACTGTGCTACCGTGGGCAAATTTGGGCAACTTTGGGCAACTTTGTCTTTTGGTGAACATACGTGTCCATTTCTCTTGGGCATATGCCTGGGACTGGAGGTGTATACGCTGGGTTTAAATCTAATGGTGGTTTAATTCTCGCATTTCCTTCGGTTGTGATACAGAGCACCTTTTAACGTGTTTATTAATTATCCTCATTTGTGAAGGGCCTGTTCTAGTCCCTTGACCATTTTTTAAATTGGATTTTTTTTTCCTGATATGTGAACAGTCTTTACACATTCTGAAATAAGCTCTTGGTCAGTTCCATGTGCTCTAGGCCTGTCCTTCCACTCTGGTTGGCCTTTTCATGGTCATAAAAATATCTTTTCCTTTATGGTTAATGTATCTTGTTTGCTACTTAAGAAGTCTTTCCCCCACCCTGAGTTCATGAATATTTGTTTATATCGTTTTCTAGAAGTCCTATTATTTTGGCTTTTACATTTAGATAAATGCTTGGGTGTGTAGGGTGTCACGTACAGGGTCAAGTTTGATTTCTTGCTGTTGGGATATGCATTTATTGCAGGTTATCTTTACCCTGCTGCTCCACAGTGATATGGCTATAAATCTAACGTCCATATGTGTTCCCGAACTCTCTATTCTTTCCGCTCATACATGTTCTTTGGGCAACCAAACATCCCTCTAAGGAAAAGGAGATAGGAAATTAGTGAAAATGCTTGCTGGTTATGTGGGTGGAATTGGTAACTAGGTTAAGATTTTAACTCTGTCAACTAGTAGTCTTGCAGCATGGGGGAGAGTTATTTCACTTCTCTGGGGCCCCATTTCCCGGCCTTTATACCTCACTCCTAGTATTATAAGGACTAATGACTTCATATATTTAAAGTGTTTAGGGCAGTACTCAGGTAAGGGCTCAATAAAGAGCAGTCACAATCTTTAATCTGCAATTTAAAAACTCCTGTCATGCCAAACCCTAGCCTGAATTGATAAATCAAAGTCATGCCATGTAGTATACTATTTGTACATCTTTACAGCAAAAAAATATCAGTAGGTTTGATTGCAGGGTGCTGCCCAGGCCCCAGAGGGTCTCTCGCATCTTTCTAAAACTGGGAAGTTCTAAATTCTGAAACACATCTGTTCCCAGAGGCTCAGCAAGGATTGTGGGCCTATGTTATTAGCACATAGTTTTGTAGCCTTGGGCAAGACTCTGGGTGGGCCTCCATCTTGCATTAATGATACATTTAATCCACTCAGTGTTACCTTATAGAACAACAGTGAGCATGCAAAAAAGTGCCAAATGAAAGTACTTTTTAGAAGTTTGTGTGTAAACATAGGCCGTGCAAAGTATGTGTAAGTTCTTCTCAAGGATGATAGTGCGCTCTAGCTAGGATGGGATGAAGATAGGAAAATACCCTGTAGCAAACTGTGCTCCCCCCCGAAAGGGAGGGATTCAGGACTGACACATAACACACGGCATCTAGATTTCTTCCAGACTTTGTGGAAAAAGTAATAGCAAAACTACAATCCCAAAGTAGAATCAAATAGATATCATCCCTCCTCTATCACCAGGATGCACACACATTAAAAGAAAGCCTCCTGATTCAACCAGCATTTTGCCTTTTCAATTGGAACAGAAAAGGGAAAGCTTTCCCTTTCCAAGGTTTTTTGATATTCACTCCTTGTTGGGAGTGATGTAAAGGCAACGTGAAAGTGGTTAGCTCTGTGCCCCACATCAAAGCCCACAGTAACTGGTGGGGGGAGCCTTGTCGGGATGGATGTCCAAGTAGGGCCACCCCTGAGCCCCTGAGGTGGTGTCAGCAGCCTGCCTGCCCAGGGCTGGAGGGGGCGCTGAGCTCAGTGCACATGTGCCAATGGACTGCCATCACCAGGAGGCTCTGCTTTGGAAGTCACTCCGAGGGGAGGTGCTGGTTGATCACTGTCTCCAAAGGCCGGCTCTGAAGTCTGGCACCCACTAGCACAACCATCATCCCTCTATTAAGAACAGCCCGGGCTGATTTGATTTCTATGCCCACTCTCCAAGCACGATGTCCTGACCCTTGGACTGATGTGCCTAGCATCTGAGGCTGTGGAGAAGTGACCTCAGAGTCCACGAAGTTCCCAAAGAGATTAATCAAAGCTTCCCACTCAGTCTTCTCCCAACACCCGGAGGTTCCCCGTGAAAACTACAGTGGTTAATATGTACTGAGTGCTCATGTGCTCATCAGGTACTGTGCTATGTGCTATAAATATTTTAGCTCATTTTACTCTGATAGGGACATTATTCCCATTCTACACAGGAGTAAATGAAGGCAGGGAGAGCAAAGGGTAGAACAGGAAACTGAGCTTAGGCACTTTGACCCAGAGTTAAAGTGTGCATAACCACTGACTTCTCAGCCCTGGGGACAGCCCTGCTCTGTGGGTTCTAGGAAGCGGCACTCCTGATTTCCTCCCCCTGAGGGAGGAGATAGCTCTTGGTTTGGGGATGAAACCAATGGGCCCTTCCACTCTTCCTTTGTGCGCAGCTGGGTAACTAGTAAACTAAGTCTCACTTACCTTCCCTGTAAAACCAGGACCGTGTGGCCGAGGGAAGGCGCGTGGGTTTTGGAATAAGATCCAGGTTTGATCCCCACTTAGCAAATCCGAGTAATGCTATGCATGCCCCCAATCCTTCCAGAAGCCTCAACTAGAAAGGAAGCTACTCTCACTCCTGGGAAGGGGTTTGTGTGATCACCGAAGGTCAGCCCTCACATAACTGGGTAGCTGTTAGGACGAGTGTCGTGATAGGCTCTCCCTGGGACAGGTCTTCTCACAGCCGGGATGGACAAAGATGTGCGGCCACATGGAGAGTACAGAGGGCAGAAGAGGGTGAAATTAGGGACACGGTCTGCCAAAGCCCGGATGAGTGGACAGGGGCCCCCTTCTAGAGGTGAGAGCAGCCCCTCTCCCCTTGCTCAGCCTGGCTAATCCAGCCCAGCCCCGGTGGCAGACCCAGGGCTCCAGATGGCCAACTGTCTTAACTGCAGAGTCCAGGCTACGAGGGCAGAAAGCACCCCAAAGACTGATAAGGCCGAACAATCCTGGCTTTGTTTTGGAAGGATTTGTCCCTGAGTTTCCAGTTGGCTTTTATCTGTGTCTCAACGTCTCTGACCTCTTCAGCCTCACAGGAGCTAAACTAGAGGATTCAGGGTCTTGCGTTGCAGAGAGCAGGGGACGGGGTGCGGTTGTGGGGCGAGGGGCAGCCGGGGGCTAGCCCCCCAACTTGCGGGGCTGGACGGCGGCGGCCGGCGCTGGGGCGGTGGGGTGGGGGGGGAAGGCGCGCGGGCCGGGCGCTGCCTTCGGGGCGCGGGGCGGTGTGAGGCTGTCCGCAGCCGGGGCGCCCGGCTTTCCTGCGAAGCGGGGCGAGGTCACGATGGGCTCGTTAAGCCGGCAGGTAGGCAGTGCCCCGGCGGCAGGCGGTCCTGGAATGTGCGAGGGGCGTGATGACAGCGGTCGCCGGCGGCCTCTTTGCGCAACACCTTCGCTATATATACCCCGGCCGCCGCGCTCCACCTGGGTGCCTCCCTGGGTCCATTACCTGCGCTGGGAGCGCTGGTGAGTACCGCCGCCGGGCCAGGCGCTTCCTTCTCCCTTCTCGCTCTGCACAGAACCTTCATTTAGTCCCCCCTCCTCCCCCCCACCTCCCCCGCACTTCATTCTTTTAGCTATCCCTCCGATGTTGACCCTCCAGGAACTTGGTTGGCTTTGGGCTGCTGAAGACAAAATAATACACCTTCCCTAAATTTTCAGATTGTTGTTTTTTGGTTTTTTTTTTTTTTTTGGTTCTCGCTGTGACTGCTTTTTTGCTGTCACAACTCCCACGACGACGCTGTTAGTGCTGGCCATGGTATTACTCAGCCACAGCTGGGGGTTCTAAAATTATACATGTTTTGGAATTCGTGGTTTGGGGAGGGGAAAATGGGGAGTTGGAAGGTGCCACCTAGAGATCAGGACAGCGGGGCTCTCTTTTTGGTCATTCACTAGCGGTGTGACCTAAAAGCAGGTTGCTCTGAGCCCCTGGGCCTCAGTTTCGCCCTCTTTGTGAGAAGGGGAAGGGAACCCTCTCCCAGTGTTCCCAGGCGCTGAAAATTCTAGGTTTGGGCAGCTGTCCAGTAATGCCATTCCCACCAGTGTGACTTCCATGTGCCACCATTCTTGTTTGTGGCGCTATTGATCTAAAGTGACTGCAGGATGACTTCTAGTTTGCTGGTCCCATCAGGGCAGGCAGCCATCCACACAGGGCCTGTCTTTTCAGCTGGGGGTGGGAGAGCCCTCAGTTTTTCAGTGTTTTCAGAGTCAGAGGGGACCAGGTGAGCAGTCTGGGGGAATGGCTTGCGAGGAAATATGCACAGGTGTGGTCGGGTTGGGGGGCACCCAGCATCTCCAGGCCAGAATCAGGTGGCACGTGGAGTGGAGTGGATTCAGTCTGCAGGTTCCCGGAGGCGGATGCCTGCCACGGGTAGCTGGCACTGAGGCGAAGAGCGTTAGAATCACTCAATTTCCTTAGGGAGGTGGCAGTTTTCTCAAACGTGTTGATTTCATGGAGGCAGCTTGTGGATTTCATCACTTAGAATCCCCTGTCCCTCCCTGTTTCTATTCACAAGCGATTTCTGTGTTAGCCCTGCTTGCTTCGGGCCTGTTTGTCTTTCTCTCCCCCCCCCACCCCCCCTCCTGAGCTGGAGTTCTTTAGGTTGTTCAGGCTTGGGTATTCTTGAGAAAGTTGCGCTCCAGAGGAGCACCCATTATTTGAGGTTGTTAAGAGTGTTTGAATCTCTCTGTCTGCTCCTGCCAGCCAGCCTGCTGATAATGATCTCTGTTTTTGTACCTTTGGGAACCCGTGGCAGGAGAACATGCTTGTACAAGGTTTGGATGTTGAACAAATTGCCCCCTCCAAAATCCAGCCCAGATCACTCAACCATCTCACGGAAACAAGTCCCCAGTGGTGGGAGGAGGGACGTCTGGATTATAGCTATTAGGCACAAAGCTGACATAAAAATAGCCTGGATTCAGTTTAATGAAGAAAACAGCTTCTTGGGATCAGTGATTTGGAATAAACTTTTTTTTAAGATTTTATTTATTTATTTTGAGAGAGAGAGACAGAGATAGCATAAGCAGGGAGGAGAGGGAGAAGCAGGCTTCCTGCTAAGCGGGAATCCCAGGACTTTGGGATCATGACCTGAGCTGAAGGCAGAAGCTTAACCAAGTGAGCCACCCAGGTGCCCCTGGAATAAACTTTTTTTTTTTTAAGATTTTATTTGACAGCGGTGGCGCCTGGGTGGCTCAGTCGTTAAGCGTCTGCCTTCGGCTCAGGTCATGATCCCAGAGTCCTGGGATCGAGCCCCGCATCGGGCTCCCTGCTCTGTGGGAAGCCTGCTTCTCCCTCTCCCACTCCCCCTGCTTGTGTTCTCTCTCTGTGTATCTCTCTCTGTCAAATAAATAAACAAAATCTTTAAAAAAAAAAAAAAAAAAAAAAAAAGATTTTATTTGACAGAGACAGCGAAAGAGGGAACACAAACAGGGGGAGTGGGAGAGGGAGAAGCAGGCTTCCTGCTGAGCAGGGAGCCCGATGCGGGGCTTGATCCCAGGACCCTGGAATCATGACCTGAGCCGAAGGCAGATGCTTAACGACTGAGCCACCCAGGCGCCCCTGGAATAAACTTTTAATACCATTTTCAGCCACCTTCCTCCCTGCCTGCCCTCCTCCTGTCCCCCCACCTCAACCATAGGAACTGCAGAATGGCACTATCAACAGGAAGTAGTCAGGACGTCCCACTGAATTTAAAAAAATGCACCAGAGTGCAAAAAGAAGGCTGCAAACAGATTGCAAGATGTTGAAAGTGGTTTCGGCAATTAGCTCTTTTAACACCCCACCCCTGACACAATGCAACAGAATTGATACAGTTAAAAGTGAATTGCAGCATTTATTTTAAAAGTTCATAAATGTACATTGAAACTGCATCATGAGGGTGTGGTTAGGTTATAAGGCCCGGGTTTAAAGAGATAGAGTAAATGTCTTTTTAAAATCCCATTCATTCTTATAGTCGAAAGTCTAACCTAGAGCCACTCATCAATGCAAAACCTAGGCCAATTGCTTCTGTCTCCTGTCCCATGCACGCCCCCCCCCCCCATGTCTTTGGGATTATTTTGCCTTGTGATGGCTGAAGGAAGCTGAAAAAAGTAGCCATTGCCCTCTTGGGCATTTTTGAAGTCTGGGTCGTTCCTTCAACGTATGAAAAGATTTCGGAAGCATATTGACGGTGGACTCAGACTACCTGAGTTTGAATCCTGAAGGTGTAGAATCTATATAACTTGAAGCAGTTAATTTCTCTGGGCCTTGGTTTCCTCCTCAGTATAATTAGCATGAAAGTATAAGTACTTAAAAGTAAATTCGCAGAACTAAAGTGCGTGTGAGGTGGGATGGGTTAATTTGAGTAGGGGGGCTGGGGAGGAGACTGTGTGCTTGTCGCCTCCTCCTCCTCCTCCTCCCGGGGAGTACAGGCAGCCTCAGCACCCGTCCTGGTTGCAGAAGCTCAAACAATGCAGAGTGGAGGGGTTGGCTGACTGCCAGGTGCCCTACATTTTCCCCACTGCCCAGGTCTGAGAAGAGCCGCGAAGTGTCCTCTCCTTGGCCTGCAAGAGTTCCTCTTGGCACGCGATACACATGTGGATGCGGGAAGTCGAGCCAAAAGGGTTATTTGGCTCAGTTGTAGGGATGAGTGGTGGGGAGCAAGGGAGCAGATGCATGATCATAGCCACGTTAAAAAAACAAACAAACAAAAACATATCTTTGTGGGTATTAGTACCAAACAGCCAAAATAGATGACTTTATCCTTCTCTGCTCTTTCTGGCAGGTAGCAGGAGTGTGCCCTTGGGAAGGTAGGGAGAGAGAGCAGCTAGATCAGAGGATACCCTGGGGAGAGAGCCTTTGAGGGGGCGGCTCAAAGGCTCCAAAGACCCCTGCTGATCCCCAGAGCCCCTTCCTAGAGAAGCAGGTTCCAGACAGGCCAGTGTCTGCCATCCCACTGGGAGAGTGGCCTTAGATTCACGTTGGGGCCTCTGTCCAGCTCAATCAGTGTCACCTTTTCCTGCTTAGCTGAGACTCCTAAAAAGGCTCGGCCTATGCCGAATCCAGGTCGCTGGTATGCCAGAAGCCTCTGTGGGAACAGCAGCCTGTCATTACAGCATTCTTGGCTGGCATTTCTACCCATTTGAGCAGGCAGGAGGGACCCCTGCAGAGGGACGAGGTCTGCCAGCTCTCTGGCACGTCCCTGGAGCCTGGACTGAAGCCCCTTGGTGCCACGCGGCTGTGATGGGGCCCAGAGGATTCTTCCTCCGTCCGTCTCAGCACCTGGCTGAGAGGTCTATGGAAGGGGCCCCAGCTTTGGAACCAGCATTCCTGGGTTCCAATCCTGACTCCATGTGCAGGTAGCTGTGGGACTTTCTTAATTTCCCTGTGCCTCATTCTCTACTGGAAAGAACGTGGTTATTGTAAAATTTAATGAGGTCACGGATCACATAGGACAACCCCCCCCAATCACAAAACAATGTTAGCACATTTCTCTCTTGTGCTTTGGGTTCTTTTAGTGGACACATGTTTCCAGAGGGTTCACTGCTGTGCCGGGCACTGAGATAATGAGCTTATGGTCTAGGGCAATGCATTGTCCGTGATGCAGTTCATTCCACAGAGTTCTCCGTGTTTACTCTACCAGGCACTCTGCTCAGGGCCTCACCTAGGCCCAATAATCAGTCAGTCCCGCCACAGCTCAGGGAGGGGGATGATATTATCCCCATTTTGGAGATGTTGAAACTGAGGCTCAGAGAGGAAGTTCAGGGTCACACACCGTGGCAGGCCTCTGCGGAGCCGGTCCTCAGCCACTGTGGGGTATACTCTTGGTGCTGTGTGCCAGGCTGCTTCCTAGCAGCAGACCTGGCAACTCCGGGGGCCTGGAGGAGGAGGAGGCCCTGAACCGCCGCCTCAGGGCCAATCACGGAGCGTTGGCTCCAGGTCCTCCCTTTCCTCCAGATCTGCAAGGTCAGCCCGCACAAGAGCTGATTGGTGCCAGGTGCCCTACATTTCCTCACTTCCCAGGTCCTGAAAGGAGCAACCAGCGCTGTGGGGGTGGGGAGGGCCTGGAAGGGAGTGGCCAGCAGTTGTCCAGTGCTCTGGGCTTGGTCTGATGGCTCTCCTGGCTGCCTGCCCCTGGGGGTGGGGATGGGGAGGGGAGGCAGGGCTTAGGTGTGTGGGCCTGTCCCTCCTCTTCTTACCAGGCAGAGCCCAGCACCCTGAACCCCCAACAAACAATGATGGAGTACGTGAATGTATCCGAAAAGGAAGTATTGCACGAGGTGAGATCATTGCCTCATCAGGGAAGTGTTTGTGAAGAGGGGATGGGCTCGGACAGACGGTTGGACTTGGGATAGAGAAGACAAAGAGTTCCAAGAAGGAGGCGTGGAGACATTCCACAGAAGTGTTCTTTTGCTTCTTGGCGGGACTGGCAAAGAATAAAAGGAGGGCCTGGAGCTGAATGAGGCCAGCACAGGCCTCACAGAATAAGTCAGTATTCCAGACAACATCAGCGGGTCGGATCCCTTGCCATGATGTCCTGTTCCTCTCTGCTCAAGTACAAGTGAGTGTCTGCTGGACCCATTGCTTGCAGTGCTTGAAACGACTGGGACATTGGACCATGGAAGTGTCTGTTTCTGTATTTGCTAGACACTTGGTGATCACTCAGAAATCCAGTCCCTGAAAACATAATTGAAATAGGCAAATAATCAGCCTTCTTAGACCTAAGTGCGGACGCGAGTTTCCCAAGCAGGGCTGCTGTGCCATTCGGGGTGCAGTCTCTTGATGCATCTGCTCTATCCCCCAGATCTTGTCCATTCCAGCTGAAGGTGAGGATGAACAACCACTCATGGGTAAAACGCAGGCTTGATTTGTTTCCTAGTCAGGGACCCAGGGCATCCCTTCAGCAAACCCTGTATGCGGACTCCTCCATTCACAAATGTAAGGGGCCCTATGATGTGTAGTCTATTGAGCACTGGGAGAAAAAGCATAACATATGGGTCTTGCCCTCTGAAACTTAAATCCCAGTTGAGAAGGCTATAGAGATGTGCAGAAGAGGTAGGAGAACGATTCTAGAGTGAATTAAGATTATAAAAAGAGAGGTCGTAGAGGGTCACAATAATTTTCAAATTCTTCCTTCAAACTACCCTCGAGCGGAATAAGCCAAGTATATAGGAACCCCTGGCAAGTCTGTGAGTAGTTCAAAGTAGTCCCTTGCAAGCTCAAAGCAATGCTTTGTGTCCTATCTTTTTTTAAATTTTGAATTCATAGAAGTCTTGCACTCTATACCATAATGTCCCTGCTTGTTTTCCCATAATAGCTGAAAACCACACAAAGTTACAACGTGTCAAACACTATTCTGAGAACTTTTAATACATAACACACTTAAGCATAACAATCTTTCATCAGTCATCTTACCCTAATTTGACATACGGGGAAACAGAGAAGCAAAGGAACTAGCCCAAAGTCACACAGCAAATGGCATCACTGAGACTTGAAACCAGGCAGTTGGGATCTGAAGTCTGGTCTCTTAACCTCTAGACCGGTAGTTCTCAGCCCCCAAGGGACCTTTGCCAATGTCTGGAGACCTTTTGGGTTGTCAACACTAAGGGTGAGGGGTATGTCCTGAATAGAGGCCAGGGAGGCCGCATATCCTACGATGCACAGGACAACTCGCACAAGCAAAGCATCATCTAGCCCTAAATGTCAGGCTGAGAATGTGCTCCACGAGGAAATATCACATCTCCTGCTCCACGCTGCTCAACCTCCCTGTCCCCCCGTTATGGGAGTAAAATCAGCGCTCCAGGAAAATAGGTTATGTCGTGGCCAAGGATATTGTAAATCAGGGCCCCAACCTCACTGACAGGTTGAGCTGTGTTTAAAAACTCTGTCACTCCCCTGCCGGGTGACTTTGAACAAGTTGCTTAATCTCTTTTTGCGCTCCAGGTTTTCCTGTTTGCAAGTGGGGATGAGCATGCCCCCTTTCTTGCATAAAGATTGCAGGAGATAGTATGTGTCAAGGCCCAGCACAGCACCTGGCCCCTCGCTGGTGCTCATTAAATGGTAGTTATTAGAAATCAGTGACTGTGTGTGTGGCCGAGAGCCCTATGGTCACACCGGCGCCTCCTGCCTGGTATGCAGGGACGATCCGAGAGGCCTGCAGGACTCAGGCAGGGGCGGAGGGAGGGCTTGGACAGAAAGATGGGGGGGGGGGCTTATGGAGGGGGGTGCTACCTAGGCAAGAGCAGAGAGTGACACCCTACAGAGAGGATTCGGGGTCCCAAATTTAGGCCAGTGATGTGAGGAGGGGGATCATTTAGGCGGCAGTGGGCAGTAAAGAAATGGGGAGTCCATACAATCACAGCTGGGTGTTAGGAAAGTTAACCGGTGAGAGACACTGGGGCCCAAACCAGTTAAACAGGCTGCCATGTGTTGGTCGAGGCAGGAGGCGCTGGGGCTCAGCCTGGGGAGGCGGCACGGGCAGGCAGCTGGAGACCACAAGCCCCGATGCTCCCAGCTCCAGTCAGCAGGTCCTGGTGTGGGCTGGGTGCGCGCGGGGGCGTCGGAGATGAGCTTGCAGTTCTGGGAGGCTGATAGCGGGAACTGCAAACAGCCAAGATCCACGGAGGGGGAACATCTGGGGTGATGGGGAAGTGCCGACTGCTCAAAGGGGCCCCGCAGACAGCAACGAAGGGACGGGAGGCTGAGGTTTGCAGGTGGAACGCTTTTGTGCCAAAAGCTGGAGTGGCAGGTGCTTGGAGACCGAGTTCACGGAGCTCTTGCTTCCTCCCTGGGCTCTGTATGCGGAAGTGGGACGCTGACTTCTGCCGCCCCAGTGTTGAGAGGCATCTTCCCACGTGCCTAGTAATGGGGCTTTCATCAGATACAGGGCATTATTGCGTGACTCATCCCTTCCAGGAGCATTCCAGGCCTGGAGCTGAGAGGCAAGCATGGACGCTGGAGTCAGACATGCTGTGGCCCTGGGCCAAGTGGCTGTATCCCTCTGAGTGCTTTGGTTTTCTCGTCTGTAAAATGGGAGTAACACTAACCCCTCTCAGGGTTGCTGGGAGGAGGAACCTGAACCCATTGATCGGACAGGTTACTGTCCCAAACACCTTGCAGAGATTAACTCATTGAAGCTGCCTAATAACCCAATGGATTATGGACTGTTATAAGCCCCGTTCTGCAGAGGGGAAACTGAGGCATGGAACCAGTCGAGTGACTGGCTCGGGTCACAGTGTATCTGGGGCAGAGCTGGAGTATGATTCTGAACCTCTGTGCTATGTAAAGTACCCAGCTTAGCGCCTGACTGAAATGAAGAGCTCTAAGATTGTTTCTTTCCCCAAAACACTGGGGCTAAGGATCCCTGTGTTGGGAGAGTCACGAGGTGACTTTAACCACGCTCTCCGAAGCATGGGGGACTGGCTCTGTCTTTTCTTATCTCTGTGCTGTTTCAAACCCGAACCAGTTCACCGGCAGAGTGGCCTTAAGCTGAGCTTAGAGCTCTCTCAGGCCAACCTTGGTCTCCTCCCCAACCAGCTCCACCTCACCTCCCCTGCCTGGGCTCCAGCCTTGTAGCTGCCTCCCAACACCCCCCAGGGAGCCCCCCCCCGCCCCCCCCGCCCCGGGTCCAGCAGGCCTTGAGAACAGCAGGCTTTGCCCCACCTTTGACTGTCAGCTATAAGGCTCTTCATTGAGCCTGAGGGAGGAGTCGAAACTGTGGTAGGCACAGCAACTCCAGAAGGCCGCACATCAGAAGCTGGCCTCCTCCTAGAAACCAATCGAATGCCATGCAGAGAACACCCAGCCCAAGAGCGTCTGTCAGAAAAGGCTCAGGATTCAAACTGACCCGGGTTCACAGCTCTACACCTTGGGGCCTTGGGCAAGTGACTTAGCCTTCTTGTGCCCCAGTTTCGTCATCTGTGTAATGGGAGAATAACAACTCCCCGAGTGGGTAGCTGCGAGGTTGAGCACAGCCCAGCTCGGTAAATACTGGCTCTCTCCATGGCCAGGCAGGTCCCAGCATCCTCCTCAGAAAGCACGTGAGGCCTGTTGAGTGCCAGGCCCTGTGTTGGATGCTTGTTAAGTTGAAATGAAAGGCAAGCCGGTGCCTGCAAGACGTTCTTCCCTGTGATTGTGGAAGAGCGTGTCATGCCCTGCAGTTCATGGGCAAAGTCGAAATTCCTTAGCCTAAACAAGTTGATGAAACCCCTTCATGATGGGGACACCCAGAATCAGCTTAAGTCCTGGCTTTATCAGTACGAATAACAGTGCCGGCAAGGCTGTCCCTGAACCATCATACTTTGTGAGTCGGGGGTTGGGCTGCATCTCTTAAAAGAATTGGGAAATTTCATACAGAAGAAAAATAAGTCACCCACAATCCCATCACCCACTCTGAATCCCATGCAGCATTCCCAGATCCTATGAGAACATGCTGTGAGTGGGACAAGGAAGTACCTTTTCAATTTAGCTAAAGCATTTTCCTGGGTTTTTTCTTTTTCTGGTTCTTTATCACCTGTTTAATGGCATGCTATTACACCGCATGGACCTAGCATGGTTAATACTACAATTACCCTATTTTTACTTTTCATCTCTTTGACAGTGCACAGTGCGGCAACGTCTTTTCGGTCAGCATCGCATTCATTCAGTCAACCCCCATTTATTGGGCATCTGCCAATGTGCCAGGCAGAGATGCAGACCCTCAGGATGCAGTGATGAACTAGACAGAGCCTCTTTTCGGGGGGTAGAGCTTACATTTAGGTAGGCAGGAAGTAGATCCATTTAAGAAAAATGGGAAAGGAGTCAGATAGACCCAGATTCTGGGAACATCTCTTCAAAGAAGTGATCAGAACAGGGAGGTATTTTGGATTTTCTGGGAGAAAATATTCCTAGACTCTTAATTCCTAGAAGTGCAGTGACTAGGTCAGAGATGTCTTTTAAAAAATAAAGCACTTTATAGTGGTGCTCATCTCACTGCATCTTCTCCAGCATAGCATATTATACCTAAAAAATAATTCTCTGCTGATTTGATTTTTCGAAACTTATCTCCCTGTTCTCTTTTGCATATCGTGGGTTGTTAGTGGGGCCAAAATTCTTATTTTGTAGTATTTTAGCCACCTGTACTTCCTCTTCTGTGAATTGTTTGTCCCAGTGCTTTGTCCTGCACTTGTCTAACGTGTGTCAAAGGACAAGGACCACAAGGAGTGGACTTCCAAGTATGTCAAGAGCCACACTTACTGTCCGTGTAAGCAAGAAAGGCTTTGTTGAGAAAATGGGTTATGAGGAAGTCTCTATCAAAGGTTAAAAGGAATGTGGTTCTGACAAAGGGTCATTAATCCAGGCTGCATGCCATAGTCCTAATTGCCTGCTTAGTGCCAGGCACTTCCTAGGTATCGCCATTAATTTCATAACCCTGCAAAGTATGAAGGACTATCCACATTTTATAGATGGGGAGACATTTATGCCTTTATGCTCAGAGACATAAAAGGACATTCCTAAACACACACCCACTGATAAGTGGCACCACTGGGATTCAAGCCAGCTCCAGTGTGTCACGCTGCTCACAGAAGACAGGGTGGTAGGCAAAGCAGGCAGAACGTATATGAGCATCTACATGTATGTTAAGTCCACTGGATGAGGTTCGACGCAGATATTTAGCCTAGAAATAAAAAGCGGATGGGGGAACCCATCGGAGGACTTGAGGACTTGGTGTTCCATGAGTTGATGAAAATGGATAAGTTTGCATCCCCTTGCTGACTAAAGGAGAGTCAAGACAGAGGCTGAGAGAAGGAAGTGAGAGAAACCAAGGCAAATTCAGCTGACTTGAGGCTAGAGTGGAAAAACACTGTAAGACATAGTTTGATGTAGTGACAGCCGAGGCGGGCAGTTGAGGGAGACCCAGAGGTGGAAATATGGCACTGAAGAGCCCACACTTGGAAGGTACATAAGCACAACACCCTTCATCTCTCCCGAATCTCTGTGGCCTCTGGTTCTTCCTGTCGTAGCACCTGAGCGTGACGCCTTTGAGTGGCTGCTTCTTTAAGCTCTGTTTTCCGTCCACAGACCATGGCTCCTTGGCCCGAGCTGGAAAATGCCCAGCCCAACCCCAGTAAATACATGGAAGGGACCACTAGTCAGCAGTCCACCACACCTGGGAAAGGCAAGGAGCCCGACAAAAGTAAGTGCTGTTCGTCCTGCCCCAGCCTGACCTCCTGTGAGGGCCCTCGGAGACTCAGGTCTGACCTGTATTCCTCATGGCCTCCATTGCTTGTTTGGGTAGATGACACTGGGACGCCTGTGACCAAGATCGAACTTCTGCCATCCTATTCCACCGTGGCACTGATAGAGGAGCCCACCGAGGTGGCAGACCCCTGGGACCTGCCTGAGCTTCGGGACACCGGGATCAAGTGGTCAGGTAAAAGTGGGGAGGGGGGACCCCCATCAGTGAGGGGTTGGGCTCACGGTCTCCACAGTATCGTCTCCTTTGTATTGTCCTCTTTCTTGCCGTTGCTCTGATGCCCTTCAAACAAAGGTCCTGGCTAGGGATACCTCCCGGCAGTCTTGGAGGCTTCGAGTCCAAGCACAGTGTGAGAACTGGGGGACCTTTTGTTCTCCTTCATCCAGCACATGTGCCAGCATTGGAGTACCAGCCAGGCCGGGCACTGTGGTGCTCCTTATAACCCACTGTGGGCCGACTGCGTCCCGGGAGCTGCGCTCTGCATGCAGCCGTGAACAGTCGAGGTCCCTGCTCTGAGATCTCCTGGATGGGGGGCAGGGGGGTGTCCTCACCTCAACGTGGGCATCGAGGAAAGCTTCCAGAAGATAGAATATACAGCCAGCATGGCTGGCATGCAAGCAAACGCTGCATTTCTTTTCCGGGTGCAGGGTGTAGGGTCTGTCTGCAGATCAGACAGCTGGGAGGGAGGAGGTGAGGACCACTGTAAGAGTGAGCAGAGAAAATAGCATCCAAGGACATAGCATTCCAGGATGTGTGAGCGCCCAAGCCCACCTCCAAATGGAGGCCGTGATTGCTACCTTGCGGCCACGTTCTAGAAAGTATTCTGTGCTGTTCTGAAGGTGCTTAGGAGAGCCATTATCTCTGACCCCACACTTAGCAGGTGCCAAGTGCCCTTAACTGCCTCACTCAGCAACACTGGTGCAGCTGAGCATGGAGTCTGGTTTGCCTGTCAGTGCCCCAGACCCCACCAAGCCCCTCCTCCCCAGAGCTAATCCTTTAGAGACTTCACCACAAGCTTCAACTAAATGGACTACAGTGGTAATTGCTTTGAAAACTGCAGTCATGGATGCGTCCCATCTCTTGGCCTTGTTTAGCCCGACCTCGGGGGGTGGGGGGGTGGGGAAGAGGAGGAGGGGGAGCTCTGAGCTCATTGCCAAACTTGTGAGTTTCAGGCCCTAACAGCCTTCCTCCCTTTTCCCCTACCCCAGAGAGAGACACCAAAGGGAAGATTCTCTATGTCTTCCAAGGAATTGGGAAATTTATTTTGCTTCTGGGGTTTCTCTACTTCTTCGTGTGCTCCTTGGATGTCCTCAGCAGTGCCTTCCAGCTGGTTGGAGGTATGGATGAAAGGGACAAAGACCTGGGGTGGGGGGATTTTCGTGGTATTTGGTTCAAATAGTCACAAGTCAGCAAGCCCTCTCCAGTTGCAGCCTCTCAGCCTGTTTTAGGATGAGAAGTCACCTCACGTCTCTGTGAAGTCATGCCCCTATTTTATAGAAGAGAAAACTGAGGTCTATAAAGGGGCTGTGACCAGCTGAGGTAGCTTAGGCCAGCAGCCAGGGCTGGAGCCAATTCCAAGCTGTGGCTTCCTGTGTTTGTCCACTGACCCTGGACAGGAAGCTGTCTGACAAAAGGACTTATCTCAGGGATCCCTGCTGTCTTGGGCCTCCCACCTGAAGAGATTATTAGCTAGGAGTGCTCTCTAAGCTAAAGCAATTGTGGAAAATCAGGGCTGGGCCTTAGCTAGAGAAGGACAAGGGTCCCAGAGTTGGTGGATCTGCATCCTTAGCAGTTTCTAAACATCTTCCGGGACTGAGTGTGGCTATACAGTGTGAGGGGGGACCCAGGAGTGAGATCAGTGTCTGCTTGGTCACCTGTGTTCCCCTGATGGGTGACGACATTGATAGCCAGCACTTTGAATGCCTCCTGGCGTCCTGCACATTCCTTCCCAAAGCTCTTCCCATTTACGAGGAGCATCCGGAGGCTGAAAGAGGTCATGCTGCCCAGCCCTTTGTTTCATAGCCTAGAGCTGGTGTAGTGGGATCCAAACTCAGATCCCAGTGACACGGAAGACAGTCGATTTTTATACCCCTTGGTGCCTTTCTTGAGAACTCATCTTTGTGACCTGGGAGAATGGGGGGAGGGGGCACTTGTGGGGATGGATGAGGGGCAGACTGACCTCCTGGATGCCACTCCCAGTCCCCCCTGGTCCAAGGCAGCATCAGCAAGGGCTTTCACTCTCTGAGTACCTGACAAGTGGCCTCCACCCTCTGGGCCTCAGTCTTCAATAGATGGGTTGGGAAATGGATTGGTGGTCTTGGGCATCTGAGGTTAGGCTGGGGCTGGAGAATGGGGGTTGGGTAAGGTGGATAGATAAGAATGAGAATGAGATTCAGAAAATCTTCTGAATGGGGAACACATCCCAGAGACAGGAATGAGGGCATCAGGAGACTCACTTGACACCCATTGGGCCAAGTAGAGTTGAGGCCAGGTTGGTGACCAGAGAAGGCTAGAGGAGGGCTTGCTGTGGGAAGGAATGACAGAAGTATGGGAGGCTGCAGGGTGAAGGGACGAGGAACAAGAGGTGGTGGGGGTACGTGGGGAGCTAGCTCACAGACGTGGAGGCACGGTGCCAGGGCAGCACTAGCAAGAAGCCCATGGAAGTAAGATTCCATAGGTACCAGCTGGGCTGGAGGCGGGCCTCGCCATCCCCCCTCAGCCAGCTGACTGCGTCTAGAGACTACCGGTGTACCCGGTGTCCGCCTAACATTCTTGTGGCCGTGCCCTTGCTTTTTTCAGGAAAGGTGGCCGGACAGTTCTTCAGCAACAACTCCATTATGTCCAACCCCGTGGCGGGGCTGGTGATTGGAGTGCTGGTGACTGTCCTGGTGCAGAGTTCCAGTACCTCCTCGTCCATCGTCGTCAGCATGGTGGCCTCCTCACGTGAGTCCAGGCACCTGTGGGCTCAGACATATTCCGGGCATTTCCCTGTCCAGCTGGGGAGCCTGAGATTTACTCTGAATATGTCCAGGCTGGTCACCGGTGTCTTCCTGTCTTGAGCAACTGTGACGTGCCCTGCCTTGTCCCAGGCAGCGTCCTGTTTCCATCCCCGTGGCTGGGTCTGAAAATAGTCCCCGACGCTTGAAGACTCAGCTCTGAATTCTCTGGAACTGTATTGTCCAGTCCAGCAGCCACTAGCCACATATGGCTATTTAATTTTGTTTAACCTCAATTTATTTTAATTTAAAAGATAAAAACTAGTTGCCGGGTTGCACTAACTATGTTTTTGGGGAGCGATAGTCACTTGTGGCCAGTGGCTGCCATATTGGGCCATGTAGATGAGGAACATTTCCGTCACTGCTCAGTGCTAAGAATAAAGGCGTGTAATCCCATCACGCACTGGCTTGGGGACAACTGAGCTTGGGAAGCTGGCATTCCGAACTTGAACCTGCTGATAGTTTGCTCTGGCTAAGTTGGGACAGATACTCTGGCGGGGGGGGGGGGGGGGGTGCAATTTAAACAGGTTAATTTTCAGCTCAAACCAGCGTTTTTAGCAAAATTAACTAGATCTTTTCTGGGCTAAATTAGAAAAAGGTATTCTTCAAAATAATTTTCCTTTCAGGGCAGCTGGGTGACTCAGTCAATTAAATGTCTGACTCTTGATTTTGGCTCAGGTCATGATCTCGATCTCAGGGTGGTGGGATCAAGCCCCGTGTCGGGCTCCATGCTCAGTGCAGAGTCTGCTTGTCCCTCTCCCTCTGCTCCTCCCCCCACTCATGTTCTCTATCTCTAAAATAAAATCTTAAAAAAAACTTTACTTTCATATGTTAGAACATTGTGACAGTGTACTAATTGTGTTAGAAAAAGAAATTTGCCATGATAAATACACAAGTCCTTAAACATTGTTTCCTGTTTTGCCATAAGTTGGCCTTGCATCTGTAATAGGGAGGACAGAGAAATTTAGAAAGGCACTTGTAAACTGGGGTTCACAGAAGGGCTTCTTCATGGAGTCTGCGGAGTCCCTGAAGTTATGTGCCAGAAATTTTTTTTGGTACACATGCATATTTCTGTGATGAGCTGTCCTAGCTTGCATCAGATTCATAGCCTGGTGCCAACCCCAAAATGGTTAGGAAAGGCTGCTTTGGCAATTACCAGCTTGACTGAGGTCAGTCTGGCCACATCGGGACCATGGCCAGGCTGCCTTCCTAAGCTTGCTAACTCACTTTCTCTCTTCCGCCCTCTAGTGCTGAGTGTACGTGCTGCCATCCCCATTATCATGGGGGCCAACATTGGGACCTCAATCACCAACACCATTGTGGCGCTCATGCAGGCGGGAGACCGGAATGAGTTCAGAAGGTAGGAGGCTCAGAATCAGCCTTTCCCCTCCATGAGGCTCATCGATTTGGGCCAGGTTGCCATAACTACCTTTAACTAGCCCATGAGAACATGTTGGTCATTCCTAGAGCTCTTAGAAGTAACCATAGTGGAGTACAGCTGGGAGTTGGGATCACATACTTACCAGCTGATGAAACTCAGCTCCTTGGTCTGCATAGCCAGGATCATTGGCTGTCACCACTATTGTCCATAGGACTAAAACCAATCCTACAGGTAAATGCTTAGCAAGGTACTTGGCAGGCAATCGGAGCTCCCTAAATGCAAGCCCTAGCTAGAAGCTTCCCTGCCATGTTGGTGTAGTTAAAACAAGGCCAGTTAGGATAGGATTTACTATCCCGCTTAGTCAGAAATAATTATAGCCTCCTAAAGCTTCCTCTTTGGCTGAGCTCAACCCCTGCCACCTCCTCTTTGTTCTTCACTTGCATGCCAATGAAAGGCAAAATATAGTTTTTGTGGATGCAAAAGATCTGAAAATGGGGTGGGTTGAAACAGGCAAAGGGAACCCTTTCCTTCCAAGAGGTTAATGGGAAAATGAAGCACATTCTCAGCTTGCCTTCTAACTGATGGGCTTTTTCCAGAAGTTCTTAAAAGAGAGAAGCAGTTTGTCTACGTGATGCAGTCACCCCACGGGTCGGGCAGACAGCATTATGCAGGCTGGCTGGGTGGTCAGCAAATGCCATCCCTCTCCCGTTGGTGAACTGGCAGGTGGCAGAGGTCCTCAGAGTTGCTCATTTCTGCTCAGACACGGCTAACCTTCTTTGGTCCCTGATGAAATGTCCTGAGGGTCGCAATAATGATACATTATCCAGGGGGGTTGTTAATTTGATCTTCTCAAGAAGCTGAGTAGACTTTTCTTTGCCCCATTTCATTAATACAGAAACACAAAGAGGTTAAATAACTTCCCTAGGGGGCATGGCTGGGACTCAGTCTAGGTTTTCTTCCAGATTTCGGGCTCTTTTCACTGCTACATATGAAATATAAACTCGCCAGATATAAACATGATCTATGAATGTGCCTGCACATAGGAATATAATTGAACTAGCCCACCCCTCGTTTGTTTTATTTAAATAGATTGCTTTCAGTAACATCTTTGGAGATGTGCATCATTCTTTCCTGGTGGCTTGGAATACCTCCGTAGGTTTCCGGAAAAGTAATGATGATGATATCTGACACCTATAAAGGCTCTTAAAACATTTTGCCAAACTACTAAGAAATATTTACATCACTTTATATCGCTTTATGAAGATGTCTTAAATCACCTTTTCTAGGAAGAATAAGTTACTTTTAAAAATATTAGCTGATATGGTAGGCAAAGATTTGCACTTACAAGTAAATAAATTGTAAATACATTTTACTACTAGTGAAGTTAAGCATTTCCCGCACAGGTTTATTAGCTTCTGTCTGTTCATGTCCTTTTTTGGTTTTGGGTGTTTTTTGCACATGCAGATGTGTTTTTTAAAAAAAAGATTTTATTTATTTGAGAGAGAGAGGGCACGAGTGTGTGGGTGGGGGGAAGGGCAGAGGGAGAGGGAGAAGCAGCCTCCCTGCTCAGATCCGTGGGCTCCATCCAATCCCAGAGGCCCCATCCGTGGAGCTTGATCTGAGCCCAGGACTCTGGGATCATGACCTGAGCCGAAGGCAAATGTTTAACCAACTGAGCCACCCAGGCGCCCCAACATGCAGATGTTTTTTAAAGGAAACTTTTTTTATTGAGGAAAAAAAAATCTCATTTCTCAATCTGGAGATAGGATGGAATTCAGGGGAACGTACGAACCTTCTCAGATCTAAATTGTGGTGTATATTGGCCTTATTTCCTGTGCAGGCCGTTCAAACGTTTCATCAGAGTCTCAAGAGCTTAACAAAGTTAAGAACTCAGTTGAGGGCTTTAGTTACCATCATACTTCCGGCCCCCATCTTTCCCCAGGGAGATTGTCTTCAATGGGCGTGATTCAGAAGTGGTCTTGATGCGGCACTTCCAAACGGTGGCCACTAAGCTCACTATTGCAGCCATAACCTGTCTACTTCCCTTTCCCCCACAGAGAGAACTGAGTGCTGTCTGGCTTGGTGGCAAGGGCTCTGCTGGGCAATGGGAGACCAAGGGTCCTGGTCTTCTATTCCCCTATGCTTGCTGGCCCTCAGTTTCCTCATCTGCCAAATGGGGATATTGATACCACCCACGTGGGGATTGCTGTGAGAATGTGAATGGGACATAGATAGGTGACCCCCCCCCCCTCCGGCAGACAATGTCATCCATGACCTGCCTAGACTGGTGCCCACTTGCTTGTTCACTAATCTGACTGTTGGCTTGGGGTGGGATTCTTATAGGGCTTTTGCAGGAGCTACTGTCCATGACTTCTTCAACTGGCTCTCCGTATTTGTGCTCTTGCCCCTGGAGGCAGCCACCCATTACCTGGAGATCCTGACGGACCTGGTGGTGGAGACCTTTAACTTCAAGAATGGGGAGGATGCCCCAGCACTTCTGAAAGTGATCACAGACCCCCTCACGAAGCTCATAATCCAGGTAACCCAGCCTCCTTCAGAGAGGGAAAGGAACTAACTCCTCCCCTCCCCACCCCCGCCATCCCCCTACTCCTCCCAACTGGGCGGAGATGGTGGAGAAGCACGAGAGTCTATAAACGCTGCTCTTTGGTCGCCTCTCAAAAAGGCCATGGGGAGGCAAGACTTCGGGGACACCGGGTAGCGGAACTGGCCTTTTTGGTTTTCTTGACTTCAACAAGAGTCATCTTTATTGGGGTGGGAGCGGGCGGTGACCAGTGCTTCTCAAGACTCAGAGACTCCATTGGATGCTTGGGGCCATTTTATTGCCCCTACTGACCTTGGCACCCGTGGGCTCATGGATAAAGCATTATCCTGCTCCTAGCCAAAGAGGAAGGTTGCTGTCCTTCCCTTCCATCTCACCCCTCTGCTCCCTAGGATCACTGAAATATTGTTGAAATAAATTTTAAAAGGTTTTGTGGTTGTTACCTTGGAAAACAGGTCAGCTGAGACCTTGCCCCTTATCACCCCTACCTTCTGGGTTTGCTGTCATCCCAATGACCATCTACTGCGTGCTCCTAGCTACCAGCCCGTTGTTTAGAGGATCATTCATTTCTTTGTCAAGCACCTGCTAACGTCCAGGTGTGGTGTTCCATCCTGGGGTGCCGATGGAGTGAGTCCTGACTCACTCCTGCAGGGGCTCTAGTCGGGCTTATGTTGTTGAAGCCCTTTTAACTAACAGAACTTCCTACGTGCCTGTCCCTCCTCAGTGCTGGGGACGTGCTGATTCTCTCCTGTCTGTCTTCCTTAGCTGGATAAGAAAGTTATCAATGAAATCGCAATGAATGATGAAGCCGCCAAAAACAAGAGTCTGATCAAGATTTGGTGCAAAACTTTTACCAACGTGGTATGTTTCTAAGAATGTTGCTGGGTGGGCAAACTCTTGCATCTGTGCTTTAAGCAAAACTTTTAATTCAATGTGTGCAAATGAGAGGTAAGAGGAAGTAAAAATTGGCCCATGAGAATCCTTAAGGAAACAAGTCTTTGAATGCTGGATGGACAGACAATGCAGTAGGTCCAACCCATTTTGCCCCACCCTGAACCGTGTATACATTATTCCTGGCTTGTTATTTTCATGTCTTCCGTGGCCACCTGTGTTCCCATTTATGGAGGGACCTGTGGAAACAATGCATCACACGTACAGACACACACATTGATGTGTGTCTCTCTCTTACTTGCCACATAGCCTGCCAGTCCCCACCAAAAGTGAGTATTGTGGACTATACATCCCATTTCTCAATGTTTGTCATCCAGACTCAAATGAATGTCACTGTCCCTTCGCCTGAGAACTGTACCTCGCCTTCCCTTTGTTGGTCGGACGGTTTGTACACCTGGACTATCAAGAACGTGACCTCCAAGGAGAACATTGCCAAGTGTGAGTGGAACTCAGCAGAGCATCAGCCATGGGGATGGGCTGTCTGGGAGGTGCTAATGGTGTTCTTTATCTGTGTGAAGCCCATTAAGTGAAGGAAAGCAGTGCACTAAGGATTCACTGAGCACCAGCATTATACCAAGTCATGAACTATGCACTTTCATAGCAGCGAAAACAAAGGCTCAGGGACAGGTCCGAGTTCCCACAGTGAGGGGCAGAACTAGGACTTGAAGCCCGGTTCCTCTGGTGGTTCCATAATGCACCAGAACTCATCAACAGATTCCAGAGTGCTCCCTCCGTATGCTTTGGTATCCCTTGGGCTCTAGGGAGACGCCAGCCAGATTTGCAGGAGATGTGGGGCCCACGCAGAACAGAACAGATACATTCACCCTGAAGTCATGAGTCCCTGCTATACAGCAGGCCCCATTCAAGACCCTGGAGCCACAGCACTGATCAAGGCAGTGAGCCTACATGATGCTCCAATTCTTTAAGAAGCTAGACTGTTGCCCTAGGAATCTTGGCCTAGACATCTTTAACTCTTCTAATCATTCCTTATATACCCATGTGTGTATCTCTGCTTCTCTTCCTCTTCTCCACACCACCCACATTCATTCTGAGCAGTAAAGGTTCCAAGTGTGGTTTACCTCACAGCATCCATGAGTCTATCACCTCCCATGTTCTTGGCGGCACTATCCATCCATCAATAAAACCATATAATTGTGGGGCCACACAGGACTTCTAAAAAATAAGGAGTTTTACAGTTAGCAATAGCTCCTACTCTGACTTGCCCATCCTACCTTTGCTGCTCAGACTCTTTGTTGTAAGTATCCTTGGTTTCATGTGTAAAATACACCATGGGATTTAGAGGTAGAAGAAAGCCCCCAACAAACTCTGTGACTGCAAGGATTTCACTTCATGTTCTAGCCTCATGAGGCCCCACTGGCTAGAACAGAGCCTCAGGGTCACACTTAGCTGCAGAGGGAGACTGGGAAGTGTGGTCTTTATTCTGGGTTGCATAGGTCAAGCTAACAACCAAGATTGTGTTACTGTCATACAGAAAGATGTTGGGGAATGAGTAACAACCTGTGGCCTTGGGGGGGGGCCCATGGCCCTCCTAACAAGGGCTTTCCATTGTCTTTTCAGGCCAGCACATCTTTGTGAATTCCAACCTCTCAGATCTTGTTGTTGGCATCATCCTGCTGTTAGTCTCCCTGCTGGTCCTCTGTGGCTGCCTGATAATGATCGTCAAGCTCCTAGGCTCCGTGCTCCGGGGACAGGTAGCTGTTGTCATCAAGAAGACTCTCAACACTGGTAGGCACCCTGACCCACCTCCCCTGCCAATTCTGGGCTTTCTAGGGCATGGCAGCACTGTGGCCACTCCCGGCATGGTGGGGGGCGGAGGGGGGCTCCTTTAGATTTTTATCTAGCAATGGCCCTGCATGGAGTTTCTCTCTTGGATCTGATAAGCTGAAGAAGTTAAGATGCCATTTGCCCTTGAAATCGTCCTTGGTGTCTTGGGTGGAGTCTGGGGAAGTAGGCACAAGCTTCTGTCACATTTGAAAGGTCCTGAAGAAGAGCCAGCTCAAATCCAGAGATCTGTGAGATAGACCTTCCTTCTGGCAGGTTTTCCTATACCCAGGACTTTCGGGTCTGTCAGGATCCCTTAGGAAAAGGGTAATGGATGCCCACCCTGCTTCCCACTTCCCTTCAACTCTTGGGAAGAAAACATGGTTCCAGACAATACGTCAGCATCTTGAGGCACCCAATGCAACCCCACTGGCCAGGAGAAGCTCCTGATGAGTATGGCATCCTGGCCAATGAGAGTGTGCCAAGCCAAGGACATCCCTCCCCATGAAACCTCAGTGAAATGGGGCCAAGAATATCTGCCTCCCAGGGTTGTCCCAAGGTTGCCATGTGGCTGAGCTGGGTGACTCTGGGCACCTGCTGGGTATGCAGGGCCTAATCCCATATGGGTGGTACCAAGAGCTCCGTGTATGGGACTTCTGAGCTGCTGCCCTGCCTCCATGCTCCTTCACAAAGGTGGAAGATCCACAGCATTGGGAGGCCAGGCCAGGCAGAAGGACAGAGGCCCCAGTGCTCCAAGTGCTCTGTGGGAGGAAGGTGGTTATTTGGGTGGAGTCTTAGTTCCACTGCTATAACAAATTATCCTAGGCTGGGTAGCTTGAACAACAGAAATGTATTTCTCACAGTCCTGGGGGCTGAGAAGTCTGGCCTTGGGGTGCCAGCATGGTCAGGTTCTGGTGAGGTCCCACTTCCTGATTTACAGATGGCCACCTCCTCACTGTATCCTCCCATGGAATGAGTAGAAAGGAAGCAAGATCTCTGTTCCACAAGGGCACTAATCCATTCATGAGGATTCCACCCACATGAACTAATTACCTCCCAAAGGCTCCATTTCCTTATACAATCACACTGGGGGTTAATGTTCCAACATATGAATTTTGGGGAAACATTCAGCCCATGACATGTGGGTTTAGCATTTCTACTTCTGAACCTCAGTGGATGTGTGTATTTGTCTTCATAACACACGCACATTCTTGGCTCCACCATCCGAATGTGCAAGGTGAAAGGATTCTAAAAATCCGATTTGTAATTTCTGACCGTGGCGTGGGGTGGGGAGGCTGCTGACCTGACCCTCTAGCCCAGCCCATGCCCCCCCCAGGTCCTCTGGAGGTGCCAGCTGGGAACCCAACCCAGGCCTTCCTTAGAAGACCTGTGACAAATCTCTTTTCCTTCTGTCTCCTAGATTTTCCCTTTCCCTTTGCCTGGGTGACTGGCTACCTGGCCATCCTTGTGGGGGCAGGCATGACCTTCATCGTGCAGAGCAGCTCTGTGTTCACATCCTCTATAACCCCACTGATCGGTGAGTTTCTACCTCGCTGCCCCTTGTTGCCACTACTATCTCCCATCATCCCCTGGGGCTGATGTTCTGGTTTCTGTATTTTCCTGCCAGGTATCGGTGTGATCAGCATCGAGAGGGCATATCCGCTCACGCTGGGCTCCAACATCGGCACCACCACCACAGCCATCCTGGCCGCCTTGGCCAGCCCCGGCAGTACCCTGAGGAGCTCACTGCAGGTTAGGAAAGGCTGCGCGGGCTAGGGGCTCTGGTGGGCTACAGCCCCACTCGTGGGCTTGCCAGCAGATGGTTTTGAACAAGAGCCAAGTTTTTCTCTATGTTCAAAACTGTGAGACCTCCCCTATCCCTGGTGGTGGTTGAAACAGAGGCGGGGGGGCCACTACTTGGTAGAGGAGAGAAAGAATATTCAAGAAGCATAAACACTTCCCATCTACTCGCTCCCCTCTTGCGGAACTCTGCCTGGACATTGGGAGGTCACTTGGGCTCTGGGCTCAGAATTTAGAAGAATGAGGGGGACCTGCCCAGATCACCTCAGTTACTTGGGCAAGAAGACCTTTGGCATTTGCATTCTTGTCCTGCCTTTCCACACTAAGTGACCTTAGACAGGTGACCTAACCTTGAGCATCAATTCCCTCATCCGAAACCTGGGAGCCATATCTCATTAGGATTATTCTAAGGATCCGATGTGACTCTGTCCGGACAGAAATCTGAGTGTAGAATATAAATATGAGCCCTCCACATAATTGGAAATTTTCAGTAGCCACATTTTAGAAAACTGAAACAGGGAGATCAGTTTTAATAACGTACCTGATTTAACTCATTATTTCAACATGTAATTGATTAAAAAGCTGGTGAGATGTTTTACCTTCTTTTTTGGACTAAGTTTTGGAAATCCAGTGTGCTACACTCGCAGCCCATGTCAGTGTGGGCTAGCCGCGTGCTACGGGCTCAGCTGCCACACGTGGCTAGTGGCTACCACATTGGACAGGTTGGTCCCGAGCCCCTCACACGATGCCTAGCACCGAGGGGGCCCACGGGGAAGGGGCGAAGTGCGTGGCCTCTGGAGCCAGGCTATTTGGGTTTGAACCCCACCTCTACCATCTCCTACCTGGGTGACTTTGGGCAGAGCCTCACCTCCTCCTCAGTTGGCTCCCTTGCCTCCACTGTCACATGGGGATCATGATGGTCAGCAGCTCCGAGGATGTGTTTGGAGGATTGAAGTAATCCACATGGAGCCAGCTATCCAGCAAGCCGCTCCTTTGCAGCCCCCCCCCCCCCCCCAGCTCTTAACTGCTCAGCTGGAAGCAGCAGGGTCAAACCCTGGGCAGCATCTTCATGAAATTCATTGTTAGATTTTTGCCTGGAGGACTTCAGGTGGACTGAGCTGTGATTCATCTGGTCACCTCGCTCGCCCTCCCCCCCACCTACACACACACACACACACACACACACACACACACACAGTAAGTCCTCAGGTAATGCAGGCCCCTTCTGAACTGCGCTCTGAAGACCAGGAAGACCCCTGACTCTGCTCAGGATGCCTGCAAGATCCAGCTCCCCGACAACCCCAGGCACCAGACCCACTCACCTGTCCCACCTCTTGGTTGCAGATCGCCCTGTGCCACTTCTTCTTCAACATCTCGGGCATCATGCTGTGGTACCCGATCCCGTTCACCCGCCTGCCCATCCGCCTGGCCAAGGGACTGGGCAACATCGCAGCCAAGTACCGCTGGTTTGCCGTCTTCTACCTGATCTTCTTCTTCATCCTGATCCCGCTGGCCGTGTTCGGCCTCTCGCTGGCCGGCTGGCCGGTGCTGGTGGGCGTGGGGGTGCCGATCCTCTTAGTGATCCTCCTGGTGGTGGTCCTCAGTGTCCTGCAGTCGCGCTGCCCGCGCCTCCTGCCCGGGAGGCTGCAGAACTGGAACTTCCTGCCGCTGTGGATGCACTCGCTGCGGCCCTGGGACGACGTGATCTCGCTGCTCTCCGGCTGCTGCCAGAACCGCTGCTGCTTCTGCTGCCGGGTCTGCTGCCGCACGTGCTGCCTGCTCTGCGGCTGTCCCCCGTGCTGCCGCTGCTGCCGCTGCTGCCAGCGCGGGGACGACGAGCCCGAGCTGCCCAGCAAGGCCCCCGAGGCCTTTGATAACGTGGCCATGAGCCGCGAGGCCCAGGACGCGCCCCCTGCGGCTCAGGGGGAGGCCCCGGGCGCACGGAGCGCCTCTAGCGGCACGGCCTTGTAGGGGGGCGGCAGGATGGGCCCCCATCCCCCCGGGCGCCGCGCGCCTTCCCCTGCCTGGTGGGGAGCCGTTCCCCCCTGAGAAACGGTGTTCACGGCAGCCCCCCACTTTCATTGCCCTTGGCCCGGTGCGTCAGCCCGCACGGGAGCTTCATCTCGGCGGGGGCTCCCCGGCTTCCGCTGGCGGGAAGGTGCGCAGCGATCCTGCAAGGCCGGGAGGGACGAGGGCTAGAGATGATCACACTGCCCACCCCTGCCCCCGCTGGGTGGCTCCGCAGGACCCGGTGTCAGACTCCAGCCGTCCTCTTCCAAAGGAAGCCCCGAGGGAGGGATTCATGGAAGGTTCTCAAAGACGCACGTGTTAAGTGTGCACGTGATGATGTGACGGTGAGAACAACGCTCAGCCATGCCTCTCTCTTACCACAGATTTGCTTCAACCAAGAGCAGGAGTCCTTGCCCCAGACCAGACCCTTTCGGGGGAAATTGTGTAATTGTTTGGAGACTTGGTGAGGACCACAGAGGTGGGCCTTTCCCCCCTTGCCAGAGCTCCCCAAGTCCCTTGTTGGGTGTCCTCACCTGGGCAGGTGTGGCTCATCTAAGCTTCCCTGCTGTGTCCTTGCCCAAGTTTGCAGGGCAGGAGCCACGTCTGAGCTACCAAGAGAGGTTCAGGGAGCACTCTGGCTCACCTGTTGGCTCCATCTTTCTGAGAAGCAGGTGGTCCTGGTCCTGAGCTGGGCATTTGGAGGATGAGAGCTGGGGAATGGGGAGCACTGGGGGTGGAGATGGTTTATCTGCTAAAAGGGCCTAGGGCTCTTCTTGTCTTGGCTAACCTAGAAGCCAAATTGACCATCGTGGCTAGAGCCCAGTGCTGCCCTCTTGGTCAGATAAAATCATCCTTGTTGAGTCTTTTGGAATAAGATATGCAGCCCCTCTGAGTCCTCTGCCACCACCTTGAACCCCAGACAATTGCTTCTATCTGCCCCCTCGCTCTCAGTGCAAGATAGATGTCTGCGTTGGCTGTTTGGTGGGCAGCTTCCATTCATCCATCCAAGCCAGAAACTCTTTCCAAACATTCCCTCACATTCCCATAGATAGGTAAGCTCCGATTTCCTGCCCTTTCTCCATGCCTGCGGAGAGCCAACCTTTTCCAGAGGGCAGAAACCGGGGCATGGCCGGACTGCCGCCAGAACGGTGACCATCAAGTAGCAGTAGGGGTCCGTGTGTGGCTGGGGGTCCAAGGGCAGTGCTCCTTGCCCCCGACGCCTTCTCTGTGCCTTCTAGAGCGGCTTGCTGTCTTCACACCTCCTCCCTCCACTGCTTCTCACCCTGAACCGTCCCAGTCTGCCGCGGGAGAGGGAGGGAGCCTCAGCGGAGTCTGGGGGAGGGGGTTCAGTGCAGCCACACTCCAAGACCCTGTTCTCCCCCATCCTGACTTATGCGTCACCTTAGCAGGTTGGGATGCCAAACTGAGCCCTTCTCTGACCCTTAACCCCTGTAGATACCAATTCCCGAACAGAGCCATTTATGCTCTTATATTTATAGTTGCACATTTGTACAGCATTTTTCATAAGTTATATAGTGAGTAGTAGTGTGATTTGTGTTTTGTAGCGCTCTCATTTGGAAATGAGGCCGGGTTCTACTACGGAATACAAAGAAAGCACCTTTGTATATTTTGTATACTGCCTTTTCAACGTGCCTCTATAGCTGCACCTGGGCCACACACCCTGTAAATATTTAAGTTAAGCCTGGGCAGGGCTGTGGCCCTCTTTGCACACTGACTTTTTAAAAAAATTGGATCCTTGTACCTGCGTTGATTGTAATTTTTTTTTTTTTACTGGTTGTGGGAAGGGAGAAATAAAAGACAATCAAACCCCAAAGGAGTGTGTTGCTTTCCGTTACAGAGAAATCGGGGCTTCCTGGGTCTGTTTCCTAAAAACGTGGGCTCTCTTTTACTCAGTTAACATCACCACCCACCTCCCCACCACCAGGGTCAGCTGCGTCATTTGCGGGGCCCCTCGTTCAGGAGCAGAGGGAAAGTGCCCTTATAGGCATTACATATAAAGCTCTCCTTCCTTCAGTGCTCTCTCTCTTGACTTAGGGCTCTTAAAATGTTGCTGGGTGGTGCTATTCTAAGTAAGATTTAAATTTAAATTATTAGCATAATATTAGCATATTTAAATTACGAGCATACGGTTCACCTTTATATTGCGCAATGCCAACTTCAAATGTAAAGATAAGAGCTTCCAACTCACACGTGGAATTGCTGAAATTACACAACTCATTTTGTAGCTCCTACATGTATTTTGTTCCTACCAGAACAGCAGAAATGCTGCATAAAACTTTTTATTTTTCTTCTTGACGTGTGTGCGTTCTATCCATACCCTACCTTACTGATGAGTAAGGACAGTGAAAAGAAGAGGCACGAGGGGCTGACCTTTCTATGTCATCATTCCAGCCTAGGTGAGTGGCTCACAGAGAGGTATCACAAGTGAAAAGGGCTAAGATAGGGTTCCTCAGTCATCTCTTTTGTTGTGCTCGAAGAAAGTTCTGGTTTGAATGGGAAGCGTGTCCTCCTGGGGCTGTCAGTACCCCGGCGTACTCGGTTGCAGACTTAACACACTTATACTTGGCTTTGAGTCTTGTTGCACTTAGGCTACTTGTGGGTCTGCTTGAATTCTGTACTCAGGGGCATTGGCAATGCTCTGTGTGAGTCAGGGGGCAAGGGACTGTGGGCGCACGGATTGCCCATTCTCCTCACACACATGCTCCATTGTCCCATTGGACTTCACTGACAAAACTAAGTTAAAAGATTCAGATTTCCAGGACGCTGATGGCAGAGCATTTCCACCAAGGATGAGGTCCTTCTCAGTGTGAGGTCCTGTGTGACTGAATGCTCAGGAAGCTGACCGTGCCCACCACCCCACCCCAGTCAGTGTTAGGGAAGAGTTGATTTAAATTAAGAAATGTGTGCAGAAGGACAATACATTGGTAGCACCTCTCTAGGACCACGGAAGCAGGTGCAGAGGGCTGAGTTGGCACTATAGGGTGATAATAAACTCAGGGTTGGCACAGCCTGGAGAGCTGGGTCCCACTCCTGGCTATCATTTACTAACAAAACTGTTAACCTTCTTCAATGTCAGCTTCCTTATCTGGACTATGGGACAGTAATGCATGGCTTCTTAAGATTATGAAAAGTAGGTAATACATGTAACTATTCAGCCCAGGGTTGGTTTACTCTAAGTGCTTGGGATATAGTCATGCCTCAAACTATAGGGGACTTGACATGCCTGGCAGCTGTACTGGATATATTTTCGATGCTTGTTGTGCATTTTTCTCCTTTACGCATATTTCCACAGTGAAATGTCAAGTCAGAAAAGCTATCAACCCAAGACCCCAGAGGCCAGAACTGACCTCAGATTCGTTATCAGGATGAGCTGGACGTTTGTCTTGTGACTCATTTCCAAATGGACTTGGGGCCCCTAAGAAGCAGCCAGGGGTCAAGATGCAAAGAACACTTAGCACTTTGGAAACTGTCCTCTAAGGAGAGGCTCCCTCTCTAGTCCCAACCTAGGATGCAGAGGTAGGCATTGTTTTAAAAAGGTTTGAACATTATTTTTGACAAGGCTGAAAATCTAATAGTTATATAGAGCTTACAAGTTGCCATTGTCATTTGCTTCATCCCTCCCCATACTCCTGTCTGGTTTTCCAGAAGCAACCTTTCCAATTCTTTGGCTGGTCTCTTCTGGTATTTTGTTCTGTAATCATCATATGATTGTCATGGGTTTTCCTTATGGATCTATTCACCTGGTTTTTGGTAAATGAGGTTTATCTGACACATCCCCCCACACACACCAATTTCCCAAATCAGTAGTCAATATTTACATCATTATGAGTAATATGATTTACATTATTATGTTGATGCAGAATGTTATTTTCTTTTTTTCATCAGTGCTGTCATATACCTATAAATACTTTTTTCTCTGATTGCTCCACAAAGTGTCTGACAACCTTTTGGTTTCTTTCTTTTCTTTCATTTTTTTTCTTTTGTTTTTTAAACTCTTATCCTCTTGATCCCATATAGACTCGTGTTCTGTCTGCCTTTGGAGCAGCTGTCTGTCATCTTGGGCTTTGCCACTCTGCTAGGATGGATACTGTATTTTTGCAAGTTCCTATTTTATTATTTTGCTCTTTAGTTTGCTTGGATTTCCTGAGAAAGGTTACAAAGGAAATGAAAATTTTGAGCCCAGGCACGTGTGGAAGTTTATCTCCCGAGCCCAAAAAGCCCATCCCAAATTGCTGAGCAATTTGTAAGCAAATAAAATGGTGGGCGTTTCTAAGGTGTGAGGTTTTGAGGTTGTTTGTTACACAGCACTAGATAACGGATACGGAACCAACTGTTGAATGCACAGAATTTTACCTTAGTCTAATGTTTCTCCCGCACCTCATTCCTTACCACCTGTCCTGCCTATCACAGCTTCTTTTGCTTAGTCCCTCGAGAGAATATATCTCTCCTCACCTGGAGTGGTTAGAGCAGATCTATAGGTCCACCACGGTGTTTTACTTAATTTTTAGTTTCAGCTTAACATCCTTGGTGTGTGATATTAGCAGAAAAAAGATCATCCTTGGGTACTGGCTAATGGATGACCTGTGAGTAGAGTGTGAATTATGCTGTCAATAAAATTATACCTTTGGTTTGGCTCAATGTAATTACATAGGATCCAAAGGGGATCTGGGATCTGCTGCTGGGGTTGAGGTTGTAGTTTTACATTCTAAAGAAGGCTTCACTGGAGTCCTAGGGAGTCACTAAATAACATCTCTTTCTTCTCTTACAGAATTTAGAATCAACTGAAAAATAAGACAAAGAAGACGGACTGATGGAGATGAAAATAGCCATTTTATTACCAAGGAGGCTGGTTGTAAGACGTGGCTTTTATATCTTCAGGGGTGGGAGAAAGTTTCTTAACATTCCACTGTTGAGTAAAACCAATTTACTTCGCCAATCACAGGCAGAGGTGAATGCTGCTGGTCTCCCCCATGGGGTAGAGTCCGCCCTGAGAGACCTCCCACGGCTGACCAAAATAAACAGGACACTGTGCTCCATTTCTTCCCCCAGACTGACCCATCAGATTGTGACCACTGTGGAGGTTCCAGAGCACTTGAGGATCCCCGCTAACACCACAGATGGGGACAACCAACAGCACTTGAGCCCCTAGATAGCTGTTTTCGATGCATCACCTCATTGACTGGCACTGGAGCCTTAAGAGACAGAAGTTATTTCCATTTAATGAAGCAGATTTGGAAAACTTAGCTGATGGTCCCTGATGATAGGATTCAAATATAGAGCCCAATGTCCTGTCCGATGAATCATGCTGTCTTGTGACTCACTGACCTCCGGATTACAGGGCAGGTTCTAAACATATCAGAGTTTAAGTGTTCAAGGCATTCTGGAAGAAGAAGCTTAGAGAGAGGAGATAGAACAGTCCAGGTTTAAGGAATAAAGGGTGTGGGACTCAAGATTATCTAATGTGATAAACATGTGCTGAATATCCATCACTTCCTGTATCATCCTCCCAAGGCCAACTCCCTCGTCCTCACAGGTGCCCTAGTGAAGTATGTGTGGGACATATCACAAATGTTGTTCCTCACCACCCACTGAAGTATGTGTGGGACATATCACAAATCAAAGCAAACAAGTCACTCCCCAGACATTCAAGGCAGAGGTGAAAAGAGCACCATATTCTCACCACACATCACTTCAGAACCAGATGAGAACCTTGAGATTTGCTGGTGGAAGGAGAAAGCTCTCATCTTTCTTCCCCCTGAAGTTTTAGTCCCAAGTAGCCAAGAGGGAAGCTTGACTCAGGGAACTGTTTGCATCTCTTGCCTTGATCTTACCTCTGGCCCCCACCATTCTGTCTGAAAACAGTAAGGCAATTTTGTTCCATCATTGATCTTACCATCGCCCTCACTTTTGCTCCTCAAATAAAAAAGGAAATATTAAGAATCTACATGTGGTGGAGGGAAAACATCTTTTTTTTTTTAAACAGAGCAAGAAGTTTGGGCAGAAGCAGGCTCAGCTGGTGGTGGGCCAGGCTGATGCCACAGAGTGTTGGCTGTGACCATTAGCATCCTTTCCCCACCGCTTCACATGTTTCTGTCTCAGCACCAATCCAAGACGGGCTTGCTTCCTCCCTTACTCAGGTCTAGGGAGGTGGCTTCAATGGAACCATCAGAGGGTGAGGTGGGAGTGCTCTGCAGCCGCTGGGGACATGATAGGGTGCTACCCAACTTGTGTCTGAGAGAAAGTGGCCGGTGGCAGCAGAGAAAAAGGCTGTGTTTAAGAAACAGCCGTACTGCACTCTGACAGCCAGTTGAATGTTGTCCAAGATGGCTCACTCACATAGTTGCTGGCTGGGAGCTCAGCCGGGGCTGTCAACCAGGTGCCTTGATTCTCTTCATGTGGCCTCTCCATGCAGCTTAGGCTTCACAGAGCATGGTGAATGGATTTAAAAGGGGAGTACACCAAGAGTGGGAAAGAAGCTGCGAGGCTCTGAAGGCCTAGCTTCAGAAGTTATACAGCATCCCTTCAGCCACATTCCATTGGTCAAAGCAAGGACAGTCCCAACTCAAGGGGAGAGGAGTGGACTCCACCATTCCGCAGGAATAATGGTAAAGACTCTGTAGCCATTTTTAACCACCACATTAAATTTGTGACTTAAAGTGATCCTAAGACTTTTTTTTAACCTAAGAGTGACTAGAAAAATTGTGAGTTTTTATGAGGAAGCCAAGAAAGAACTTCCCATTGAAAAAGATTTAAAGATCAGCAGGAAAAAAATAAAGTTGCATTCTGATTATATATAAGAAGTCATATTTATTTAATTTTTCGGTTATGAGTATAAAAATAACAAAATAACCTAGAATTGAAATATATAAAGCAATGTGCTGGAAATTTTTTTTTTAAAGATTTACTTATTCATTTGAGAGAACGAGAACACGAGCTGGAGGGGCAAAGGGAGAGGGAGAGAGAATCTTAAACAGACTCTAATAAGCATGGACCCCAGCTCAGGGCTCCATCTCATGACCCTGAGATTACGGCCTGAGCAGAAACCAAGATTCAGATGCTTAACCAATTGTACCACCCACGCATCCTTGTACTGGAAAAAAAAATTTTTTAAGATTTTATTTATTTATTGAGAGAGAGAGAGAGGGTGCAAGCAGGGAGGGGGCAGAGGCAGAAGGAGAGAGAATCTCAAGCAGACTCCCCACTGAGCACAGAGCCCAACCTGAGAATCTATCCCTTGACCCGGAGATCATGACCAGAGCCGAGATCCAGAGTCAACATTTAACCAACTGAGCCACCCAGGCACCCCTGTACTGGAATTTTTTTTTTTTTAAGATTTTATTTATTTATTTGAGAGAGAGAGAGAGAGAGAGAGAGCATGAGAGGGGGAGGGTCAGAGGGAGAAGAACACTCCCCACTGAGCAGGGAGCCCGATGTGGTTCTCGAACCCGGGACTCCAGGATGATGACCTGAGCCAAAGCCAGTCGCTCAACCAACTGAGCCACCCAGGTGCCCCGTGTACTGGAAATTTTGATAGAAAGAGTTCATAAATGGAAAAAGTTTCATCTAGATTTTAAAAATTTTTGTCTTTTTATTATGAAAAATTTCAAGTATATAAAAAAGTAAACAGAAAAGTGTAATGACTTCCTACGTACCTGTGTACCTAGGCTTCAATAATTATCAACCCAGGGCGCCTGGGTGGCTCAGTTGGTTGGGCGACTGCCTTCGGCTCAGGTCATGGTCCTGGAGTCTTGGGATCGAGTCCCGCATCGGGCTCCCTGCTCGGCAGGGAGTCTGCTTCTCCCTCTGACCCTCCTCCCTCTCATGCTCTCTGTCTCTCATTCTCTCTCTCTCAAATAAATGGATAAAATCTTTAAAAAAAAAAAAAAAAAAAATAATTATCAACCCAGAGCCAGTATTTTTTCACTTATACCTAAGCCTACTTTCCCCTTTCCCATACTGGTTGGAAACCATTTTCAAAGATCACATAATTTTATTCATAAATATTTCAACATGTATTTGTACAAGATAGGAATGCTTTAAAAAAATACTCACATGGTGATCAATGTTAACAGACATACTGTGATGATCATTTCACAATATGTACATTAGCAAGTCAGTAAGTTGCACACCTGAAACTCATATAATGTTATATGTCAATTACATCTCAATAAAATTCAAAAAAATACTCAAATACCATTATCACATGTAAATAAAATTAACAATAAATCCTTAAAAGTAGTTGGACATTTTATTTTTTTTATTTTATTTTTTTAAAGATTTTATGTATTTATTTGACAGAGACACAGCGAGAGAGGGAACACAAGCAGGGGGAGTGGGAGAGGGAGAAGCAGGCTTCCCGCTGAGCAGGGAGCCCGATGCGGGACTCGACCCCAGGACCCTGGGATCATGACCCGAGCTGAAGGCAGACGTTTAGCGACTGAGCCACCCAGACGCCCCACTAGTTGGACTTTTTAATACATCTTTATTTGGCAGATCCAGAGGCAAAAAGAAAGATATAGAGCTGCACAGCCCAATTCAGTAGAGAGTAGCCCACATGTGGCTGCTGAGCACTTGAAATGTGGCTAGTGGAATTGGGAAATTGAATTTTTAATTGTATTTAATTTTAATTAATTTTAATATAATTTTTAAAAATGATACTTGATTCAGTGTTGACAAATTTTTAAGAATGTTGAGAACATAGGCATGCAAATCTACTTTTTCAACTGTAGATTTTATGGAATCTAAATATAGATCAAGTATTCCTGATGACAATTTAGCATCTGAATTGAGAAGTGCTGTGAATGTAAAAGACACATTGAAGACTTAGTAGGCAAAGATGTAAAACATTTCATTAATATATTTTATATTGACAACTTATTAAAATGATAATATTTTGGACATAAGGTGTTACATAAATACATTAAGTAAAATTAATTTCACTTATTTCTTTTTACTTTTTAACAAGGCTACTAGAAAATTTTCAATCACATATGTTGTCTACAGTATATTTCTATCAGATGGCATTGAGAAAGAAAGTCTGAATGATGTGATCAAGAAAGTCAATTTAATTGGTAAATATTATATTCCCTTTTCCTATAAACATAACACTTCTCTAGGACTTGTAGGTCACTTTGAAACTGATTATATATTATTCAACAAAGAAAATTTCAGTAAATTCCCTAAGGCACGAATTATTCAGAGCACCCTCTAACCAATATTAATAACACAACTACAATCAACAAAAAGACTCAACCCTATGAAAATACAGGGATTCTCTCCTAAAAAAACCTCTTTTGTCAAAAATGAAACCAAAATGCAACTGTAGGATATTTCAAACATAGCAGTCATGAGCATACTGCATGACAAAGCTGTAATGAGAAGCAAATTCAAAGTAGCAAATGATTCATGATTAAATAAGCAAGAAAGAAAGTAACGGAATTAAGCAGTAAGCTCAAAAACTTAGAAAGCAAAGTAGCCTGAAGGAAATCCAGAGAAAGGAAATACAAAGGTTAAACAGAAAAAAAAAACTGCATTACAAAATAGAAGTCAACAGTCTTAGATTAAAAAAAAAATCAAAATAGGTAATGTTTTGCTTATATAATAAAGAAAAAAATGTGGAAAAAATGCAAATACCCAATATTAGATATATAAAAACAGCCCACATTTACTGAATATTTCCATGTTCTAGGCATTGTGCTAAGCCCTCTACCTACCCCCCTTCGCGTCCTAGCATCCTTGTGAAATGCAAAGTCCTATTATCTCTACTTTTACTTTTGCATTTCAGAAGCTGGTGATTTATCTAACTAATCTCATCATAGGAGGAAGTAGGAGAATGGAAATTTGAACCCAGGGCCTCTGGTCCTTAGGTCCTGCCATTTTATTATTTTATTTTATTCTTTTTTAGAGACAGAAAGAGACAAAGTGTGGGAGCAGGGTGGTTCCAGAAGGGGCAGAGGCAGAGGGAGAGAGAGAATCTTAAGCAGGCTCCATGCCCAGCACTGGGCTGGATCCCATGAGCTGAGATCATGACCTGAGCCGAAATGGAGAGCCAGACACTTTTTTAAAGATTTTATTTATTTATTTGACAGAGAGAGAGAGACAGCGAGAGAGGGAACGCAAGCAGGGGAAGTGGGAGAGGGAGAAGCAGGCTTCCCGCTGAGCAGGGAGCCCGTTGCGGGTCTCGATCGCAGGACCCTGGGATCATGACCTGAGCCGGAGGCAGACGCTCAACGACTGAGCCACCCAGGCGCCCCGAGAGTCAGACACTTAACCAGCTGTACCACGCAGGTGCCCCGTGGTCCTGCCATTTTAAGTCTCCACACTGTACCAAGTAGTGGAGAAAATTACAGATACAGAAATTTTTAAATTATGTGCAACTCAGCAACACACTTGAAAATCCATACGAAAGGTATGATTCTCCAGTAAAATGTAAGTTACCAAACTTGAATCAAGAAATGGATAATAATCTAAACAAACCAATAACCATGAAAGAGAAGTTGATTGCTTTCACAAAAGATGCTGGGCTAAGTGATTACAAGAGAAAACTCTGTTAGAAAAGACTTTGAAGGAGTAGATAATTCTCATGACAAAGAACTTGTTCTAGGACAGGGGACAGGGGGAACTATGGATTACATCACAATTCAGTTTATGAGGCTAATTCAGCACAAAGTTTAAAAAAAAAAGTATAGATGATGTTCACTTAATGTATATCAAAACAAAAATTTTAAACAACATTCCAGCAAATAAGCCCCGTAGTACATGAAATGCCAAGTGATGCTATATTAGAAATAATGATGGTTTGATATGAAAAAATCTACTCATAAAATTCACATCAATATCTGTCCTCTTGACAGATATTTTTGAAAAATTTGATAAATTTCAATATCCATTTCTGCTTTATTTTGATTTATTATTTTTATTTTTAAGTAGTAAACTTTGATTTTAAAAATATGCTTTCTTTTTCTTGGTAAAGAACATCTGTCTCAACGGTCCAAAATCTAACTGGTATAAATAAGAATCAACATCATACTTAAAAGCTGCACAGCAGGGGAGCCTGAGTGGCTCAGTCGGTTAAGCTTAAGCATCCGACTCTTGATTTTGGCTCAGGTCACGGTCTCACGGTCCTGAGATTGAGCCCAGGGTTGGGCTCCGTGCTCAGCAGGAAGTTTACTTGAGATGCTCTCTCTCCCTCTACCCCTCCCCTCTGCATGCTCTCTCTTTAAAATAAGCAAATCTTTTAAAAAATAAAAGTGATACAGCAAAGGCACTCCCATTAAAATCAGGAACAAGACAAAGATTCAGGTATCACCATAATGATTTACCATTATTCCAGAAGTTTTAGCTGTTCCTAAATAAGGCAAAGGAAAAAATATCCCATTTATAATAGTACCAACGCTGTTCGCCCTCCAGGAATAAACCTCTCCAGGAAGAAACGTGAAAGGAGAAGGAATCAAAATTATATATATATAATCTAATCTTTACAACATTTTGGAGACAGTGAGCAACCTTTTCAATACTTTCCTAAACCTTCAATTTAGCATAAGTGAAATCTTACAATCAGGAAAAGGTCAGTAACAACCACAGAGCAAAAGAACCCCTAGGGAGAGAGAGCTGGAGGAGGAATGGGGGTGAGTTGGTGGTGGCGGGTGGGGTCGTTGGGAAAGGGAATGGCTTGAAACCAAGGTGCACTGCCCCCCAAGGACGTCTTAGGAAATCCTGCATCCAGAGATGAAGGTGACTGTCTCTCAGAACACTGCAGTCCAAATTCCTCCGTGAGTCAAGCTGAAACTCGTCGGAGGCTGTAAAAGACAGCAGAGGCCAAGCCTGGGGTGTGATAGCGTTTTCCCGACTGGTTAAAGTCCTCGGTCCCAGACAGCCTGACGGTGGGCTCTGGGGCCCTAGGCCCAGCTTTTCTCAAGGACACACGGTTCTGGGCCAGGGCGAGCAGGAGTCTTTTCTGGCCAACTTTAGTTTTTAGTTCTGGTTTCCTGGTGAGATGGGGGAAAAGAGACGGTGTGTGTATGTGTGTGTGTGTGTGTGTGTGTGTGTCTGCGTGTGTCTGCGTGTATACAAAAGTGTCTATATTCTGCAAACATTTCCTTTATTTATTTATCTTTTAAAAAGATTTATTTATTCTAGAGAGGGAGCAAGAGTATGAGGAGCAGGGGGGAGGGGAAGGGAGGGGAAAGGAGGGCGAGAGGGGGAGGAGTAGAAGGGGAGGAGCAGGGGAGGAGGGAGAGAAAGAGAATCCCAGGGGGACTCCCAGCTGAGCACAAAGTGGGAGGCGGGGCTCTATCTCAGGACCCCAAGATCACAACCTGAGCCGAAACCAAGAGTCCGACGCTTAAAGGACTGAGCCACCCAGGTGCCCCCAGACATTTCCTTTAAAACTGCAGGTGCCTGGGTGGCTCAGTCAGTTAAAGCGTCTGCCTTTGACTCACTCTGGTCATGATCTCCAGGTCCTGGGATCAAGCCCCAAGTCCAACTTCCTGCTCAGCAGAGAGTCTGCTTCTCCCTCTCCCTCTGCTCCCCCCCACCAAATAAGTAAATAAAATCTTTAAAAAAACAAAAAACACCTCACCGTCTGAGGGTTGCTGGAGAGGAGGTGGGTGGGCTAAATGAGGGGTGGGGATTAAGGAGGACACTTACTGTGAGGAGCACCGGGTGTTCTATGTAAGCGGTGAATCAGTAAATTCTACTCCTGAAACGAGTAACGTAACTACATGTTAACTAACCAGAATTTAAATAAAAACTTTGGGGGAAAAACAATAAAAAACAAAACCCCAAAATTCACCCCCCTCTGTCTTGGGTAACAGGAACTCTGGTTCGCTCCAGTGGACTCCTGAGGGTCTCTCGGAGTGCTGGCACCTGCGGGCCGTGATGGGTCACCTTTCTCTTGCACTAGGCTGCGCCTTCTGTCTCCTGCCCTTAGCTGTTGGTCCACACATGGCTGCTTACTTATTTGATGCCACTTTACCCTTTCCTTCATGTCCCCAAAGCACCAAGACATGCTGTTTAAAGTCACGGGCTTTCCTAAAAATTTGAAAATGTCATCGAGTGGACACCGCCAGAGAGACAACTTTCATCTCAACTCAGTCTGTGGACCACATGGGATCACCTGGCGTGCTTTCTTGTCCGGCTTTCTCCTTGGCCTACCTCCCTGGTGCTCAGCCCCCTCCTGCTTCCCAGATCTCAGCCAGAGTTCATTTCTCCCAACCCCTAGGCCCAGGGATCTCCAGACACCCTCCGTCCCTGGTGTCTATAGAGGAAGCCCCCAGTTCCCCCAGGAACAGCAAAAATTAAGACCTTTTTAAACACAGCTCTCCTTACCAAGGAACAGCCTCTCTCCTTTCCTCTCCTCTTCCTCCTCCTCCTTCTGTCTACACACGCAAATGTTAGTCATTTCAGGGTGGTAAGAAATATTGATCAAGAAAATTATATCCAGTTATACATATTATATATTTATATTATACATTTATAATTATGTGGTCACATATGCGAATATATCAAAAGTATAAAAACTTACATATTTTCCCCCTCCTCCCAATTGTTTGACCATGAACTAACATTATTTTGTCACAAGTAAGAAAACGTAATAAAGAAAAGAGAAACGCAAATGATCCCCGGGAAGTGTGTCAATTGGGAAACTGGATTTGACCCAGGAGTGTCCCCTTGCTCAAGGACAAGGCTTCAGCTCTTAATATCTTATCTAAGTCCCAAGTGACTGTCAGGTGCTCACCGAGGACAGGAAGTTCTTGTGACTTTGGCCCCCTGGGCTCTGAGCTTGGAAAGGGAAAAAGTGCTCAAGGTTAAAGGTCCCCTGCCTGGGGTCTGTAGAGGAGGACCGGATCAGTGTTCCCTTCCTGCCCTCTCTACCCCCCACCCGACTCCCCAACTCCCCGGACTCTGTGGTTCCCTGATGAGTTTGGTCCCTCTCCGATGCTCCTAGCTTGAAGGCTAGACTTTGATCCCAGTGCCCTCCCCTGGGAAGCAGAAAAGGGGATTAATAAGCCTTTCTTCCGAAGAGTGTTGGGCGAAGTGAATGAAGATGCTGGTGAGTGCTTTGCAAACCATGCGCCAAGCACTCGGGCGGTCAGTTCCTTGCACAGAACCTTAGTAAGTTCTATTGTGTCGGGACGTGCCCTGGGCACAGGATGCACAGACGATGAAGGCGTGTTCTGCTCTCCAGGACCGTCAAGCATCCAGGGAGGGAGACAGTCAGGGCAGGAGCTTTGCTAGGGCAGGAAGAGCCAGGCCAGACGCAGAGCCAACCCTATGCCCTTCTTGCGAGTGCTGTGGCCAGAGGCACGTTATTTAACCTCTGGGACCCACCGGCTTCTATCTCAGCAATGTGAAGCTACCATTTCCACAGGGTTGTTGTAAGGATTAAATGAGATTTCCCCAAACCTCAGGTATTAGCACCTCCCCCTTTAAAATGTTTACTCGCTTTCCCTGCAGCAGGTACAATTAGTTCATTAACATTGCCACCCACTTTTGCTCCCTCCGAAACGGCAATATTTGTGAAATCTTGGGTTTAGTGTGTGAGGCCTATTTTTTTTTCTAATGCACATTAAAGCAGATGCACAGCTATTAAAAAATTTTTTTTAAGATTTTATTTATTTATTTGACAGAGAGAGGCAGCAAGAGAGGGAACACAAGCTGGGGGGTGGCAGAGGGAGAAGCAGGGAGCCGGGCATGGGGCTCGATCCCAGGACCCCAGGACGCTGGGATCATGACCTGAGCCGAAGGCAGACGCTTAACAACTGAGCCACCCAGGCGCCCCGCTATTAAAATTTTTAAAGTTCATTTGGGTCAGAAACATTTCATGTGTCTCAGGGATAGAAATACTACACTCGGGAAAATCCTGAGATGCATAACTAAAGCACCTAGCACGTTGCTTGGTGCATAGTAAGGCTTACAAGCACACAATTCTGTTGGTTCTGAGAAGGTGAGAGGGAGGACCCAGTGCCTTGGGGGTGGGGGGTAGCCGGGAGAAAGACTTCCCAGAGGGGGTGATCTCTGAACACAGCACTGAAGTCTAAGCTGTCCCTCACCGGACACGTGGAAGGGCTTGAGGACGGGGGGATGGGAAATGGGAGGTGCTTTCCAAGAAAAGGGAACAAAGACCAGGATCAGAAGGGGACCTTAGAACTTCGAGGAACTGCTTCAGGGCCGGCCTGTGAGCGATGAGCCTGCAGAGAGAGAGATAAGGCGGTTCAGATAGAGATACATACTGGAGGCTGTTCACTGGAGTTTGGACTTGATCCTGATGGATATGGAGAAACTTGCTGAGAAGTCACATGTTCCCACGGACCGGCTAAGAAGATCTCAGAGAATGTTTAGAGTGGCCCAAGGCAGAAAGTTCCAGGCTGTATGCACCGAGGCTGCCTGATAAATCTGTGAAAACACCCCTCCCTTGTCCATCCCTTCATTCACTCACTGGAGCTTCCAAATACGCAGCCCATGTGGAACTATGTATTTCGGCAGGAATGAGCACTTTGTCTCTGATACCAGCTTCTACTGTCCGGAAGAGCTAAGGCTGTTCAATCGTCATTCACCCACCCGGTGGTGAAAGCCGGAAAACCAGGAGCTGTCTTTAATTACTCCTTCCTCCGCGCACCCTCCACAGCCAGGGGCTGTGGGTCTGTCCATTTGCCCTTTTTGATACTGATCAAATCTTGTCCTTCGTCTGCTCCCTCTGCCCCTGCAGATCAGACCGTTTGCACCTCCGTGGTGGGCTCCACACCAGGCTCACTGCGGGTCACACCTGGATTCCTCGATGTACGTATCTACAGGGTCCCAAGCAAATCCCTTATTCTTACTAAGTCCCTGTTTCCTCTCCGTCAAATGGGGATAACATATCTATGCATCTGTCTCATTGGGTTGTTGCGGGGATTCCGTGAGATAACGAGTGGACAGCACTTTGCTAGACTGCATGGCACGTGGTAGAAGTTTGTTAAGGGTTTGGTACTATTATAATAGCTCTCTCCCCGCCTCCATTGTGTAATCAATGGTTGCCTAATATAACCAAACTCCATAAATGAATAAATTGACCTTCTGGCATTAGTCACCAGCCTCTTGGACTGAGTTCATGGGAGTCTGTCCTTTGAGGGTCATCGAATCTGATCTCTGTGTGCAGATTACTGAACCAAGTGAAGCTGAGGATCAATAGGGGCGAGACTAATGATGAAGTTTTAGAATATAAGTGAGGTCCGGAGCCAAGGACCAAGAAAGAATTCTTAAGACATCTCTGGTGCAAAAAGGTGATTTTATTAAAGCACGGGGACAGGACCTGTGGGCAGAAAGAGCTGCTGCCCTGTTGTCTTGAGGAGTGGCTGATTATATACTCAGGAGTTGGGGAGGTGAGGACAAAGGGGGTATCCAGAAGGACTGTCATATGCTAAAGACTTTCAGGATACTGGAGTCCTGGTGATTGTCAAGCCAAGGTTGGTTTTCCCTCTAATGAGGCACTAACGTGAAGACAGTTGGGAGTTTCCTGGAGGAGTGTTACATTCCTCCCATCACACGTCCTTGTCAATGGGCTTCAGGTTCAAAAGAAATTCAATTTTATTTACATTTCCTTCTGCCTCAGCCTCCCTCAATTTCATGTAGAGGAGGGTGATGTTAGGGCTTCGGGAACTGAGTTATGAGTCTCTGGAAGTTAGGCTATTGATAAGAAAGCTTCTTCCTTGTAAGTCACTAGGACGTTTGTAAACTGAGGGAGACTCCTGTCCTGCAGGACTGTGATCTCTATCAGTTAACCATTTGTTTTTCCTTCAGGGCAGCCAGGAGTGCCTGAGGAATGTCACATATATCCCCAGGTGGGGGGTGGGGGTGTTGTAGGGTGTCAGCTTCCGCTTTGTCCTCAGCTTGCCTTCTGTTCCCTCATCACTAGGGTGAGGCAAGAGAGGCACCAGGGGCACAAAATTTAAGGAGGTGCTTGTTCTGGAGGTCACACAAGTGCTTCCTTAAATTGTGTGCCCTAGTTCCAAAAGTGGGATTATAATCTGCTTTGTTTCCCTCTAAATGAGTGGTCCTTTACACAGAGAACTAGACTCTGCAGCTGTTGGTAAAAAAGCAAGCAAGCGCCTGATGCATCCTTCCAGGTACCATCAGACCCAAGGGGGCAGGAGGAAGAGGGGAGGTGAGGGGAGGTTTAGGGTTACAGTGACATCATGTGATGGGGGTATTACTGGGGAGGACATGAGTATCGGTGTCCCAGGTGCCCAGACAGACCATTCAGGGACAGAGATTTGCCATCCACCCTGAGTAGACACAGGCTGGTACCTTGCAGGATTAAAGTGTGGATCTCCACTTTCTCTCCACCTTCCAACAAGGGAAAAATGCCCGTCTCTCACCTCTTGCTTGGCCCTTGCCCTAAACTACTAAATCATCTTCTGATTAGCTAAGGTCCTTCTTCCACACCCTGACCAGCTTTAGATGGCTGATTACATGGGTAACTCTGGATCCACTGACTGGGAGGGATACTGGGGCTTTGGAGGGTGGCAGAGGACAGGGATAAGGCATTATTCTCTCAGGGCATGATCAGGGCAGACTCCTCTGCCATGAAACCCTCACATCCAGCATGAGTAGAGGCTTCGATTGCAGTACTGGGTGATGCGGTGGGAATGGGGTGGGGTGAGGTGGAAGCTGAGGACAGAGAGAGGTCTCAGATTTCCCATGCATCTTTCCTGGCCAGTTTTTTAGAACTCCTTTCAAATCAGCAGGTTAATATAGCACAGCAAGGCCACATCAGGCTGGTCCCAGTCTGGTGCTTGGGATTAATGTGTCATGAAAGAAATCAAGAATGTGGCTAAGACCAGTTAGAAAGTCAGTGGTGTTGGGGATCACAGTCAGCAAGGGTTTCACACCCCTGTAGGGCTTTCCCTCTGCCCTGGGGCTCTTCCTCTCCCCTCCCCACCCCCCTCCACCAACCAACTTGCTTCACCTCTCACCCTTGTCCCCCTCCAGAGCTTGGCCCAGAGAGTGACTTTGAGCAGAGAAAGCAATGTAGTGGACCAGGAGCTTATGAGTTTGGGTACATCCTAGACTGGGGTTGAATTCTGGCAGGAATGGCTTTGGTCCTCTCATGATTTTTTAAAAATAATTTATTAAGGTGAAATTCCTGTCACATAAAATTAACCTTTTTCAAGTGAACAATTCAGTGGCATTCAGTACATTCAGGACGTTGCGCACTCCCCACCTCTCTCTAGTTCCAGAACATTCCCATCACTCTAAAGTCAAACCCCTTACCCATTAAGCAGTTTCTCCATTACACCTTCCCCAACCCCTGGCAACTACCTATCTAGGTCCTATCTCTCTATCTATATTTCCATTCTGAGTATTTCATGTAAATGGAATCATACAATATGTGACTTTTTGTTTCTGACTTTTTTTACTTAGCATAATGTTTTCGAGGTTCGTCCACACTGTAATATGTATCACTACCTTTTTATGGCTGAATGATACTCCATTGTATGTATATACCACACATTGCTTATCTGTTCATCTATTAATGGAGATTTGGGCTGTTTCTACCTCTTGGTTATTGCAAGTGAATGTTCCACTGATATAAGACTTCCTGCTGATTTGAGATAGTCAATGAACCTGAAATTGTAAATAAAACACTTGGGAAGGACTCCACATTTATAATGTATAAGTCACACCAGATTTGCTGCTGAACTAAGAGAAGAGGCAAAGAGGATTCATGTTTTCTAAGTATTTACTGGATGCTGGGCCTCAGGGGCACAACCTTTGCTTTCTCATTTAATCCTTGCAGCAGCCTATGAAGTAGGTATTCTGATGCCCATTTTACAAATGTGAAAACTGAGGCACAAAGAAATCAAGTCATTTGCTCAAGGCAGATCTCTAAGAAGTGTAAAAGCCAGGATTTTAGCCCAGATCATATGGTTTCAAAGTCCACACCCTCTCTTGTAAAGAGTGGAAACAAAGTTTAGTTCACTTGCCATGGAAAATAAAAACAAGCTGAGAATGACCCAATTAATTCGCACTGGAGCTTCTCTTGCCTCTGTATATTTAAGCCACTTGAGCTGAAATATCACACGGGCCCTTAGTAAACTAGAACAGAACTTGTATTTTATAGAATGTCAGCACCTGTTGGAGAGTCCTCTGACTCCTTTATCTAAAATCGATAATTGCAGGAGGTAGTTTTATGTTCCCCCTTCCTCCAAACAGACCCCTGAGAGATTTTCGGAGCTGGTTCTAACCTGGAGTCGTCAGTTCTCATTCCTGGTTCTGGAAGTTCTAGATTCTAGCTAGTTCTAGGTTCTGAACCTCTAGAGTTCAGAGGACCCCCCCCCCAAAATCTATCCACCAGACCATGAGTGCTCCTGATTTTAATCCTTCAGGGTGACAACCAGTGGAGGAGCATCTGGTTACCAAGGGTCCTAATGCAGCAGGCCAGCAGTGGGAAGCCGGCTTCTGAGCTCTTGAATGCAGCTTTACCCCTAGAGGCCAGAGTTTGCTGTGACTCCTGCTGGAAACCCAAACATCTTAAGCTGAGTGGTCATGCCAGCCCAACCTGAGATGCCAAGCAAAGCCAGCCATGTGCAGCAAGTTTTAAACTGTACATTCTCATTAATCTACTTCCATGAATTTATCCCAAAGGAATTAGTATGGAAACTATGGATTTGACTACAGGGCCTTTTTTTGGTCAGAATTTTTTATAATAACCCAAAACCAGAGATAACATAAATATCCCATATGGGAGGATTGGATAAAACAAACACAAATACACCCATATAATGTAATATAATTCAGCCATTGAAAGTATGGTAAAGAAAAAAAAGTTGTTCTGTTAGGTGAAAACAAGAATTAAGTCGAAAAGTTTACAAAGCAGTACTGGCTGCTAATCTAGCTATCATTTATCTATCTCCAGAGCCTGGACCTGTAAACCCTATTAGCAATGGGAGTCCTCAGCTAGGGAAATTATGGAGATTTTTGTGCTTTCTCCAGATTTTGCTGTAATTCACATGTTACTTTTGTAATTGGTAATTAGTTTCTCATAATATGTTCTTATAATTGTATTTCTTTGGTGTTGGTTGTGATCTCTCCATTTTCATTCATGATTTTATTAATTTGGGTCCTTTCTCTTTTCTTCTTGATACGTCTGGCCAGGGGTTTATCAGTCTTACTAATTCTTTCAAAGAACCAGCTCCTAGTTTCATTGATCTGTTCTACTGTTCTTTTGGTTTCTATTTCATTGATTTCTACTCTAATCTCTATTAATTATCTTCTCCTGCTGGGTTTAAGCTTTTTTTTGATGTTCTTTCTCCAGATCCTTTAGGTGTAAGGTTGGCTTGTGTATTTGAGACCTTTCTTATTTCTTGAAAAAGCCTTGTATTGCTATGTGCTTCCCTCTTAGGACTGCCTGTGCTGCATCCCAAAGGTTTTGAGCAGTTGTGTTTCCATTTTCATTTTTTTTCCATGAATTTTTAAAATTCTTCTTTAATTTCCTGGTTGACCCATTCATTCTTTAGTGGGATGCTATTTAACCTCCGTGTATTTGAGTTCTTTCCAAATTTCCTCTTGTGATTGAGTTCCAGTTTCAAAGCATTGTGGTCTGAAAATATGCAGGGAATGATCCCAATCTTTTGGTACCAGTTGAGACCTGATTTGTGACCCAGTATGTGTTCTATTCTGGAGAATGTTCCATGTGCACTCAAGAAGAATGTGTATTCTGTTGCTTTAGGATGGAATGCTTTGTATATATCTGTGAAGTCCATCTGGCCCAGTGTGTCATTCAAAGCCCTTGTTTCCTTGTTGATCTTCTGCTTAGATGATCTGTCCATTGCAGTGAGTGGGGTGTTAAAGTCCCCTATTATTATTGCATTGTTGTCAATGTGTTTCTTTAATTTTGTTATTAATTGGTTTATATAATTGGTTGCTCCCATTTTAGGGGCATAAATACTTATAATTGTTAGATCTTCTTGTTAGATAGACCCTTTAATTATGATATAGTGTCCTTCCTCATCTTTTATTATAGTCTTTGGTTTAAAATCGAATTTGTCTGATAAGGATTGCTACCCTAGCTTTCTTTTGATGTCCATTGGCATGATGAATGTTTCTCCAACCCCACACTTTCAATCTGGCAGTGTCCTTGGGTCTAAAATGAGTCTCAAAGTCAATTATCATATGGTTTCACTTATTTGTGGAACATAAGGAATAACATGGAGGACATTAGGAGAAGGAAGGGAAAAATGGGGGGGGAATTGGAGGGAGAGATGAACCATGAGAGACTATGGACCTGAGAAACAAACAGGGTTTTAGAAGGGAGGGGGGGAGGGGGGATTGGTTAGCCCGGTGATGGGTATTAAGGAGGGCACGTACTGCATGGAGCACTGGGTGTTATACGAAAACAATGGATTGTGGATCACTACATCAAAAACTAATGATGTATTGTATGGTGACTAACATAACATAATAAAATTAAAAAAAAAAAAAAGAGTCTCTTGCAGACAGCATATCGATGGGTCTTGTTTTTTTATCCAATCTGATACTCTGTGTCTTTTGATTGGGGGCATTTAGCCCATTTACATTCAGAGTAACTATTGAAAGATATGAATTTAGTGCCATTGTATTACCTGTAAAGTCACTGTTTCTGTATATTGTCTCTGTTCCTTTCTGGTGTATGTTACTTTTGGGCTCTCTGTTTTCTTAAAGGATCCCCTTTAATATTTCTTGCAGGGCTGGTTTAGTGATCACAAATTCTTTTAGTTTCTATTTGTCCTGGAAGCTTTTTATCTCTCCTTCTATTTTGAATGACAGCCTTGCTAGATGAAGTATTCTTGGCTGCATAGTTTTCTCATTTAGCACCCCAAATATATCATGCCAGTCCTTTCTGGCCTGCCAGGTCTCTGTGCATAGGTCTGCTGTCAATCTAATGTTTCTACCTTTGTGGGTTACAGACCTCTTGTCCCGAGCTGCTTTCAGGACTTTCTCTTTGTCTCTGAGATAAGCAAGTTTTACTATTACATGTCAAGGTGTTGACCTATTTTTATTGATTTTGAGGGGTGTTCTCTGTGCCTCCTGAACTTGAAAGCCTGTTTCCTTCCCCAGATTAGGGAAGTTCTTTTTTATAATTTGCTCCAATATACCTTCTGCCCCCACCACCCTTTCCTCTTTTTCTGGGATCCCAATTATTCTAATATTGTTTTGCTTTATGGTATCACTTATCTCTCAAATTCTCCCCTCGTGATCCAGTAGTTTTTTATCTCTCTTTTTCTCAGCTTCTTTATTTTCCATCTTTGGTCTTCTATATCACTAATTCTGTCTTCTGCCTCATTTATCCTAACAGAGCCTACATTTTTAATTGCACCCATTAATAGTCTTTTTTATTTTGACTTGATTAGATTTTAGTTCTTTTACTTCTCCAGAAAGAGACTCTCTAGTGTCTTTTATGCTTTTTTTCAAGCCCAGCTACTATCTTTATAATCATTATTCTGAACTCTAGTTCTGACATCTTGTTTATGTCCATAGTGATTAGGTCCCTGGCAATCAGTACTGCCTCTTGTTCTCTTTTTTGAGGTGGGTTTTTCCATCTTGTCATTCTTGCAGAAAGTGGTCACTTTTCTATTTGTAGAGTTGCAGCTATTCTTTTCTTAGATCTCTGGTTGAGTTCGTAGGTGTTCAGAATGATTTGATGGCTCAATTGCTGGGGCTAGACAAAACAAAAGTCTCCTACTTCTCTGCCATCTTGGACTTCCCCTCTGGTGTCCTCAAATTTTTAAAAATTCATTCTCCAAAGCAAGACTGCCATTCACCAACTGGGATGATGTTGGGCAGGTTAAATAACTTGTCAGTGTCTCAGTTCCTTCATTTATAAAATGGGAATAATAGTGAAACTACTTAATAAGGTTTTTCTGAAGATCAAATAAGTTAAAATATGTAAAGTCCCTAGAACAATGCTTGTCTATATAGAAGGTAAATATTTACTATTGTATTAGAAGTAGTAGTGTTAATATTATTGTTATCATTGTCATGTTCCCCTCATTCTTTAAGCAAGAGAAAAAGGCATGATTTATACACAATATCCACAAAACAATAATTTACCAAAGAATAGATCTAACAAAAGATTTGTTAAACCTTTAGAATAGGGACACCTGGGTGGCTCAGTCAGTTAAGTGTCTGCCTTCGGCTCAGGTCATGATCCCAGGGTCCTGGGATAGAGTTCCACATCGGGCTCCCTGCTCCTCAGTGGGGAGTCTGCTTCTCCCTCTGCCTGCCGCTTCCCCTGCTTGTGCTCTCTCTCTGCCAAATAAATAAATAAAATCTTTAGAAAAAAAAACAAAGAACAAACAAAAAAACCCTTTAGAATAAAAATTATAAAACTTCACCAAAAGCTTTTTAAAGCTTTAGGAAGAGGATAATGACTAAAAGATGGGTACCATGTTCATGGATAAAGGAGACTGAATAACGTAAATATTTCAAGTCTCCAAAAATTAATCTGTAAGTTACCTGATTTTAAAATTCTTTTAGAAAAGCAAAGTGACAGAAAGGAATTAACTAAAACTATCTTGAAGAAAAAAGAGGAGTGACTTGCCTTACCAGACAAATACCAAGATTTAGTATTACAGGCACCATCCCCCACCCCCACCCTGTGTAGTTGAAAATCTGCATATAACTTTTGACTCCCCCAAAACTTAACTACGAGGAGCTACTGTTGACCAGAAGCCTTGCTGATAGCATAAATGGTTGATTAACACAGAATTTGTATGTTATATGTATTATATACTGTATTCTTACAATAAGTTAAGCTAGAGAAAAGAAAATATCATTAAGAAAATCATAAGGAAGACAAAATACATCTATAATACTGTACTGTATCCAAAAAATCCATGTGTAAGTGGACCTGCACAGTTCCAACCTGTGTTGTTTAAGAGTCAACTGTAATTATAGAAATAAAGCAGTGTGTCATTAAGGTAAATAGACTCAACGCTCCTCCCCTGTGTTAAAAATGTGCTGAGATATTGATCCAGTCAGCTCTTGGGGTTGCTAGGGGAGGCCTGGGGTGGTCTGAAGCAGCTGAAGCCCCAGGAGGGATCATCAGCCTCTTCTGTTTACTCCAATGTGCAATTTGAAGATATTTTTCTATGTGTTCATGATGTGAGAAGGTTACAAAGTGCTGGAATAGACAAGCAGGCTAGAATAGAGAACTCAGATTCTCATATTCATGGAAATTTTATTATCTTTAAGAGTGCCATTACTAATCTATTGGGACAGAAAGGATTTTTCTTTTTCTTTTCTTTTCTTTTTTAAAGATTTTATTTATTCATTTGAAAGAGAGAGAGCAAGAGTGTGAGAAAGAATGAGCCAGAGGGAGGGGCAACAGGAGAGGGAGAAGCAGACTCGGGGCTGAGAGAGAGCCTGAGCAGAGAGCCTGACACGGGGCTTGATCCCAGGACACTGGGATCATGACCTGAGCTGAAGGCAGATGCTTAACCGACTGAGCCACCCAGGCACCCCAGAAAGGATTTTTCAGTAAGTGATACAGATATATATACACACATATACATACATATATATGTATATATGTTCTAATACAGTTATAATATAGCTGAATATATTTTATATAACTATATATAATAACTAATTATAATATATATAATATATGGGAAATAAACTAAAATTGCTTTTTTACCTAACACCATAAACAATAATCAATTTCAGATGAATTGAAAAACTAAATGTAAAAAAGCAAAATACTACAAATTTTAAAAAGAAAACCCAGGAGAAATATTTTGATGACATCAGATCAGAGAAGAGTTTAGCAAAAGTAGAGAAACACCATGGGGGGTGCCTGTCTGGCTCAGTCAGTAGAGCATGCAACTCTTGATCTCAGGGTTGTAACTTCAAGCCCCATGTTGGTTGTAGAGATCACTAAAACAACAACAACAACAACAACAACACCACCTAAGTATTGTAAAAAAACTAAGGAACTACCTGGAAAAAAATTTACAACTTACATCACAAAAAGCTAATTTCACTAAGAAATAAAATCCTTTTTGCAAGTCAATAAAGCACCAATAATCTGATGTAAACAAACAGATCACAGAAAAATATATACAAGTGGTCTTTAAAAAATCTAAAAATATTTTATTTATTTCAACTTAACTAATAGTGACAGAAACATAAATTACAACCACATTGAGATACTATTTTCTACCTCTCAGGTTGGTAAAAATCCAGAAGTCTAATATATAGTATCATCCGTGGTATAGAAAACAGACCTCTTCCAGTGCTGGGGGGAGCAAATTTTTACAACCCCTACAGAAGGAATTTGGCAATATCTTTCAAAAATATAGTTGCCTTTTAACCATGCATTTCCATATCTAAGAATTTGTTCCCTAGACATATGCACACATGTGTGTAATGATCAAAGAACAAAGTTACTCAGTGCAACATTGTTTGTATTCCTCAAAAGTTGGCAAACTACAAAATGTTAATCAGTAACTGGTTAAATATTAATTATAATACACTCATACTATAGGATACTGGAGCTGTAAGATATAAACTCTTTAGTACTGATATGGAATCATCTTCAAGGTATAGATAAAGGGTGAAAAAACCCTAAGACACACCACAAACAACAATGTACACAGTATGTTAATATTGGGGTTCAAAGGTGAAAATATTTCATTTGTTTATATGCATAAAATAATTTTGGAAGGATGCCAAGGGACACTGGGTGACTGAGGAAGAGCAAGAGACTTGTCACTATATGCTCTTTGTACCTCTTGAATTTTAAGCCATATGTATTGCCTTTCAAATAAAAGATTAATATATTTAAAATTTAGCGAATTAACTACATTGAAATTTAAAATTTCTGTACGATTAAAGACATCATTAAAAAGGTGAAAAGATAAGTCATATACCAGGGGAATGAATAAATTTTCAGCACATGTAACTAACAATTAGTATTCAGAGTTCCAAATCAGTAAGAAAAAGACAGACTGTTCCATATGAAAATGGACAGATAATAAGATCAAAACATTCACAGAAGAAGAAACGTGACTGGTCAATGAAGATGCACGTCTTCTAACAATCAAAGACTATAAATTAAAATGAGCTGTCATTTTACTGCCATTAGATTGGAAAATATTTAAAATTCTAACAGTCTTAAGTGTGGGTGAGGATATAAGCTATGCGGGGCTCCCAGGTCCTGCTGGTGGCAGTGGAAAGTGGTATGACCACACTGGAGACCCACACAGCAATCAGGCAGAAAATACACCCTTTGCCACAGGACTATCAGTTTTTGGTACTTTTCACAGAAAACTTCTGGCAAATGTGCATGAAGAAACACAGACAGAAAATATACATTGATGTATTGTTTATACTAACAAAAACCAACAGGAAAATTAATAACCAATGGTATAATTACAAAATAAAACATATAGCAATATTCCTATATGCATCAACATGGATAAATCTCAAACATATTAGGTGGGATGAAAAGCAAATTTTAGAAGGATATTATGTGAATAAAATTTTAAAACATTCAAAATAATTCTATATAATATTTGTCTTTATTTACATATGTGGTAAACATTAAAAAATCTGCTGGAATCAAAAATACTAAATTCAAGTAATGGTTACCCCAAGTAGAGAGGAGGGATGGCTGTGGGTCATGTTCTGTGTCTGTAGTATTTTGGTGTTTTAAAACCAATCACTGAAGGACAAAAGAAAAAGGTAACATTTTACAAAACTGATCGGTGAGTACATGAATATTATTTGCTATACTTTATAATGTTTGAAATAATTTCAATAAAATAAGAATGCAATACAGATTGAGCAGTGAATATTAAAGAGCACAGATTTTTTTTTTTTTTTTTTTTTTTTTTGGTCAGGGTTTTACTTCTCAGTGCTACCATTTGTAAGCACTGGGACTCTGGGCGAGTCCCTTTACCTCTTTAAACCTCATTTTCCCCAGCTGCAAAATGGGCAATAATTATAATAATTATGCAGTTATAATTATAATAGCTATAAGATTAAGTAAGATAAAGATTGAACAAGGTGATGAATGCATGACCCCTGTACACAGTAAGTGCTTAGTTAAATGTTAACCCACATAATCATCTCAATTTGACTAGGGGAAGGGCATTCTGGAATCACTCTGACTCCCATTTCTTGACTCTCTTTAGAAAATGAGATTTTGTGCATTAGATTCCCAGAATTTATGCATTTTTTAAAGATTTTATATATTTATTTGTCAGAGAGAGAGAACGAGCACAAGCAGGGGGAGCGGCAGACAGAGGGAGAAGCAGGCTCTCCACTGAGCAGGGAGTCTGATGTGCGACTCAATCCCAGGACCCTGGGATCATGACCTGAGCTGAAGGCAGATGCTTAACCACCCAGGCATCCCAGATTTATGCATATTGTAACTGCAAATTTGTACCCTTTGACCCACATCCCCAATTCCCCCATCCCCAAGGCCCTGGTAACTACTATTCTACTCTTCGTTTCTAGGAGTTCAGCCTTTTTAGATTCCACATAGAAGTGGTATCATAAAGTATTTATTTTTGTCTGTCTGACTTATCTCACTCAGCATAATGCCCTCAAGCTCCATCCATATTGATGCAAATGGAAGGATGCCCTTCTTTCTCATGGCTGAATAATATTCCATTATATTGGTGCACGTGCGTACACACACACATAATGTTTTCTTCATCCATTTATTCATTGATGGACACTTATATTATTTCTATATCTTGGCTATTGTGAATAATGGTGCAATAAACATGGGAGTTCAGACATCTTTTCCATATCCTATTTCTACTTCTTTTGGATATATACCCAGAAGTGAGATTACTGGATCATATGGTAGTTCTATTTTTAATTTTTAACAATACTGTATTATGTACTTGAAAGTTACTCAGCGACTAGATCTTAAATGTTCTCACCACAAAAAAGAAATGATAATTATGTGATGTGATGGAAGTGTTAGCTAACGCTATGGTAGCTATCACATAGCGATATATAAGTGTATCGGACCAACATGTTGTATAATTTAAACTTCACAAAAGCTATATGTCAATTATAACTCAATTTAAAACAGTGAGATTTTAATCTCATTTCTGGATGACATGTAACTGAAAGTAAGGATATAAGGCTGGAACAGTTTCTTTTTTAAAGTCTGGCTTTAACAAGAAGCTGAGTTTCGACTAGAGCTGCTAATTAAGTCTGCAAGGAGGACACAGTGCTGATTAATCCAGCTGTACCTGCTGGTGGCAAATCCTCGGAAATAACAAAGAGCTGTCATTTTCCTCCAGCACTGAGGGACCACAGTTACACACTCAGCTCTTTGGGCTTGTTTTCACACAATCTGCCAGAATACTCAAAGTGGCACTTAGTGCAGGCTTCTCGGTATGATGATATACCTGACCAGTCCTTCTGTAACTACTTACTGTGGTCCTTCTCTGTGTCAGCATTGTGCGGGGCGGGGGTGACCCAGAAGTGTCCCTGCTTTAATACCTCAACAGTCCCACTGCGGAGACAAAGCAAATGCCAAAGCACAAAGAACTGAACAACAGGACGAAAACACGCAGTTAATTGCTTCATTCAGTGGTAAAGACAACAAACCTGGGAATTCATAGGAGGGGGCAGTGAGCAAAGGCTGCAAGAAAGCATCTCTAGCTTTGGCATCAGACAAGTATAAGTTGAAAGCAACGCCCCTTGCTCCTCTACAGGAAGCATCCGCTTCCCTGCCCACATAGCTTACCCATGTGACTTGCTTTAACCAATGGGGCGTTAGGAGAAGCGATGTGAATGAAGGTTTTATTTTTTAAATTTTTTAAAAAGATATATTTATTTATTTGAGAGAGAGTGGGGGGGAGGGGCAGAGGGAGAGAGCATCTCAAGCAGACTCCCTGCTGAGAGCGGAGCCCAATGCCAGGCTTGATCCCACCACACCACCTGGGAGATCATGACCTGAGCGGAAATCCCGAGCGGAATGCTCAACAACTCAGCTATCCAGGCTCCCCTGCATGAAGGCTTTTAAAAATGCTTGCACTGTTGGAGTTTGGAGCCTTCTGCCCTGGGATTGACATGTTGAGCATGCCTGGACGCACCCCACAGCCTGGAAACCAGCCCAGCTGATTCCCACCTAGATCAGCCGAACCACAGTCAACCCACAGGTGTCTGAGTGAGAAGTAAGTGCTTACGGCTGCGAGCCACTGAGCTTTACGGTGGCTTGGTACTCATTATGACTGCAACAGTAGTTTATTCATCTGTAAAATGAGGAAAATATGTGTCCTACGTTCAGCGGTATTGTGAACATTAAGTGGAATAGAAGCCAAATGTCTCGGATTTCAACACCCTGAGGATACAACTGCGGTGCATTAACGTTGATCCCGGATTTGCAGTAGTTCCTCTACTCAAGAGGAAATCCCCTCCTCGGAACACAGACTATCAGTAGTCCTGATGTTTCTCAGTGTGGGAGGGTGCCCCCTCTCCCCACCAGCCCCCTGAACTCTGCCAGGGTACCACTCGAAGCTTGGGTTCTGCTTCTGCTAAGCAGCTCAGGCTGGCTGTTTGGTGGGGCTGCAATAGAGATTCACTGATAAACAGCTGAGGACGTGAATTTTATGATGCAGGACAGCTTGACTCACACTTAACAACTATCCACTGTCTGCTGAGCTGTGTATTTCAGTGGGACACTGTTGCTAGATTCATGACTTAGGGTAATTGCTTTGATAAGGACAGACAATATTCTCTCCCTTATTTATACTCAATTGGTGAACTCCATAGCCTGGTCAGAATTTTGTCAGAATTTAGTGAAACAGCCCTTTCAAGTGTGGAATGTTCTAGAATGGCAGGGTTAAGGAGAGACCCTCTGACACCTACCACAGCAAACCGAGTTCAGTCCTCCTGCACAGCCCTTGGGGCCTGTTGCTGAGTCTGAGTCTCTAGGGTCAATTTCTTCCCTGCCCTCTGTAAGACCTTGCCAATCCATGACCCTCAAGTATGTCAGGCTTGTCTGAACCCCAACCGTGAACAGCAATCAAGATACATTCCCAGAAGACATTTTAGCTTCCATACAAATCTGAGTCTGCAAACAGCTTCTTGTGAGATGGGGTATCCTTCGACCACTCTCAATGGGTAGATCGGGTCCTGCTAGGATCCCTGCTTACAGAAACAGAAATAATGTACAGAAAGTACAAAGTAAATGGTAGGTAGTCAAGAGTGTCAATTCTCTTCCACTTTCTGGAGGCCAAGAAATTTTAGCTAGATTATGGAATAGTTGAAATGAGAAAAGGAGGAGGTCTGAAGTCTCTGTGCCTGGTGTGAGTAAAAAAGCCTAATCCTTGTATATCAGACCTTGACATCAGCTCAGAGATGACAGAATGAGACCAGTGAACTGAGCCCAGATGGTCTGCTGATTGCTCAGGGTTCCTAGCAAGTAATGTATGCCAGGTGTGCCTCCTCTGGGTGATTGCAGACCTGTGGGTCTTACACACCATTTTGGTGATGAAATCATTATAAGGCCTCCCAGAATTCCTATAAATGTTCCCTAAAGTTGTATGAGTACTGTTTTTCTCACATTTGTAGCTCTTCTTCAAATGTGAACATTATTCATTTTTTTAAATTAAGACTAGGTTTTTTTTTTAAGATTTATTTATTTTAGAGAGAGAGAGAGTGCAAGCGGTGGGGGGTGCAGAGGGAGAGGGAGAGAGAGAATCTCAAGCAGACTCCATGCTAAGCACAGAGCCTGATGTGGGGCTCGATCTCAGGGTCATGATATCATGACCTGAGCAGAAACTAAGAGTCAGATGCTTAACCGAATGAGCCCCACAGGCACCCCAAGACTAGATTTTAGAGCAGTTTCAGGTTCACAGTAAAATTCAAGCTAAGAGACAGAGATTTACCATATACCACTTGCCCCCACACTGTGTAGTCTCCCCCATAATCAACATCCCCCACCAGAGTAGTATATTTGTTACAGTTGATGAACCTACAGCAACATGTCATTGTCACTCTAAGACCATAGTGTACATTAGGGTTTACTCATGGTGTTGTATGGTCTATGGGTTTGGACAAATATATAATGACATGGATCCATCATGATGGTATCATACGGAGCATTTTCACTGCCCTAAAAATCCTCTGCGCTCTACCTGTTCATCTTTGCCCTTCCCAATCACACACCTCTGGCAACAACTAAACTTTTTACTGTCCCCATTGTTCTGCCTTTTCCAGAATGCCATGTAGTTACAATCATATAGTATGTAACCTTTTCAGATTGGTTTCTTTCACTTAGTACAACGCATTTAAGTTTCTTCCATGTCTTCTCATGGCTTGACAGCACATTTCTTTTTAGCTCTTCATATTATTCTACTGTCTAGAAGTACTACAGTTTATTTATCCATTCACCTACCAAAGGGCATCTTGGTTGCTTCCATATTTTGGCAATTATTCATAAAGCTGCCATAAACAGCCATGTGCAGGCTTTTGTGTGGACAGAAGTTCTCAATTCATTCAGTCAACACCAAATGCACTTGCTGGATTGTATGTTAAGAGTACATTTGGTTTTGTAAGAAGCCACCAAACTGTCCTCCATTTTGGTGACCAGTGAACTGAGCCCAGATGGTCTGCTGATTGCTCAGGGTTCCTAGCAAGTAATGTATGCCAGGTGTGCCTCCTCTGGGTGATTGCAGACCTGTGGTCTTACATCTCACTCACTTTGTCCAGAGTGGCTCCATTTTGCATTCCTGTCAGCAATGAATGAGCGTTCCTGTTGTTCCACATCTTTGCCAGTATTTGGTGTTGCCAGTGTTCCAAATTTGGGCTGTTCTAATGGGTATAAGTTTTTGTTGCTTTATTTTATTTTGGGGTCAAAGTGGGACCCTTACATATAATCAGTTTGGACACCACTTGACCTGGCCTGGGGTCCTGCCCAAACAACTCTGTTCTTCCTCTTCACAGCAGTGAGCCCTTCCAGACAGTTTGGCTTCGTGCCATCTGGGGGGAAACAGTAGGTGGGCTTCTCAACCCAGCACTCACCTGAGATATGTGGGCACTCCAGGTGTAGACAGGAGGCCTGCTGGCTGTCCCATGGCTACGTGGCCTACTGCAGGAGGCCTAGGTCAGAGAGGCAGAGGGAGAAGGGTGCCTGAAAGTGACAATCAATTAAAAACCCATGAGGCAGGATGTGGGAGGGGCAGGTGGGGAGGGAAGGCTGGGTCCAGGGATTAGAGCTGCCAGGAGCAACCCACTTCCTCTTCCATGACCTCTCAGCAAGTTCTGCCTGGCTGAGCATCCCAGCCACAGGAAGGGACATGAAATATGAGCCAGGCCAGTTCTCAGAGATCGATCCAGTATGTATTCTTCATGGACTGAATAGAAACTAGAAAATAAGAGCTTTCCTTACTGGGTATCGGCCAGCCTTCATTCTGAGTCCCTGGTTTCCTTAGGTTGACTTCCTAGGAGAATGACCCTTGGTGTTTCTAGTGCTTTAGACTTCCCCTCTAAAGAATCATCACAGTCCCTCTAAACACCATGTTGAAGCTATTTGCCACTCTGTAAGCACCAGGAGACATCCAATGGCCACATTCAGCTTCTTGACCTTTTGAGAGACCAGCTGACATTTGGGTGGCCATGTTCTCTGGCTTTCTTTTTGCAAACCTTCCAGAAGGCAAATCCGTGCCTGTTCAGAGGCAGCCTTTTCTGAGCTCACTCAGTGCTGAGTTCCCAGGTCATGCTAACCAAGTGGGGAACCAGAGGCTCTCCTGTCAGTGGGAGCTCTCTGCTCCACTCTCCCCCACTGTGTGTGTCCTCACCTGCAGACCCTCTTTCAGGCAGTTCTCCCCACCTGAGATGCCACTCCTATCTGCCTGGCTAAAACCCTGCCCAGCCCACAGGACTCAGCCCCCACCTCTGTGACTATCCCTTGTTTCCTGGCTACCACTCTCGCCCTCCATCACTGAATGCCTTGAAACGTATCTTGTATTATCTTGGTAATGGGTTGCAAATGTATGTACATTACACCAAGATGTGCATTGGAAATATATTTTCTTTAGTTTGTCTATAGTCTAGACTTACGTTTGAGTGCACATCCTCTGGGTATTGGTGGGGATGGGTGGGGGGATTGGGGGAAGGGAGCTATTTAGTCCAAAGTAACAAACTAATGCAGTATCTTCGGGGGATGTTCAGTTTCTTTAGGTAAAATGCCTCCTCTTTCAGAATCACCCCCCACCCCCACCCCAAAAATTCCCTTGTAAGATGGTAGAATGGTGGAACCTGCAGGATTCTTACAGTGGTGTGTGAAGTCTTCATACTATCTAGTCATTGGCCAGCCTCTGAAGCAAACATCTGCTGTCAGCACACTTGTGGTCCCTTCCCTTGGCCTGGGCAGTGCTTCAGGGTCATCCTCTCCAACTGCTGCTCACCAATGACCTCCACTCTGGCTTTCACTCATGTTTAAAGATTTCCATAGCTGGGGCTCTTGGGTAGCTCAGTTGGTTAAGCATCCAACTCTTGATCTCAGCTCAGGTCTTGAGCTCAGGGTGGTGAGTTCGAACCTACTGTGTTGGATCCTACTTAAAAAAATAAATAAAGATTCCCATAGCTGTAGCCCCTCTTAGAGAAGAGAGCCAGCACCCTCAGCTACCTTCCCCATTTCTCCCTCAGGGCACACACATGTTTCTACTCACCTTCAAATCACACAGAAAGCCAAGAAGACACAGGGAAGCCTCAGGCTCTTGCCCTTGGCTACTGCAAATAGAGGCACTGGTTGAACCTTAGGTATGGGCAGAGGGTCAGCAAGACTGGTGGGGCACAGAGGATACTGAGAGGACGTAGAGAAGGAGGACCGTGGCATCTGCTTTCAAACTCTGTTCCTCTCTTTCAAACTCTGTTCCTCTCTTCTTTTCCCCACCATTGGCTATGAAGGGTGATTTTTCTCTTATTAAACTCTTCCAACCATAGTACCTAGTTGTCACAAGTGGAAGGAATATTGGCTCTCCAATATTGATAGAAAAACCTTTGAGCTAATTCTCCAAATCTGTCTTCTGATATAACTAAAGAAATGTAAGAAACCCATTCTTTCCCCACCAGGCTTGGTTGGCAAGCCCAATTTCCTGTTCATGAAGTCAATGATCTGTTTTCTTCCACTCTCTGGTTATAAGCTTTAGGGCTCTCTCTGAGGGAGAAAGCTTCAAAGGAACATGAGTTGTGGGAGAAATTAAAATACATTGGTTTAATATTTGCAAATATTGTTCCAAATTTCATCTTGTTTAACGCTTGTGCTTTTATTTAACTTTTTATATTTGTCGGTCCTCTCTCTCCAAGTAAGTAAAATGTTTGTTTTATCCACCACGGAGTTTCACACACTGTTATATACAGGTTAAATTCACACAGGAAAATTAAAAACAAAATTTTACAGCTTCATTGAAATGCATTGACACACGACATACTGCACATATTTAAAGAATACAATTTGATAGGTTTTGACATATGTAAACACCCGTGAAACCATCATCAAAATCCAGATAATGAACATATCTATCATTCCCAGAAGTTTCAAAAGCATCTTCCCTGCCTCCACATCTCACTTCAAACCTTACCTGCCCTAGGCAATCACTGATCAGCTTTCTGTCACTATAGATTAGTTGGCATTTTCTAGAATTTCATGTAAATGGAAGAATTTGGTATGTACTCTTTTTTGTCTGGTTTCTGTCACTCAGCATAATTAATTTGATATTCATCCATAGCTTATGTGTATCCATAGTTCATTTCCTTTTATTTTATATTGGGTAGTCATTCATTGTATGGATATACCATACTTTGTCCCTTCTTTTGTTCATGGACATTTGGGTTGTTTCCAGTCCACTATATATATAAGTGGACATATATTTTTATTTTTCTTGGGTAAATACCTAGGAGTGGAATGATTGGGCTGTATGGGGAGTAGAGTTGCCAGATTTAGTAAATAAAAATACAAAGTACCCAATTAAATTGAATTTCAGATAAACAGCAAGTAACTTTTTTTTAATATATATGTCCCATTAAATTTTTAGGCCATACCTATATTAAAAATTATTTATTATTTATGTGAAGTTCAAATATAACTTCCTTTATTTTATCTGACAACATTAAATTAACTAAATGAACACTTAATTGACACTATTAACTTTTTAAGAAACTGCCAAACTTTTTTCTGAAGTGGTTGTAACATTTACATCCCCTCAAGCAGTAAATGAGAGTTCTAGTTCCTTCATGTCCTCATCAACACTTAGTATGATCAATCTTTTTAATTTTAGTCATGCTACTAAGTATGCAATAGTATATCAGTGTGATTTTAACTTGCATTTCCATAATGACTACTGATACTGAGTATATTTTTAATGTTCTTCTTTGGTATCCTTATAGCTAGCTTGATGATGAGTCTGTTCAGTTTGTCCACCGCCCCCACCGTCTTTTTTTGTGATACCTCATTATTGAGTTCTAAGAGTTCTTTACATATGCTATATACAAGTCCTTTGTCATATACATTTTTTGCAGATATGTTCTTCCAGTTTGTGGCTTGTTTTTTTCATTTGTGTTAACAATGCTTTTGAAGAGCAAGAATTTTTCATTTTGATTAAATCTGATTTATTGATATTTTTCTTTTATAGTTCATGTTTTTGTGTCCTTATAAAAAAATCTTTGCCTGTTCAAGATTACTAATATTTTCTTTTAGAAGCTTTATAGTTTTAGCCTGTACATTTAGATCTATGATCCACTTTGAGTTAATTTTTATCTGTTGTGTAAGGTACAGTTTCAATTTTTTGCTTATGACTATCAAGTTGTTATTTTTTTTAAGATTTTATTTATTTATTTATTAGAGAGCGAGCGAGAGAGAAACAGCATGAGAGAGGAGAGGGTCAGAGGGAGAAGCAGGCTCCCCGCTGAGCCGGGAGCCCAACGTGGGACTCGATCCCAGGACCCTGGGATCATGACCTGAGCCGAAGGCAGTTGCTTAACCAACTGAGCCACCCAGGCACCCTCAAGTTGTTATTTTTAAGAAAAGATTATTCTTCCTCTAAGACAGTCGAATGTCTTGGCCAATTTGGTGAAAATCAATTGACCATATATGTGTGGGAATTTCTAAAATCTCTATTCTGTGCCATTTATCTATATGTCTGTTTCTATGGCAATACCATGCTGTCTTAATAACTGTAGCTTTATCATAACTCTTAAAATCAGGTAGTGTCAGTCCTCTAGTTTTGTTCTTTTTTTTTTTTTTTCAGGATTGCCTTAGTTGTTCTAGGTCCTTTGTATTTCTATATAAATTATAGTATCAGCTTGGCAGTTTCTACCAAAAAAAATTCTGCCAAGATTTTGATTGCTATTGCATTGATTCTATAAATCAATTTGGAGAAGATTGACGTCTTGAAAATATTAAGTCTTTTGATCCGTGAACATGATCTTTTCATTTTATCTAGCTTTTCTTTAATTTTTTTCAATAATGTTCTTAGTTTCAGAATACAAAGCTTATAAATCTTTTGTTAAACTTATCCCTAGATGTTTCATATTATCTGATGCTCTTGTAAATAGTTATTTTTTTTTAATTTTCACATTTCAATTGTTTATTGGTAATATATCAAAATATAATCTGGTTTTGTATGTTGACTTTGAGTCCTACAGGATTACTGAAGTCATTTAGTTGTTATAGTATCTTTTTTGTGTATTCCTTAGAAATTTTACAGATGACTTTCAGTACAATACTAAATAGAACTGGTGAGAGCAGACGTTTTTGCTTTGTTTCCAATCTTAGGGGGAAGCATTCAGTCTTCCACCATTAAGGGAAATGTAGCTGTAGCTTTTGCTGTAGATGCCCTTTATGCAATTGAGAAATTTCCCTTCTCTTCTTAATTTGCTGTCTGTTTTTATCGTAAAGGAATGTTGGATTTTGTCAAATGTCTTTTCTGCATCTATTGAGATGATCTTGTTTTATGTTTTTTTGTCTTTTAATATGGTGAATTACATTGGTTTCAATCATTAAATCAACCTTGAATTCCTGGGGCAAACTATATTTGGTCATGATGTATTATCCTTTTTATTTATTGCTAGTTTCAATTTGCTAATATTTGGATAGAGATTTTTATATCCATGTTTATGAGAGTTACTGATCTGTAGTTTAGTTTCTTTTCTTATAATATTTTGTCTGATTTTATGTCAAAGTAATGCTGGCCTCATAAAATAAATTCTGAAGTATTTCCTTTACTTAATTTTTATGAAAGTGTTTGTCTAGAGTTGGCATTATATTTTTCTTAAATTTTTTTAAAGATTTAAAAAAATTTTAAGTAATCTCTACACCCAACCTGGGGCTCAAACTCACAACCCAAGATCAAGAGTTGCATGCTCTGCTGACTGAGCCATCCAGGCTCCCCATTTCTTAAATTTTTGATAGAATTCACCACTATAGTCATCTGGGCATGGAAATTTCTTTTTGAAAAAGTTTTTAAACTATGAATTCAATTTCCTTAGAAGCTGTGGACTATTCACATTATCTATTCTTACATTAGCCTTGGCAGTCAGTTCATGTCTTTTAGGGAATTTTCCATTTTATGTATGATGTCAAATTTATTTGTTTAAAGTTTTCATAATATTCCCTTTAGTCTTTTTATGTCTGTAAGATCTGTAGTGATATTATTCATTTATTCCTGATACTGGCAATTTTTTTCTTTTCTCCAGAGCTTTACAGATTTCATTGTTTTTTTCCTCAAATAACCAGATTTGATTTCATTGATTTTCTTTACTTTTCTGGTTTCAATTTCATTAATATCTTCTCTTTTCTTTACTATTTCTTCTCTTCTGTTTACTTTGAGTTTATTTTGCTCTTCTTTTTCCTTATGGTAAAAATTTAGATCATTGACTTGAGAACTACCTCTTTTCTTTCTTTCTTTTTTTTTAAGATTTATTTATTTATTTAGAGAGAGAGAAAGCATGAGAGAGTGCAAGCAGGGGGAGGGGGCAGAGGCAGAGGGAGAGAGAGATTCCTCAAGCAGACTCCCTGCTGAGTGCATAGCCCAATTTGGGGCTTGATTCCAGGACCCTGAGATCATGACCTGAGCTGAAATCAAGAGTCGGCCACTTAACCAACTGAGCCACCCAGGTGCCCCAAGATCTACCTCTTTTCTTATAAACAGTTAATGTCATACAGTCCCACAATTTTTGATGTGTTATGTGTTTATTATTATTCAGTTCGAAATATTTTCTAATTTCCTTTCACATTTCTTCTTTGATCAATGGGTTGTTTAACAATGTATTATTTCTTTTCCAGCTATTCTATTTACTTTATTTTTTTATTATGTTATGTTAATCACCATACATTACATCATTAGTTTTTGATGTAGTGTTCCATGATTCATTGTTTGTGTATAATACCCAGTGCTCCATGCAGAACATGCCCTCTTTAATACCCATCACCAGGCTAACCCATCCCCCCATCCCCCTCCACTCTAGAACCCTCAGTTAGTTTCTCAGAGTCCATCATCTCTCATGGTTTGTCTCCCCCTCCGATTCCCACCCCCCCTTCATTTACTTTATTTTTGTTAACTTCTAATTTATTTCCATTGTGGTCAGATAATATATTCTGTAAGATTTCTATATTTTGAATTCTATTGAGACTTGTTTTATGGCTCAGGATATAGTTTAATCTTTATAAACATTGCATGTGTCCTTTAAAGGAACGTGTATTTTATGATTTGGGGGTAGAGTGTTTTATGTTAAGACATTTATAAAGGGTTTTGTTATTCAGGTCTTTTGTATACTTACTGATTTATTTTTAGTTGTTTTATTACTGAAAGAAGTGTGTTAATGCTTACAATTTGTGAATTTATCTATTTTTCCTTATTTCTATTTATTCTATCTTCCTGATTTATTGTCCCTTTAATGTAATGAAGTGTCCCTTTCTGTCTCTTATAACACTCGTTGTCTTAAAGTCTATTTGCCTGATATTAATAAAGCTACTCTACTTTTCTTATTCCCCATTTGTATCTTTAGTAATGCGCTACCTTTAGAATATATTATGTATTTTTAAAGGTTTCTTTCTAGCATTTTCTAATTTTAAAATCCAGGCAATTTCATCAGGGCTGACTTTTTCTCACTAGTGTTTGGTTCTCTGCTTTGCTGATCTCCACAGCATGGCTTTGTCTGTCCATTGGTTAATCCAACACTGTCTCCATGACACCAGAGCTTTTGCAAAATATGCTTTAGCACAGACTCATTAAAGGAAAGCCAAGGCTAAAGTCACAGTGAAAGCCAAAATCAAGAGATTATAGGGTCCACTCATTTTTTTTTTTTCCTCTTCAAGGATATTCACAGGGTAGCAGGCTGAACTCCAACGAACACCTACTAATTCTGAGCACTAAGGTCAATTTTAGTTTGTTTTGTGTTTCTTCATTTCTTGTATTTGGACCTCAGGTGCCCAAAGTTGAGTTAATCATTCTCTTCAGTTCATGGCACACCACCACTGCTCTTTCCTTTGCTCACACAGTCTTTCTCCCAGTCCCTGCCTCTGAATACTTCACTAGACCCTCTAATAGCTTGAGCCAGTGATACATGATTTGAGCCAATGATCTCAACCAGGACAACTTCTATTCCCACCAGGGGACATCTGGAAATGTTTGGAGAAATTTTTGGTTGTCCTGAAGGGGTGCTACTGGCATTTAGGAGAGAGACCAGATATGCTGTTAAGCATCCTACAATGCATAGGACAAACCCCCACAACAAAGAACTATATAGCCCCAAATGTGGATATCACCAAGACTGAGAGCTATATGTGCATCCTGGGAAAAAAAAAAGTATAAATATACCCGCACATGAATATATATATACACTTATATGTGTATATACATATGTGTGTATATGATACTCTTTGGGAGTTTGATTTTTAATTTACACAAATAGTATTGAGATACAGATCTTATTCAGTTTCTTACTTTTTTCATGTGTTATTATATTTGTCGACATCTTTCTATGCGGCTGCTCATAAGTCTAGTTCCTTCCTTTCTGACTGATGCATCGTTTTCCATTACATTCATCTGTTGCATCCATTCTCCTACTGATGGATATCCAGGCTGCTCCATCTCCTTGCTCTCTGAGACAGTGCTGTGATGAATACCCTCTCTCATACATATCCCGTCAGACCTGTGCAGTCTGTGGAGCCCATCCTCAAGTGTAGGCTTGCTGAGTAATAAACACTTAATTTTCACTAAGTATGTTTACTGCCATATTGTGCAGCAGTTTGCCCTCCTGCTAGCTAGGCATTTCTATTCCCCCATATCTCAGAGTATTATCTGTCTTTCTCATTTTGCACACATGTGGATATGTAGTAATATCTTCTAATTTTAATTTGTATTTCTTTGACTTCAAGTTAGATTGAGCAGCTTTTTATCTACTTGTAAGTTGTTATATTTTTCTCTTCCCATGAATTGGCTGATCATATGCTTTGAATATTTTTTCTGCTGGGTTTTCTGTTGTGGTTGGTTAGTGTGCATTCATTGTACGTTGTAGATATTGATCTTTTGTGGTGATGGATGTTGCAAATGCCTTCTCCCAATCTGTCACCAATCTGCCAATTTTGTCTATGGTCATCAGAGCAGAAATCCTTCAATTTTGAAAAAAAAAAATCTATCTATTGTTTAAAAAATCCTTTCTGATTCAAAATCAGTAAAATACTGTCCTACATTTTCTCCTGTCTTTCACAGTTAAGTCTTTAATTAAATTTGACACTTATTTTTTTGTATAAAGGACATGAAATACTGTTTGCATCTTATTTTTCTACCTATGAATATAGCCAATTTCTTAACTCTGTCTACTAAATATTCCATTCTTAGTCCAACTGGTTTGTGATGACACTTTATCATACACCAAATATCCATTTGTAACTGGTCTGTTCCTGGCTCTCCATTGTTCCCCTTTGAACCATTTGTCCATTCCTCCATCACCACCCCACTGTTTGTGTTACTGTGCTTTGTAGTAAAATGATGTTTGGTAGGTCAATTCTCTTTCCTCTTCTTTTTCAAATTTTCTTTACCTGTGCATGGACTTACATTCTTTTATACACATTTTATCTTTTAAAAGATTTTATTAATTAATTAATTAATTAATTTATTTGAGAGAGAGAAGGAGAGAGCAAGAGAGAGCACAAGCAGGGGGAGCTGCAGAAGGAAAGGGAGAAGCAGGCTCCCTGCTAAGCAGGGAGCCTGATGTGGGGCTCTATGCAGGGCTTGATCCCAGGACCCCAGGACCACGAACTGAGCCAAAGGCAAACGCTTAAACCATTAAGCCACCCAGGGGCCCCTCCATACATTTTTAAATCAGTTTGTCAGTTCTTCACAAACACAAAATCAGGACTTTGACTGAAATAATGAATTTATATATTAATTTTGAGGAACTTAACATATTTGTATATTATTATTCTATCCATGGACATAGCATATTACTTTATTTATATCTTCTTTTTTTGTACTTTAATAGTTTTTAGTTTTCTTTGTAAAGATCTAGTGAATTTAATGTTGGGTTAATTACTGGACATTTTAAAACTGTGTTGTTATTATAAAGGAAATTAATATTTTAATTATTTAGTATTTTATTTAGTATAGGAAATATTAAACATCCTATACTGCTGGTATAGAAAAACACTATTTTTTTTTATTGACATTTTATCCTACATCTTTTTTAGACACTTTGTTGGGACTTCAAATGAGTCACAACTTGGCATCTTCCTCTACCAAAGAGTGGAAAGAAAGACTACCATCTCCCCAGCTAACAGAGGCTTGACAATTATTAAGCACTAGATGAATCTGGGAATCACTCTCACCTTTGCCAAAATGTGGTCATTAAGAATAAAGAGAAGGAAGTCCAAAGCATGGACTGTAAACCAAATACCTAGGTGGGCTAGGTGTAAACAGCAGGGAATGGTGGGGACTGGGGTAAACCAGAAAGCACAGGCTCTACCTAAAAGAGGCAGACCCCCTTAGCTTCAGCTAATTCTTGGCATGCAGCAATGAAAGTTATTTTTTTTACATCTTCAGATTTTATTAGGAGAAGCCCCAAATCCTCCATTTTAAGATGTTAAGAAAGATTCAAATTTTTAAAAATATTGGATGGGCCAAAGAAATCACATCTGTGTGCTAGATTTGTTTCACAATCTACTGATCTACACCCCCTGGTCTAAGAATGTCCTAAAGGGAGGAAACAATAGGGAACTTGAACATCAACTCTGGACCCCACTCTTCTATTCCTTTCCCCACCCTCACCCCAAGTTGACTTCATTGTTCAGGGTTCTATTCCAGTCAGCCTAACACTAGGCTCATAGGAAGTGAATTTAGAATTTGAGGAGAGAAGAGGGAGGTTGAGGCTTGAGAAGGTGTGAGCTAGACCCAGATCATACAAGCTGAGAACTCCCAAGAGAACAGGTGCCTAAGCTGGGACATTAACTGATGTGTGACCTACCTACCAGCTTCACCTGCAGTAGTTTGATGCTGGAACAACTCCAGCTCTTTACAGCATGACCTGGAGATGAGCATGTTTGGACAACTGTCTCAGATCAGGATGGCTCCCATGAGCCCATGTACTGGAACTGAACCACCTCCCACAGTGTCTCAGGTTGGTGTTATGGGCTGAATTGTGTCCTCCCAACATTCTCACATTGAAGTCAAACACTCAGTATCTCAGAATGTGGTTGTATTCAGAGATGGGGCCGTTACAGAGATCATTAAGGTAAAATGAGGTCATTAGGGTAGACTCTGATCCAATATGATTGATGTCCTCAAAAGAGGAGATGAGGACACAGTCACACACAGAGGGAAGACCTTGTGAAGACATCGGAAGAAGGTGGCCATCTAGAAGCCAAGAAGAGAGGCTTCAGAAGAAAACAGCCCTGCTGCACCTTGATTTTGGACTTCCAGGCTCCAAAACTGTGAGGAAATACATATCTGTTGGTTAAGCACCCCCATCCGTGATACTTTGTTATGGCAGCTCTAGCAGACTAATATAGCTCTGTTCCTTGGAAATAGACTCTGAGATACAGGGTTGCATGTGAAGTTTTATGGGACCAGTGTCAGGAAATCCTACACAAAAACAAGGAAGGCAGAATTAGGTAGAGGGAGAAATTGAACTAGAATGAGGTTGCCATCAAGGTGGTGTTCTGGAGTTGGGATGGCCCTACAGGGCTGTTCCAAAATGAGGCAAAAAGCCTTTTTTCCTACATAGGTCACCTTATGGTGAAGGGTGGCAGGAGGTGATTCCTTCCTGCCATCCCACCCCCCAAAACATTTGGCAAGGTCTGGACATATTTTTGGCTGTCACAACTGGGGGATGGGTGTGTGTGTGTGGTGGGGGGTGCATGCACTGCTGGCATCTAGTGGGTAGGGCCCAGGGATGCTGCTGCTAAATATCCTACAATGCACAAGGCAGCCCCTACAACCAAGAGCCATCTGGTCCCAAATGTCAATAGTTCTGAGGTTGAGAAAGCCTGCCCTACATCAACAAGTCATTGGCCATGAGGTGCTCTTGCAAGGACATAACCTTGGGCAGGTCCCTAGAGCTGATGGCAATTCCCAGTGAGCCATCTGCACTCTTATGATCCCAGCCACTGAAGAGTGAGTGTTTGCCATGAAGAGAGGATCCAGGTAGAGCAAAGAGCCCTTTATCTGGACCCTAAGACCTCTCTTTCTTTTCGTTCTTTCTTTTTTTTTTTTTTTGAAGATTTTATTTTTAAGTAATCTCTACACCCAATGTGGGGATCGAACTTACAACCCTGAGATCAAGAGTTGCATGCTCTACCAGCTGCACCAGCCAGACGCCCCTCAGACTTTTCTTTCTAATAAAAATAACAACAAACCATGCTTAGGACACTGTGTTGGGGGTTTTACCTACATTATGTCATTTAAGCTGCATGGAAAGTCGGGAGAGGTGGATTTTATGGTCCTTATTTTATAAACAGAGGGTCTCAGAGAGGGTTAATCACTCACCCAAGTTTATTGAGCTAGAAAGTTACAGAATCAGAATCTGAATCCAGGGCCATCGGACTCCAAAGACTGGCTCTCTTGCAAGCAGGGAAGACAACTTTTGGTAAAACAAGAACAGTCTACATGACACACAGAGGAGAAAGAACACCTACCACAGACGTCACCCAGAACTGATATAAATACAGCGCCAACGTAGCCAGAAGCCCTGAAGCAACATCTGGAACCATGCAAACATCACAGGGCCAGGCTCCGAGCGTGGGACCCCTGTAGAGGAGCCGCCTTCCACCTTCATATCTGTAAACATTCATGAGTTATCAGAAATAATCCCTCTCAGCAGGAGCACTCTTTTTTTTTGCCTCCTTGAGGAGCATGCATGGACCTTAGGACTTTGTATGAAGACAACAGTAACTACGAAAAAGCAAGAAAGCCACGTCCCAGGAGTCAACGGTATAAAAATAATTTTTATTTACTACTGTAAATAAAGTAGTGCAAAGAGTAGTTTGGACCCACAATATTGCATTACTGATTTATTTACTACCTTAGCAGCATACAGTGAATGGACAGTCTGCTCTCCCTCTTCTCTCTTTCTGTCTCTCACACGCACACACACACACACACACACACACACACACACACATGCCCTTCCACAGACTCAGGCAGGCATAAGGGGTAGGGATGGAACTATGAGCTAAAGGCTTATTTCCTGCATATTCCACTGCCGCCAGTCTATTCTAATGGGTAATTCATGGAGAAAACTACAGTTAAATACTAAGAATTTTCTAAATGTTATTTTATGGATTCAATTGAAAAGGAAATGATATCCAACAATGTCATTGAATGATCTGGAAGCACGACCCTAGAAAAAGTCAAGGAGAAGAATGTGAACCCATTTACAAAGCCGTCGCCTTCCCTGCCTCTCCAGCCACAACTGATTTCTTTCAAGGTGCCTTACACCTGCTGGGCCTTGGAAGTCAAATTGAAATCTGCCTTTTGGATGTTGAGGAGCAGGGCTGTGGCCAACACACACCCCGAAATATTCTCTAACTGGTGGAGAGGTCACAATTTTCAGTACTTTAATGACAGGGAACGAACAAGGGGCTAAGATTCTTAAAATACATCTCGGTGTGTAAGGATTCGGATACGCCACAAGGCAGACTATGACCCCCCCCCCATACACACGGTCACTAGGGATGGACTCTGCAGTGACCCAGTCAACCTCCCCAACACACCCCTGTGATCAGGGTGTTCCTTGTATTTGTGTGATAACCTTTGGTTTACCCACTGCCTGCTCTGGGTACTTCCTTATAATTGGATTAAAAAAAAAAAAAAGACACCAAGTGCAAAATTCGCATCCAGTTGACAAGACATGTAAGGTGTTTATCAGTATAATGCCCTAGCCCCAGCTTCCAGTACCAGCTGCTGACGGGCTTCTCTGTCATCCAGAGAGTTCCCTCTCAAGGCTCTGTGTTAGTGGTGACTGTGGGCTGGTCCTGAGCGGAGGCGTTTGCACCTGGAGTCACAGGCGGACTTGCGGTGGGAGCTGTGGGGTCTGCGGAGGCCCGGGCTGGTGTCAGACGGGAACCCCTGGCTGCAGAGACACACGGATAGCAGGTACTGAATATTCAAAGCAGTGCATGCAGGACACACAACAACACCTAGGCCCTAGCAAGCCAGGGCAGATGCTTCTAGTCCAGTGGCCCTGACACTAATAGATTAAATGACTCTACACCCATTATCTAGATTCCTTGAACTTTGGTGTCCCCTCCTATAAAACGGCAGATAGGAATAGATGTGCAAAGATCTCTGACGGTTCTGACATCTTGGGATTCTAAGTTCTACATTTATGCTGTGACTCCCAGGCAAAGGTTTGCATTTTTTAAAAAAGAAAGAGAGAGAGAGAGAAAAGGAAGGGAGGAAGGAAGGAAGAGAAGGGGAGAAAAAAGAAAGAGAAAGAAAGAAAAGGAAGAAAAAGAAAGAAAGAAAGAAAGAAAGAAAGAAAGAAAGAAAGAAAGAAAGAAAGAAGAAAAAGAAAAAGAAAGAAAGAAAGGAAAGAAAGAAAGAAAAAGGAAAGAAAGAAAGAAAGAAAAGAAAGAAAGAAAGAAAAGAAAGAAAGAAAAAGAAAAGACTGACTCTCTGATCTATGTCTCCTGTGGTCATCTCTTTTTTTCTCTTTTTTTCTTGCAATGCAAGCCATGAATTATACCAGTCGATCAGAAAGGAGTGTTCGTTTTATTCACATTCTTACTCCCATTGGATGAAGTATCAAATTTGGTTTAAATTAGGTTATTTAAATAAATGTGTATAAGTCTTAGAAATCATAATTATTTGGTTTAATTATTTATCAAACTACCTTTAGTAAGCAGGTTGAACCACCATAAATATTAGGGAAGCTTATAAAGTTTTGTACTTTATGTCGGTGGTTTTCAAATAGGGTGATTTTGGTTCCTGGGGAAAGTTGGCAATGTTGGTAGACGTTTTTGGTGGTCACAACTGGAGAGCAGGCTGCTGCTGGTGGATCATGGGTAGAGGCCGGGGATAACCTGCCTACACCAAAGAATGATCCAGCTCCAAATATCAGTAGTGCTGAAGTGGGCATACCCTGCTTTCTAGACTGAGGCTGAGAGTATCCTGGCTCATAAGACTGTGGGATCTGGAAACTGGCCACTCTCCTTTAGAGTTAATGTATCTAAAGTGCCCAGAAGAGCGTCTGGCATGCACAGCTACTCAACAAATGTTAACCATTGGTACTAGTGATAGTCGATCTCTTTTACCCTGGAAATGTGTTTTAAGATTTATGAATTTCAGGGACATGGCTTGCAGGACTGATGAAAGAGTTAGTTGGCGCATCTGAGTCTGGGATCCCTCTAGCTCTCTTTCAGGCCCCAGGAGCCTCTGAAAACAGCAGAAACTTTGAAGCAAGAAAGACAGCAAAGCTTTGAAGCCAGGAGTCACGTGGCTCTGCCATTTACCAAATGGGTGATCTTAGGCAAGTTACTTAACCTCTCTGAGCTGTGGTTTCTTCATCAGTGATAAGGGGGGCAGCAGTTTGCAGACAAGTGTGACGAGTGGCTAACCCAGTGGCCAGAGTTTGTGCGAACAACTGCTAGTGATCTGAATCAAGCTCAGCAGTCCCTGAGTCTTAGACAATTTTCAGTAGGTGGGGGCATTCTTAAAGGTTCCCAGTGTCCATCCTGCAATGTATCGACTTTAAGAAGATGACACCACATTGACAATCTGACTTCTAGAATGAACTCTCCGAGAGTTCCATCTCCACGAGGCCATTCCAAGGACTTCAGGAACGAGCTCCAAAGCCTCTGGCTTTTCTGGATATGGAATTTCCTAGGAACCCCTTCCAACAGCTACAGAGTATTCTGTGGATCCAGAGACGGTTTTGAAAGAACAGGACAGTGATGGTGGTTGGTGGGACAGGGAGGAACCAGGGTATTATATGATGATGTGCTGTTTCTAGGTTAAAGCATCACTGATCTAACTATGGCAGGGAGCATGAGGCCCAGTGACGTGGTACAAAGACCATTGGCCAGAGTCAGGAGACCTGGTCTGGGCGAGTCTCATTTATCTGCCACTAACAGGTGACTTTGGGGTAGGTACTGAGTGGCAGACATTTCAGTCCTAAAATGTTTGAATCTCACGGGTCTCAATGTCCACATCTGTGAATTGAAGGACTTGGATCGGATGGTGTCCAAGACCCCCTTGGGCCCTGAGATTTATCTTTCTGATGATCTCTGAGGAAGTTCACAAAGTACTAAGGCATGCGGTTTTTTCCTTTTCAAGCTCTGGGAAGAAAAAAAAAAGTTTAAATCACCATGGTAACAAGATAAAGCAGCAATCAGTTTTCTGATTAAAACCAAAAAGTGCCAATGTGTAAATGTAGAAGGAATGCATAATTGGCATTGCCACCATTTAAATCTTCTTGTAAGAACATAATAAAAATCCTTGATGTTTCTACAGTAAATTTGTTATTACCCACGTGAGAACGCTCCCCCTTCCAACAGGGGGGTCACAATCACTGGACAAGCCCCCCCACAGCCCATCATAATTTTAAAGTGGCCTCTTTGTTTCTGCTCACCTGGAATGCGTGCTAATTTGATTACCAGACTGGAATCAAGGTAACCAGGAAAATAAGTGTGCTGTTTGAAAAATTATAGAGTCTATTCCAGAGCCAAATCAGAGTGATTTTTGTATTACTTGCTGCTTGGGGGACCATTTTCTGTATAGGAGCGAGAATAATCGAAAGCTGGCCCTGAGTGGGGTAGACCAGGGTTTGGCAGACTGCAGCCTACGGGCCAAATGGGGCTAACTGCCTGTTTTCGGATGGCTTGCAGCCTAAGAATGGTTTCTCCGTTTTTAAATGGTTGAACAGAAATCAAGAGAGGAGTAATATTTCGTGACAGGTGAAAAACATAAGAGATTCAGATTTTCACATCCATAGTAAAGTTTTACTGGAAACGAGCCATGCCCACTCGTTTTCACGTATGGTCAGTGGCTGCCTTGGCCCTATAATGAAAGCTGAGTAGTTGAGATGACCCGCAAAGCCCCAAATGTTTATTATCTGGCCCTTTGCAGAAAAGGTTTGTCAACCCCTATTGTGGACCATCGCGGGAAAAAGGTCTGCTTGCCAGCTGACCAGATGGGAACATAAAAGAAAAGAATATAAGGGATATACTGGGTCAGTTCTGAGATAGTAGAATGTTTACAAAGATGGAGTCCAAGGGGGTGAGGGGGTGGGGAGGGGGAAACCCCGGAAATCCTATGCGATGAATAAGATCTAGCCTACTTCACCTGGGCCCCGGGATCTAGTGGGACACCAAGACAAGGATAAGATTCATGTCATTTTTTAAACATTTCTCATGAGTAAAGCTACTGGGTCAGTGCCAAGGGTAATGAGAAAAGTGAAATCTCGCCGCTAAAGAGCTCTGACTTGAGGCCCTCTGCTTTTTTCATGAATGCCACTTTCTGACATTTCACTGTAATTTTAGTAGCAACCTCATTAACTGGAAATGTAGAGGACAGGAAAAGAGTAGAAACAGTTTAATTAATCTCGGTCATATCATCCTACCCGTTTTCAAAGACCACTGGGCTAACCACTCGGGCAAAAAGAATGAGTTGGCTTCAACTCTGGCTGTTTTGAATGGAACGACATTGGTTTAAGAGGTTACCTGGTCATACCCAGGAGCTGCTAGTTCGGCAGGTCTCGCTCTACGCTGTGCATTCTACCGAGACATCCGGTTTCCAGTAATACTGGTAAGACCAGACTCTCTCTGGAAGGGTACCTTCCATTTTGCCCCTTTGTCCTCTCTTTACCTTCCTTCAGGCAGCCAGCCAGCCTCCATGCTTTCTCAGTCTCCGGGCGGGCTTTCAGCAGGGCAGAAATGGAAACGGTTCTAGACATACTTTGCTTTGGGGATTTTGGTTTTTTTGTTTTTTTTTTTCCAAAAACCTGAGTCCATTAAGGCAATTATGATTGGCGCCCCGACAGGGAGGGGAGTGGAGGAGCTCTTCAGAGACTCAGTGAGGCAGGGAGAGGAGTGTCTGGAGCCTGGGCAAGCGGCTGAGCCCGTCTGTGGGTTGTACTGGCGGCAGCTAAGCCCTCACCTTGCCCCCTCAGCAATCTCAGACAGGAAGCATGGGGAGAAAAAAGGGGAGCAGCAAAGTCGGTGGGACTCCCAGGTGACCAGAAGCTGCAAAGCCAATGGACTTGGAGGGACAGAGGAGGCTCAGAGCAGTGTGCATTCTGCTATCCCACTGGTGGTCACGTGAGTGGTCCTACTGCCCCCCAAGACCCAGAGACCCTGGCGCTCCCCTGAGAGCCATCGGTCTCAAGAAAGACTGAGCTGCCTGGTAGAATGCAAGCCAGGAGACAAAAACACGTTCCCTTAAAGGAAACAAGAGATGTGTGATATTTTTCATATATTTGTTTTGGCTCTCTTGAGAGCCTGGTCAGTATCTTTTAGACGGTTTAAAAAAAGAGTTTGATGTTGTAGAAAGAGTCTAACAACATAGAAAAACCCATGAGGCTCTGGGAATTGTGTCTGTTCCTGAGATAACCCAAGCTAGGTAAGTGCAGGCGCTACTTGGTGTCAGCATGCTTTAATTGCAGGTGGAATGCCCCAGGATATGATTCCTTGGGGAGCGACCAGCTACCATTTGTTGAGTTCTAAGCACTTTACACTGTGTTATCTGGTTATTTGCTTCTCTCAACTACACTGGAAAGTAGGTGTACCGCTATTGTGGCTATTTTCCAGAAAGGGAAACCGAGGCACAGATGGGCTCCCTCCCCTGCCCAAGGTCATGCAGTGAGTGGCAGGGCCAAAACCTTAGCAGCATGACTCTCAAGGCTGTGTTATTAGCTACTGTCCCACACTGCTAACCTTCTGAACACGGGACAATTTAGCGTGACAAACGTGGTGGAGTGTGGACTATATATCGCAGAGCACATAAACTCAGGAGGAAAATGAAGGTAGTTGGAGCTGAAAGCAAAATGGATGGACAGCTCAATTTAAAAGTTTGACCATAAATCACTAATTTTTTAAAAACAACTGACCGGAAAAATGCAAATCGCGAAATGCCAAAGATCCCTAACTTAGAGCAGAATCCTTCCACAAGGCTCCTTAAGGGAGGCTCCTGACTTTCAAAATTTTGTCCCTCTTAACTGTCACTCAGCACCCAGACTTCGTTCCTGTGCCGGCTTCACACCAGCATCCGCTAGAGGGCGCCCCCTTTTCCCGGGGCAGGTCAGGAGACCTCAGGCACCAGCCAGGTCCTGGGCGAAGCACCAGGCCTAGCAACTTCGCCCTCTGAGCAGTCTTCTCTCCTGCCCCTCTGAACCTGCCTGTCTCCCACCCCATTGCCTAGTCACTGACAGAGTACCTTCCTATTTCAACGTTGGGCTTTTTTTTTTTTTTTTTTAAGATTTTTTTAAAAATGTATTCATTGGATAGAGAGAGAGCACAAGCATGGGGAGGGGCAGAGGGAGAGGGAGAAGCAGACTCCCCGCTGAGCAGGGCGCCCGACGCGGGGCTGGATCCCAGGACTGCAGGATCATGACCTGAGCCAAAGGCAGACACTCAACTGGCTGAGCCACGCAACGCCCCCTATTTCAAAGTTATTGACAAATTTGCACTTATGTTGAGGATTTTAAAAATATGAAAATAGGGGCACCTGGGTGGCTCAGTCGTTGAGCGTCTGCCTTCGGCTCAGGTCATGATCCCAGGGTCCTGGGATTGAGCCCCGCATCGGGCTCCCTGCTCCGCGGGAAGCCTGCTTCTCCCTCTCCCACTCCCCCTGCTTGTGTTCCCTCTCTGTCTCTCTCTCTGTCAAATAAATAAATAAAATCTTTAAAAAAAAAATGAAAATAATTTACTATGTATTTTAACTCTTAACACTAGTTCTAACAGGGCTGGTAGGCACCACTTAGGGCACATTTTGGAAATAACGTGGAGATTTTTTTTTTTTTTTACTTCTAGGCCCTTCCTACTCAAAGTGTGGCCCATGGAACCACAGCGTGGACATCACCTCAAATCTTGTTAGAAATGTGGAATCCCAGAGCCAACCCCTGGACCCACTGAATCAGAATCTGCATTAAACAAAATCCTGGGGTGATTCATGTGCACATTACAGTAAAGAAGTATGGGGCTGGAATTCACATATTAAAATATGTGTCATTTTATTATAATTCATTTCTTTTTATTTCTCCTTTATATTGCTTTTAGGGCAATTACTTTTAAAAATATGTGTGTAGGCAGGATAATTATCATTCATTTCAAGGTACCAAAAACGTGCTACAAAATATTTTTTATATAAGGGAACAATATGTCAGAGACAGAATGGTAACCACTATTTTATTTAATTTTATTTATTCATTTATTTTTGGTAACCACTATTTCAAAATACTGTTGACCTTTGAATAATTCAGGTTTGGACTGAATGGATCCACTTTCACAAGTTTTTTTGTTTTTTGGGTTTTTTGTTTTAATAAACACGGTACAGCACCATGAATGGACTTTCTCTTCCTTATGATTTTCTGAATAACGAATTCTTTTCTCTAATGTAAGAATATAGTATATGATATGCATAACATATAAAATATGTGTTAATTGACTGTTCATGTTCTCGGTGAGGCTTCTGGTCAACAGGAGGCAGTAATGAAGTTTTGGGGGAGTTAAAAGTTATATGTAGAATTTCAACTGCAGGGTAGGTCGGTCCTTAGCAGCCCCCCCCCCCCCGCCGCCCCGTTGCTGAAGGGTCAACTGTATCACGAGTCTGAAAAAGTTTGAAATCCTGCTGCCCTCTGTCCTTTCTTGGATATTATTTTGTGATTTGGGGCAGACCCCTTCATCTATTTGGCCTCAATTTCTTCATCTGCAAAATGAAGGGCATAGAATTAAATTAACTTTAAGAGCCCATCCAGACTTAGTCTAAGGCCAGCAACACGCAAGGAGGTATGCTCAGGAAGTGAACGAGTTTGCAAAAAAATGAAGAACACATGCGAAAGAGCAAAGGATACATAGCAAAGGGAAAAAAAATATCAAAGGGCAGGAGGGGCAGGGAGGCGAGAATGTGGAGAGACTGATAATGCAGACAGGAAGACAGGAAAAAGAGACAACTTCTGATAAAAGCAATTCCACCAGCCCATGAATTTTCATGGCTACCAGCTGGCATGAAATCATAAAGACAATTTTCAGCTCCTCTAACGGAATTGCATTTGTAATAATCATAACAATATTTCTACAGAGTAAAAATGACAAAGATAATTTGAAATGGAAAACACTGACAAGATGCAAAATAAATGTGTTCTACCTGGCAACAAATTTAGGGACGGGACAGAATTTGCATGAGGAAAATTTATAAGCCGGCATACAATGGGGCATCAGCTCTGGATGGGTTTTGATGGCTCCTTGTTAACCTCCTCAGGTAAATCAGAGGGAAATGATTCTGCGTTAGCCTCTTGTAACAGAGACTTCCTTCCCACCATCGAATCTGCGGTGAGACGCACTCCTTTCGCTTTTCATTATCTGCTGCACAAACAGTGGTTGAGCACGTGTTACGATGCCATGTCCAGTCCTAATTTGCCCGTTTGTAAATGTCCCTCCTGGTCTTCAGGAGTGATCGTGCCCTTCTGCAGCGGTCCAAGAGGGTGGAAAATTGTAATTCTCCACCGACAGAGGTTTGCAACTTTGAGCACCTACTAAGTGTGAGATATTCCACACGATGCACGAAAGCCTTCCATCCTATGGTCTGATAAGGGAGACGGACATAAGAGCTCACATTGACTGAGAGGGTTTTATGTGCCAGATAAATATAATGGCTAAGACTACCTGCAGTAGTCACTTTGGTAAGCGTCACGTGTATTTTTTTCACTGAACCCTTCGAACATCCCTGGGAAATAGCGACTATTATAACCTAATTTTATTGTTGGGAAATGGGGAGATCAGGAAGGTGAAATAACTCGCCATAAGTCACACAGCTAACGAGCAGCCAAGCCTGGACTCCAAGCCCACATAGAAGCTACGGTGGCGTCCATCTCTTTAACGACGGCCCTACGCTAGCTTGGAAAAATAACAGTGACCAGTGGAAATCACGCTAAACTAACTGCCCACTTCATCTTCCTCCTCAGCCGCTCCTTTCGAATCCATGTGGCTGGGTATGTTTACTCATCATGAGTGCTTGTTTATCATCCCACACATTTGATTCCTTGACTGGAATAAATAGGAAGAATTCATACTGGAGGGGGCTTCAGAGCTGGGTTCTAAGGTAACGGAAGTAGGATATTGACAGTGGATGTATTTTCAATGGGAGAAGACATTGTGGTTCAATTTCTGAAGCTTCTTATTAAAAAAAAAATCCTTGCTTACTCTGACAGATAAAACAATAATTGGGACCTTCCATCAGCCAGAGATGATGACCCCCCCCTGGGGAAGCCCTCCACCCCGTGAATGACCCATCTAATGAAAGGAAATAGCATGGTCAAGGGCATGAGGAGGGAGAGTGTCATTTTTTTTTTTTTTTTTTTTGTAGGGAAAAAGAATCCCTACATTTTTATATTGTCCCAGCTTCTTAGAAATCTTTACCTGAAACAGACTGGAAATACTGCACGGTCCAGGCGATCAGTACAGACAGTAAGAAGGTTCCCAGAAAGTAGATCTGCAGAATCCGAAGCACGAGTCAGACGGCTGACAAAGGGCAGGGGCCACGAGAGCAGGGCTGGGGGAGACGGCACCTACCAGGGCAGAGTGCAGGACGGCACCCCAGATGAGCCGCAGGTGAAGGTAAAGCCAGGCCAGGGAACAGGGGCTGAAGGACTCCTCGCTGCTCTGGCCCCAGCACCTGCAGACAAAAAGCACAGGGAATCCCGAGGGACCGGCCAACTTGGGGGGCACCACCCATGACCCTCGTTGTCAGATCCTCAAACCCCCCTCCTGCTCTGGGCAAATGGGCACACTTGAGGTGAAAAACAAAGACACGAAGCCCGTTCTAAAGGGTTGGGGCCTGTCCTGAGATTCCAGGCTCCTGGCTGGCAGAAGCCTCAGAAAAAGGTGAGTCTTGTTCTCAGGAAAAAGCTAATGGGTCAAGGAGGACCCCGACACAGATCCGCCAGAGCAGTACTCCTGTCCGAGTGCCTGTCCGAAGTCCGGCCGTCAGAACGCTTCCCTATCTTGCAGAAAGGCACGGTCTAATCAGACACATTATTCCTTCCACTCTCGTGGAAAACCTTGGTCAGCACTTTAACTTCAGATCAAGCACATTCTGTACAGAAAGCCTCAGATGCTAAAAAAGGGAAATAGTTTGGGTCCAGCTGAGTGTTCCTGAATCAAAACAAATCCCGAGCCCTTTTTATAACCACTGGCGTTACATAATAAGAGAAACTCGGACTTTAGCCAAGAAGCAAACACCACCCACTTGGGTTCCCCCAGACTCCACAGGATTAAAGAAGGCTCTGAACTCACCTTTCATACAGTTCCTGGAGGATGGAGATGTTATTAGAATGGATAGTTGGGTCAATTTCCAAGAAATCTAAAATATGATGTGGGATTATAGCACCTTCCTCAATGAGCAGAGCCAGGTTAAAAAATCCCTGAAAACAAGCCACAGACCAAACTCATCAACTCCTTATAATAAACCCCAGACACACACCCTTCATCAGAATGTAAAGTTTTACAACCTCTAGGTTTTTTTTTTTTTTTTTTTTTAAGTCCCTCGAGCCAGATGGTTTTGTCATCTTCATTGATGGATTGTTTCCCTAAGTATATGCATCTGAGAAATTTATTTGCAGGAGAACCAGGAGGCTTTCAGAAGATGCTGTGTCCCATCTGCTCAGAAGCCAGTCAACCAGAGGAATCTGTCCTTTCTTGCTCATTCTCTCAAGACAGAACTCGCTGGAAAATGTGCCCTTGTGTCATCCACAAACCAGAATACCAAGTTGAAGGCGATGTCTATCACTTATAGATCATGCTCTGGGACACATCAGCATGTCGGAAATCGAACAGAATGTTTTTGTGGCCGGGGGTGCTCCTCCTGACTGGCATTCTAATGTAGAGAGTCTCTCTCATGCACAATGTCACACATGGGGGATTGTCTCTGCTCTCCTAGGCCAGCGTGGAAAACCGCTCATGATCCTCTTGGCACAGCTCCACTCAGATACAATTCCTTACCTCTTCCTTATACACCTTGTTCTTGACCCTCAGCGGTAGGACCTGCCTTATTGGGCTGTGCAGATCCAATTAAAAAAACCAGCAGAGTTAAGAGGCTGACAGGAGAGGCGCTTCATAAAGAATGGGAGCTACTACACTGTCTGGGGACAGGCACCGTCCATCAGGGGCAGAGCATGTGGCCGGACCGAGAAATCCACAGAAAACGATGCGTTACTTACCATTAGGGATTTACAAGTGAAACGGGATTGTTGCCCTTCAAAGAATTCATGGTCATGTTTTAATGACTTGTATCCTTCCTTTGACCTTTCCTTTCAGTTGCCACAGACAAGGATCTCAATGAAAATCACCCCCAACAGGCTGTATACACTGGGCCTCTCATTACCATCCTATGCAATAATCATGATAAACATAATAGCAGCTAACATTTTCTGAGTGCTGTTATAATGTGAGGCGTTGTTCTGTTTTATGTATATATCTACTTAATGCTCATAACAGCAGATTGAGATAGGTACTATTAGCCTCTCTATTTTAAAGGTGAGGAAGCTGGGGCACAGAGAGGTTGAGGAACTTGCCCAACGTAACACAGCTGGACAGGGGCAAGGGCTGGAATCCAAATGCAAGCACACAGGGCCCAGAGTCTCAAATCTTTACCTTCACTGTGCTGCCAAGTAACCTCTAAACAGATCAAAGTGTTGTACCTTCGAGATGTACACATAACACACACTTATGCACAAGCAGAAAATAGAATATTTCTCCACTCTTTAAAAAGAAGGTACTCTTAAAACTTGAGATATTAGAAGAAAAGAAAAAAAATCACTTTATGTAATTTTAATGTCTCTTGGAAAAATAGCAAAATTAAAATAAATGGGAAAATAGACTAGGCAAATATTTGTATGCAATGTAATAGCTTAAGGTCCATTATCTACTGGGCAAATGTATAAAGAACTGATTCTGATTTAAATGGAAAAAAAAAAACCAGTATCGGGGCGCCTGAGTGGCTCAGTCAGTAAAGCGTCTGCCTTCGGCTCAGGTCATGATCCCGGGGTCCTGGGATGGAGTCTGGCATCGGCATTGGGCTCCCTGCTCAGCGGGGAGCCTGCTTCTCCCTCTCCCTCTGCCCCTCCTCGTGCTCATGCTCTCTCTCTAATAAATAAATGAAAATCTAAAAAAAAAAAAAACCAGTATCAAACCTCCAATAGATAAATAGGAAAAGAATATGAATAGAGAATCCACATAAAATATATCACGAGTAAATGATCGTAAAGTCTACGTAAAAATGTCCATTGCCACTAGTAATCAAATCAATGCAACGTAAAACAATAAGGAAGTTATCAACTTATAGTTATTTATTTAGGATAATTAAAAGTGAAGTCATGGCAAGATTTCTGTCCCTTTCCCGCACTCAGCCACTGCTTGGTGAGGTATTCGTTGGAAAACCTTTCAGAAAGCACATCAGCCCATGTGCTATTAGTATATAGCCATGAGACCATTTCAACTGTTTGATTCAGTAATACGAGCCCTCAGATTATTAAGAAATTATTCAAATGGAGATAAAAGACGGAGGTATGAACATGTCCACTGAAGCACTCGATAGCCTTGCAACAGAACCGGAAAAGGCCTCCGCGTCTTCCTTAATAGACTATAAATCCCAAGAAGGCAGGAATATTGTCTATTTTTTTCTCTTCCGTCCCCACCACTAAGAAGTGTCTAAGACATGGCAGGACTGAAGAAATAGGTGCCAAGTCAATGAATAAATTAGCAAACGAGAATAAACGTCCACCAATAAGATAAAGCTTAATAAATTACAGCCATCGGCTCAACAGAATATGGGGCAGTGGTTAAGAGTAATTAATAGTTACAGAGACCATGCAGTAAAATGCACACATCCCTACAATATGTGAAAAGAGATGGATTTTCTAAGAGGCGTGGATGCTCTTGTTAACATTACAGAGATACACTTGGCTGTGGACAGCAGATAGAGGGGGACAGGAAGACAGGAAGGAGTAAAGGCCCAGCCATGGAACCGTGGCTGCATCCTTTAATGCTTATTTTCCTTTAAAATTATCTTTTAATGTTTCTATAACATTGTTTTTCCAAAAATAAACATCGGGATTGAAAAAAAAAATAGGTCCCCTAAATCTGAGTGCCAACAGATATCATCAAAGGAAGTTTGGCTCTAAACTGAGTCCTTTTAGCACCAACTCTGGTTTCATTCCAGAAGAAATAATCATAGGAAAGATCATGTTCATTGAGTGTACTCAGTGCTGAATGTTTAATAACATTCAATCCTCATAACCTATGAGCTAAATACTATTATTATCCCCAGTTTCCAAATGAGAAAACACAGACTCAGTGATTTAGTGACTTGCCCAGTAGGAATAGCAATGAAGTGGTAAAGACGTGGGGGTTTAACCCAAGTAAAGAAACACTCAGATGTTGTACCTCCTTTAAAAAAAAACAAAACAAAATCTAAGATAGGGATGCGTTTCCAGCTTTTGCTCTGTAATCAGACCGCAAAGCACAACACCAGAAATCCGGTGTCTAAGAAGGCGTCAACCACAGGGCTCCTGGGTGGCTCAGTCGGTTAAGCATCTGCCTTCGGCTCAGGTCATGATCCTAGGGTCCTGGGATCGAGCCCCGCGTCAGGCTCCCCGCTCAGCGGGAAGCCTGCTTCTCCCTCTCCCTCTGCCCCTCCCCTTGCTTGTGCTCTCTCGCTCTCTCTGCCAAATAAATAAATAAAATCTTAAGAAAAAAAAAAGGCATCAACCATTGCGACTTCCATCGTGAAAATGACCCTGAGATTCTCACAGGAGAATTCCGATTAGCAAATGTCAGAGAGATGGAACCAGAGGATCATCAGGAGCTCACCACACTAATGATTGTTGCAGGCAAGATCTACTAAAAGATGCTAAAATTAGTGGACAGAAATTTGAGAAGAAACAGAATATTTGCAGAGTTGCAAACGATCTCCCCAGGATATATATAAATTAGAAAGAAAATTGTTAACTTTGCAGGGAAGAAACCCAGCAGAAGCTACCTTAACCAAGGGACTGAGATCAGCCTCACCAGTAATTAGATGTACTGACATCACTCATATGATACACTCAGAAGGACATATCAGTTCTGTGTTTTCCTTGCTCAAAATGCATAACTTCATTCTATTCATCAGGAAGCAGAAGACAGAGCCAAATTGAGGCACAGTCTACATAATACCCATAATACACTGTGTTACACATAATACACATAAGACCCAGTGTTCTTCCTAAGTATCAAGGTCATGGAAGACAAACAAAGGCCGAGGAACTACTATCGATTGAAAAAGACTAAAGAAATAGGACAACTAAATGTGATGTGGGAGCCTGGATGGGATCCTGGCACAGAAAAAGGGCATTAGTGAAATCAGAGGGAAAGCCTCAAGTGTACCTAATGGTACTGAGCCAACACTGACTAGTTGGTAACGGTATTGTGGTTACGTGCAAGATAGTCACATTCGGGGAAGCTGGGTGACTGGTATATATCAACTCTCTGTACTCTTTTTGCAACTTTTCTATACATTTAAAAATCCTCCAAAATGAGAAGTTTCCCCCCCAAAAAGTCACCAAGAGCAAATTCCTATCACTGAAGTGTTGGCCCAACTATACAAGCAGATCATTTGTCATGTTGACCACACTTCCAATTTCTTCAGTTTCTACGCAGTGAGTTAGTTTGATGGAATCTGGTAGAAAGACTCCTGGACTTGGAGCCAGGAGACGTGGCTTTAGGATCGGGCTGCTTCCCCTGCTACCTGATTGGTTGGCCTTGAGCAATTTATCACCTGGTTGCAGTCCTGTTATCCTCCCCTCTAACATGGCTATAATCACCCCCACCTTCAGGAGATTGCTGTGAGAACAGTGTGGTAACCACAGCAGGTGCTCCATAAAGGTTCCCCGTTAGGGTTCGTGTCCTCACAGAGCTGTGACAATGGAGGAGAAATGACTTTGTGACCTGGGAAGAAGTAAAGACGGGAGGGCCTTGGGAGGACTCCAGGCCTCGCAGTCTCACAAGCAGACATCACCCAGGGCTTGTCTCTGTGGTTTACCTGCGAGTCTCCATCCAGCGCCGCTTGGGCGTACATCTGCACGGACAGCTCAAGGTCTTGGGACTGGTTTTGGTGGCCATAGTAGTAAAGGTCTCCCATTTTCAAATACGCTGCAGGACACAAAGCACAGGCCCATTTGTGAAGCGGTTTTATTTCAGACCGACATTTTCAATGGTTGGCCCAGTCGCACGACTGAGAGTTTTTCCTACCTGGACCTGAATACGTAACATCATTGTTTCCTTGGTGTGTCAGGAAGGGGGTGGGGGAGGAAAACCTTGTGTACCGAGCACCAACATTTCTAGACACATTTTCTTGCTTTGCTGGGCAGCTCTCCCAAATGGGTCTGTGAAAATCCCAGTCTGCAACCTTACAGCGCAATTGGCCAAGATTGTTTGGGGCACTTTACTTGACATCTGAAATTTTGCTGCCTAAGTTTGATGACTGGTGGGTATTTCTTTACTCTGTTTAAGCCATAGATTTTATTTTTTTTTTCCCCCTTGGAAAAAGTTTTGCCTAATGGTGTATGTATCACTCAATGTCTAGTCAGAAAAATAGAACCTATGTCCAGGGGTTCAAAAGATGGATTTCAACACTGGGAACTGGTTACCAGGGTGTTAGAAGGGCTGAAAGGGCAAATGGGGGAACACCCAACAATCCAGAGAACAGTAAGATAGGAAACTATTCCCATCCCTAGATCTGGGACCACCTGAGACCACAGAGGGTGGCCTGCCAGTAGGAGCTGGGACCATGGGTATACGGCCATTGCCGGAGACACAGTCCGAAGTAGAGGGAGAAGGGGAGAAATACCTGGACTTCTCACTTCCTCCCATCCAGCAATCTCCTGCCGGCACCTCCCGTTGGCTGAAACCAATCAGATGCCCAGGACACAGGAGTCTGGGAATGTACTTCCTGGGGATCAACCCCTCCCATACAGAGCAGAGCAGAGCAAGACAGGGATACACCCGAGGGCAAAAAAGGCAAATGACTGGCCCAGAGAATCTCTCCAGAATAGCTTTCTCTTTTGAATTCTCACCAACTCTGAAGAAATGGTGGGTTCAAGCATTCAGTGGACAATGGAGGAAGAGAAGCACATTGCTTGAGGCCGACAGCAGTTTACTCATGATCTTAATAGCAGAGATTTTCACACTCTTTCCTAATTGTTTAGAAATACCATACTTCACACAAAGCTGTTAGATGTTCCCTGTTACTAAAGATTAAAAGCTTCCAATGTTGGGCGCCTGGGTGGCTCAGTTGGTTAAGCGACTGCCTTCGGCTCAGGTCATGATCCTGGAGTCTTGGGATCGAGTCCCGCATCGGGCTCCCTGCTCGGCAGGGAGTCTGCTTCTCCCTCTGACCCTCCTCCCTCTCATGCTCTCTGTCTCTCATTCTCTCTCTCTCAAATAAATAAATAAAATCTTTAAAAAAAAAAAAAAGCTTCCAATGCTTTAATTTAGCACCCATTTTTCTATACATACCAAATGAAGGAGCACCGATTTGAAAAACAGAGAAATTATAGTATCTCCAAACACAATTAACACCCAAGTATCTCTTGGCCAGGTCCTAAGGGGGTGAAGGGGGAGAAAAAGTTAATTCATTAATATATGAATAAATATATAAGTGACTAATTTTGCCTTCATAAAACCCAATTCATTATCCTTAACCTTAGAGCTTCCACTCCGAGAAGAATACATTTACTTACTGGCCTCTCCTCACAGATGTGTGCTAAATTTGTCTGTGACACTTCGATTCCAGTTTCTGCTGCTAAAACATAATACAGCAAAGCTTCGTGCCTAAAAATAGATGATTAATAATAAATTTCATATAGTGGCTCTTACTAATATTCACAGAGAGCTCTATATTCAAGCATAAGAGGGCACAAAATAAGCAGTTTTTTTAAAGCCACAAAATCATGAGTTTGTTGTGTGTGTGTGTTTTTTTAAAATAAATACTGTTGTTAAAAATACTGCATGCACTGATTTATTTTCTATCTTAAAGGCTGAACTCACTGATAAGGTTGGAGAGTTATTGATGCAACAGCTACCTCTACTGGCTAAATGGTGTATGGCATGCTGGCTGGGTGGTCTCGTAGCCTTCTGTCCTTGAATCCTTCCATCCCCACTTAGAAGAGATAAGTGGCATTTAGAAAAAGCCCTGTGCTTTCGGGTCCTCGGTTTTGTGAAAGCCTTCATGGGGCTTAGGATTCTGAGCAAGCTTAATTAAAGCTGAGTTTTTGTGATGCATTAGAAGCTTGGCAGAGGGGACGGAGTTTACAAGGGGCTTGAAACCAACGGCCAAACACACAGAAAAAAAATAAATGTTCGATACCACTAGTAACTGAATGATGGCAAAACAATGACGGGTCACAGTTCATCTATTGAAAGACTGGCACAAGATTCATAAGACAGAGTAGCAGCAAGGGTTTGGGGAAATGGACATATTCCTAAGGCCAGTGCTTGCGGGAAGGCCGGTGACTCCAGCCATTAAATGCGGGAAGTCTTAAGAATGCACATACCATTTGGCCAACAGTCCTCCCTTGTGAAGGTTTATTCTAAAGAAGCAGAAACATGTGCAAAGATTCTGTGACAACAGAGTTCACGGCAGAGCTGTTTATATGAACAAAAAAACACTGGAAGCTACTTAAGTATCTGAAAATCAGTGAGTAGTTAAATTACCCCATGGTGTAGCCACTTTCAGATGAGGCCATTAAAAATGATGTTGTAGAAGAGAATTCAAAAACGTAGAAAGATGTTTATGCAAAATTTTCCACTCAGTTAAGAAAAAGAAACAGCAGGATGAGAAACAGAGCAATTCCGTTTTTGTAAAGCAGAAATAAAACCAAGTGCACACCTTCACAAGCTCAAGCCGGTGCATATAGGCAGAGAAAAAATAATAAAACCCCCAAATCATCTATCAAAGTGCTCACAGTACTTTTCTCTAGGTGGTGAGAATCAAGTCATTTTATTTTCTTCTTTTTAATTCTATGATTTCCTCCATTTTCTTTGTGCTACCCAGGTTATGAGCGAAATTTTATTTTGACCAGATATCGTTATTTTGCATTCTCAGGAGTTGACATTAAGAACTCTTTCTTAATTGCAGCTCCACCCCAAAACTGGCTTCGGGTGGGACTGGCAAAATAAGGAAAGCAGATTCTGAAATCATTCTTTCTACTCTGTTAAAGCAGCTTCTGGTGGCCCATCCCCTGGGGGACAGAGAGAGGTGACTGGGGGTCAAATTAGGACAGTGAGACCTTCAATCGGACACACTGCAGGTCACGGGCCACTTCCCAGACACCCAAGGCAGTGGACCAATTAGCCATGACTCATGCTAAAGAGAGACGAAGCTCGCTGGGCAGTTGTGCCCTGCATTGCAAGCCAGATAACAAACCCACAACGGCAGCCATAAGAACCACACAAAAGATGCCTGGGCATTTTCCTACACAGCTGGTAAAAATCATGCTTTGTGACAAGAATCTTCAGAACAGACCCCAGATGGAGGGCGTGCAAAGGAGGCCTGGCAGAAAGTCCCTATCATTCTGCGACAGGGACCCATTCCCAAGGTCTCACAATCTTGCGTTTCTTTGGAGACATTTGGATTAGAACCAATGCCTGTTTCCCCCAGGGATGGATGCGGGAAGGAGCTGGTGTAGACTTGCCAGCTCAAGGTCACATGTTGGGCCAGGTCCCTCTGCTGCCATAACTGGATGGGATGTGGCTCACATTATTAAAATGTAATCAAAATGGCGTTTTCTTTAACAGCAGTCGGGCAGACTGTTCGAATGTGCGAGGGAGGCATGAGGCTGACGCTTCCCGGAAGAACTGAGTCACTAGGATAAACTTTACAAAGACAAGATCTTGTCTCTCGAGTTACTTGGGTGGTGGGGAGCGGAGGGAGGGGCAAGTTTTATAGGAAGATTTGCACTGTCCAATTACTGTATAAGCCAAGGGGAAATTTCATACAATTCCCAAGCATTTCCTTTGAGGAAGCACTGAAATCCATCAAAAAGAGATGTCTATGAAACATGGATGTCAACAGAAGCACTGAAGGGAAATCCACCTCTGTCTTCCCTCCTGCAGAAGCAATCCTCCGACGCCGCGCACTCCCACACCGCCACCATCCGCAGGGGAAGGTTAGAACTCTCAAGGCCAGACTTCCTCAGCTTATTAAGACTTCTGAGAAATGACACCTCTGCAGAAATCCTACCCACATTTAGCCTCCCAGTGTTTTGTTCTTATTTAATTGTGTTTCAACACAGAGTGCCCAGAAGTATTAATTACAGATATTTCTATATTTATATTCATGGAACAAACATGTACGCAGCACTTAACTGTGGGCAGGAAGCCCAAAGATAAGCCACAAAGCTGTACTGTCCTTTCCATGGATTTCTGCAAGGCTTAGGAAACTCACCAGAGCTTCAAGCTTTATTTCAAATGCACTAAAATGAAGTTGTCCCCCAGAGAGTCATTCTGACAGGGATGGGGGTGGCGGGTGGACATGGAGAGGAGGGGATTTATGGTGAAGAACGAGTTTAGGGGCTTATTTGCTACCCTCCCACTTCCGACTCAGCATATACACTTAGAGAGTTTTATAATGATACATCTTAATAATCAATCATTTGGCTGCTTGCTGTGAATTGTGAATTTGAGTACCTCTGAGCAGCTTCCCAAACAATTATATGATGTTCTTTGTGCTCTTCTCTGCAGCTCAAACCGAAAGGATAAAAAAAAAAAAAAATCCTGGGATCTCCGTGGAACTCGAGACCCCTGGTCTCTTGCAGAAAGGTGAATCTCTTTCAACTGAATTTGGCATGCCTACTTGTCTTGCCTCAAGCCCGCCATAATCTGGCTAACCTCCTGGGTTAAATATTTGGGGCATATTTAAGACAAAGGACAATAAAACACATGGCTCACAGATAAAACACACATGGGGGAAGGCAGAGAGAAATGAAACATGACAGCCTCTCCTTCGCTGACTTCTTCTGGTGTCCGAGGACAGCCTGAGGCATGACAACATTATCTTCCATATTATGCCTATACAGCAAAAGCCCTTTTCTCAATCATGCTCCTCTTTTAAACTATCCCATATAAATCTTGGAACACAGAAAAGCACAAGCTCATCAAACTGACACATGTAATTTGAAAATAACGTCCAGAATAAATTCACTCACAGAAAAGGAAAAAGGGGGATGGACTTGGGACATTGATGGATGATTTAGTTCTATTACAGCAAAAGAGATGGTACCAAAAAAGCCACATTGTGGTGTGGGGAAGCCAACATTCCTATATTTCCTGTTTAACCCCAGGGCCAGCTTCAGGACTTGGAGAGCGGGTGGAAATAGAAGCACTTCGCCTCAAATACATTTTGACGAAGATTTTCCCATTATAATGGATACTAGATGTCTCTTCCTGTTGATAGAGAAAAAGGCTTCGGATCCAGATTGAAACTTAATAATACTTAGCATCAGCATCAAGATTGACAAGGATATGGAGAAACAAAAATGTATACATGGTTGGCAGGCGAGTAAATTGGTAAACTCCTTTGGGAAAACAGCTAGCATTACCTTATAAAGGTGAACACTATCTTATAAAGTACCTGCCCTGTGACCCCACTCCTAAGTTTATATTCTAGCAAAACTTTTCCTATGTATGCCATGATATACATAAAAAAATGTTCATGGTCACATTGTTCTTAAAAACAACAAAAAAAGGGAAACGCAAATGTGTGTTAAAATAAGAATTGGTAAGTAAAGTGTGGTATATGACAGCAATAAAAATGACCCGCAGATACATGCATCAAGGGATATGAAGCTCAGAAACACAGTGTTACGTTTAAAAAAAAAAAGGCAGTTGAACCATATATAATATGGTTCTAATAATATAAAGCTCAGACACAAGCCAAATAACTCTACTGCTTAGGAATATATCCACGTATAGCAAAACTATAAAGAAAGCAAGGGGAGAACAACAACAAGGCTTAGGATGATGGTTACTTCTGGGGACTGGGGGTGGGGGTGGGCTTAATCTGGGGGGAAATGCAGGGGCTTCAACTGTTCATTTTCTTACATAGGGTTACAGATACTCATTGTATCATTATGCTTAAGAACTTAAGAACCTATACATATATATATATATCACATATCACTTCATACTTATCAACTACTATATGACAGAAGAAGGAGAAAACAACACAACTGGCTTCTGCCACGTCTCCAGTTCAAATGCTCAGCTCCTTTTACCTGGATTCTGAGCCAGCATGCCCCTTCAGACTCTCCCTTCTCTTTACCATCAAACACAGTTGTCTGGTTAGACATCTCAGGACCCAGCTTTGTCATGTCACTACCTTCTCCCCAAACTATCAATAGCTCCCCACTGCCTCATGAATTAAGTAAAAAGTGTATGACCTCCCATTCAAAGTTCCATAGAGCAGCATCTCTTTGCTCTTGTTATTTGTCACTCCCTTTTACAAATCTTACCTGAAGGCAAACTGGTGGCTTAAAATTTTCTAGACTCATCCAGAATTTTCCTATCTCTTTGCTTTTGTTCCTGCTATTCCCGTCATCAGAAATGCTGTTCCCTGCATGGCCAAGTGGAAATCCCACCCACCCCTCAAGGCCATATTATCTGCTACCCCCATCATGAAGGCTGATCTAAGTCCCACAAACCAGATAGCATCTTTTCCTTCTCAGAATCCTTCATGCTCTTTATATACTGCTCATGTGCCTTGAGTTATGGTTGTTCTATTTGCCTTAGATCGTGCACTCTGTTTTTGAGCACTTCCCAGGTAACCCTAGGTGCTGGGCCCCGGGGTACAAATCACCGGACAATCAACAAGAGCAGTCATGTTCTTAAAGGGAGTAAGGAGTTAGGGAGGACTTCTCGGCAGAGGAAACAGCAAGTTCAAAGATCCAGAGGTCAGACAGAATGCAGACCACGTGAGAAACTGCAGATAGTTCAGCATAAGGAAGAAATGAGGCAGAGCGCCTGGCTGGTTAAGTGGTTAAGTGTCTGCCTATGGCTTGGGCCATGATCCTAGGATCCTGGGATTGAGCCCCGGGATGGGCTTTCTGCTCAGCAGGGACCCTGCTTCTCCCTCTGCCTGCCGCTCCCCCCTGCTTGTACGCTCTTTCTTTGTCAAATGAATAAAACCTTTAAAAAAAAAAAAAGAAAGGAGGCAGCAAGCTTCCCCACTTCTTCGAGCCCCGCCTGCGGCGTCCCCTGCAGCTTATGGCAAGGCATCCTGCATTTAAGTGTACTCAGTAAAATCTGCTGACCTGGACCCGAATTCACAGTGTAGAACACACTTAATGTCCCCCTCCCCTCCACCAAAAAAAAAAAAAAAAAAAAAAAAAAAATCAATCTCGTGTTGTGGCTGAATATTTTAAGAAGGACAACAGGTTGCAAAAATCTTAATTCATCTCGACCTTCACAGCGAATTTTAAAATGTGCCACCTGAAATGCTTTGTGATGTTAAATTCAAAAGCAGGCAAGAAATGTAGCTATTAATAGACACTCTCTTTATGGGGAAAAATAGTGTCAAGCATCGTGGTGTGTATGTGTGGCAGCGTGGGGCTGTTTACAGATGTGCTCTCTCTTTGGGAAAGCCCACATACACACTTCGGTTTTTGAATACTCTTTTTCCCCTAAGAAGCTTGTGGGGAGCAAAGAGGGGGGCAGTTTGGAGGATGAGAAGTAGAGAATAAATTAAATTCAAATTTGGGAGTTTTAGAAACTGAAGCTCACTTGGGAGACAAGATAAAGCACCAGAAAAATTATAAGGTGTATCAAGGGGATACCATTAAAATTTTTTCCAGATTGTGCAAAGTGAGGCTACAGATAATAAACTTTCACAGGATGATAATAACAAACATTCCTTTTGGTATTTTCATTGGGTTCACGTCCCTGCCTTCTTTAAGATTTTCATTCACTGACATGCTATCTGCTGATTATGCGGGCACCCATGGACCAAAGGGGAAAATAGTGTTCTTTTGGACTTATATTTTAATTTTTAATTAAGGTTCAGATCAGAGTATGATCTATGGTAGGTCTGGTCTAATGTCTTTGAGGCAGTAGACCAATGGGATATGTGCCGATTTGTATACCCTTTTAAGTTATTACTGAAATACCCAGATCACTTGGGCAATAAACCAACCAAGAAAATATGTCCCAATGGAAAAGTAAGACAGAGTGGCAGGACTGGCAGAAGAAAACAAAAAGATGGAATCAGGTGGAGTTTGCAGTTTGGAAAAGTGTGCCCTTATTTGTAAAATCAAGGCACAGCAAACGGGAATCATTTGCAAGTCCTCAGTGCAGCGTCTCATCCCATAGGGTACAGGTTGAGATTTTTTAACTCCATCAGAAGAAAGTTAAAATGGGGAATCTGTTTGGCTGTGATATCCGAGGGCTGGTGAGTGAGTTCCAGTAATCCCAGGCTCTTGGCCATGGAAGATGTAGTAACATATCAGTGGAAAGATGTACCTTGAGCCTTAAACACACTGCTCTCTCTGCTTCCCATGAACTTTCTGTGCTCTGCCAGGGAGAGGCAGAGGTTCAGCTAAGACCCCCTGTGCTGTCTCCACTCTAAAACCAAGAGGAACAAGCTTGAAGGGAAGAGAAGTCAACACATTCATGTGTCTCTCAACTTGATGAATGTGGACGCTTCCCCTAGAGAACTAATTTTCGTGTATAATTAAACATGGAAATGCTATGTTTTCCAATCAACAGCCAATCAGTCTGTGATACTCTGAATATCATTACTGGGAGGCCATGATTTCCCTGCAAATTGCTTTTTCGGTTGTATTTTAAGACTCCATCTCATACGACTACACTGACAAATTGAAAGGTGAGGGCTGAGAAAGTTCATTCTAACATGGGTCCCCAGCTTACCATGAGCCCTCCAGGTAGGCATTGAGGCCTTTGCGAATGACATGGCCCAAGTAGCCATTTTTCTCAGCTACGTGCTTTGCCCATCTGAAAAGAAAAGGAATGAGAAAATATCCAAACTGTGGCAAATTAAATAATTGTTTTTTCTTCATATGATCTCAGTAAATCCCACTTGGGGATTATTTTGCTTGTTAGAATTTTTACACAGCAACAAACCAGAACTAAACATTAAGAAGGCAAAAAAAGATGCATTTTGAAAACTTTACATTCAGTGCCTTTTCTTCTAAGTGCTTAGGAGTTATCGTGTATGGAGACAAAGACATGAGCGATACCTAATGAAAAATAACCACCGATACGAAAAAAGATAATCTTCACCAAGAGTTCTAGTACTCTCTCCATTAAAACATGTTTACTGATTTATTATAAGGTTTCCCCATTTTTTTTTCTGTTCTCTAATTTATCCTGGAGAATTTTTACTAAATAATGAACTGGCCTGTTGTAATCTTTAGACTTACAACCACTAAAAGAATATTACAAGGATACACAACTAACAAGCTAATGGAAAGGGGAAATAAAATTTTTTAAAAATACTTGGGTAGCTCAGTCGTTAAGCGTCTGCCTTCGGCTCAGGTCATGATCCCAGGGTCCTGGGATTGAGCCCCACATCGGGCTCCCTGCTCAGCGGGAAGCCTGCTTCTCCCTCTCCCACTCCCCCTGCTTGTGTTCCCTCTCTCATTGTGTCTCTCTCTGTCAAATAAATAAAGTCTTTAAAAAAAATTTGAGTAATGTAAAGGAAGGGTAAGAAAAGGGGAAACAAGCACTAAGAATGGATGGGACAAGTAAGGAATAAGTAGTAAAACGGCAGATTTAAAACAAAATATATCTGCAAGTTGCATTAAATGTAAATGGTCTAAATATACCAATTAAAAACTAAACTCGTCAGACTGAATAAAAAGTACACAAAAACCCAATTATTTGCTGCTTAGAAGAGATACATATTAAAATTAAAAGAAGAAAAGATTAAAAGTAAAGTCTGGAAAAAGATATAATTCTAACAAAAAAAAACTCTAAGAAACAAAAAAAGCAGGTGTAGCAAAATTGACGGTATGCTGGTCATAAAGCAAGCCTCAACAAATTCCAAAGGACCAAAGTCATTCAGAATGTATTCTTTGATTGCAGTGGAATTAAGCTAGTAATCATTAACAAAAAAAAATTTATGAAACATATGAATGTTCACACCAAACATCCTAATAAATAATGATAAAAAGCTTCAAGTTTGTCTTGGTCAAGTTTTATCACTGAGTTCAGGTCAGGTTGGATTTGCTTTCAAATGTCTTACGAAACAAAACCTTTTGAAAAGCCAGACTATTGGTTTGAGGGTGATCTAAAGCAGAGGTCTGCAAAGTTTTGTTTTTTGTTTTTTTTTCTGTAAAAGGCAAGATAGTAAATATTTTAAGCCTTGTGGGCCACACATAGCCTCTACTTATTCATCGTAGTGTGTGTGCTTGTCTTACAACCCTTTAAAAATGTAAAAAGCGTTCTTAGCTCCTGGAGCCACACAAAACAGAGGGTGGGCCACATGTTACTTATGGGTCCTAGTTTACCAACCTCTGTAAAACATTTTCAGATATGCATGACCTCAAAAATGCACCTCTTGTTCACCATTCTTTAGGAAGCTACTGGAGGATGTGCTCTACAAAAGCATAGGAGTAAATCAAGAAAGAGGAAGAAATAGGGTAAGGCAAGGAGAGCCCAAAAAGACAGGGATGAAGGGAAAGGAAACCTCCACAGTGATGACAAAGTTAATTTCAGGAAGGCAGCTCTGTCCTGAGCAAAGACAGAGATGTCACTGAGATTAAGTTAATTGTATACCTGGTGGGTCTGGACATACTGAGGAGAGATTTAGACAACTGTGGGAGAATTTGGAGAATTAAACACATGAAAAATGATAAGTATGCAGAAAGCTAAGCAACTGAAGGACTATGAAGTATAATTAATGCTCCACAGAACACAAAAAACTGTGCAAGAAAGAAAAAGTAGTCACAGCTTATTACATGGCTCAGCGATGAGTAGCACTCACATGGCCCTAATAATGGACACCCTGCTCCTAATCTAACCAAAATAATGATATATTTATGGGAAAATGGGACCAGGTGGGAAGTGTAAATGCGTGGGATGACGGGTGGCGGCAGAATGAGAGGGAACTCTATCTTTATTTTTCACAGTGGGACATCATTAGACAAAGCCTGTAATGAAAATAACAAGAAATAGTAGTATGAGCATGTCATTGAAAGAGAAAGGCAAACAGTAAAGAAATAATGCAAAGACTGAAAGTGACTTATTCTTGAGAGCAGGAAGTAGTCTGGGTGGGGTAGCAGATTGCTTGCTTTTCCCATGTCAAATTATTATTTTTTTGGTTTCAGTTAAAATGTACTTATTTTTGCCTTGTCGAATGAGACGGCTCTTGAAACTCTGTGCATGTATAACTGGTAAAAATAAAGATTGAATTCAAAATTGCAAAACAAAGAATGGGGACTCCATTTTCAGGCACAGTGAATTAAGTACGCGGCTTTCCCTTTGTGTACAATAGCTGACAGATTCTTACACAACAGCCTTCTCGGGATCTCTAGGGAATGTCTCCAGGTTTCCTGTGATATAATAGAGAGAACACCACAAGGTTCCTTCAATGTGTCCGCCCTGTGCAGCCTTATGGAAATATTCACCGGCTAACGTCTGTAGAGAGATAAACAGAGTTATCTCATTAGTGAGGAGTCCTCCCAGGTGGACTGGTCTCCCTGGAGCCAACACGGTGAGACACTCAACCCCTGATATTTTCACCGGCTCATCACTTCTGATATCTTTAGGAAAACCAAGTCAAGCTTCAGGAAGACAGCCCATCACAGAAGCCGGCCTCTGGATGCGATAACCTTGACAGTAAGCTATTCTGTTAAGTTTACCCAATAAATTAATAAGACAACACGTAGCTACGAATCCCTTAACGCTTGTAAATGAAACAGAAGAATGTATCAGAAGTCACACCGGGTGAAAATTCAGGCATTGGCTTTCCTAACCTTGCTGAATACTTTCTTCAAACTCATGTGCCAAAACTGCACCTCCCGCAGGAAGGTGAGAATTAGAATATGACAATAAAAAATCCACACTAGCGTACACGTGGGTGGGTGACCAGACATTAGCAATGCATAAAAACATACAGCCCCTTATGCAGGCAGAGAGATGCAGAGGGGAAAAATAAACATTTAGAAGGGTGAATATTCTGGTGATTACTATTATTTTTTCCGAGGCGGTTAGCTGCCGTTCTGAAGCAGGGCTTTGGAGTCAGATGGGCTTGGGTCTAAATCCCAGCTCTGCTCCTTCCCCCTGTGTGACCTTGGGCATATCAGTTCATCTCTCCAACTGCGAGATTTCTGCAGCTGAAAAATATGGCTTCTAATAATACCTAGCACGAACGGCCGTTTCAAGGATTAAATGAGATGTATTCTCAAGGCTTAGCACAGTGCTTCACAAAAATTATCTTCCAGTTCCCAACCCCCAGAAACTTACCGCTGCCTCAGGCTGGCCCATCCTGCGAATTGCCCCCTCCACTCTTCTACCTCGATAAATGCCAAATACTTTGGAGTCACCCCGTCTCCTCTCCCCTGTCACACCTCACATCCAATCCATTAGCGAGCCCTGTCACCTTGACCTTCAAAGTACGTGCATAATCCAGCCACATTTCCATCCCCCTCCTGGGGTCGCCCATCCTTTCTCACTTGGATTCAATACATTAACCCCCTGCTCCCCTCTTGTCTTCTTTAATCCTAGTCTCTGCTAGAATCTAAGGGGAGGCTTTTAAAGCACAGCACATCACTACCCTGTCCAAAGCTGCCCAGCGGTTTCCCATCTTCCTCGGAGCGGCGGGGACCTCACAATGACCTGCGCACCTGCCTGCCCGACCTTCTCGCCCACCTATGCCCCTCCCCCACTCCCTGCTCCTGCTGCTCCAGCTTCCCTGTTGTTCCTTGAGGAGCAACAAGCCTGCTTTCCTCTAGGGCTTTTGCCCTGGCTGTTCCCTCTTTCTGGAATATTCTTCTCCCAGATATATATAAGGCTCCTGTATCCCCAGTGCCTCGGAGAGTGCCTGGCATAGGTGGGCATTCAATGAAATTTGTGGACTGTAATGGTGCAGAAATTATAATCACCATCATCAAGAGTATTAGTAATAACGAGGGGCTTCCATTTTGCGCAGGGATCCCAGTCCTGCCTCCACTAAGCGTATGACTCTGAGTAAGTTACATATGCTCTCAGAGCCTTGATTGTTCATTCTGTAAAATGGATATAATCATAGCAGCTATTCCAGAAGGTAATTAGAATGACATGGGGTGCATGTCAACTATTTCTGAGTGTCTATCACAGAGGAAGTGCTTAGCAAACACTGAAGACTGTCACTGTGGTTTTCACTATTATGAAATCTGGTCTCATATCAGGCAACCCTATCTGGACCCAGCTCTCTTTGCTTCTAGTAAGATCAATCTCTGCACTGCCTCTTGCTCATTCTCATCTTGAATCATCTTCCCCTTCTTCCCTAGTTCAGGCCTCCCTCCTCCAGGAAGCCTTCCTGACTGCTTTTGGCCATTACAGTTTCCCCTGTTGAGATCTGTTTGGGTCATAGCAAAGAGCACACGCTTGACACTTGGCTAGACACCATCCTTTGCCGTTTGCTGTCTTATCTTCCTAACTGGACCCTGGAGTTGCTTGAGGACAGGGTCTGTGTCTGGGGTGGCGTCTGCACCCCCATGGGGCCTCATGCAGGCCGGGCACATGGCAGACAAGCCGGTGGCCAGTGGCACAGCTGGTCTTAAGCCTTACTTGGTTCCTTTCAGGAATTCCGGGGAAAATGCCATCCAAATACAGGACTCCAAGATTGTACGATGCATCCGGATTCCCCATTTCTTCTGCTTTTAACCAGTACTTTGCTGCTTTGGCATAATTTTTCTTGAATTTGTGGTAATACCATCCCAAGCCATTGACTGCCTGATGCAATCCCTGGATTTTAGAACAGTGAAAAAAAAATTACTTTTTTTTTTTTAATTTTTTTTAATGAAACCTAAAGAGAATCAATTGTTGGGAAAGCACTCTGCCTGCGTCTGAGCAAAACCTTTCCTGTCTCTTTCTGGGGGCAGATGGCATTAAAGAAAAGCTAAGTGTTAGAAACCACGAGCCTGCTCGGAGCCTTCCCCGGGGTGGATTTCAGCCGGCTGCTGCTGGGGGATTCCTGCCTTCCAGCTCCGCAGCGACGCTGCCCCCAAATCACAGCGCAGCTCCTGCAGGCTCCTGCGCAAAGCCCTTGTCTACAAAAGGCCTCTTACTGCCCCACAGCATCAACAGTGACCTTGTGACTC